>NC_084845.1:19134103-19734103 GCF_033115175.1 Lepus europaeus | reverse complement strand
AAACATTTAGAGATGGCCATTTGGTACACTGGCTAAGATGCCACGTGTGGTGCCTGCATTCCAAACCAGAGAGCTTGGCTTTGAGTCCAGCTCTGTATATGATTCCAATTTCTTGCTGATGTGCCCACTGGGAGGCAGTAGGTGATGGCTCATGTACGTGGGTCCCTGTCATCCACTGGGAGACCTGGACTGTGTTTTAGGCTCCTGGCTTCAGCCTGGCCCAGCCCTGGACTCTTGTGTGAATATTTAAGGAGTGAATCAGTAAATGGAAGACTTGTCTTTGTGTATCTCTGCCTCTTAAATAAATAAAAGCAAACTTGAAGAATTCTTGTAAGGAGCCCATAGTTGACATTGGGGTTCCCTCTTACGGTTGCTTGCGTTTTGTTTAGTGCAGATGTTACGTATCCACCATGAGAGTGTCACACAAAGATCAGTGCCCTAAACATCTCCTGTGCCCCACCTGGTCCTCCGTTCACTATTCCACATGCCCACCTGGCAGCCGCTATCTTTTTACTATCTCTGCAGTTTTACCTTTTCCAAAAGTTCTTACACTGAGAATCTCTTCTCAGACTTGGTTCTTCCACTGAGAAATATGCATTGAAGTTTCCTCTGTCACTTTGTGGCTTAATAACTCATTCTATCATTGAATTATATTCCCTTGTGAGGGTACACTACTGGACTTTTATCCCTTAACTTCAGAACAGCACCTTGGTTCCCTCCAATTTTACTGAAAATTATGAGTAGAGCAGCTACAACCATTGTGTATAGATTTTTATGTGGATGTTTTAAATTTAATTGGCTAAATATCCAGGAGCATTGTTCTAGATTGCTTGGAAACACTGTTTAGCTTGGTAAGAATCAGCCAGAATGTCGCAAAGGAGCTGTACCACTCTGGATTCCTACTGGTGATGGGACTTATGCCTGTTCCATATCCTCTCTAACATCTTGTGTTATCTGGGGTTTGGATTTTAGCTGCTCTAACGGGTATGGAGCAGTGTCATATTATTGCTTTAATCTGTATTTTCCCGACAATAATATTGAGTATCTTTCCATATGCTTATTTGTCATCTGTTTATCTTCTTTGGCCAGATATCTATTCTTTTGTCCCTGTTTCATTAGGTTGTTTTTTTTAAAGATTTATTTCATTTATTTGAAAGAGAGTTACAGAGAGAGAGAGAGACAGAGAGAGAGGTCTTCCATTCACTGGTTCACTCCCCAGATGGCTGCAATGACTGGAGCTGTGCTGATCTGAAGCCAGGAGCCAGGAGCTTCTTCTGGGTCTCCCATGTGGGTGCAGGGGCCCAAGGACTTGGGAGGTTGCCTGTTTTCTTATGTAATTTTGTAGGAGTTCTTTATACACTCTGAATATAAGTCCTTTATCAGATCATGTGCTAAAAATACCTTTTCCAAGTCTATAACTTGACTTTTCACTCTCTTAATAATTTCTTTCACAGATAGATTTTTAATTTTAATAATCTCTAAGTTGCCAGTTTTTTGGTAGATCACTCATTACCAAACCCAATACCACTCAGATGCAGTGCCTTCAATGTTCTGTTTTGCCTTTTGCGTTGAAGTCTCTGATCCATTTGAGTTAGATTTTGTGAAAGGTGTAAGAGAAGTTGATATTCCTTCTTTTTCTTTTTTGCATTTGGATGTCCAGTTGTTTTAAAGACTTTCTTATCTCCATGTGGTTATCTTTGTTCAGTTGTCAAAGACCAGTTGGCTGCATCTGTGTGGATCTATTTCTGGGCTTTCTGTTTGGCTCCATTCATTTACTTGTTTGTTCTTTTGCCAATTACCACATAGCCCTGGTGACTGTAGCTCTGTAGTGAGACTTGGCTTGCGTAATGGCAGTATATTTTTTTTTTAACTTTTATTTAATGAATATAAATTTCCAGTGTACAGCTTATGGATTACAGTGGCTTCCCCCTCCCATAACTTCCCTCCCACCCGCAACCCTCCCCTCTCCCGCTCCCTCTCCCCTTCCATTCACATCAAGATTCATTTTCAATTCTCTTTATATACAGAAGATCAATTTAGTATACATTAAATAAAGATTTCAACAGTTTGCACCCACATAGAAACACAAAGTGAAACATACTGTTTGAGTACTAGTTATAGCATTAAAGCACAATGAACAGCACATTAAGGACAGAGATCCCACATGAGGAGCAAGTGCACAGTGACTCCTGTTGTTAACCCAACAAATTGACACTCTAGTTTATGGTGCCAGTAACCACCCTAGGCTCTCGTCATGAGTTGCCAAGGTTATGGAAGCCTTCCAAGTTCGCCGATTCTGATCATATTTAGACAAGGTCATAAAAGACAGGGTGAGGATAGTAACCAATGTTCCTAAGAGTGGCATTAACCAGGTCTGAACAATTATACATCATTAAGTGGGGAAGAGGACCATCAGTACACACAGGTTGGGAGTAGAGCCATTGGTGGTAGAGTAGAGGTTATGATTACAAAGCAATGAGGCCCAAGTGCACTAGACACGGCCTAGAACAAAGGACAGAGTCATTATTAGAGGAGCTAAGAAAGGTGCTGTCTAAGCTACAATTAAGTTTTCTGATTGAGAGGCAAATAGAACCTGACAGAAGGGGCTTGATAATAATCTGGTGGGCTTTAGGCCTTGTAATTTAAGAGGCCCAGACCTATCTATCTCTTCACATGGGGTACATCCTAAGGGAGGTGTGAACCACCTGAGGGAAGGCACCCTGTTGACTTTCATTACTTGGCTGGCCTGGGAGGAGAGCTGGCCAGGTAAAGGCAGGTGGCATCTCTAACAAGAAATTTACAGTTCTGCCTGCAATGTTGCTGACCCTACTTTGCCGTCCCCTCAGCTGCAGTGGTCACTTTGGAAGTTGGGCTGAATGAAGGGCTTTTCAGCTTAGAGCCAATAAGATCTGTGGCTCTGACCTGGGCATCCTTCGACTCCAGGGCAGGTCCATTTCCAGTGATCCAACTCTTGGCAGAGCTGCCAGGGCTCTTCACAAGCTGACTTCTGTTGAAGCCCAGGCTTACCACATTGAAAGCCACTGCAGTGGACGGGCCTGTTGGGTCTCCTTGAGGGCAGATCACTGTACAGATCAGCCATTAATAGGCCTGCCACCCATTGCTTCTGATGCCGAGCTTTCTTTTCCTCCTGGTTTGTGTTAAAGCAGACCAGAGGATGCAAGTCAAGGGAGTGCCCGTGTCCCATCTCTAATCTTCGGTGGCCTGAACTACAAGTCTATAGTCACAGGCATGTTCTGTAGTAGTTTTTCTAAGGTAGACAATGCCCATGAGGAAAATTATATTCTCACTTTAAAACTTTCTTTCCCTTTGGTCTGAAAGGGAGGTTTTTTCTACTTACTGTTTACTTCGCTGATGGCGAAGTAAATCTAGCTATGAGATTATAATTTAAGCTCTTATTTTGACTATGCTATTACAGAAAAATGTTAGCCATCTCTTTTATAAGGTCTAAAGATTAAATTGTGCGTCCTACAGATTCCTTCATAATAGAATTAGTTACCTACCTTGAAGAGAATAGAGAAATGAAAGAAGAAGTTGGGCTTAGAATAGAGAAATGAGGGAGCAAGTCCTAGATTGCTTGCTGACAATAGCAATATCACACTTAGCAAACCGTTTCAAACATTAGATAACAACTTAAGAAAACATTTACCAGAAGGTCCAATGCCTTCTATAAATTTTAAGAATCATGTATTTGAAAACACCTCTTAAATATCTAACATGGTGTAGTTTGTTTAACCAGTAAACCTAAGCACAACCATATAAAACGTTTTTAGTTTCTTTCTACAAACAAGTATAAAACATATGATACAGAGATTCAGGTCACATGAATTAAAATGTATCTTTGATTAAATTTAGCAGCTTAAATTTATGGACAATCTTATCTATAAGCCGATTAAAATAAAATTAAAATTTTCCCATGTGGACATACAATATGTACACACATATAACATAGCATAATAGACCAATATAGCAATTTTAATAATAGCTTTTAAAATCTTTAACTCTTTTTGTAAATTGCCAATTGATTTGAATTGCTTTTTTTTTTTAGTAACCTCAGTTAACCATACTTTCTCTCAGTTAGTACTGTTAATACATTATTGGCTTCATCTGTTTACAGAGCCATCCCAAAGTACTCAATACAATAGAAGTGGCTGGAAAAAGTCCATAGGAACCTATAGGAGGACACCTAAACACAGAACCAAAAACGCTTTAGTTTTATGAACAACAAATCATATATAACTGTGGATGACAAAAGACTTTAAGTCGCCATGTTTAAAATTATAAACTCATCAACCAACAAGAGGCACTTGCTGACTTCACAGTATTTTTGAAAGCACCTGTAGGATTTTACAAGTATTTAACCCTTTAGGCCTCTGGGGCTTTCTCATTAAGATAACTATCATTTCTAGTAACACAAGATCATTAGACTTTTTAATTCTCAAACATTTGTATTAATAGCATTTTTCATTATAGAAACTTAAAATTTAGTACCATGTCACATATTGACAGTACTTCTAATATAATCCAAATAGCCTGATTAGTTGGTGTCTCTATAAGATGAGAGACATAGGTCCTTCGATTTTTTCAGTTGGGCCCAAACTGGAAAAACCAAAGTCCAAGATTTACTGGAAATTTTAGAGTCCAGATTGTTTGAAACTTTGATTTTTTGAATGCCCGTCAAGAATGCCAAGAAGGTTCAAAATCCAAAATATCTGGTTGAAATAAGATTCCTTAAAATCATGACATATTATAGACCAAATTTGAACGTTGTTACAAGGTGATTATTCAAATCTTTGAAAATAAGCACATATTTAAATAACCCATAGCTCTTAATAAAAATTCAGCTGTTTTTGAACAATTAGAATTTAACAGACATCAAGAGAACATAATAGATTACTTTAACACATTGCTTTAACAGAGAATCAGATTTTAATTCTATGTGAAAGAGAAATTGAGCTTCCTGTGATCTTTTGCTGTGAGGTTTCCTTCCTTTACCTCCTTTCATATTGATTACCATGTTTCTGTGTTTCTGTGTATAACACATCTTTAAGCATCTTTTGCAGGGAGGGACGAGTGGCAACAAATTCTTTCAATTTCTGTTTGCTATGAATAGTCTTTATTTCACCTTCATTCACAAATGAGAGCTTTGCAGGATATAATATTCTGGGCTGGCAGTTTTTCTCTCTTAGCACCTGGGCTATGTCTTGCCATTCCCTTCTAGCTTGTAGTGTTTCTGATGAGAAGTCTGCTGTGAGTCTAATTGGAGATCCTCTGAGAGTAACCTGACGTTTCTCTCTTGCACATTTTAGAATCTTTTCTTTATGTTTCACTGTGGTGAGTTTGATTACAACGTGTCGTGGTGAGGATCTCTTTTGGTCATGTTTACTAGGGGTTCTATGAGCTTCCTGTACTAGGATGTATCTGTCCTTCTCCAGACCCGGGAAGTTCTCTGCAAGTATCTCACTAAAACGGCCTTCTAATCCTTTCTCTCTCTCCATGCCTTCAGGAACTCCTAGAACCCGAATGTTGGGTTTTTTAGTAGTATCCTGTAGATTCCCAACAATATTTTTTAGATTTCTAATTTCCTCTTCTTTTCTTTGGTTTGACTTTATACTTTCCTGTGCTCTGTCTTCTAAGTCTGATATTCTCTTTCTGCTTCACCCATTCTGTTTTTAAGGCTCTCTAATGTGTTTGTCATTTGATCTATTGAATTCTTCATTTCATTATGGTTTCTTGTCACTATCACAATTTCTTGTTCTACTAGTTGTTTCATTTCATTTTGATTCCTCCTTAATATTTCATTTTCATGAGAGAGATTTTCTATCTTGTCCATTAAGGATTTCTGTAGTTCAAGAATTTGTTTTTGAGAACTTCTTAATGTTCTTATCAATTTTTTGAGATCCGCTTCTTGCATTTCTTCTATTTCATCATCTTCATAATCTTGAATTGGGGTGTCTTTTTCATTTGGGGGCGTCATAGTGTCTTCCTTGTTCTTGTTACCTTGGTTTTTGCATTTGTTGTTTGACATATTGGAGATATTCTTTGGGTTCTTCACTGTGGTGTTTTTTCTTTTTATACTGTGACTCTAGAATAAGTGGACTGTCTGCTTTCGATGGAGCCTTAGAGACTTGAGATGGGTGTGGCCTGAGAGCTCTGTTGGGTTCCTCAGGGTTGAGGGTGTGTCAAAGGTGACACTCCCAGGTTAGGCGTGGTAAATCTCTCTTTCTTTTTTTCTTTCTTTTTTTTTTTTTTTTGATTCAAAAGGGAAGTAATTCCACACAGCTGAATGGAATTGGAGGTAGTTAGCAGACGAATGATATACCCACAGGAGCCAGAATCAGAAGCTCTTTCCTAAGGACCACATAGGGAATCTGTGCTGCCCTCAGTGTAGGCTCCAATTCTCCTACAGACTCCCACTGGGTTGCCAAGGTTACCAAATTGTAGCATCTCTGGAGAGTACTCACGTGAATTCCATGAGTTCTCTCCCCCACCATCTCTTTTTTCACAGTCTCAGTTCGTTAGCACCACACATTCATTAAATCCTAATCTCCTGTTATTTCACCCCTCCCCCCAAGAGTCAGGTGTTTCTGCTAGGCTCAGGGCCGGTTCAGACCTGAGGTTGCCCTGCTTATGACGTATGTCCAAAATGGTGCTTGCTCTTTGTCTTGCTCGCCTTTGATATGTGAGTGGAGAGAGAAACTCGTGTCCGTATCGGTCACTTTTTTTTTTTCTCTTTCTCTTCTAGTTAGCCTGGTGAACTTTTCCCCACGGGGTTTCAAGCCTCGTTCCCTCTAGTCTCCTCTTTCTGCTTTCCCACTGGTGTCTCGGGCTATTGAGGTTTGGCTCACCTCGCGTTCCAGCGCTGGTGTGTTGAGTCTGCCACTGGTGTCCTGAACTTGGGCTCCCACGCTCTCCACGCAGGTCCACTGTGAATCACTAGTTCCGGAAGAGTTTTCTTTGCTGTTTCTTCCCCTACTCTTTTATTAAAGTATCTCTTCCCGGACTATCAGTGTGCTCCCTTCCTATTCCGCCATCTTGCCGTTCTCCTAATGGCAGTATTTTGACTTTTTCTCATACTGTGTTGGCTGATGTGGGTCTTAGCCTTTCCACATTAACTTTAGAATGTTTAATGTCTATAAAGTAACTTTCAGCGATTTTGATTGAGATTTAATCTATAGATTAAGTTGAGGAGAACTGATGTCAGTGATATTGAGTTTTCCTATCCATGTGCAAGGAATATCTTTCCAGTTATTGAGAGATTTATATGTATGTATTTTATCTTATTTGGTACTACTGTAAGTAGCTATGTTTTTTAATCTCAAATTTCAACTGTTTACTGCTTTTGTATAGGAAACTATTTTCTCACGTTATTGAATTATCTAGATCTACCATGATATTGAATATAAGTGGAGAGAGGGTGCATTATTGCTTTGCTCCCAACCTTAAAGGGAACATGGTTCCTCTCGCCATTAGGTATGTTAGCTGTGGGGTTTTTGTACATAGTACTTATCAAGCTGAGGAAGATCTATTTTATCCCTAATATTCTGGTAATTTTTTTCTCTTATTGTAACTAGGCATTGGAGTTTGCCAAATGCCCTTTTTCTGGGTCTATTGATATGATAAATTGTGATTTTTCTTCTTTAACTCGTCGATTTGATGGATTGAGTTAATTGATAATTGAATACTGACCCACTTCTGCTTACTGTGATAACTCCCTCTTGGTCATGAGGTACAATTCCATTCATACATTGTTGGATTCAATTTTCTGTCATTTTGTTGAGAATTTTGGAGGTCTGTAATGTATCTGGCTATATATTTGTAGGTTCTGATAAGGAGGTAATCCTGGCTTCTTAGACACTTAGGTCTAAGTTAGGTCCCACTCCCCAGAATACATTTTAAAGAATTAGCATAACTTCTTTCTTAAATATTTGGTACAATTCACCAATGAAATCATGTTGATCTGGTACTTTCTGTTTTGGAATTTTATTATGGTTGACTTAATTTTCTCTAAGCAACTGTAAATCTACTAATGTTATTTCTCTGTGCGTAAGCTTTTTGTGCATGTGTCTTCCAAGGAATTGGTCCATTTTGTCAAATTTGTGGGATACAACTGTTAACATCTTTTAACATCTTTGGGGTTAGCCATGATGGACATTTTTATTTCTGAAGTTATTAACTTGTGTTTTCATTCTCCCTTTGTTAGCATGGCTGTGGATTTTTCAACTTTATTCATATTTTCAAAGAAGCCATTTTTTGATTTTGCTTATTTTCTCCATGGCTTTATATTACTAATTCTGGTGTCATTTATTTTACTTTTGGTTTTCATTATTTCTTTTATTTTTTGTATATGCTAAATTTTTCTTACTATTTTTCTTTTTAGTTTCCTATGGTAGAAGCTTAGATTATTGATTTCAAATATTCAAATATTTCAAATCAATGCTACAGATTTTTCTATAATCACTGTTTCTTTGCATTGTGCAAATTTTAATAGGTTGTATTTTAATTCTCCTTTATTTAAGATATTTAAAAATCTTTCTTAAAATTATTTTTATTAAAAATTTCTCTGTGTTATTTAGAAGTGTGTTTAATCTCCAAATATTTTGGGGTTTCTGGCTGTATTTCTCTTATTAATGTCCCATTTAATTCCATTGTATCCTGAGAATATACTTTGTATGACATCTGTTCTTCTGAATTTGCTATGGTATGTTTATGGCTCAGAATGCGTTCTGTCTTGGCAAATGCTGCACACAAGCTTGAAAAGAATTTGTGCTCTGTCATTGTTGAATGAAATAGTGTATAACAGTCAATTAGATCTAGTTGATTGATGGTGCTGTCAGTTCAACTATATCCTTACTGATTTTCTGCCTGCTGCATCTGTCAATTACTGGTAGAGAGGTGTTGAAATATTCAATTATAATAGTAGATTTGTCTATTTCTTCTTGCAGTTCTATTGGTTTTTGTCTCACATATTTTGATGCTTTATTTTTAGGGCACATACACATTAAGAATAGTTATGACTTCTTGGGAAATTGAACCTTCTTTTATCATGCAATGCACTTCCCTCTTTATCCCAAATAATTTTCCTTGCCCTAAGTCAGCTGTGCCTGAAATTAATAGAGTTACTCCAACTTTCTTTTGATTGGTGTTAGCATGGTATATCTTTCTACATTTCTTTACTTTTAATCTAGCTGTGCATTTATATTTAAAGTAGGTTTCTGGTAGACCACATATACTTTGGTCTTACTTTTTGATGCACTTTGACAACTTCCATCTTTTAACTTGTATTTAGACTATTCACATTTAAAATTATTATTAACAGAGTTGATTCATATTACCATATTTGTAAGTTAAAAAGAAATTTTACCCTGATTCTTTCTTTTTGTCTTCCACTCTTTCCGTCATCTCTGGTTTGCAATGAGCATTTTCTATTATTCAATTTTCTCTCTTCCCTTAGTATATCAATTATACTTCCTTTTAAATTTTTAAAGTGACTTTCCTAGAGAGTGCAATATGCTTTCATAATGAATCCAAGTCCACTTTCAAATTACACTAGACTGTTCCACAGGTAGTACAACTATGTTTTAATATAGTGTTTTCAATTTCTTCCTCTGATTTCTTTAACAGTGCTATTGTTCACTTCTTTACTCCTTAGCTAGAATCCCTGAATGCTTTCTATTATTATTTTAACAAAGTGTTATCTTTAAGTCAAGCAAGAATAAGAAAAACAGAAGACTTAATCTCTTCTCCAGCTATTTCCTTGTGTTTATATAGATCTGAATTTCTGACCTACAAAATTTTATTCTTCTGTGAAGAATTCCTTTTAATATATTTTGCAAGGCAGGTGATGTTCTAGTAACAAATTCCCTCAATATAAAAAATAATTGTTTTAAATGATATACTTATTTATTTGCAAGTCAGCGTTACAGAAGGAAAGAGAGAAAGAGAGAGAGAGATCTTCCATTTGCTGGTTCAGTCCATGAGTGGCCACAATATTCTGGGTTTAGCTAGGCCAAAGCCAGGGGCCAGAAGCTTCACTGGGGTCTCCCACATGGGTGCAGGGGTCCAAGCACTTGAGCCATCCTCTGCTGCTTTCCCAGGTGCATTAGCAGGGAGCTGGATTGGGAGTGGAGCAGCCGGGACATGAACTGCAGCCATATGGGATGCTGATGGTGCAGGCAGCGGCTTAACTTGCTACGCCACGATGCAGGGCGTGATTGTTTTTGACCTGTAAAGGTCTTTATAGCTACTTCACTTTTGAAAAGTAATTTCATTGTATACAGAATAAATGTAAGGAAAAGCATGCAGATTGGTGCTTCCTCACACAGGGCAACAAAATATAAGAAAACGGGTGCAGGTCAGAGAGGAGACGGAATACACACTCGCAGCCAGACCAAATTTATTCAGAGAAAATAAACTCACAGAGGTTGACCAACTGCGGAACAGGTGGCAGAAGCCCGGACCCCAGGGGCTGGGCTTTTTATATCGCAGGTGGGCTGGGGTTGGGGTGGGGGTAGGGGCAGCAGGTGGAGGTGAATCCCTTGATACTGATCTTTCAAGTGGCCTCTGGGCTTCCAAACCTGGGGAAGAACTTGGGGAGGGTGTAAAGACTACAGGGTGTGAGACAGAATTGAGATTCTGGGGCAAGGAATAATTTCTGATATTTATCTGGGTTTTGGGCAATGAGGGAGAATGGCTGAGGCGTATGTCTTTGTTCTAAGTTGGGTGCTATTTTCTTCCAACACTTGCAGTCCCTCCCTTCCTGCTCTCTCTGCTAGATGACTGCTGCTCCCTTCCTTCTCCTCTGTAGGTGCACAGCTTTTCCCTCTCGGCCTCTTTCAGGATTCTTTGTTACTGATTTTCTCCAGTCTCACTACTGCATACCTTAGTGTAGTTTTTCACATTTATCTTGGCTTTTGTTTTCTGAGCTTTTTGAAAATACAGTGTGGTGTCATTACTGCTGAAAATTTCTCCATCGGTGTTATTTCAAATATTTCAATGTTTTACTTTTCAGTATTTTACTTTCAAATAGTTCTCTCTTGCTTCTCCCCTGGTATTCCATTACTTCTATGCTATGTCTTCTAATTGTCCCTACAGTACTTGTATATTTTACTCTGTCTTTTCTTAAAGTTTGATTTTTTTGAAATTTTAATTTTATTTTAGACAACATCACCTATACTGACAGAATAAAATATGAGGTTTGGATAAAAATATAGATCATGAAAACAATCAAATAAGGCTAATATATCTATCATCTAAGATAAGTATCCTTTTGTGGTGACAACATTTAAAAATCCTCTCTTTTTATTGTTTTAGAATTTACACTAGATTATTCTTAATTATGGCCACTGTTCTGTGTAGTAGAACCCCAAAAGGTAAATTTCGCTCTCTGCCTGAAACTTTGAACCCCTGGCCAATGTACTTCCTTTTCCCAGTTACCACCGTCCACTCCCAGCCTACTCTCCACTTCTGTGACCTCAACTTTTTCAGATTCCACATACGAGGGTAATTTAGGAAGTCTGTGGGAAAATCGGAGTAAAACATAAGCCTGTTTTGGTGCACGAAACTTTGAAAGCCATGTATTTTTTAAAATAGTATACATTTTCCACAAGCTTTTTGAATACCCCTCCTGTAAGTGAAATCCTACATTTGTTCCTGGCTTATCTCACTCAGCTTCATCCATACTTCAGAAATGACCGCGTATCTTGTTGTGTTAAAGGATGAATAGTATCGCACTGTCTATCTACCACTTCTTAAACTATCCATCCATTCACTGATGATCACTTCAGTTCTTTACATTGCGAATTATGTGAATGGTGCTACATTGAATGTGGTAATGCAGACATCTCTTCTGAATAACGCATGTGTTTTTTTTGTTTGTTTGTTTGTTGTTGTTGTTTTTTTTTATAGACCCAGAAGCAGGATTAGTGGATCCTGTGATGATTCTGTTTTCCAAGATGGCTGTACTGATAAATACCGCTGACACTGTGCAAGCTTCCTGTGCAGCCTTGTTATCTGTCATCCTTTGATAACAGTCTAACAGGTGCGAGGAAATGATCTCACTATGGCAAGAACACACAATGGGAATAGCGGCCTCTTCAATAATTGGTGTGAGAGGGGCTGGCATAGCAGGTTAAGCCTCCACCTGTGGTGCTGGCATCCTGTGGAGGCACCAGTTAGAGACCTGGCTGCTACACTTCTGATCCAGCTTCCTGCTAATGTGCCTGGGAAAGCAGCGGAACATGGTCCAAGTGCCTGAGCCCGTGCACCCATGTGAGACACACATAAGAAAGCTCCAGGTTTGCCTTGGCCACTCCCCAGCTGTTGCATCTGTTTGAGGAGTGAACTAATAGATGGAAATCTCTCTCTCTCATCTCTCTCTCTCCCTCCCTCCCTCCTCTCTATGTAACTCTCTATGTAAGCCTTTCAGATAAATAAAACGTAAAGCTGAAGAAAAATTATTGTGAGAAAACTTGAATATTCACATGGAAATGGATCCTTATCTCACCCCTAATACAGGAATCAATTACTAGTGGATTAAAGTCTTAAATGTATTACCTGAAACTGTAGGACTTTAGGGGGAAAAATGGGGAAAGCCCCATGTCATTGCTGCTAGAAGTGATTTCTGGGATATGACACCAGAAATCCAGGCAATAAAAGCAAAAATAGATAAATAGTGTTGTATCAATCTAAAAAGCTTCCCGGAAGTACAGAGAGCAATTAGCAAAAATACAGCCCACAGATTGGGAGAAAATATTCGTAAATCAGGTAAGTGGCTAACAGCCAAAATACAAGGAACTCAAACTGTCAAACAAGAAAAAAAAGGGAAAAATGTTATAAAATGGTTAAAGGACCTGAACAGACATTTCTCAAAAGAAGACAAACAAGTGACCAAAAGATATATGAAAGAAATGCCCAACATTGCTAACTAATAGAGAAGTGTTCTATTTCACTCCTTTTCTCTCTTTGTGTTTCAGTTTTGCAAGTTTCTGCTGACCTGTGTTCCATCTGACTGATTCTTTGCCTGACTGTGTTGAGGCTCCTGAAGGGCCTGGCAACACTTTATGTGCAGCCTTTTTGGTTTCTAACATTTTCTTTTCATCATTTCTTAGAGTTTCCATCTTTATGCTTACATCTCCTATCTGCGTTTGCACGTTGTTCAGATTTTCCATTACAGCTCTTAGCCTATTAATCATAATTACTTAAAATTTCCAGTCTGATAATTCTGAAATTTCTACCATATCCAAGTCTTGTTCTCATGCTTCAGGTTTTTTTTTTTTTTTCTTTTTAGCATGCCTTGTAATTTTTGGTAGAACACTGATCATGATGCATTAGATAAAAGGAACAGGTATTATGGCTCAAAAACATGGTTTGTGTGATTTCAATTATTTCAAGTTTGTTACTGTTTGCTTTGTGACCCAAGGTATGGTCTACACAGCTGATGGTTGCACATTCTTCTGCTGTGGTGGATGTTTTTATAAATGTTATCTGTTTCAGTTCTTTTGTTTCCTTGTCAATTTTCTATTTGTTCTATTCATAATTGAAAGAGAGAATCTGTCTTATCCATCTGTAATTAAGAGTTATTATTTCTCTCAATTCCTTAAGTTTTTGCTTCATATGTTTTAAAGTTATATTGTTATGTGCACTGATATTTATGCTTATAATGATTTCTTAGTGACTGGATCTATCATTATATTACCTCTTTTTATTTCTGAAACATTTCTTGCTTTCTTATTTATCTGATATCAATAAGGCAATTCCAGGTTTCTTTTAGTGTTTTCATACTACATTGTTTTCTACTCTTTTACATTTAATCTACCTTTACCAATATATTTACAGTGAGTTTTTGTTGACAGCAAATACTTGGGCATTTAAAAAAATATCATCTCTACTATTCTAATTGGTATGGTTAGGCCATTCGTAATTAACGTATTATATAAATATATTTAATATGTTTATAACAGTAGGTTTGGATGAAGGCCTACCATTTAATTACTTTTTGTTCACTTCCTAAGTATTTTGAAACTGTGCATTTTTAGATTTATTTTTTATTGTGGTAAAATACACAAAATAATATTTATCATTTAATCATTTTAAGTATGCCATACAGTGGTAATATATATATTCATAATATTTTACAACCATTATCACTATTTTCATAATTTTTTTGTCATTTCGAACAAAAACTCTGCAACAATTAAACAGTAAATCTCCATTTTTCCTGTTCCCATTCTTTGCTAAACACCATTCTACCTTCTATCTTTATGAACTTACCCATCCTAGGTAATGGATGCAATGATACAATATTGGTTATCTTGTGTTGAGTTTATTTTACTTGGCACAATGTTCTCAAGGTTCATGTATGTTGCTGCATGTGTCAGAATCACATTTCGTTTTAAGGTGGAAATTATTGCCTGTGTTTGCTGCATTTGTTTATCTATTCATCTGTTGGTGGACATTTGAATTGTTTCTACAATTTGGCCATTACAAATAATACTACTTTGAAAATGTTTATACAAGTATTTGTGTGCATTCTTGCTTTCAGTTATTTTGGGTGTAGACTTAGAAGTGGCATTGCTGGAACATTTGACAATGCTGTGTCTAACTTTTTGAAGATTGTCAAACTGCTTTCCACAAAGGCTGGACTAATTTACATTCCCACCAATAATCAAAAAGGACTCCAATTTCTCCACACCCTTGTCAACACTTGGTATTTATTATTTTTTTTAAATAGTAGTCCTCTTCTAAGTGTGAGTTTTGTTTTACATTTTCTAAATGATTAGTGATGGTAGCTTTTCATGTGCTTACTGGACATTTTTACATCTTCTTTGGAGAAATTTCTATCCAAGTTCTTTGTTCATTTTTACATTGAGTTATTTTCTTCTTTTGTTGCTGTTACTGAATTTTAGGTTTTCTTTGTATAGTCTGTATACTACCCTTATCAAATATAGGATTTGAAAATAGTTTCTCCCAGTTCATGGGCTGTCATTTTCTATCTTGATGGTGTTCTTGATGCACAAAAGTTTTTAAGTATTGATGAATACTAATTATTCTTTTATTCTTCTTCTTATGTTTCCTTTGGCTGCCATTTTTGGAGTTGTATCCAAGAAATTATTGCAAAATTCAGTTCCATGAAAATTTATCCCTATGTTGTTTTTTACAATTTTAATTGTTTTGCTTTGATCTTTAATACACTTTTAGTCAATTTTTATATAAAAGAACAGAATAAGAATCCAGTTTCAATTTTTTGCATGTGACTATCCAGTTTTCCCACTACTCTTTATTAAAAAGGCTACCCCCTTAAAACTCATCTTATTGCCCTTGCCAAAATAATTTTCTCTTGTATATAAGAGTTTATTTCTAACCTCTATTTTGTTACATTGATCTTTATCTCAATACTGCATTGTTTTGATTATTTCTAACTTCGTAGTACGTTTTACTATTGAGGAAGTGTGAGTTTTCCAAGTTTATTCTTTTTCAAGATTATTTTGGCTATTTGAGGTCCCTGGAGTTTCCAAATGAATTTTAGGATGAGTTTTACTATTTATGAAAAAAATTGTCATTGAGGGGTGGGCATTTGTTGTAGCAATGAAGATGCTTAAATCCCATATTTCAGTGCCTGGGCTTAAATTCTGGCTCTGCTCCTGGTTTCAGCGTCCTCCCAGTGCACACCCTGGGAGGTAACAAGTGATGGCTCAAGTAGCTGAATCCTTGCCACCCATCTTGGAGATCTGGTTTGAGTTTTGGAATCCACATTTTGACATGGCTCAGCCCTGGATGTTTTGGGCACTTAGGGAGTGAAGCAGCAGACTGAAAATCTCTGTATCCTAATGCCTTTGGAAATAAACAAATTAATTAAAAATGTAATTGACATTTGGATATGGATTACATTAACTTTAGACACTTTTGAGTAGTATTGCTTTCATCACAATGTTAAGTCTTCAAATGCATGAACATAGAATACCTTTCTGTTTATTTATGTCTTTGCTTTCTTTCAAAAATGTCTTGCTATTTTTAGAGCACAAACCTTCTTTTGTCTCCCGGTTGTGTAAATAGAAGGGTCTTTTACATTTCTTGGATTGTTCATTGAAACAACAAAACAGCTTTTGCATCTCCCAAACTTATTGAATTCATTCATTAGTCCCAAGAGATCTTCTACAGCATACCTTGGATTTTGTGTGTCATGTCATCTGTAAACACAGATAATTTTGCCTCTTTGTTTTTCATTTGAATGCTTTTTATTGATGTTTCTTGCCAATTTGCTACAATGTCCAAAACAATGTGGAATGAAGTGTTCGAGTCTGGCATACTTGTTTTGCTTCTAATCTTAGCAGGGCAAGTTTTCAATCTCTCATTCGTGAGTGAGTTTCTCCTTTCTGGCCTTTCTGAGGACCTTTCCTTCTATTACTAGTTTTTTAAGTGTTTTTTAATCATGAAAGGGTGTTGGGTTTTGTCAATTGCTCTTTCTGCATCAATTGAGATGACTGAGTGTTCTTGTTCCCATCATTCTATTAATGCAGTGTTTTATGTTGAGTCATATATATTGCGCCATCCTTGAATTCCAGGAATAAAACTCACTTGATAATGGCTTTGGTGTCAGGGAAGGCTTCATAGAATGAGTTAGAAAGTCCAAATTTCTCATCCATTTTAAGGAAGAATTTGAGAAGGTTTGGTGATTCCTACTTCCCCATCACTCTCTTCTCTTTCTTTTTTGCACTATTTGAACATTGGTTGTTACTTTACTAAAAATCGAGTGTTATTTACATGTATATATTTTTAACAATTTGAAGTGAAATCTACATAAAATAAATTAAACATTTTGCTACAGTAGCCAAAACTGTGTGGTATTGGTATTATAAAGACAGAGTAGTGTTAAGAGTGCAGAAATAGACCTGTACATCTATGGACAGCTTCCAGTTGGAAAGCAATGTCCTTTTCAATAAACGGTGCTTATAAATAAGTGGATATGCTTAATCAGAAGAATAAAATTCCCAGTGTCGTTCTATGAACAAAAATTAGCTCAACATGGGCCCTGCTGTAAATTTAAGAAGTGAAAACCATAAAAATCTTAGGAGAAAATGGGTGTAAATTCTTATCACCTTGGATTTGGCAGTAAATTCTTAAGTATGACACAAAAGCATGAGCAACAAAAGAAAAAGACTAGGCACATTGGACTTCATCAAAACAAAACAAAACAAAACAAAAAACACATTTGTGCAGCAAAGACATTGTCATGAAAATAAAAACTCAGGTGACAAAAGGGGAGAAAATGTTCCCAAATCATGTATCTCAGTCTAGTTAAAGACTAGTATCCAGAATATGTAATGACCTCCTACAACTCAGTAACAAAAAGAGAAGCAGCGCAATAGTCTATTTTTAACTAAATGGATTTGTTGTTTTATTTAATGATCGCCTATAAGAATTACAATATAAAGAAAACCTCAGTGTCCTTATAATTATTTTTAAATTAAAATTTTTGAAGGTTTTTTTTTTTTCCATTGGGTATGGAATTGTAGGTTGAGAATTAGTTTTTTCAACCTTATGAATGCCTTGTTTTATTTTCCTCGGGTCACCTTGGTTTTTGGTGTCAACTGCAATCATTGACTCATTGCTTCCCTGTAGGTAAAGTAACTTCTTCTTTGGCTGCTTCAATGCGTTTTCTTTGTTTCCAATTATAAGTGGCTTAAATCTGGCTGTGGGCATCTCTGATTTCATTCTTTTGAGGTTCGTGAGGTTCTCAAATCTGTAAACTCACATATTTCTCTGTTTATCATGCACGCATGTATCATTTAATGTACCAACTTGGTTTTCTTCTTCTCCTTTTTTTTTTTTTTTTTTTTTTTGGACAGGAAGAGTTAGACAGTGAGAGAGACAGAGAGAAAGGTCTTCCTTTTCCGTTGGTTCACCCCCCAAGTGGCTGCTACGGCCTGAAGCCAGGAGCCAGGTGCTTCTCCTGGTCTCCCATGTGGGTGCAGGACCCAAGGACCTGGGCCATCTTCCACTGCACTCCCTGGCTACAGCAGAGAGCTGGCCTGGAAGAGGGGCAACCGGGACAGAATCCGGTGCCCCGACCGGGACTAGAACCCGGTGTGCCGGGGCCGTAGTCGGAGGATTAGCTAAGTGAGCTGTGGTGCTGGCCGGCTTCAATGACATGAATATTAGATATTTTACTATTTTCCCATAGGTGTCTCATGCTTGATTTTTTTTAATTAGTTTTCTCTTCATTGTTTAGATTAGGTAATTTTTGTTGACCTATTTTTAAGTTCCATGGCTCGTTCCTCTGTCATTTCCACTCCGCTATTGAATTAAATCCAATGGATTTTCAAAAATGCTGCTTTTTTGTACAATTTAAATTTTATTCCCTTAATATCTTCTATTTCTGTTTCATGGCATTAGGGCTTCTCATTTACTTCAAGAGTAGTTTGTTTTGTTTCTTAGAACTTAGTTACAGTGAGCACTTCAAAATTTCCTTTGATGTGTCCAACACTATACTCTCGGAGGTTTGTCATGTTGAACATCTCTTTTACTTGAGTGATACGGAGTTTTTCCTGCTTCTTCACCTGTCAAGTAACTTTGTAACGTATCTGGGGCATTTTGAACTTGATATTGCACTACTCTGGGTCTTGCTTATGTTTGTGAAGATTATTGATTTTCCTGTTTATTTATTTAGTTTCCGCAGGAAATCAAGCCATTTGTGTTCACACTGGAAGGGCACAGTTGTGGGATCTGGTTCTAATTTGAATTCAATTTTGAAAGTGTTGACGGGACTGTTTAGATCTGTTTTCCATGTGTGTCACCCAGTGCCCAGTCTGGGGTCTGGGAGGCAATCAGCACTCTAGGGTAGGTCGCTGGAAGTTGGCTTGGTATAGAGTTTAAGGTCAGATCTATGCGTAGTCTGAGTACAAGCATGGTGTTGTAGGTAGTTTTCTTGAGCTCCTGGAAGGTCTCCACTCTTCCCGCACACTCTCCTGCTTCCAGAGAGTCTGCTTCCTTTCTGACTACTTTCCCTCCTCTGCTGTCAACTTCCTACAACTGTGTCACCTCCAGGCTAAGTGGCAAGATGACAAGAGAGGAAGAAAAGTCTGTGGTTCATCCCCATCCTTTAGGGACCATAACTTCTTGGGTTCAACAAGGAGATTTTTTATTGTTGTTGTTTTTTCCTTTACAGTCACTATTGCTGCTTTGTCATTGCAGGGCAGCCTAGTAACCAGAAAAGGAGAGAACCAAGCACAAACGCACAAAGAGGCCAGGATTTCCACCTCTGTCTCCGACTTGGAAGGTCCTCTTTCATGCTTTTCTGATCAGAAAAGAAAGGCTTACCTTAGAGGGTGTTTCTGACTGTATCTGGTTCTTAGTTCCTGGTTTGGAGTTGCCTTTGAGTTCAGGCTGGAAAATTCAGAGCGAGGGAAAGTTAAAAGGACACTGGCTGCTGTTTGGTTGTATTTTGATCTTTGTTTTCCTCTCCCAATTTCCCACCTGCAACTTTCTTTCAGAATCTTTAGGGGGCCAGTGCTGTTGGCATAGTAGGTAAAGCCGCCACCTGCAGTGCCAGCATCCCATATAGGTGCTGGTTTGAGTCCGGGCTGCTCCACCTCCGATCCAGCTTTCTGCTATGGCCTGGGAAAGCAGTAGAAGATGGCCCAAGTCTTTGGGTCCCTGCACCCACGTGGGAGACCTGGAAGAAGCTCCTGGCTCCTGGCTTCGGATCAGCCCAGCTCTGGCCATTGCTGCCATCTGGGAGGTGAACCAGTGGATGGAAGATCTCTCTCTCTCTCTCTGTAACTCTGTCTTTCAAATAAATAAATAAATCCTTAAAAAAACATCCTCAGATCACTGCCCCTTGTTCTGTCCAGGGTTTTAGCTGTAGGTATCGTGGAAGACAGGCTGGATTGTACTTTCTAGTTAACTGGTTTTTATTGTCACTTTATAGTTGGAAAAATGATATTCCAGAACTTTTCATATTTCACCTCTTTTTATTGTACCTCCCTAAAGTGGAATATAACTAAGTGACTGAAATGGAAGAACAGCCTTATTCCAGTGTCCCTTCTCTACCCACTGAGCACCAGTTCATGAAGTCTAGATCCAATTTGGAGATGTGGAACAGAGAGTAAAATACAGATCCCAGGGGCTGCCTTCGCTCATGCTGAGGTCAGTTATGGGGGCACATTCTCTTGGCAGGAGGTCAGGAGGATTCTCCTCTACTGTTTGTTTGACTTAAATCCTTCCCCAATACCAATCTCATCTCAGAATCTCTATTTTTTTTATCTGTGAAAAGCTTATTTTTACAACCACCTCCAGTGATTCACCTCTGCTGGCCTCCTTCCATTCTATGATTGGCAGAAGATGTTTTCAGAAACTTAGTAAGGAAAGAAAGCTTTGAAGACGGCAGGGAGAACGGGACTCCGGCTATGTCCTACCTGGTGGTTAAACAAGCTTCATGTGGACGACGCCATGGCACAGTGCATTAAGCCACTGCGTCCCTTATCAGAGGGCCAAGTCGAGTCCCCTGGCTGCTCTGCTGCTGATCCAGCTCCACGCTAATGCTCCTGGGAAGGACTCAGTGATGGCTTAAGTACTTGAGCTCCTGTCACCCACGTGGAAAGCCTGGATGAAATTCCTGGATCCTGGCTTCAGCTTGGCCCAGCCCTGGCTGTTGTGGGTATTCAGGGAGTAAAACCTCAGATGGAAGGTCTCTCTCTCTCTCTCTCTCTCTCTCTCTTTCTCTTGCACCCTGTGTCACTCTGCCTTTCTAATAAGTAAAAATAAAAATCAACACATAATCATTTTAAAGCCAGATTTATTAACAGCTGGAAGAAGCAGGGCGGTGTGGTGAGCACCTGTTGCTCTGTGGCTTCGGCAGTTCTTTTCTCCTTCTGGTTACGTCTGCTGCATCCATCCCTCCGTTACATCCATCCCTCAGCCACGTCCATCCCTCCCGCAAGTTCTGTCCTTGCATTTCCAAGAAGCTGTGCCGTCCCCCAGCTGGAGAGGAGACACAGGGCTCACGAGGATTCAGCACATTTCATCTTCCTTGCCACAGGTAGTGGTGCGGACATGGCCACATGACCTAAGTCTATGCAACTGGAGATCTTTATTCTGGAACATTTGAACAAGAGATTTCCACCCTGCTGCATTTATTAAGTTGGCAAACTGATAGCCTAATACTCTTGCTGATCTTTTCCATATTAAAGAAAGAGCTGCTAGAAGGGGAAGCCAAGACCAAAAGTCTTAGAGCCAAGGAGAAGGAGACTAAGAGTTCTCGAGACGTTGTTTGAGCCTCTAGACTTAGTCATGCCCACGGCTAGCTGCCTTTAGTTTTTCTTTTTTCAGCTTAAGTGCATTAGTAATTCTTTCTGTGCTTAAATCAGCATGAACTGAATTTTTTTCATCAGCCCAGACTGGGATGAGAATGGACTGAGAGGCAGCAGGCAGATTGGGACTGAGCCCCGGGCTCCCAGGGGCTCAGAGGAGACCCCCAGCTCCTTAGAGCAGGGCGCTTTGGCAGGAGCAAGCAGTCTCAGACTATTTGTTTTGTGCACAAATAAATTTGAATTTTTTCATTTCCTTTTTAATTCTTGGTTATTCATTTTTATTTTATGTTGAAGAAAGAGACACGATATAGAGACAATCAGAGAGAGTTCTCTTTTTTTTTAAAGATTTATTTATTGTACTTGAAAGTCAGAGTTACACAGAGAGAGGAGAGGCAGAGAGAGAGAGGTCTTCCATCTTATGGTTCACTCCCCACTTGGCCCCAACGGCCAGAACTGCGCCGATCCAAAGCCAGGAGCCAGGAGCTTCTTCCTGGTCTCCCACGTGCGTGCAGGGGCCCAAGGACTGTGCCATCTTCCACTGCTATCCCAGGCCATAGCAGAGAGCTGGATGTGAAGTGGAGCAGCTGGGTCTTGAACCGGTGCCCATATGGGATGTCAGCGCTTCAGGCCAGGGTGTTAACCCACTGTGCCACAGCACCGCCCCTAGAGAGAATTCTTTCATCCTCTGGTTCACTTCCCAAAGGCTCACAACAGCTGGGGTTGGGCAGGCTCAAGCCAGGAGCCCAGAACTCCATGCAGATCTTCCACATAGATGACAAGGAGCTGTAAGTGTGGACCATGATCTGCTGCCTCTCAAAGTGCATGTTGGCAGGAAGCTGGAATCAGAAGTGGAGCTGGGACTAAAGTCCAGGCACTTCAGTATGGGAGAGGGGCCTTCCACCCCAGTGTCGTAACCACTGCACCAAATACCCTCCTTGACTTTTTTCTTGATGACCAAGGGATTGAGCTAGCTTAATGCAGCTTCAGGTTTTCAAAGAATGCAAGTTAATCCGGCAGCAAACCCTGTGTGGAAGATGGAGCAGAGGTCCTGCAGAAACAAGGGCTGAGTTAGCCATTCACTGCTCTAGCTCTGTTGTAGCAGTGCCCCAAATGACCAAATCTCGTACCAGGAGTTGGGACAATGGCTTCTTCTTAGGCACCTGCAAAAGCAAGTGTTTTCATTTAGAGCTTGAGAACGCCAAGGGCGTCCCGGCTAGTCTCACCCAAGCCTTGGTCTTCCTAGTTCTGGTGATCCTGGGACAAATCATTTACTTGAACTTGGTTTCCTAGGAGAGCTCCAGAGGTCTTTTTTTTTAAAGTAATAATTCTTGTCTTATTTAGCTGACATGGTCCTTCAACTTTGAAATGAGGCGATTTCTGTGTAAGGGTTTGGGAATCAGCAGAGGAAAGCCAGTCCAAGGGAAAGATGTTTAAGATGATGGGAGTGGGCCTGAGCCTGGTTGCACCATGGGCTCTGGTCTCCATGTGATCGGGGTAAGATGAAGCCTTCTATGGCCAGGATGCTCTGTTCCTGCTCCACGTCACCTTGGAGACTTCATCTCTGTTAGATCAAGGATTAGGCAGGAGGAGATCAGGTCTGCTGTAGGTGGTGTGAGCTCTCCATCACATGAAAGATTCAAGCATCTACATAACTGTTCGTCAGAGGGGCTCAGGCCAGATACCGTCTGTAGACAGCAGGTGGGAACCTGCCCCGTGTGGATGCTAGGGTCAGGTCTTCCCAGACCTCAGCTCCCCGGGAATGTGTATTCCCCTGTGAGCTGTGTAGTGTCCCCTTCCCACTGAGAAAATTCGGAATGCCATTTGGTATTTTATGTTTTATTTTCAAAAGACGGCTTTCTTCTTGCTCCTCTGCACTCCCATCTCCAGTCTTTCTCTTCCCCAAATCCAAACACATGGTCCAGAGTAAGTCATAATGAAGGAATCTGCCAGAGAAGCTCCGTGGCACTTGCTCATCAGTTTGATAATGGAGGTATCTCTGCCGCGTTACACAGGGCCAAATTGAAAGGGCAAGGAGAGCTCCGGAAATCTTCCCTTCGTGTTAACAAAGTGAATATTAATGAAAGACAAAATTGAGCTCCTCTTGTGCCTGATTTTCATCAAATTGTACAGGTATTAGAAAACAGCTATAGAAATCCTAACCATTAGTATTTAATTCCAAGCCACATTGGACTCTGCTCCATTTCTGACCATCACGCCTCTCGTGGGAAGAAAAGCCAGTCACCTTGCTGGGCCCACTGTGCTATGAGAATTGAGACCAGAGCTAATTCAGTCCTTGGTGGACCAAATATCCAGACAGTGAGAATTGGCGCGAAGTTAGTGATGCAGGCGGACCAGAAGAGACGCAAGACGGCCTCCAGGGGGCGTTTGGCTTTCTTCTACTGGGAGGCAGGTTCAAGTTGCCCGGGTCTCCCGGGTGACCTGGCTCCTGCAGAACTCGGGTGCCTCCAGAGGGGCACCGTTGCACAGTGCCCAGTCCAGGAGTTATACCCCGCTGCTCGGCTGGATGCTCCTGGGCACTGCCAAGATCGACTCAGCAGGGGAGCTGCCCGGGATAAGCAAGGGTCTGGAATGCGGATGTGTTCTGATGACAACAGAGGCATGCTGGGAGCTGCTCTCTGAGGGGCACATGGTAACCCAAGGAAGACCTCCACTGGGGCAGAGGGAAAGCTAAGAGCTACTGCCATTACTAGATTCCAAGGATGGACTTGAGATTTATGGGGAAAAGAAAGGTCCTGGAGTTTACAAGAGCTTCTGATGTGTTGCAGACAGGGGCTTCTTGGTCCTCACCCCGGGACCCCCACAATTCTAGGGAGAAGACGTTAAGAGGAGGGAGAGGAAGTGGAGGCTCAGGCAAGATACCTGGGCAGCTCCCAAACTGAACCCTGGCCTGTTCTCACCTGTGCTGAGGGCTGATCCCCTTACCTACAGGGTCACTCCTGTGATCCATGTCACCAGGCTATGGATAGAAAGAAGTGGCCACCAATGTCACGAGGTGGCCAATCCCTGACTGTGCCTCCTGCACCCTAGGTTGAAGCCACTTGTACAGGGCCCTCCAGATGCCTTGCTTGAGCTCATCCATCGGGGCTGGGCTGAGATCGGAGCAGTCCTTGGTCCCTCTTGTTTGTTCTCACTCCTGGGGTCACATTTGTCTGATTACTTCTTCCTGCTTAGCTGTCATGGCCTCCTAGCTTTCTCGGAAGACCAGCTTCCCGGGACGGTTCTTGGCTTCTGTTGGCGAATAAAATTGGGCTTACAAGTTTGCCTTGCCCCGGGCGTTGACTTGAGTTCACACTTTCAATAACCTCCGCTGCTGTTCCCCGCAACCTTTAGCCTCTGTTTCTCCATAGCATGTACTATTAGAAACGTTTTCAGCTGCAAGAAAGAGAAAACTCAAGTGCAGGGTCCATCACTTTACCCATGTAGCCAATGTTCTAGGTCCAGAGTAGTAAGAATGCTCTCTGCCCTCTTTTTCTAGTCTGTCTTCTGTAGAGTGCTGGGTTTTTGTTCTTGTTCTTTCATCCTCATGGTTGCAAAATGGCTGCTAAAGCTTCAGCCATCATATCAACATTTAAATCAGGGAAAAAAAAAAGAAAAAAGAGGGCCATGGCAGTTGCAATGTTTCCCTTCCTCTTGGAAAACAGAGCCTTCCCTGGCAGACTTAAGTCTTTGCACTGGCTCAGGTCTCTGGGGACCACGCCCAGGGTGGCTGGGTTTTCACTGAGCCAGTCCAGCTCAGGCACATTTGGGGCATTCAATGCACCAACGCACAGAGAGCCAGACCCAGTCTGAGGCTTTGTGGGGAGGGAGGGGACTGATATTAATGAAGGTGGGCTCCTTCTCCTGGTGCTTGGGAGGAACCGTGGGTGGGAACGCTGCCAACCCAGCCCGCCTACCTCCTCCCAAAGGCTGCCCATCCCTGGGGTAGCAAAGGTGGACCCTGTGGCATTAGGGCAAAGCTGGGTTGGATGCCCTGATGGCACTGGGGGTGGGGAGCAGAGATGACCAAACCGGAGCCCGGCCGTGTCCCTTCGCGTCTGAGTGCCTGTCTGCCTCCAAACATGTGCCGAAAGGGACCGAGAGGCCGGCGCTGTCTCTCTGGGCTGCCGCCCCAGCCTGCATCTTGCATTCAAGCCCTGCTCCGCGGGCGGCTAGCCGGCAGCCTCCAGATGACCACTGCACACTCCGCGGGGACCTTTGCAAACCCTTGGAAGACACACTATTTTTCTCCGCCTGCATAATCGTTGAGAAGGGAGCCGGAGAAGGTGCTCTAATTAATTAGAGCAGGTGTTTGAGGATGCCACCGCCTGCAGGACGCAGGACCAGAATCCAAATTTGCCACTTATCTGCCTCCACCACCACGACCCCGAGGCGCCCCTCTCCTTCCCTGCATTCGCATTTGTGTGTGAACGGTAGCCTGTGACCGCAGCCTTATTAGCTGGTCAAAATTTTACTTTTAAATGGACCATTAACCTACCCGGAGCCCAGAGCGCACTGATAATGTAATACCTCAGGATCCCGTCGGGCCCCGGAGTGAGGCAGGTCAGCGTACACATCTATTTCTCTCCATTATCCCCTAGATGTCCGAGGCACGTTCACACCCAGCAGCTTCCTCCGGCTGCACACTTTTTTTTATTTTCTATCTCAGCCATGGCATCGGCCTGGACAGATCACTTCACCACCCTACCCAAGCCTCAGAGTCCCCATCAAGAAAATGGAACTAGCTGCATATTTTTTTCCTGGTCCATATTTTTTAATATTTTTTTTTCTTGACCATCGGGGAGGGAGGAAGAGGCGGGAGCTGCAGTGGAGTGGGCTGGCCACCACCCAGCCCTGGCTTGTAGAGCTGGGCATTCCCCCAGTCCTCCCTGGCACCTCTTGCGGCTCCCTACTCTGAGACGGGGACCCGGGTGAAGGTCCCGAGACTGCGATAAGAGCCCCTTCCAGCCTCATGGGTCTTCTCGGAGAACTCTGCCTGGCTGGAATTCCATCCACTCCTGGCAAAGGACGACTTCCTGTCTCCCAGGGAGAGAGGCTTATAAAAAAGGCATAAAAATGAGGCTTCTAAAGACATCCTGGACGTCAACTAGATGTTGCAAAATTACATTTTGATGAGTTCAGTGTAAATGAACCAGAAACATATGGATTCAATTTCCCTTGGAATCCACAAGGGTTTAAAAACCAAGGGGGCGGGGGGAACGCATTGGGGGAAGAGCATTTTAGGTCTCACCAAGCTCCCCGCATTTGTAAACAGCAGTTTGAGGTTTGCGATGACTGTGTCCTGGGCCGGGTTCCTTGCCTAAGAATAGAATGTGCAGGATGGCCTGCAGCAGCCTCACAAAACATGTGCAGGGGAAAGCACCCGAGGGCTGCTCTCTCCCTGTCACGGCTCCACGGCCCATGGCACTCTGAGGCCATCTCCCAGTTCCTGTTCCAGGTCTGATCCAACATGCACCCTCTTTCCTCCTTCAGCTTCTGCAAAGATAAAGTGTCCCAGGGACACGATCAGATGCACAGCATCCGTGAGTGCCAAGTGCGGGTCCGTCCCAGGGACAGCAGCAGGGGCCAGGTCTCTGCAAGGTGGGCGGCTTCAGCCCTGATTTAAACTCAGGAAATTGCCGTTCAGGGTAAGCCGAAGGTGGCAGGGCTGGGACTGGAAGCTAGGGCTTCTGAGCTGGAGTCTGACGAGGTCTCCACCCTAAAGAAGGATTTCCTAATGTCTGTGTTCAGACACGGCTAAGACTGGACCTGTGCACCTGCAACCGCGGCTCAGCAGGTCTACCAGGAGGCTGGCAGAGGGCTTCCCACACTGCACTCAGGGGATTCTAGAAATTTTCAGTGGCTTCTCAGCGAGACCCTGTGGGGCCACAGAGCAGCAGAGGGGAGGCATGAATTGCCTGAACTCACAGGCCCCTGCTCCCAAGCAGGGCAGCCTCTCCGCCCTGCCTTATTGAAAGAGACTTCAGATAAGATTTAGCTCGCAGCAGGCTCTGGAGTGAAGGTTTGACAATAAGGGACACAGTGGCCACCTGCCATTCCTTTCTGTCCAGTCTAGTTTGTGAGCCGGCCAAATTATTGAATGGGCTGTCTTTGGCTTCACGTCTGCATTATGGGGATCTGTGTGCACCACCAGGCTGCTGGAGCTGTCCACGAACAGCCCCAGTCTGTGGGGTCCCTCTCCTGGGCTCTGTGCAGGAGGCCTGAAACCTATTGTACCAAAAAGCACTCACTTCCCAGAGGAGTCATTGCAAGCTGATAGGTTCTGGCCATTAGAGACTCAGGCCCCTGTTCAGTAAGCCACTGAGCGAGGAGTGGCCAGTGGGAGCCAGTTGCACGGGTTGGAACCTTTGAGGCAGAGCTTCCTAATGACTGGGGCCAAAGCACTGGCACCTGACCCTCACAGAAGGGACAGGATCTCTGGGCTCTCGGCTGCTGGAAGGAGCCACGAGACTCTGTACAGAGTTGCCCAAAGGGGAGAGCTGCTGGGAGCCACCTCGGTACACCCCGCGAGGCCCAGCCAGGACCCAGACGAGCCGGAGAGCCATCTGATTGCTATTAGCCTGCGCGACTTTCTTTATTGGCAAACAGTCTGTCAGCAGCTTCTCCTTGCAGAGCGGCCCAGATGTGCTTACAAAGCGCTCTGTGTCCTTCCCGTCCACACCCAGCCCCCACGCACATTGCTACTTTGCCAGACTCTGTCCCAGCCCCAGGAGTCTGGCTGCAGCCAACGCAAGGCGTGGTCAGTAGTCAGTGGAGGGAGGCTGGCTCCTCTGGGGAGGCTTTGTGCCACCCACACCCACAATCTGCAAGCACATGTCCCCTCCCCTGCGGAGGTGCAGAGGTGCCTGGGGTCCGGTGGCAGCAGCCTGGCCTCAGGGACCTGGGAGAGGGGGTGAGTCAGAGTGAGGCCGACAGAACTGCCCCGTGCACATGTTCTCATCACTCTCCCCAGCCTACTCCCACTGGGGTGTGGGGGCTTAGTCGTTTCTCTGGGGCAAACTCCCATGGGAGAATGTTGGGGAGCATGGAGGCTTGTGCCCTTAGTAGGGAAGGCTGGCCCCAGGCGCAGCTCGCTCCATCATCCCTGTGCTCCCGAGACTCCGCCCTCAGGAGAGAGGTCAGTGTCAAGGATGCTTCTCTACTTGAAAGGTGAGCAGGTGGATACAAAGTGGCGCCCACACGTAGCATTGCCGGGGAATGTTAAATGTTCAGAGCAATCAGTCCCATTCTACGGCTATTCATGGACTGTTCCATTCAGTCAAATTGACTTTCTTTTTTAAAAGTTTATTTATTTTCATCTATTTGAAAGGTAGAGCGAGAGCGAGAGCGAGAGTGAGAGAGATCTTTATCCACTGCCCCCCCCCCCCCAAATGCTTTCAACAGTCGGGACTGGGCCAGGCCGAAGCCAGGAGTCAGAAACTGTCTGGTGACAGGGGCTCAAGCACCAGAGCCATCATCTGCTGCCTCCCAGGATGCCCGAGCAGAAAACTGGACCAGAGGCAGAGGAGCCGGGACTCTTGAATACAGAATGTGGGCGCCTTAAGTGTCGCCTAGCCTGCTGTGTCACAGTGCCTGCCCCCTGCCTTTCTTTAGGTCACCGAATCCTTACTGTCCTTTGAGGGGACCGCACTCCCCTGGCTGCCCTACCCTGTGGTTATGGGAGCTGCTGCGTTGCCTTGCCTTACTTAGGCTGGTCCCACTTGGCTCTTCTATCTCCTAGAGCTGAGGATTTATGAGATGGCTTCAAAAAGTTCTGGGGAAATGTGTATCATGAAAAAAATGCATGGATTCATGGTGTTTTTTTTTTTTTGCAGCAAAATAAACTTACCTTTGAATTCCATTTTCCACAGACATTTTGATGGATCCTCATGGACTGGTTTGAGCCTTGGTGTCCACCAGTGGCCCTGGCCTGCATGTTCCCCATCAACCCTGCATTCAAGCAGCTCCAAGAAAGAAGAATGAAGGGAGGGGTGGGGTGATTTCTGTTCCCACATTGCTCTGTTCTTCCCTCTGTCCTTAAAGGCAGGGGGACTAACCTGGGAACCAGCTGACGCCAGGAACAGTCTCTCCTGACTGGCAGGAGGATCACGAGACAGAAGTTGAGCATTTCTGTTGCAGACTTACTGCACGTCTGCCATGACCAGGCTTAGGGCTGCCCTGGCCCGTGCTCCCTTTGTTTAGAGGGGAAACTGAGGCCTGTGAAGCAGACAAAAGTTTCCCAGGATCACTCCAAAGCTGCAATGGCTGTAGAGTGCTCCTCCACCAGTGGGGGGCGCTGGCCTGCCGGGGGAGTCATCACAGACCTCACCAAGTCACACATTTTGGTTCCCAAAGACTTTGCTTCAAGTGGGGTCCTCTCTTGCACCAGTCTTGGTGATGAGCTCCCCGTCACTCACTGCCCATGTGGAATTTCTCCAAGCCAATCGTGGTAACTCCCCGGGCACTGGGTGGCTTACACATAGAAACAGGAGCCACGCGTGGTCCGTGTCGCAGAAGTGAGCACCTGCCAGGAGCAGGTTGGGAGACAGCGGTCTCAGAGAGTTTTCTCCATCCTTAAAAAGGAGATTAAGCAAGAGGCAAACCCTTAAACCCTACTTCCTCGGGACCTTATTGTTACCAGTGTCAGTTTTGGTGCTCTGGGAGCAGCCACGTTGGGACGCCAGGCAGCTGTTTTGAGCTCCCAGGCTGTGTGTGCACTAAGGAGGCAGCATGGTGGGGTGGAGGGACGCTGGGTGCTGGTGACTCTCTGAGTTAATCCTGCAACACCAAGTCCTCACTTCTGGGCTGCTTGTTCCATGGGACGCAAGTTTTATTATTTAAACTAGTCAGAATCGGGCTGTCCTCTGACTTGATGCCTGGATTGTACTCATCTGGCCAAAGTAAGTGACCATCTGTCTTTATCCAGCCTTCCAGGGCCCCGGCCATTACAGCAAAGATGGCTCCCTTCACTTCTGCCTCGTCTCGCTCCCTCTCTTGGTCTGTGCTTGCTTCTCTTCGGAGTGATAGGCTGTCTGAGATGGGAGGAGCCTTCACCCTCCCCTAGCTGGGGAATCAGAAGTTCAGAGGGAGGAAGTGACTGTGTGGTCTGCTCTCGATGGGCAGAAAGTATGGAGCCAGTGGGAAAGCCCAGAGCTTCCATGGAGCTCTTGGGTGGAGCAGTTCTTTGCTGTGCGCTCTGTTTCTCCCTGCGTCTCTTCCATGCCTCCTGGCCTCCTTCTCCTTCCCTCTCTCTCTCCTCTGCCCCACATCAACAGACTCCTTCATTGAATGCTGCAGGGAGAGCTCTCCTAGGAGCTGAGGGAGCTCCAGAGGAGGCTTGCTAAGGCAACAAGCTGGTGCTAGCTGCAGCCACGTCTGGTGGCTCCGAGCGGCAGGGCAGGGGTGGGGAGCTGCATGAATGACCCTCAGGGGACAGAGTCCACAGCATTAGAACTGACAGAATTCCACAGGCCAGCTCCATGGGTCAGGCTCAGCTGGGGCTCCCTCTCTTCCTCTCCTGCTTCCCACTGAGTTGGAGAGAAAGCCAGTTGGTGAGGGCTGGTGTGGGTTTATTTACCCTTAATAACAAGCAGATACTAGAGATGTTCCCCACATGGTTCTGCTCACTTGGGCTTCACCACAAACCCACACAGATCTACGCACAGAACCTGCAGACCTGAAAATTAGCACTAGAGCCCAGCTTCCAAGAGGCGCAGTCAGGATGGGTGCCCGTGCACCGTGTCCAGGCCTGGCTGGCCAAGGGGATGCTAGCAAGCAGCGATGTTGCTGCCACCCACCTTGAGAGCCATCCACTGTTGTCAGCATCTGCTTTGTCCTTGGATCCTGCTCGGTCTAGTTCAGGAAACATGCACTGAGCAGCTTCTGGGGTCAGATGCAATGGTGCTCCTGGGGTGAAGGATGCGTGGCTCCCTGTTCCTGGAGGCGCCCGTCCTATAGGGAGATGAGAAGCAAGCATGCCCTGACAAGGGTGCGTGGTCAGCTCTGCCTTCTTGTTGCTGAAGGAGGCCTCCTGGGCCGTCTTCACTTTGCTTATGGCACAAGATGGGCCAGGGTGGTGTCCTCAAATGGGATTCACCTGTCCCTGTGTGTGACAGCCTGGATCTCCTGCAGGACCTTGTGCCTATCCCCACAAGTTCTTATCCATGTGCTCTCAACTCATGTCCAGCCTGCACCCCAGTCTGCCCTGCACTCCCAGGCCCTGGCTCCGCCCCTGGTCTGTCTTCTCTGACTTCTTTTACGTGGGAGGAAGAGTCCTTCTTCCTGTCCAAGGCCAGTGCCTCGCCAGGTGCACTTGACCGGGACCCCCACCCCGTCTCAAGGCCACTGCCAACCCCTCTCTTTTGCTGCAGGGCTGGTGTTTTCTGCCCCCTTGGGAATGCTCCAATACCGTTGCACACAGCTTCATCCTCTCGCCCACTCCTGTCCAGTTTCCACATCCCTGCACCTTCAGCAATTGGTTTTGTCAAGGTTCCCAGCAGTCTTCCCGATGAAGCTAAGTGCAGTAGCTGTTTTTCGTCTTCTGTGTCAGAGGGAAGCTGCCGCCACCTTCAGACATGCAGGTGTTCTTCCTCTTGGCTGCTGTGACCACCTCCCTCCCCCCTCCCCATTCTCCTCCTGTCTCATAAGCTGCTCCTTCTCGGTGGCAGTGGCTCTGTCCCCCTCCTCCACCCAACCTCAAACTGTCAAGTTCCTGATGGCTCAGTCCTTGGACACCTTCTCTTTCTTACCCACACAGTCTTATGGGTAATCCCACCCTGACATAGTTTTAACATAGTGATTGATCCCAAATGCACACATTGAGCCCAGATCTCACTTGTGGATCCACACTTGACTTTCACCCCCAACCTTGTGTGTCCCACTCATTTCAAAATCAGTATTCCCACAGCCAGATTCTTTCTCTCTCTCTTTTGTTTTTTTTTAAATTTTCATTTTAACTGAAAGAGAGACAGAGACAGGTACAGAGAGGTCTTCTATCCACTGGTTTACTTCCCAAATGCCTACAACAGCCAGGCTGGACCAGGCCAAGGCCAAGTGCCTGGAATTCCATTCCAGTGTTCATGGCAGAGTTCAATGCACTGGATCCATCATCTGTTGCCTCCCAGGATGTGTGTTCGTAGGAGGCTGGAATTGGAAGCAGAGGAACTGGGACTTGAACCTGCGCTTTCCCAGATGGAATACAGCCATCTGTCTTTCACAGAAGCACCCACATGCAGAGTGCCACCATGGGGATGAGGGCTGAGCGGAAGGCAATGCAGGGGCCTCTTGGGCCACACTGCCTGCCCACTGGAGCCTTCTAGATCCCTCCTTCCCATGAGGACAATGTGTGGGATTTCTTCCTGTGGGCCCTGGGCTTCTGACCTTTGGCCCTACCATCCCTGGTCCCAGACAGATGAAAACTGCTCTGGAGGGTTCCGTGGGGAGCCACTTCTTTCCTGTGGGATCCACATAAATGAAAATGTGAAACCATCTCTCTGCCCCAGAGCGAGCTATGACCCAGTTCCGTAAGCCCAACGACCGAGGAGTGCAGGGCTCCCGCCACTGCTCATGGTGGCTGGACCAGAGCCTGCCTGCCCCATGGGAGCCTCTGTGGGTCACCAGTGGCCAAAGCTCAGTGTGGGTAGCCCAAGAGATGAGATGCTGTGTTGGGATGCGCTGGCTCCTTTGGGAGCAGGGAGTCACCGAGTGAACAGAGAACATCGATCTGCTGGCCTCAGCTGCTCCCCTGGGTGGGGATAAAATCGCCCTCCTGGGCTGCCATGCAGGATGCTGCTTCTTCCTGGAGGAGGGAGGTCCACTGGCCTTTCCAGCCTCTAGGGCTTCAGGGGGCCCAGTGAAAGCCCCAGAGGTTTGCAGCCACTGGCTGGCTAGCCTCTTCCAGCCTCAGTTTCTCCAGTATCGCTGAGGGCTCTGCCCCTGGCCCCAGAGGCCAATGCATCAGATGGACACAGAGTTTAGGGCCCGGCAGGGTCTTTCCTACCCAGTGGCTAGAAGGAGTGCACATCTCAAGTCATCATGGCTGCTGCTATTGGCTGCGAGTGAACACGCTACAGAGCCTGGCTCTAGACGACCCATGGCTGGAAACCTGTGGGTGTGACAGAAACACAATAAAAAGCGCACAGTGCACAGAGCTCAGGAGTCCCTTTGGTAAAGCATCAGGCTGTGATTTTTCCCCACTGTAGGTTCACTGAGTCTCAAGAGGTCACATTGCATCGGGCTGTCCCCCGGGGAGCAGGAAAGCCAGCCTGAGGCCCTCTGGGACAGTAACCTGGGCCCAGCAATGGGACAGGCCTGGTCTGCCCTGGCCCTGCAGAGCCTGGGGAGCCGTGTGCCTGGCTAAAGGCCCCCTTGGGGCACGCCAGCAGGAGAGGAGAGAGGACATGTCCCTGTCTTCCACGTGCTGCAGAGAGCTGTGGCATTAGAGGGGCTGAGACAGCCTATGGGAGCACAGGCTGGGCTGCCAACGCCACCCACTCTACACCCCCTCCCGGGGAGGGGGGGCTGGGCTGCTGTCTCTCATCCTCAGGGCCTCTTCCTCAGCAGGCAGGGATGTGATTATGCAGCCCACAAACAGCTCCAAGAGGCACCCAAGAGAATCCCTCCCCGGCCTGGGGTTCACTCCCCCAGGCTGAGGCAAAGGCCTTGGCACCTCTCACATCTGGCCTCACAAAGGGGCAGGGCAGAACACAAGACAGAGGCACCTGCCTGTCCCCATCTGTCCTGTGTCCAGTAGTGGTGTGGGGACCCTCTGAGTGGCGGCTAATCATGGGGTGACAGGGGCTGTGAGAACTCTCCCTGGAAGGCAGAGCTCTGTGTTAACAAGAAGCGCAAATTTCATGGCTTTCAGGGCAGGACCCCAAAGGCCTGCCCGGGAGCAAAGACGGCCACGGAGCTGATCTACAGGAGATCAGCAGGTGGAACAGGGTGGATGGTGAGGGCCGAAACACCTAGTGCGGGGTAGGTGGAGGTGGAAGCTGGGCTTCACTCAGAGGGAAACTGAGGCAGCTAGCGTGGGCCTGGGAGCTCCTGCAGGCCATGGCGTGCGGGTTTGGACTCCCAGAGACCATGGGGGATGGGGATGGGGCTGGGGTAAAGATTTGAGTCAAGGGCAGCTCGGTCTCCAGGAGGCATTAGCCCCCCAGGCATCTCAGGGTTTGAAGTTGTACCAGGAGGAGTTTTCAAAAAGTTCATGGAAAGTGCATATTCTGGTAAAACTATGCATGGATTTCAAGGAATTTGTACACCAAAAAAAAAAAAAAAAAAGATTTATTTGTTTGAAAAGAAGAGAGAGTCAGAGAAGGGAGAGACATAGAGAGATATTCCGTCTGCAGGTTCACCCTCAAACAGCCACAACAACCAGGTCTTGGCCAGGCTAAATCAGGGAGTCAGGAGCCAGAAGCCTGGAATTCCATCCAGATCTCCCGCATGGGTGCAGGGGCCCAAGCACGTCTGCTGCCTTCCCAGTTGTGTTCACAAGGAACTGGATTGGAAGTGCAGCAGCCTGGACTCAAATCGGTGCTCCTAACTCACTGCGTCCGAACGCCAGCCACTGAATTTATCTTTTAATCCCATTTTGACATGGGCTTTTAAAATTACCCCTGTATAACGAGAAAGCTTGGCTTGCCTGTGTCTCTGCTTCCTGGGAGGCAAACCTTAAATCTGTAGGATTTCCCAGGTAGCAGAGGCGTCTTCGTTCTCTGTGAGCCTCCTTGGTCCTCCCTGAGTGTAGCAGTGACACGGCTCAGGATGGGACCGGTTGGTCACCAGAAAGACCATCCATGGTCTAGGAGCCAGCCTGATCCCCAGGGAATAGAAGGGCGTGGAGGTGGAGCCCATTCACCTGGCCCAGCGCTTGATCAATCAAGCCTATGTCATGGAAACCTGGTGAAGATTCTGAGTACTGAAGTGTACCAGTGGACACACAGGTTTGCCAGGAGCTGGCGGGCCTGGAAACTGTGTGTCTAGGACTGTCCCAGACCTCATCCTACAAGTCCACGATTAATATGCTTTATGCCATAAAACTTCAACCCTAAGTCTGGAGACTTCCTGAGTCCTTCCAGTAATGTTTTGAACCTCACGGGGCTATGGGGTTCCTCTGGACGCATCACCAGGTGGGCAGAAGGCTGGGCCACGTGGGCACCCCTGGACTGGTGATTGGCATCTGCAGTGAGGGTAGACTTCTGGGGGATTGCACGTCTAGCCTGTGAGGTCTGTGCTCAGTCCAGACAGCTGGTGTCAGGGCTGGGCTGTGGCTCGCAAGCCAGTTCCCAGGAAGCAGGTCTCTGCCATTATGGTGGCCTTGTCTTCTCACGGCCATCAGTCAATACGCAATCTCCATTTCTCGCTTTGGCTGTAGTGACATGCAGTCTCACCCTCACCATGCCTCCTCCCGGGAGACTGGGTGGCCCGGCTGGGTCCGTGGCAGGGCGTGTGTGACCTCTGAACAGCTCCACAGTGGCGGCAGCAGCAGCGTTTCTGTTTGGGAGGTCCCTGGGACCACAATCTGGTACTGAGACGCCTGCAAGACGCGTCTGCAGAGCAAGCATATGGTTTTGACTTGGACTCTGTGCGTCTTCTCAGAGGCTAGGCGAGGGCTGATGGAAGCTATAGAGAGCGGGGGGCTCATGTCTAAACGAAGCCACACCTCGGCCCAGCCCTGCAACGAGGCACTCAGACCCCAAAGGGCCAAGTGTCAGCAAGCGACCAGATTATAAATCCTCCCCCTGGAGCCATGCAATGTCATTGTACTTAAAACTAATTAAACAAATCTGTAAAATATGTTTCTCTGCCTTGGTTTACTTCAGTTGGCCTCGCAATGTGAAGATCATAATTACTTAAATATTTCCCTTTCCTATTTTTCAAAACATTTTTCTAAATTGTCAAAAAACATTCTGGAGACAGTTGGATAAAAAACACAGTGAACATGTGTCTGATTAATTTTTTAAGACAATCAAGATCAAATGCAAAAAAAAAAAAAGATTGGGAACGGTTTCACTGCGACAATAAAAGACAGAAATCTCAGAGCAGGGAGTGTGGTGAGTCAGAAGGAAAAAAAAAAATCTTCATCATTTTTACTATGGTGTTTATTGGAGCTCAACTGACAGTGAAAGAGATGGCCTGGTAAGTGCATAGCCAGAGGCAGAGGGCGGCCATGGGTGGGGGTGGCGGGGGCTGCATCCCGCACCGGGTGTTCAGCCAAGTGTGCCACGGGACGCGGGGGCCTCTCCCGACGCCAAACTTGTAAGCAAGAGATCACTCGGAGTTGCCATTCTCCGCCGCCTGTCGTTACAAACAACTCGAGGGCAATCTGCAGGCTTCGCGACACGAAGCTCCGTCCCTCATCTGCCAGCTGACGATCGGGCCACCATCCCGAGGCCATCGATGGAGCGGCAAAGTGATGGAGAGGCACCTGTCAGAGGAAGCTTTACGATGTGGGCTCACAAGCACTTCCTGAGCTGGAACTGAATTTTCCTTGACTTCATTCGATTTATTTTGTGGAGTCCTTTCTTAAAAACGTATTTTTTTTTTTTAAGTCTCAAGAAACAACTGGGAATCAGAGAAGGTGATTTCTTTCTGGAACACAACACACCTGCCTCTCTAACTTCCTTCTCTGCTGTCTCCTGCTAGGGAGGCGTCACAGGGGGCAGAGCTGAGTTCTTCATCCTCCAAGGGGCAGGGAGGAGACTGCTGGCAGGGGCAGATCCCCCCACCCTCCCCACAGTGGGAAGGGAGCAGCCCCCACCTTGCTGGAGACCGTGGGTCAGCAGGCACTGAAGACTGCGTGCTGGGGATGCATCCGAAGTCCGGGCCTGGGACTCCTTTGAAGGGAGTGCAATCTACAGAGGGGCCCGGCCCTGTCCCTGCTCTCCTAGCCCCGTGACCTTTCTTCTGTTTCCTCCCTCCAAATGCTTGTATTGCTTTTTTGTTGTGCAGAGACTGCTGGACCTTCTTGTTCGACATGGCAAGACCCCGGGGGTCGTGGTCCCCTGTTCCTCACCACACACAAGAACCTCCATCTCCACAGCATAGGAGGAAGAGGCAGGGGATTGCGCCGGTGTGGTCTGGACCACCCTTGGCAGCTGGAGTCAGTGTGAGTGGGGACACTAGTGCTGGCTTGGTGAGACACTTGCTGTACGGAATTGAGCTGAAAGATAGGTTCATGGTCACGTATTGAGCCGTTAGAGTCATGTACAGGCTGTGGCTTTGAGCCTGGAGGGTCATTCAGCAAGATGGCAGAGTCTGCTAGAGGAGGAGCTCTCAAGCAGAGGGAAAGTGAGGAGTGGACGTGGGTGAGGGAGCTCACGCTGTTCTCTCAGGCTGGGTCCCTGAGCCCAGGGCTGGGCAGAGGAAGGCCGTGGCCTCTCTTTGTTATGGCTTCAGGGAGACTGTGCCCTGAGCCCTCGGGCTGTCCTGTGCTTGCTCAAGTTTAACTTCGCCTCTCTTCCTCCTCCAAAGCTAGAGGTTCTCAGCTCTGGCGTTGAGTGGGGTGCCCCGGCCCCATCTGCGGCACCTGTCCCTCCCTTTGCCAGATCCCTGCGCACTAAGGAGCCATCAGCTTGGAAAGAACCCTTGGGTTCAGCCCTTCTCTTGAGTATGGCGTTGACCAAGGGCCTCCGGAATAATTCGGAAATGCTCCATGAACACTTGTTGCTCCTGAGTGTTAATGAAAACATCAAGGGGATTAATTAACAATCGATTCTATCAAATTTAGACTTAGACATTGATTCTGAAGCTGAACGTTAAATCTGCTTTTTTTTCTACAGTTCCTTTCTCTGCTTCTCCATTGTCTTAGTCATCCTAATCAAATCGAGCAGGGGGAACAGACTCAAATTATTTCCTTCTCCTCGTTCCGTTTCAGCTTGCTTCAGATAAATAAAGAAGAGCCGGTTCAGTATTATACGTTTCCTACAACCATGCACACAGGTGTCATCTTGGTCTTCGTACGAAACTTCTGGAGTGGGGGAGGAAAGGGGAGTGTGAATCTATGGATAATAAATTACCAACAAAAGCGAAAATGCAAAAATAATGTGCATGTGATTTGCATAGATATGTATATAGTTTGCCCAGATTATTATATGGGAGAGCTCCCTGGAGATGGGGGAATGGTGAAAGGAAGTGGCAGGTACCAGCTTTGCCTTCCCTTCAGCGCAGCTGGGACACAGGCACGTGTCCATTTTGCACATGTGACGAGTTCGCCAGACATGCGTTGAACTTTGTATAGGATAGGAAGGGGGTTTTTCGAAACCGTCTATGATCTTTGATATTAAGAAAAGGCATTTCATTGAAAACAGTCTTTGCATGATTTGGCACGAGTCGTCTAGACTGCTTTATGAAAAATGACAGCTAGTAGGAAAGTAATTAAAGATGTATTTTGCTGAAAGCAAAAGTATTTTTGGAATCAATACCAACCATCTTTAATTTGCCAGCTCTTTCCACAATCATGGTGTGCTCTCTGGAGGATCTGGATCCTGGAGAACGGGGGTGCCAGCCCCTTTCTCGTGTCCCTTTGGTGTCCTGCCTCTGCTTTGCACTGTCCTCAGACATGGCAGGTGGAGGCCCGGTCAGCATGGCGGGGCAGGAGCCAGAGCCCTCTCTTGCTGGAGCCCTGGCACCTCCTGGGGTTCTGCCCAGGGCAGGGATGGAGGGGATGTTTGAACAGCAGTAGCGATGGAACCAGATGTTGCTGGGCCGGGCAAGGGTGGGGGCGGGGGTGCCTGTGGTTTTTGGTTAGAGACAAAGGGGCAGAGGTTCTCATTCATGCCTCCAGGCAGGACGAGATCGGCCCTTCTTTGTAGAAGAGGTTTTCCTCAGCTGGTTGGGAGGTCCCTGTGGGGCAGGGCGGGTCCTTCTGCCTCTGTGCTAGGGGCCAGGTTTCCTGCATGCATTTGGTGTACACGTGTGGTGGCAGCTGGTGCCAGGGCCACCTCATGTGCTGATACGATTTGGGCTATTACTGTGAGTTTGGGCTCTCAACCTGCAGGAACTTCTCTCTGGGTTATTTCCCCCTTCGCTCTTCCACTCCTCTTTCTTCTGCCTGAGCCTTACTCATCTTTAAGGTGTCTGTTTAGACACCTCCTCCAGGATGCCCTCTAGGAAAGCCTCACCTAACTGGGAGCAGTTATGCCTGAGGACACCCTTCTTTTCCTCCCTGGGCCCACTGCACTGAATGAGTTAGTGCCTACAATCCTCACCCTCTGTGCGGACAGGGACCCTAATGTCCTTACCAGTCTGGCCACAAATCCCAGTCTGGGGCCTCGGACAGGGTCCTTGAGTTGAGGGTAGCAGAGGCAGGAGTTGAGAATGAGTCCCCACCTACATGGGGACTTCAAAAAAATTCATGGAAAATGGAATCAAGAGTTGATTTTGGTGTGAAACAATGTGAAACTCATGCATAGTTTTTTTTTATTTATTTTCTTTGAACTTTGAGATGGCACCTGTGGTCACATTTCTGCTCCTTGATTCTCTTCGTAGTGGTCTGATCTCTGGGTCCCGTGCTGTGTGGCTCCAGGGTGGCACTACCCCCAACTGTGCCTGTGTATGTCTACATGGGACCTCTGGGGGTCCCTTCCCACCCTTACACTCTAGAGGGAAGCCAGGGTCCATCAGTGGACACTCTCCTCCCCGACCCCGCCAGCTGGTAGGAGCTTGGAGATTCGGTCTGGTAGTCAGGGCCAGGAGCAGCAGGACAGGATGTGGACCCCCTCCCCGGCCCCACCCTGGGGCAGGGCCAGCAGCCTCTGTGCTCTGGGGACTCACTGGGCACCATGCAGGAGTAGAAGTAAATAAACACCTTACCTCAGCCTCGGCTCTCCCTGCAAGCCAAGTCTTCTTCCGTCTGTGTCACTGTGAACTCCCATGAGACACATGGACCACAGACACGGGTCATACAATTATATCACATGTATCATATGTGTGTGTGTGTGTGCCTGTGGCATGTATATGACAGTCCATGCCAGCCTTCTCAAACAAGGGCTCATCCGTTTGCCTATGGCTGCTTTTGTGCACCAGTCAAGTCGTGCCAACACACTCAAAGTTACACCGTGGCTGTGCTGGAGAAGACGGGCCCCATTCTCAATGTCTGGGGGCCATGGATTTTCACTGCTTGGATCTTAACGAGGCATTAATTTTTTCTCTCATTGATATGCATAGTCAGACATAGTTAATCTTTGGGACACTTGCTGGTCAGATGCCTGGGATAAAGCACGGATTAAGGGAATTCTGATTACCAATCTTCCCAAAGTGCCGAACAGCTCGGAAATTCAGAGTCCAGAAGGGCGTTCTTGAAAGCCACAGAGCTGCCCATGGCAGGCTGTCCACAGCGGAGCTGTGTCCGGAAGAGATTTTCATCAGTGACACTTTCCATATTGGTGACATGTGGGGGTCACTGGGAAGGTGGGACTGCGTGGGCCTGTTCCTGTTTTTCAGTCTGCCTTTGTACCAGGCTGGAATCTGAGTTCAGCCTTCCCGGGCCTCTTACCCTTGAGCTATAGCCAGGAGCCAAGTCCGCAGATCAATGCCACCCCTTCTTCATGGGGCCACTCTTGATCTCCCAGAAGAACCAGCCCTGCACTGGAACAGACAGACAAGGAGCTCCATTGGCCTTCAAGGAGATTCTAAGAATACCGTGCAACAATTAGGAAGAACAAGTTGGATGCACGTGTCCTAATAGGGATAAGACTTCACTCTATTTGGTGAATGAAAAAAAAATACTGTATGGATATCTATTAGTTCAACGAAGCATTCGTGTTAAAATGAATGTATAAAAGAAGGAAATAAGTGATTCCATACTTTCTGCAAGAATGTATGAAGGATCTTCAAAAAGTCTGAAAATGCACATTGTGGAAAAAAATATAGATTTCAAAACACACGTATCTTTGAATTCCTTCTGCCCGTAAATTTCTTCACGCACTATCGTCCGTGTTTGCGTGCTGGCCCACGAGTACAGAAAGGCAGCCTTGGCACCCAGTTGACCGAGCAGACGCAGGAGAGCATAAGAGAGGCAGTGAGACTCCGGAGTCTCCCTTTGTAAACAGAAAGCATGACGTCTTTGGAAATGCCTCATTCTATAAGAGTCTTAAGATTTCAACTCGTCATCAGGCTTACATGCAAATCTTTGGTCTATCCCGTGAAAGACTGGGGCTGGCCGGAGCCCTTGGTATGGTGTCACCCATGAATGGATTTGCTGGGAAGGAGACGGAAGGGTGAGGCCAGGAGCGAGGGGTCTGTGTTAGGAACAAAGACTTGTGCCCAGGACGGTCAGCTCCGACCCAACAGCTGACCCATCTCAGGCTCACGCTGACTGGGTAATCAAAGTCTTGTGGGAAGAGAACCCTGGCCAGCTGTCAGCAGGATGGTGCAGGCCGCTCGTCCACAGGCCAGCTCCGGACTGTCTCCCGGGCAGGCTCACCAACTGCCCGGCACGAGACTTGTCCTTGGGTTCTCCATGCCCTGGAACCAGGCCTCCCAGCCTCCTCTGAGCACCTCTCGCTTTGAGGCATGGATGAGTTCATGCTCCTAGGGTCCAGAGACCAGGATGTTGGGTTGTCTGTAAGGGCGAGGGTCTCTGGGAGGTCTTCATTGGAGCAGTGGTTCAGTGGAGTAGTCTTTCTTGCAGCAAAAACTGACCCTGCTCAAGCTGAGCTGGGGCTCGTGTCCTCCCTGTGTCCTGACTTAATGTCCCCAAAGGCTCTGGGGACAGCCTACTCACATCAGCACGCACACTGAAGGTCACGGTGCTACCGTTCAGGGAGCACTGGGACACCGCGGCTGCCACCCCTCTGTGACAAAGCAAGCCCCTCCTCCTCCTCAGGCAGCCTCAGCTTCCTCTTCTCACCTGCAAGGTGCAGTAGCAGCAGCGTGAGCCACGGGTCACCGTGGACCACGCTGAGCAGGTGACCTGAGTACGGCGTCAAGGGCTCGGTGCGGACGCATCGAACAGCCAATGAGACCACGCCGTACTGCGGTCCCATCCGTAGCGCCTTCTTCCAAAGCCTTGTTCCTCGGCCCTCCGTCCGCCGAAGCCTGCGGCTAACTCCCTGCCTCATTTTCTTCTAATGAGGGCCCATCTACTATCAGCTTTAGGCTGGATGTGGAAATGTTCCAGTCCCTTGGAGTGGGGAGCAGGACCGGTGCAGGAGGCGGCCTGGCTCCTGGCGCGGCCGCTGGGGGAGGCTTGAGAAAGGAAAGACCCCTAGAGGGCCAGAGCCCCTCCTACCTCCTTCCGCTGACTCCTGCGCACCAAGAAGCAGGTTGGGACGCCCCCTCGTCGCCCTGCAGAGAAAACTTCGGGTGGCTGACCCCAACTCTCCTCACGCACAGCCAATCTCCCTCCAATTGTTTCATCAGCGCTGGGGCTGTCAGCTCCAAGCCCACAAGTGACACGTCTCAGGCTCATGCTGACTAGCTAATCAAAGTCTTGTCAGGGCTGCCAATACCCTGCAGATAACGGAGGACAAAGGCAGGGAAGGTTTCTACGGAACCCACTGTCGGCACAGAACGCCGCCCGCGCCTCTTACCCAGATCCTCTGTTTGTTCCCGAGCGTCACCTACCTTGTCTCTGGGCTCTGAGACAGAGACCCTGACATGCGGTAGTCCCCCGAGAGTGTGCATTGCTCAAGCGGGGTTCTCGGCTTTGCACGGGACGAACTGGTGCATTTATAGGGAAGAGGGGCGTGAATATGTCTCAGGGCGGTATTTCACAGCCGTAGCTTGGTGAAAGAGATTTTTCCAGTCCTGATGGATTCTTAGAAGCCGAAATTGGAAACTGCTGGCAGGGGCTCCGGCACACGTGAGAATGTTGGCTGTGCAGTGTTCGCTGCGCCACACTGCGCAGGTGCAGGCGCGTCCTCCATGGCCGCTCTGTGCCGGGTCGCACCTGCTGGCAAGAAGGCAGCCCTGGCTGGGACCGGGGAACCTGTCTGTCTTCAACCAAACTTCAGCAGGGACTAACCTGGGCTGACCGGCGTGCCAGGAGGACGGGGACAGCAGGGACTTGCCACACTGCACCAGGCAGCCGAGGCTTCGGCAGGGCAGGGACTCGGACTTGAGCCTCCTTCTCTGCCTCTCCTCCATCTAGGGCCGGGGTCAGCCTCTGGCCTCTGGCCTCGAATGACAGCATGGGTGCTACCCTGAAAGCACTCTTGGGAGCTTCTTTCCCTGGCTTGGAGGAGCCTCCAGTAAACAGACACATGTGTGTGTGTGTCTGCCTCAGGCCCCTCCCTGAGCTTTGGCCAATGTGTCCCAGGAGCTGTTCACACTGGACCAGGGACAGGTGACAGTGTCCAGGCAGGATGAGGGAGTCTCCACCCTCAGAACTGACAGGCCACCTTGCCCTGGCACCCGAGCCCCTGTGCACCCACCTTGGCCTTGGCCCTTCTCGCCCTGTGTGCTCTCCTGTGGCTCTGCCACCCCTGCTGCCTGGGCCATGGCTCGTTTCCATGCCGCTGCCTCCCTTCCTCCTCCTGGGTCCCACTCTGGTCTCAGCTTCTCTTTTGCTTGGTGAGCCCCTGCGAGTCCCCCAGCCTCCTGGACTGACAGCATCCCTCCCGCTCCACTCCCTGCCACTCGGTGTTGATCGCCGTTTGATTTTCCTGTTGACACCACCTGCTCTGAGATGCCCTTGTTCCTGAGTTTGTTTCCTTGCTTATTGTGGGTATCACTGAAGTCTGGGAGCCAGGCTGTCCCTGGCACCTGCAGAGTTGACACTTCTGCCCCGGGGGGGAATAGAATTTGAACAGAGTGGCGGGGCGGGGGGGGGGGGGGTCCTGCCAGTCACGAGAGACTCTGGGGGCCTCTCACCCCAGGGAGGGGCCCACAGCAGGTTGTCTGAGACTCCAGTCACTTCTGGTGTGGCCTTCCCCACGGTGGGGGGGGCAGTCCTCACCCCTGGCGCTGGTGACTGTATGCGGGCTGGTGAAGGCTGCAGGACCTACACCCGAGTGGGGAAGGCCTGGTCCTCGTGCTTGAGGCCTCAGTTCTCAGACTCCTGTGCTTTGACTCCTGCACAATGAACTCATCGGGGGCAGGAGAGGCAAAGCCCACCGTGGCAATGATTCTGCTTGGCTGTCTCCCCCAGGCCTTTCTGGTACTGCCACGAAAGCTCAGCAAAAACCTCTCTTTTCTTCTGCTTCGTCCTTTCCCCAAAGCTAAGACCGACTGTCGTTCTAGGTGCACCGGCAATCGCCTGGCCTTGCTTTTATGCTTCTGGGGATGGCAGGGTTTCTTGCTGAAATATTACCATCCGCAGCCCCATCAACGTGCAGGCAGCCATATTTAAAAGGCACTCTGAGCGGGGCCAGGGGCGTGCATGTGTGTGGAAGCGAACACTCCCCTGTCTAATTCATATTTTACATTTCTGTAAAATCATGCTTAGAGTATTTTGGTAATCTCTGCTGAGATTAAGTATAATGCTGTACATTTAATTGATATAAGTGGTTTCAATTCTCCTTAATATGACAAATCTCCAGTGTGAAATATTCTTAGTTAATGATCAACATAAAATAGAGTTCATTTTTAATGTGAGTACAAGATTTGAATTAATTTGTAGCTAGAGCGGGGTTGTTAAATTTTGTATGCATTCTGTGCATAGGCACATGTGCGGTCATACATGTGGACCGGAGCGTGCACACGTGCGCTGGGTAGCAGACATGAGGGAGGCGTGCCCCTTCTGCTCTGAGCTGGGAGCGTCTACCCAGCCCCTCCCTGCTTGCAATGGAAACAGCATTTCCAGAACCTCACACAAGAAGGAGTTGCCCCACTGGGGTCTTGCTCTCTGCTGCCTCTTGGTCTTTGACGTAGTGGGGGCTGTCAGATGCTCTGGGTCACCTGGCCTGAGCCCAGGAGCGTGGCCTGCGTCACGGCACAGCTGGACTGGAACCGTGCAAGCTATATGGCAAGGCTGTTGGCTCCTACCCCCTTGGTTTCCCAGACAGCATTTACTGGCCTGCAAATTAGCATATTGCTTTACATTATCAAAACCATATGATGGCTGACGTCATTGGCGAGAGTTCATTGAGAGTTCCACGCCGAAGAGGTTTCTTGCAAAGTCATGTCCAGGAGGACAGCCCGGGGAGCGGCCCCCAGCAGCGCTGATCAAAGTCCAGAGGTCTGCATTCCCTTGCCTCAGCTGCAGGCAGGGCTCAGGCAGGCCGAGGTGTCTTCCCAAGGCACCTGGGCTGCAAAGCATTTGCAAAAAAAAAAAGCCAAGACCAACCGTGGTCTCCGCCCCCAGATCCAGGGTGAGGGCTCTCTCAGAAACCGCCACGGCCTGTACTGCCTGGAGATAAGCGGGAGCAATTTTCATACAACTGTTAGAAGAGAGAGACGGGGGTAGGGGATGAAGGCTTCAGGGACAAGTGCCAAAATGAATTTGAATATTGTATAAACCATGCGTGGGATGGAAGCGGCAACTTGCAGGGAACATCTGTTCCGAGCGGACCCTCTGTTCCTCCCGCAGCTGGAACGCAGAGCGGAGGCTCCTTTAACTTTTCCTTTGTGAGGCAACCCATTCTGAAGACAGTCTTCAATATGCAAGCTGACCATGCAGCTCTTAAATATTTCCAGTTTGTAGTCACCTCCTTAATGATGATGGGATCTGAATCCCAATAACCAGGAGGCCTCCCAGCCCCCTCCTAGAGACAACGCAGGAGTGCGGGAGGCTGCACTCCGGCAAGTTCAATTTCTATTGGCTTCAGCGGCTGCAGAAAGAGTCTTTAATCACATATACAATATTATTGGCAACGCCACGCAATAAAAGGGCTCAACGCTTCGTTTTTCGAGATTTCCTTTTATATTTCAAAATCGCTTTTCTTTCAGATTAGTGTATCCTATACATTTTCTTAAAAGGAATTACTTATGGCTTCACTTTTTTTTCTGCCCCCTTTGTTGGCTTACCATTTCTTTTGAAATTACCACCTCAGACCTGCAAAAACACTTTGCATACGAAATGAAAGGCTTGAGTTGTAGTGTGTTGCAATTTTTAAGAATGGCATAATTTTAATTAGAAATGTACAGATGAATAAAAATAATGCGGCTGCACATTACTAATTAGGTATTTTATTACTCTTTGATTTAAAAAAGAAGAAGTACGCTTTGCTCTCACGAGGCGGCAGGGTTATGGGGAGCTAGCTGTCTGCTAGACTCCTGGGGAAGCAAAGGAGCAGGAAGGGCCCCTGGGTTATGGTAGAGGAGGGTGGGGGCCCCTCCTACGGGAAGGGATGGGGCTGAGAAGGAAAAAAAATGCGCCCCACATTATACAAGCAAAGAAGAGAGCTGCGAGTGTGATCCCTCTGAATGCTGGCATGAAGCAGCAGCAAATCCTGCCTGCCACGGTGAGCCTGTCAGCCCTCCACTGAGCAGTTATCCCACGTGGAGGCTCCCCCCACCCCCTGCCCCTTGAAATTCCAAGGGAAAGACAGCAATGGCCAGCTCTGTCTGTTTGCAAAGGGGTCTGTCTGTGGCGCTGTCTGCAGAGACACATGAGCTAGGTGGATGTGGCCTCTGGACACTGCTTTCTGCCTTGGTTTTCTGTTTCGTCAGATGAGGCTGTTCTCCCCAGCTTGATTATGAACTCCCTGCAGGGCTCTGGCATCTCACCCTGAGCGCTGTCCGGTTACACCTGGGCTGAAGCTGGGACCTCTGGAGCCTGGCGCGAGGGCGGTACTGGCTGCTTCTTTGATTGCTGGGACCATTAGGCTCTGGGCTGAGCCCTGCAGGGTGCACACAGTGAGGCTCCTCTCGGGGAGGTGGGTGAAGGTGAGTGGCCTTATCCTCTTCCCTACACCAATTGCCTCTGAAGCAGGCGAGACCCACGGGACAGAGGCTATGGTCAGGGACGTCTGTGCCCGTGGATCAGAGGCTCTGCCCTGGCCCTGCCAGCCGTGTGTGGTCCTCCCTGTAAGAGGAGTGCGCTCCTGACTTGCCCAGCTCTGTGTTGTCAATCAATCCGTGGAAGTCCTCTCTCAAACCTCTCCAGGGGATATTGTGGGAAGTGGAATCTCGGCACTTAGCAACCTCAGGCAAACAACCTTGGGCCAGGCTTTGTGAGTCCCCTGGATAAGTGGCCAGGTGCTCCGGAGGAACCGTGGGTGTCTTCCAAGAGAAGCCAAGCGGCTTCCCCCATTAGGAATGGTTCGTGGCCAGGAATCTCTGGGCTGTCACATCTGATTATGCAGCCTACTCATCAGCGCAGAATTCAGAAGCGTTGGGACTCGGGTAAGTCGACATCTGTTCTAAATCGTGCCCTCTGAGCAGAAGCAGTGCCAAACGCTGCGAAGACTGCTTAGCTGGGTACAAAAGATGTTGTCACCAAGCCAAGAGGGGAAAAGATTCCAGATTTGAATTCAATGAGCTTTTTTTTTTAAAATGGGAGAGAAAACAGCAATTGAATCACATCCAATAAAAACAAACTCCTGCATTCCTTAAGATGAAGAAAAAAAAAGTGTGTATGGTTAGAAATAGACACATTCACTCCTTTGGCTTCCAGCCTATGCAGCAAAATTAATGACCTCCTGATCTGGCTCAGGCCGTAGTCTTTAAAAGCTGTTTCTTGGAGATCATGCGTACGGTGTACAGTATATTGCTAAGGCTACAGTCATCCCAGTCATTCCTTAATTATTCCTAACCACAGGGGCACTATGCACTGAGGACAACAGAGAGATGCCCGTGCATCTGCTCATGCTGGCACTGCACTGTATCACTGTAGTAACCAGAAGATTGAACCCTTCCCCGCCACTGGCTACACTGTTCCTAACTCCAGTGAAATCCAGTATTTGATGTGCATCTTGACTCAAGCAAAGTCCCAGGGTGAAGGCTGGGTGACCACGGTGGCACAGAGTAATGACGGGGCTTATGTGGTGCCTGGGGGAATGACAATACCCTGGTGTGGCAAATCTTTGGAGATAACAACGAAGAAACAGATTCCCAAGTCTGCTGGGCAGGACTGCCAGGAGATGAAGGAGGGAGAGGGAGAGCTACAGAACAGAGGAGGGGAGACTTGGTGTCACAGAGAGGGGACGCAGAAACGGGATTGGAAGGGTCGGAAGAAGGTGCTGTGATGGGAAGGGAGGAGACAAAGGCCAGGTGCTTTCCATGCACAGCCTCCTTAAAACGCATGTGTCCCCACCAGCACCCGTGGGAAAGTGCTAACGGCTCTTGTTGCCCTGCCTCCTTCCACGGCCAGCTCCTTCACTCCTGCTAGCGTCAATGGGTCTGCACACTTTCCTGATTCCTGGGTTGGTATGGAAGTGTGAGACCTGCAATCAGGAATTACACCAGGAACCACAAAGTCTGTGTTCCAGGCTCACAGGGTGAGCAGAGCTCCAGTGCACCGAGGCACTGACAAGACGGGGGTGGGGGGTGCCGGGCCGAGTCTGATCCTCCCTGGATGGTGTTGAGACACTGGTCGCTTGAGTTTGCGTGGAGTCTGACCCAAGGTCCACTGTGTCAGCACCACACATGTGGCTTGGAATGTTCCAGAAGCTGCTGCCAGGGCCTTGGCTGTGGGCAGAGCCTCGATAGACTTGGGGTAGGGGGATGGATCTCCTTCCTGCCTTAGTGTCTCTCTTACAGTTCTAAGATGGCCACATCTTTTCACACCTCCCTTCCCATGCACCCAACATAAGCCCAGCAAAGGTTAGGTTTCTGTAAGTGACAGGGAGAACAGCTGTCTCCAAGTTGCTTCTACCTCCAGCCCTGCAACTTGGCCAAGTAGGGGAGACTCAGGACACAAAACACAAATTCACAGTCATACAGATCACCCTGACACCTCCACCTAGGCCCTCTGTGGATTTTGTCCTGAAGTTTCATGCACTTCATGTTCTGCACTCGCCACCATGCCAGCCTCCCAGAGAAGCTGTTGACTGGATGAGGTGCAAGTGCGCCTCAGGAGGGTCTCCACCCAGGGGCTCCTTCCTTTCTGTCATCCGTCTCCAGTCCTCTCTCACCCCCTCCTCCAGCTTCAGTCTCAGAGCCATCATTTCATGAGTTTCATTGCATTCCACTCCTTTGGCCCTTTCCTCATATCCACTCTTATGCAGGAAAATCCTTCTCCCGGAAGAACACACAGCTTAGTGTGTCCTGGTTTTATGAGTACCAGAGGGTCCTTCTAGGGAAAGTCACAGCATGGGACAGAGTGAGAGGATGACACACACTGCGTCACCTACACAGCCCCATTCGGGTTCTAACCCTCTTCTGTGTCACCTCATACTTGAACAGTCAACTCTTGTCATAAAAACGATGCTTGGTGACATGACCGATGGAGACTTTTGAGTCATGGACAACAATAATGACACACAGCCTTGCCCTTTGCCCTCTCTGGTGGAATCAGTACCAAAGCACTCTCCCTGTTCTCTCCTACATGTCCTTACAGCGTTCTGGAGGTGCTCTTCCTTCACATTCAAGTAAGGTACCTCCAACTCTACCAAGTCCAAAGACCGGCAGAGATACACAGTTCTGTCTCCTGTGGTTCTTAATTGTCCCACGTGATAGATGTCGTTCCTGCTCTGGGATCGCCCTTGCCCCCTTGCCAGGTGCACAAGAGAATTGCATTCTTCTTTGCTGTTGAATCTAGAGGTGGCCGTGCAGCTCTTTCCAGATCCACCTCTTTTGTGCTAGGGCATTCGTGAAACAGGCCTGGAGTCTGAGCCCCCAGCAGCCAGAGTCCCTGAACCTCCTGCCAACGTGCATGAGGAGAGAACAAGAGAAGAAGTGCATCTCGGGTTGTTGTTTGTGTTTGGTACTGTGGCATAACTCAGTCTAGCTTGATGGATCCAGAGGCAGCAGCAATGGACCCTTGGGGAGGGGAGATGTCACGTGGCCATGTCCTGTCAATCTTGTGCCCCTTTCTATTTCCAAAGACTTGACTGCTGTTCCCTCCTCCCTGCGGCCCCTTCTTCTGCTGTGTCTTCTCTGGCCTGAGATGTTAGTCATTCTCCTCTCTGTGATGACGGTGGACTTGGAGGATGGATCATCTGGCTCTAGTGAGAGAAGAGAGAGCAAAATGAAGACCTAGCCCTCAACTCTCAGTCCTCAGCATGCCCAGTCTAGGAGATGTGGCACCTGTCTCCCCCTCTGCAGGAAGTGGCATTGAGAGACAAGACAGCAGCATGGGGTGGCACCGGGAGTGGATGGCTTCCCTGCTGATGCCGTGTGCTGTGCACACACCTCCTCACCTCGTTTCCCTGCGGAGTCCTTGATGAGGGCCTCTACCGCCTCACTTAGCCCCTGCTCTTATTGGCCCGTCCTCCAAAGGAAAGCTATTAGCCTAGGTAAACACTGCCTCTCCCTAGTGACTCGATCTCTGTACTCCCTGAGTCAGTTCCTTTGCAAGGTAAATAACTATAAATATTAAAACAAGTCAATAGCTTTATTAATAAATGACTTCTGGCTATCCAAGAGATTCTGTTCTGGGGGCTTTTAGTGGGTCTCTGACACATAAATTCCCATATTTCACGTGGCTTAACTATTGTCAGCTGAAGGATGCTTCAAGCACACTGGACATCACAGTATTGGGATTCCCCAAATGTTTGCCACCCCAAGTGTTTAATAACCCTGCCTCACCCCATTTGCATGAATTTTTTTAAATTTAATTTGGATCTTACATAACAGATATTGCCTAATGTTAATAGCAATTGAGGGCGGCCGACGCTGTGGTGTAGCAGGTCGAATCGCCCCTGCGATACCTACATCCCATATGGGCACTGGTTTGTGTCCTGTCTGCTCCACTTCGGATCCAGCTTCCTTCTAATGGGCTGGGAAAAGCAATGGAAACTGGCCCAAGTGTTTGTTTGGGCCCCTGACACCCACATGGGAGACCCAGATGAAAGTCCTGGCTTGGGTCTGACCCAGCCCTGGCTGCTGCAGCCGTCTGGGGAGTGAACCAGCAGATGGAAGATCTCCCTCTGTCTGTCTCTCCCTTGATCTGTAACTCTGATTTTCAATAAATAAGTAAATCTTTGGAAAAAAAAATACCAACTGATGCTTGAGTAAGAAATGCAGTGATTCCATCATGCCTGTGCACGTGCTGGTGTTGGCATTTTGAGCTTCTGATTCCTGACTCCTCGCCAAACTAGAGTTTCATAAATGCTCTCCACAGAGCGTTTTCAAGAACCCTGCGGTGGGGTGAATTAGTTTCTTATTTGTAGGTAACTTGATATGATTGTTACATTGTTTTCCCAAAACTTCATTGCTTTTCAGAAATTGTCTTAACAAATTTTGTTTGAGAAAACCAAGGAATGTAATTAGTCAAGCCAGGTTAATTATCTGGATAGTGCATTCCTGAAAAATCTAACCTAAGCTTTGTACCTTTCTATCTAGTCTTGGTTCTCATCTCAGAATAAGGACTTCAAGGAGCAAGAGCTTCAAAATTCTATAGAATATGTTTTTCTTATGGATTTCCCCCACAGTCATCTGCAGTGTTGAAACACACACTGTGAGTCATGTGGATACTTTAAAAAAAAAATTACTTATTTGAGAGACAGAGAAAAAGAGAGTTCCTACCCATCGTTTCATACCCCAAGTGCTGACAACCACTGGGACTGAGCCACGCCAAAGCTGGAGCTCAATCCAGGTCTCCCACATGGGTGGCAGGGACTCAATCACTCATCCATCACCTGTTGCCACCCAGAGAACGCATCACCAGGAAGCTGGACCAAGGCGACGAGCCGCGATTTGAACCCAGACACTCTGCTACGGGGTGTGAGCATCCCAGCCAGTGGCTTAACTAACTGCTAGCCCAAATGCCTGGCCCAGTTTGGTGGATTAACTTGGGCAGGTGAGCCTAATCTCACTGCCCTGGACGACTCTCTGGTATCACGGAGCAAAGCACTGGAGGCACAGAGACTTGTACTGTGTACTTTCAGGTCTCCATAGCGATGCTGCGAATGTTCTCAGATACCCACCTTTCTCAAGGCCAAAGACAGCATTTTTCCAATATTTTAACTAAAATTATGTTTCTCCTTCTTCTCTCCCTTTATTTAGTAGGTTGCCCTTAATTCCTCCCAGGAAAGAGCACTGGCCCAAGAGCTCTGCATGGTCATACTTGTGGGAGGAGCATTTGCTCACCAGCACTGCTTTGCACTGACTGTCCCCACAAGGGAAGACAGGTGGCCATGAGCAGCAGGTATACAGGGAGCTGACTGGGCCAACGTGCTCCTGGCAGCTGGTGGCCAATCAAGTGGACACTGAGAAAGACAGGAAGCCGAGAAACCAACCGTGAGGTTATTGCCATAGCCTTGGTGAGAGATGGTGGTGACTTGACTTACTGTGGCAATGAAGAACTCAATTGTCAAGAGACAGAGAAGGATGGGTTGATTCAAGGCCGACTTAGGAGATAGAATGAATTCATTGAATAGCATAAGCGTGGGGGTGTGAGAAGCTAGCAGGGATCAAGCATAGTATTTGACTTGACAGACAGATCATTCAAACCGCACTCCATGCATGCAAATGTATGTGTAAAGTTAAGTAGCATCTCTCTCTGCAGCGTAGTCTCATGGTCACTTAATGCATATCTTAGAGATCATTGCATGCCAACATGTATAGATTTAACTTGGTTTTTAACCCACTACTTGGTATTCCATAGAATTAATGTGCCATTGTTTACTTAACACCTCCCCCAATCATAGGTATCTCGGGTTATTTTCAGTTTTGTGCTAGTGCATGTCAATGTCCAAGTTGGTGCAGAAGCCACTAGAAGTTGAAGGGCCACCAAAGGATACTGAGAGAGAATGACTAGGGGTGGGGGGGACAAAAAGAATGATTAGAATCTTCTGGAAGCCAAGGGCTGAGAGTATTTGGGAACCCTGCTGAAAGGTTGCAGGCAATCATGACCTAGAACTATCCACCGGGTTAGGGAGCCTGGAGCTCACTGCTGACCTGTCAATGTTTTTTTAATGGAACTGTGGATGTGGAAACCAGTTAAGAATGAGTTGAGGGGCTGGCGCCATGGCACAGTAGGCTAAGCCTTCACCTGCGGCTCCAGCAAATGATATGGGTGCTGGTTCTGTCCCAGCTGTTCCTCTTCTGATCCAGCTCTCTGCTATGGCCTGGGAAAGCACTAGAAGATGGCCAAAGTCCTTGGGCCCCTGCACCCACCTGGGAGACCCAGAAGAAGCTCCTGGCTCCTGGCTCCTGGCTTTGGCTTGGCCCAGCTTTAGTCGTTATAGACATTTGGGGAGTGCATCAGCGGATGGAAGACCTCTCTCTCTCTCTGTCTCTCCTTCTCTGTAACTCTATCACTCAAATAAACAAATAAAACCTTAAAAAAAAAAAGAAGGTTTTCAAGAGAGACTAGGAGGAAGAGAAGCATTTAGCTGGTGTTTTCTTTTTTTCTTTCTTTTTTTTCTTTTTTTGACAGGCAGAGTGGACGGTGAGAGAGAAAGACAGAGAGAAAGGTCTTCCTTTGCCGTTGGTTCACCCTCCAATGGCCACTGCAGCCGGCACATCGCGCTGATCCAAAGCCAGGAGCCAGGTGCTTCTCCTGGTGTCCCATGAGGGTGCAGGGCCCAAGGACTTGGGCCATCCTCCACTGCACTCCCGGGCCACAGGAGAGAGCTGGCCTGGAAGAGGGGCAACCGGGACAGAATCCAGCGCCCCGACTGGGACTAGAACCCGGTGTGCTGGCGCCACAGGCAGAGGATTAGCCTATTGAGCCGCAGCACTGGCCAAGCAGGTGTTTTCAATCTGAAAACATTACCGTGAATATGAGCAGAAAAATAGAAGCAAAAGTTGCAGGAGCAAGTGGGGCCAGGAGAGAAGCTTCCTTCCCCACTGCTGTTTTTATCTTTTCTTCCTTCCTTCCTCGCCCCTTTCTCCTTCCGTCCTTCTTTCTTCAAGTGGGAAGCTACCACTTTCTGCGCAGCATTGTCCATACCACAGCTCATCAGTGTCTATCTGAGTTTCTATCTGGAGCTATGGTGGTGTCTGCAACCCCACGGCAGGTGCTCTGGGACATGCTGAGCTCTCCTCCAACAGGAAAATGTGTGAAGGATCGTAAGCAGAGCGGTTGGCACCCAGGACACATGAGCTGCTGCCAGTGACTGTCACGGGAGAGGGACATGCCCTCAATGTCCCCCACTGCCAGCCCTGCCAGGCACTGCGACACTGGGCCCCCGGGCTGGAGACAGTGCCTGGCTTTCTCCGGTGGCCTTTGCCTGGGCTGGGAGACACCTCTGGAGCTGGCTGCAGTGAGGGCCACATGGCTTCTCCAGCCCGGGTGTACTGACCAGCTTCCTCTCCACCTCCCTACAACAGCATTTCTTCGGCTTCGAAGGATCAACAGCAACAAGAATTTAAAAGAAAAAAAAGGAAAGAAAAAAGAGGATGGGGGTATCTGGGCCTTTCTCGAGAGGCACTTTGCATAGCTTGGACGTCCAAGTGGATATGTTCCTTAGCAACAGGGATCAAGGTGGGCCTTCTGTCGGGGGGGGGTGGACAGTGGCAGGGAGAGAGTGGTGGCTTCAAATGCCGGGCAGCAGAGGCGCTGTGGCAACCACACTTCCTGCCCCGGGGTTGGGAGCTGACCACTGCACACTTGACTCCAGCTGCTGGGAACATAAATCGCCCTTAAACACCCAGGACCTGCCTGCCTCTCGCTGCCATCTTTGGGCCAATTCATCAATCCCTGCTCATTCCTCGGTCCTTTTTCTGAGCCTGACTACTGTGTCTGCAGGGAACTGGGGACACTTTCCCCATTCATCATGAAATAATGGCACATTCTGTACATTTATTACAGTATACATTATGACCGTGCTATTAGCTAAAAAGAAAAAGCAAAAGCAAAAACTTTCATTCCTCTGAAGTTTTTCTTTATCTTGCCCAAACAGATAGGCAATATAAGCGAGAATTTAATGCCCCAAAGTTTAAGACCGGTTTGTAAACACAGTCCCTGGTGGCTGCTATTGATCTTCCGCTATTTTAATGCGTTTTTACTGACCGACATGTCCTGTGGTAAAGAATATTGCCTAAATTAGTTATCTGATTGGTTCTTTTGATTAATGATGGGCCTGTGCTTCATTGCACGTGACAGTATGACCAGAATAATCACTACTGCTCCATGAGCCGGGCCTCGCATTTTTTATTCCTTCATTTTTAAAGTTCATTTATAAAATTATTTAACGTATACGTCCTAAGTTGTAATTTATTTACATGACACTTTTTTCGATGGGAACTGTTGTACTGTGTCACAAATGGCTAAGAAAACAAGGTAAACTAGATGTCGAGATCAATGTCTGTTGGCTCAAGGGGGAAAGAAACATAATCAAGATGCAGGAGCTGACCTTGTACCGAAGTCCGAGTTGTCACGGCACGGACATGCAGATACCCAACAAATCACCAGGCAGAGCCGGACGCGTTCTCAGGAAATCTCTCCTCTCTGCCACCTTCCCTCTGCCTGGGCTTTGGACTCCTTCGACCTCTCAACCCCCTTCCTTCCGCGCCCACTATGGCCACTGGCAATTATCCCCTGGGCCTGCCTGGGTCGTGCGGGCTTCGCGTCCGCGCGGTCATCCAGCCAGAGCGACTGGCAGGGCATTCAGCAAACGCAAGATCAAAATCTGCACCGAGTGTGCAGCAGGGAATTGTGTGCATTTTGGAGCCACGGTGCTGTGTTCATGCTGGAGCAACGGGAAGAGCCTGATGGAGTCCCCTCCGTCATGGTGTCACCGTTCCCCAGGGTACCTGCTGTCGCTGTATGCAGAGGGGACGTGTTGTATGTTAGGGGCAGCTCTGGGACATGGCTGTGTCTTGCATCCTGCTCTCTTGCAGGCCTGGCTGACCCTCTTACACACACCATCAGGAAAGGCTTCTGCCTTGCTCTCTGAGTGCGTCACGCTGGGAGTTGCTAGAGGTGGATGTTGGGTTCCCGAGAGCTAGCTGTGAGAGAGTCAGAGGCCCCTGCAGGCATCTTCCCAAGACCGCTTCACTCGGAGGCAACTTGCCAAAGCTTGCAGGCACCCTTGGCTTAGGGAGCTACTATTTGGTCAAAATCCCATAAGCTGGGGCCAGGCAGGCTGGCATTTTTTATTTCAAAGTCAGCCTGGTTGTCTCCCTCTGCTAGTCTGGCCTGCTTCCTTCTAAAGGAGACCTTGGCCCTCCCAAGTTCCTTTTTGCCCCTCGTGGCTCCCTCCAGCACTGGTCTGAATGAATGTACAAATACACCTGTGCCCTGTGCAATAAATGATTCCAAGTATTAACTCATCAGCTGGCACCTAATACCGGGCAAGACATAGGGACGGTGTCAGCGTTGAGTAGAATAGAGCCTCTCGCTTCATCTTGCAGAGCCCTGAGCTATCCGTTTTCACTGGTATGGACAGAGACATCAGCAATCGCCAGTGGGCAGGGCAAGCCACTGGCCAGGCTGCTGGTGGGCTTGGGCAGCTTGAAGGCGAGAGGATGGGCTGCTCTGCTTGGTGCAACACACGGTCCCCCCCCCCCCCCCCAACAAAACCGCTTCAGCTGCTCGTCTCTACCTTCCCAGGTCCCGGGGCGGTGCACTCAGCCCCCTCCACCATGCACGTGGGAGGTACCTTTCCTGTTTGCTGGCTTTAGCACCGTGACCTCTGCTTCCTGTGACCCCTCTCAGTTCCTGGCACCTCAGGTCTGTCACCAACTAACCTAAAGCACCTCAGGACACATGCAAAAGGTCCCAAGTTCAGCCACCTTTTTTTCAACCTGAATTGCAGAACGAGTAGAAGACCAAGACCCAGATTCCCAGGCAAAAGTTCTCCCAAGAAAGCTGGGTGGATTTATCGGGTCCTTTGGCTCCAGCTTGGGCCTTGATGAGTGTTGTCCTGAGCGTCTCTGATCTTCCGTGTGATGCTCTGCTCTGTTATGCTAGTAAAAAGTTCCATTGCGTCCATGCCCAGGGTCATCTGCACCGCTGAGCTGGGAACCTGGAATTCGGTGCAAAGCCTATGGCAGCACACATGGTGTGTGAGCGAAGGCGTGGACACGCGAGTGCGCCCGTGGCTGTGCGATGCTTTCTGGGGTAGAAGATAAGCAAGTGAGTGCGATTATGTTGAATATGCAAGTTATATGTTAATATGATTAAATGACTACCGGATCACCCAACATAATCAATTGAGATATTCACCAACTTTGTGTTGGAATTGGAAGAAATTATTACCTTGAGGCTGCCAAACACATTTTGCAGCTTTGCATTTGCAATAATGCGTGTCTCACTTAGCATTTAAAAACATATTTTTGACTTTAATAAAGCAAGATGAGTCTATTAAAGTGATATTCACCAGGATGAAAGGAAGATCCCACAAAAACAGGCAGCCACGCCGACAAAAGGCACCTGGGCGGGCAGGACGGTGGCCTGCGGCTTCCCTCTCTTTTTCCCTCTCTCACCCTCTCTTTCTCCCGTCCTCAAGGGAGCTCGAGGCTGAGGTTTCGGAAGAGCATCCGTATTCATCTACTGTTGAATTATCTGTCGTCACTCTGAACACCCTGCAAAACGAGTGAGCCTCTCGGTGTGATTTGCTTGTATTTGGAAGCCCCGTGCCACAGTGGCCTGACCCACCCGGCTGTAAATGCATCCGCTCCCGCACCGGACAGGCGCAGCTACAACAAATAAAACAGGAGATGCATATTCCTCCGCCGCCGTGGCTTTGCAAACTGTAAGTGATGGGGGGAAGGCAGCCGTCACTCGGGCCTGTTCTATTATTGACAACGGCAGAAGTAAAAATTAGAAAACAAATCCCCTTTTAAATGAAACCAAGTAAAAGGCCTCCCTCGCTCAGAGGAAATACTAATTGGAACTACCTTGCTAATGCTAGCGAGTCACAGGAAGGAAACATTAAGTTATTATTTTTAATAATGTTTACAAGTATATCCAGCCATTTCCAGCCGGTGAAAGATGTCAGCCTTGGCCAAACGTGGCAGATCTACTTTTCACCAAAGATGCTTCTCGTCTACCCCCTGATAGCGATCATTAATTTTATTTTTTAACCCAGTCTTCAAATGAAGACAGATGGGCTGGGGAGTTTTAAATGCAGGCTGCTTATGTGCAGAAAAATGGCTGGGAGATAGCAGATCACGGCATCTGAGCCGAGGCCACTTACTGTTTGGGAAGACAATAAAAACAAGGGGACGAACAAGAGCAAAGCCAGGTCCTGGCGGAGCTGGGAGTGGGTAAGGGCCAGGGGCCGTGCGGGGAGGAGGCCTTGGTGCTACTCCTCGGGTCCCAGCCGTCTCCCAACTGCTCCGACTGCCTGACAATCACAGTTCACTGCTCTTGATAATTTTTTTGCCTTTTGCATTTTAATATTTATCTCTTTGGGGCATCCTCCTTAGCGTCAGAGATCCAAGTGCCTATTAGGGATCACATCCCTGATTGCATTGTGCCATGTTGTTTTTGCAAACACAAGCATTTTTATCTCCCAAACCCTTTCATCGAGGCCGTATTTTTAGTCACGCGTCACCTGCAGTCATTTGATCACTATCATTTTATTTTTGAGTCAAAGGTGTTGGTTTGGCATCGCGGTAAGTGGTTCCGGGGGAGATTCCTGCGGGACCTTCTTGCCTGCGGTGGCTCATTTCACAGTCAGAGAAAACTCAGATTACAATGTGTGTGCTTCCTTGTGCTGAGTGGTCTAGAGCAAGAGGAGGGAGGAAGAACAGGAAACAGAAGAGGGGATTCTACAACGGTGGAGTGGGGACCCCTGAAGATCAACCCCTCCATCAGATGAAGGAAGACACTGGCAAAAATTGTCAAATGTCTTCAGAACTCTGGATATTAACTCAAGCCCTCCGACGCTCTGGGAAGCATTCATGCAAGAGAAACAGCTGTGTCTTGGGGAAGACTGACCGGCAGGAAGCATTTGACCTGCCCTGTTCCCTGCCCCTTGCCCCGACCCTGTATCAGTCTGGAAAAGCACCTGCCTCCCAGTCGTGGCAGGTGGGAGTAGCTGGCGGCCAGGCTGCATTTGCAGTCCACCTTGTCCTTGTGGCGTGAGCCCTGGAAAAGCTCCCTTCTAGTACTTCTTACTGACTCCAGGCTCCCTCCATGGGAAGAGCCTGAGCCCCTGGGCACTGGGTGCAGACAATCTGTGGCAATTATTGAACACTACAGACGTCTGAGGCAGCAATAGCCGCTGAAGTAAACAAGGAACTGGCCAACACACTTAACAGTCTGCGAAGGAGATTTCTGTAGGGGGATCCGAAAACGCTGGTGCATTCCTGGGGATCTAGAAGGGTCTATTAGAGGTTTTCAAAGCTACTTCTTTTCCGCATTCATTGTCCTGAGGGTCCCTGGCCATGGAAATTAGGTAAGAAAAGCAGACAGATGGAATTCAGATTGGAAAGATGTAACACTGGCTCTCTTTAGAGATGATAATATCTTAGACATGAAGAAAACTCTAACATTTTTAATCTACTAAAAAGTTATTGGCGCAAACAGGTTCAGCCAGACCATAGGATACAAAATCAATATACCAAGTCAATTATATTTATATACGCCAACATTGAACAACCAAAAAATAAAATATTTAAATGCATTTAAAATGAAAACAGAAATAATTTTAAATAGTTAAGAATACATGTAACAACTAATTGAGAGACCCTTATTCTGACATTTAAAAACTATTGTTTTTAGAAATTAAAGATCTAAAGAAATGCAGACTTCCCATGCTTATAGATGAGAACGTGGCTGGATTAAGCAACATTTTTATCTATAGAAAGTTTTTTTATTTATCTCGAGTTTATCTATAGACTTAATGCAATATATACTAAATTTTCAGCTGTCTTTTTGCAGAAATTGATAGGCTGATCTTAACGTTCATATGGAAATGCAAGAAATTCAGAAATAGCCAAAACATTCTTTCAAAATATAATGAGGGTGGAGGTTTCACACTGCAGTAATCAATACAGCATGCTAATGGTATAGGATAGAGACATAGATAGATGTGATAAAATTGGAAGTCAAGAAATTAAGCCTTATATTTCTTATTTCTGGTCAATTGATTTTTGACAAAGATTGATAAAATTTAATAGGGAAAAGAATAGTCTTTTCAACAAATGGTTCTGGGATAACTGGATATCCACAAGCAAAAGAATAACTTTGGACTCCTACCTCACACCATACACAAAAGTCAAAAAGAATTTTAAAAAGATGATAGTCTTGGCTGGCGCCGTGGCTTAACAGGCTAATCCTCCACCTTGCGGCGCCGGCACACCGGGTTCTAGTCCCGGTTGGGGCGCCGGATTCTGTCCCGGTTGCCCCTCTTCCAGGCCAGCTCTCTGCTATGGCCCGGGAGTGCAGTGGAGGATGGCCCAAGTCCTTGGGCCCTGCACCTGCATGGGAGACCAGGAGAAGCACCTGGCTCCTGGCTTCAGATCAGCGAGATGTGCCGGCTGCAGCAGCCATTGGAGGGTGAACCAGCGGCAAAAAGGAAGACCTTTCTCTCTCTCTATCCACTCTGCCTGTCAAAAAAAAAAGAAAAAAAAAAGAAAAAAAAAAGATGATAGCCTTTTAACTCTTGAGTTAAAATTATAAAAGTGTTATGAGAAAATAGAGTAAATGCACATGACCTTGGGGCAGGCAGTGTTTTCATAGACATGGCATCAAAAGTATAAGCAATGAAAGCAAACATAGATAAATCGGACTTCATCCAAGTTAAACATTTCATGGGCAGGCATTGGTGCAGTGATTCACTTGTTGCTTGGGGTTCCCACATCCCACGTCAGAAGGTCTGGTTGAATACTGGCCTCTCTGCTTCTCCTCCAGCCCTCTGCTAATGCTTCATCTGGGAGGCAGCCGATGGTGGCTCAAGTACATGGGTTCTGACACTCATATGAGAGAGTTCCAGGCTCCTGACTTTGACTTGGCCCAGCCCTGGCTGCTGCAGGCATTTGGAGAATCAAACAGCAGATGGAAGGTCTCTCTCTCTCTCTCCCTCCCCCTCCCTCATTTCTCTATCTTCCAAATAAATGAGATAAAAATTAAAAACAAACTTCAAAGGACACTATTAAACTGAAAAGACAACCCACTGAATGGGAAAATATTTACAAATGGTATGCCTTATAAAGATCTTCTATCCAGATAATATAGTACTCTTAAAGCTTAATAAGCAGAAAGTGCTTCAATTAAAAATTGGAAACAGCTTTTATTTTTTAAATTTATTACTCTGCTCATTTGAGACATAGAGAGCCAGATAGAGGGAGGGACAAAGAAACAGAAAGGCACACAGACTTAGATCCCATCCACTGGTTCTGTCCACAAATGCCCACAATGGTCAGGGCTGGATGGGGCTGGAGCCAGAAGCTGGGAATGAAAACCAGGTCTCCTACGTGGGTGGCGATCACTTGAGCCGTCACCTCTGCCTCTCTGGGTCTGCACTGGCAGGAAACTGGAACCGAGAGCAGAACTGGAAATTGAACCAGGTTCTCCAGTGTGGGACTCAGCATCTCTAGAAATGGGCAACATATTTAAGTAGACATTTCTCCGCAGAAGATATACAAATGGCTATTAAACATATGAAAAGCTGCTCAACACTATTAGTCATTAGAGAAATGCAAATCAAAACCACAATGTGGTATGATTTCACACTCACTAGGATGGCTAGAATTAAAGAGACAGACAATCCCAAATATTTGCAAGGCTGTGGAGAAATTGAAATCATCATACATTTCTGATGGGACTGTAAACAGTTTGGCAGTTCCTCAAATATTTAGATGGAGAGTTACCATATGATTCAGCAGTTCTACACCTTGGTATATACCTATGAGAAATGAAAACAGATGTTCACACAAAACTTGTATACAAATATTAATAGCAGTATTTTTCATAATAGTCCAAAAGTGGAAACAACTAAAATATCAATTAATGAACAGAAAAATGAGATATGGTGCGTCTACCTAATGCAATGGTGAGAAAAAGGAGTGAAATATTGATAAACAAATGGATAAAACTTAACAATATTAAGATAAGAAAAAGAAGACAGTCACAGAAGGCCAGATTTCATGTTAGTATGATTGCATTTGTGTGTAAGTCCAAAAAAGGGCAATCTACAGAGACAGGAAGTGGATCACTGTTTTGCAGGGCTGAGGTTGGGGGCTGGGACTGGGGAATGACCACTATGGATACAGGGGTTCTTTCAGGGTCACTGACGAGGCTCTAAAACGAGGTGGTGGTGACGGTTACCTCACTGTGAATACACTGAAATCTACTTAGTTGTACACTTTTAAAAGATGAATTTCATGGCACATAAGTTATATATCAAATTATTTGATGACCAATATGTGATGATGAAGAGACAAAATACAGTATCCTAAGTGATTTGCTTTTTATATCATCATCAGCCCCAAAGAGAATTTAAAAAATATTTGGAGACAATATTTTTGGTATGCCCATGGGGGACACGAGACTCAGCACGGTGAGGTGTTGTCAGGGTCCTTTCTGGGTGGGGACAGCCCACACTCACAGTGACTGCAGCCTCTCGGGAAAGCCAGCACCCTGCTCCCTGTACCTGCCACAGGCCGTGGAAATGCAAGGCCCTCAGTAGACACTGGGTGAAAGACAACCGGTGAAGAGACACAATCCCAGAAGAGCGTTGTGAAGTAGTGATGATGATGATGGTGATGATGGTGATGACTATCCTTTCTTGACAGCCTAGCAAAATTAGCTTTGAAGGAACTCTCCGAAGATGAATTCAAAAAATCATTCTGCAATGAATAAATTACTGAAATCAGTGTTAAGCTTCCCAAGGGTCCTACTGTGTCGCTCAGCTCTTTCTCTGATGTGTCTGTTTTTTCTTTAAATGCTTGTTAATACTTTCCCAGCTAATATATATGCATTGGCAAAGAAGGGAAACACAAAAAGCAATTTTAAAACCGTTTTCAAATTTTGCTTCTCTTCAAGATTAGTGTCTCCTCCCCCTTCTCTCTCTCTCAAATTTACTTATTTATTTGAAAGGTAGAGTTACAGAGAGAGAGAAAGAGAGAGAGAGAGGAGAGAGATCTTCCATCCACTGGTTCCCACTCCCCAAATAGCCACAACAGCTGCAGCTGGGCTGATCTGAAGCCAGGAGCCAGGAGCTTCTTCCAGGTTTCCCACCCAGATGCAGGGGCCCAAGCACTTGGGCCATCTTCTGTGGCTTTTGCAGGTGCGTTAGCAAGGAGCTGGATCAGAAGTGGAGCAGCCGAGACGTGAACCTGGGCCCCTATGGGGTACCGGAGTGGCAGGTGGCGGCTCTACTCACTACGCCACAACACTGGCCCCCTCTCCTCCCGTTTTCAACTTGAGTGTTCCTGATGGGGAGAAAAGTGGCTAAAGTTGCTGGGTTATGCCTGTCCTTGGCTACTGAGACACCCCCTGCTACTGGTGACTCTTCCAGCGTCTTCATTGTCCCCTAATACTTTGGGAAGAGTGAAAGGCAAGCTGCCTAGTCTTCTTTGAGACATCTGTGGTCAGCAGGGGGGGCCTTCTTCCCACTGGCCTCCCTTCGAAGCCACTGCTTTTCATGTTCCCCCTCCACCTGGCTTCTCTTACCCCAGTGGCTTTTTCTGTGAGGGACAAGGCAGAGCGGAAAAACAAGCAGGGCCCTTTCCTGAATGCTAGCGAACAAGAGTGATGATCTAGACGTGCAGCGATTTTTTAAATGTGAGCATGCGTATGATGAGGTAGCTGGCAAAGAGTGGCCCAAATCGGGGAGAAGAAAAACTCCGCACCCATGAACACTGTCAGTGGTGGTAATTTACGCGTGCTCCATGCTGTGTCTGTAGGAAATCCCTACATTTTGCAGATACAGAACAGCACAAATTGGTGTAGGGCACCAGAGGTTAAACAGGTGGAGCTTCCTCGAAGCTCCAGAAACAGGTGAGACATATGGCCCTGGGGTGCAGCAAATTTAATCTTCGAGCAGGTTTATTGTTTTATCAGGTTTTTGTTTAAGAAAGGCTTCGTTATATACAACATTGAGATAAATTTTTGCAGAGCAAATTTATTCCATGGGTTTATTCTTTTACCAAGTCTCATAGTATCTCACCCTGTGCAGTGTGGGGTCTTATTCATCAAAAGAGTTTATGACTTAATCAGTTATGAATTTTAAAAAGTTTTACTAATAATGCAGGATGTCTTGAGATTTATAGGCTGTGCATTTATTCCATTAGGAGTTTTATTTTTGAGCTAAGATGCACTGGAGATATAACATAAGCAAATTGCATGGTTTATTTGTAATCAACAGGCCTGGTTTCTGTGGGACCACCTGCTAGGAGCAGTGGATTTGATTCCTCTCCTCTTCTTAGCGTGGCCTGAGTTACTCTAATGATTTCTGCAGGTTTCATCATCAGTGGGTCTTAGGCTTAGTTGAAAATGCCACTGGTCCCTTTTCACCATAGAAGAGCAGGGTTCACTTGCCGCACTGTTGGACCACAGGGCTGGAGAGGCCCATCCTTTACTTTGTTCTGTGATTGTTTTCTAAGATGATTGCTTTTCTTTTATTAAAGATTTGGTTATTTAATTTGGAAGGAAGAATGACACACATACTCACAAAGAGAAGGGAGAGAGGGGGAGAGAGAGAGAGAGAGAGAGAGAGAGAGAGAGAGAGAAACTTCATCTACTCCATCTGGGTCTCCCACATGGGTGTCGGGGGCCCAAGCACTTGACCCATGTTCTGCTGCTTTCTCAGGTGCCTTAGAGGAAGCTGGATCAGAAGCAGAACAACTAGGACTTGAATTGGTGCTATAGGATGCTGGTGCTGCAAGGGCCAGCGTAGCCTGCTACAGCCCAATACCAGCCCAGTCACAGTTTCTTACAGATGGACCCCACAGCTGTTGTTTTCTGAAGTCACTATCAAAATGTATCTCCGTGGTGATGCCCAAAGGAGAGACCCTCCTTCAGGCCCAGAGACTCATGGGAGAGCCCCTCCTCTGTGAGGAGTTAATGGCAGGTGTTTCATCCCAGCCTCATGTGCATGACCGTGCTCACATTCGGAGAATGTCTGACCCGCTCAGGCATCCACTGAGACTGACTTGGAGCAGTTGCCAGCATTAGTACCCCATCCTGGTCGCCATGGAAGGGGCTTTCTAGTGTCACTAGACTTTTGCCCAGTTTCAGTATTACAGCACTAAGGAGTGAGCTTCCTGTTATTTCCTATGATTAAATAAGTTGGTGACATCCCAGCAGAGCTTTGACTACTTCAGTCACTGGAATTCCCTGGCAATGGGACAAGGAACTCAGGCAGAAGTGTCATCCTTAGACGGGCAATGATTCCCAAATGGGACACCTGGACTATTCCTATTTCTAAGGCAGGTGAATGGTGCAGAAGGTAGGATGAGTGGTTGATTAGTGGTTGGGTCTGCATAGAAACCCTCACTCCACAAGATCAAAGACAGACCTGTGGCCAACGATGGCTCAAGACCCGTTGGGCTGCCCCAACTCAAGGCCTTGTGTCTCACGTCCACCATCTACATCCACCACGTGCTGACTCCAGGAAGACCGCCTCCTTTGGGACTCTTCAATGACCACTGCCTTCCTCTGTTTGATTTGGATTTACTTATTTATTCATTCATCTATTTTCCAAATAAGAAAATACTTGTTGCTAACGTCCCCTTGTCTTTTTTGAGCCTGAGAGAGAGAGAGCTGTAGCCAGTTCCATCCACAACTGCACGGGGCTAACTGGGCGAGCAGAGCAAGGAGCTGCTCAGATCCACTTTCGCATGCTGTGGCTCAGTGCAGCCGTCCTCCAACAGTTTCCCCATCACTACTCTTGCTCCTTCCTGGCCATTGTCCATGCAAAGTCAGTGAATCTTTTCAAAATGAAAATCTTATGTTGTTCTCCAGATTCAATCTGTTCCTGCCTCCCATTTCCCTTTGGACAAAGCTGGAAACCCTAAAGCTGACCAATTAGGCTTTTGCAGACCCTGTCCCAGCCTCTGCCTCCAGCTCTGTCTCCAGCCACTTTCTCCTCTCTTGCAGTTGTCTAGGAACAAAGTTTTCTTTCTTCCCCAAACTTACGGATTGAGCTCCTTCCGCCCGTCTGAATTCCGAGCCTTGGAAATTGTCATTCTCTCTTCTTCTAACACTCTCACACCCAGCTCTTCCCTTGGCTCACTCCCCAGGCCTCAGTTAACTGCTACTTCGTCAGGGGAATTCTGCTCTGTCTCCCAGACAGGGTGCCACGGTTGCACGTTGGTGATAAGTTCTTGTCAAAAGTCTAGACGTTAAATAAATATCCCAACAAATGTGTGTCTTCTTAGCATGAATGTGAGTTACATGAGGTTAGACGTCTCATTCACCTGTGGGATCCTAGGGCTTGTTGCAGTGATGTTCAGTCAACATTCATTGAATGAATAAACACATCTTTTTTAACCTATTAGTTTTAAGATCCATCTGTACTGGGATTTTCTCTTAGTATCCTTGTCTCTGGCTATGACAGCATGCACAGGGCTATCTGGCTATTTGAATGGTCAAATCCAGAACTACGAACTCATTAGCACTGTCCTCCCACCAGCTCCCAGTCCTCCTCAAAGCACTGAGAGAGGGAGGGTGCTGTCAACACTGGTTCTGAGAACTCTTCTTAGAGGGTGACACGGTCCTTGGTTCTTATTTGGTCTGTAGAATTCTACCTGCTAGGACCATGGCAAACACTTTGATTGCCTAACCAACAGCTTTTCCCCTGCACTAGTCAGCCTTTCACTAATTTAATGAAAACACCTGCGAGGAACATGTTCTGAAGGAGAAAGTTTTATTTCAGTTATGGTTTTGGTGGATCACAGTCTAAAAGCAGGTGGCCCCAAGGGCTTAGGCATTTGGTTGGGCTGGAGGGTGGTGGAGGTCCAATCACATGGTGAGCCAGGATGTAGAGAAACAGCATGCTCAGATTTTACAGTGAACGTACTGTCAAGAACCTTCCAAGGGTGTATCCCCAGTGGCCCCAGGACCTCCCACTAAGTTGGCCTCTCAATCACCATAATTGAATCAAGCCTCTACCTTTAATTCCTTGACCATTAGCATTAATCTATTAACTGCTAACAGGGGACTTTGAGGTTAAAACAACTTGATGAGTTGGGGAGCAAAATCATGATGAAACCTTAGCACTCTTACCTCCTTCCTGCTGCTAGAGAGCATATTTGTTTGAGTACCTAGGCCTTAAACATGATTTTTTTAAAAGATTTATTTATTTATTTGAAAGGTGGAGTTACAGAGGCAGAGGCAGAGAGAAAGAGAGAGGTCTTTCATCCGCTGGTTCACTCCCCAAATGGCTGAGCTGATCTGAAGCCAGGAGCTTCATGCAGGTCTCTCATGAGGGTGCAGGGTCCCAAGGACTTGGGACATCTTCTAGTGCCTTCCCAGGCCATAGCAGAGAGCTGGATCAGAAGTGGAGCAGCTGGGACTCGAACCGGTGCCCATATAGGATGTTGACACTGCAGGCAGTGGCTTTATCTGCTATGCCACAGTGATTATATATCACTCCTCAATTGGCTGCAACAGCTGAGACTGGGCCAGGCCAAAATGAGGAGCCAAGAACTCCATCCGGGTCTCTGCAGTAGGTCGCAGGAACTCAAACGCTTGAGTCATCATCTGATGCTTCCCAGGCACATCTGCAGGGAGCTGGTTTGGAAGCGGAGCAGCCAGGACTAGAAGCAGGCACTTGGATAAGGAATGTGGGTATGGCAGGTTGTGGCCTAAGTCTCTGAGCCACAGCTCTCCCACCCCAGCACGATTTTTAACAATGTGAATTTTTCCCATCTGTAGAGGAAACCCTCAGGTGTATAAATCACTAGTCCTCGAAGTGCAGTCTGCAGAAACCCAGGGATCCTGGAGAACTTTTCAGGGACTCCTTGAGGTCAAAACTATTTCAGGGGCTGGCACCATGGCATAGTGGGTTAGAGCCCCAGCCTGCAGTGCCTGCACCCCATATGGGTGCCGGTTCAAGTTCCAGCTGCTCCACTTCCCATCCAGCTCTCTGCTATGGCCTGGGAAAACAATAAGGGATGGCCCAAGTGCTTGGGTCCCTGCACACGTGTGGGAGACCCTGACGAATCCAACGCCTGGCTCCTGGCATTGGATCAGCTCAGCTCTGGCCGTTATGATCATTTGGTGAGTGAGCCAGCGGATGGAAGACCTCTTTCCCTCACTCTCTGGTTCTACCTTTCTCTGTAACTCTTCCAAATAAATAAAAAATAATTCTTCAAGAAAAAAACTATTTCATACCACTAAGACAATCAAAAGAAATGGATTCCAAGAAATTTTTATTTTGGCGCAAAAGGGTTAAAATTCATGAGTAATTAGTTCATAATATGCATATGCATTCTACAATTTTTTTTTAAATAAAGAAGGGTAGAGAGAAGGAGAGAATGTGAGAGAGAGAGATAGACAGGCAGGCAAAGGGTAGAGAGAAGGAGAGAATGTGAGAGAGAGATAGACAGGCAGGCAGACAAAGAGACTGCCCATCTGCTGCTTCATTTCCCAAATGTCTGTAACGGCCAGGACTGGGCCAGGCTGAAGCCAGGAGCTGGGAATTGAGTACCACATCTCCCAGGTGGTGGCAGGGGCCCAGCTACTTGAGCCATCAGCTGCTGTCCCTCAGAGTCTACAGAAAAATGGACCTGGGAGCTGAGCTGGGAATTACGCCGGGGCACTGTGATGTGGGACTTGGATTTCTTAGCTGTTCAGCTAAATGACTGTCATAAACTTTTGAAGATTCTTGATATGTGTGATTTGGCACATATTTTTTCAACAATCAGCAAAGGAATAAAATTAACATTGGCATTTGTTGTCAATGATGAAGGTTATACTTTCCAGCATAATTATAATTACAAAATTATATTTACCACTCTGAGCTTAATAATACCCCAGTATTTTAAGGATTTCCTGGGGCCAGTGTTGTGGCACAGCAGGTTAAGCTGCTGCCTGTGTTGCTAGCATCCCATATGGGCGCAGGTTCAGGTCCTAGCTGCTCCATTTCCCATTCAGCTCCCTGGTGATGTGCATGGGAAAGCAGCGGAGGATGGTCCAAGTGCTTGGTGCCCTGCACCCACATGGGAGACCTGGAGGAAGTCTGGCTCAGTGGCTGCTGAGGTCATTTGGGGAGTGAACCAGTGGATGGAAGACTTCTCTCTCTGTCCCTTCTTTTTCTATAAATCTGCCTTTAAAAATATAAACAGTTAAATAAAAAAAATTTTCTGATGAAATTAGTGGAGATATTAATGAAGATAATTTTTCAATATTGTGTGACAAGAAATGTCAACACTGGAAGCTTTGCATTGTTTAGTGATGTTTTACAGAGATCACAGCACGATGCTACAAAAACATGTTTGGATAAAGATCTATTCAAACAGCAAGACAGACCAATGACTTTCCATGTAATGGAACAGAGAAGGTTCCTATTTTTTTTAAATTTGGTTTCAGATTTCACATTGCACCTAAGCTTTACAAATCTACCCCAAAGAAAAATCTCCACAATTATCCAAGGAGATTATTAAAATATTTCTCACTGTTGCAAGTACATATCTGTTTGAGGCCAAATTTCCTCATATATGAGGTTACTTCAACAAGTTTATGGAAAATGGAGTGAAAAGATCAGTTTTCTGCTGCAAAAACTTTTGGAATCCATGCCTTTTTTGGCAAGATATTTTCCATGAACATTTTGGAGAACTCCTCAGACTTCAACCAAATAACAAGGTTGAGCGCAAAGGCACGTACGAGGGGTGGGTATTTAGCCTGGTGATTAAGACACCTGTTCAGGCGTCTGAGTTCCGTATCACAGGGCCTGGGCGTAAACCCCAGGCCCAGTCCTGACTCCAGCCTCCTGCTAATGCAGTTTCTGTGTTGCAGTGGGGTTGGCTTAAGTACTTGGATTCTAACCACCTACATGGAGACCTGGATGGAGTTCCTGGTTCTTGGCTTCAGCATGGCCCAGGTTCGGCTGTTGTATACATTTGGGGGATGAACCAGCAGATAGGAGCCCAAGTTCTCTTTCTCTCTCTCTCTCTCTCTCAAATAAGTAAAATTTGTCTAGAAAAAAAAGCAGATATGAGAAATCAGCTGTTTCTATTAAGAGATACATTAAAGTGAGTTACAAAAATACGAAAGAATGCCAGTCCTCCCACTATTTTTTTTCATTTTGGAAAATATAGTTATTCTCATAACTATATGATATTTATATCTATATATGGGCTTTTTAAATGAATCAATAAATACTGTTTCTTGGTTTCAGTTTCTAATAAGGTAGACATCAGTGCATATAATCTGCATAGACAAAAGCTTGGTACGCACTGATTGGGGCTAAACATGTGTGATTCTGTTTCCCTTCCTGGGGACTGCTTTAAGTGGAGACTGGTAATGAGATGTGGAAGGAACCATGCTAGGAGATAGGTGACTTCAAAACTGAGACAGGAAGAAGGGGCAGTCTGTTTTCCTCCACTGTCTGTACCTGGGTTGACGCGTGACAGCCAGGGGGATGGCAGTCTTCTTGTATGACCAGAGCTGACACATTGAAAGCAGTAAAGGGAGGGAGTGAAAACAACTCGGAGCCTCGTGCACATGTTCAACTGTGGGCTGCACCAGTCCTCGGGCTGTCACGTTCTTAATCGTTCCACTGTTTGAAATAGGTTCCCCTATGGCTTAAGCTAATTGGGAAGGGTTTTCCTTCACTCAATAGCCAAGAACATTCTAAAGCAGGAATTTGTCCCCAAACTTCGTATTGTCACACAGCTCACTGCCAGGATGAACAGCCTTTCCCTGATTTTTTTTTTTTTTTTTTTTTTTTTTTTGCTGTTTCAGTGCAGAGCTCAAATTCATATTGGCCTCAAAGATCATTAGTACTCTGTGTCCAATCTCCTGGTTTTATATATTGTGGTGCATATCGGGGGATATGATTTTCCTCCTCATAGCTCTTCTCACCATCCAAACCAGCAGAAAAATAAATAGCCATATAAAAGAGGTGAATGTTACAGACAACAAAAAACTGCCGGCATCCACGCTGCACTTCCCCCAAAGAGTCATTTCAGTCTATTAGGCACATAATGCATGTTTTAAAAAAGAACCCATTGTAAATACATATTTGCTTAGATGGACTGCAGTGCAACAGAGAATCTCCTGGGGAGACGAGGGGTATTTTACAACCTGCCAAAAAAGATCCCGTGGAAGGTAAACTAAGGACAAACAGAAAGATGTAGAATCTTCCCCCGACCCCACCCTGGTCCCTTGTGGCTCAGTGGAAACCCAGTGTCTGGACAGTGCCGTGGGCTTGACATTCAGACACCCTGAGCCCGGAAAGAGGCTGTTCTAAAAGCTGCTTCACCTGAATGTCCAGGAAGCATTCAGGCTAAACCTGAGATGTGAGCAGAGACGAAGGAGCAGACCTTGGTGTAGAGGCAGCTCGGGGCGGTGACCTGAGCCCCAGGGTGGCTGGAGTGCTTTTCCTGGCTGTGGAGGCATGAACAGAAAGGAAGCATCCCAACTCGTCTGTGGCTTGTCCCAGTTGCCTCCATCAAACTCAAAGGAACTTGAGTTTGCTTTTTTAGGAAATGGTCTTCTGACAGATTAGTGGCCATTATCATGGGCAGAATTAAGCTATAGCCAGGACCCCTGGAAAACCCCAGGAGGAGCAAATGAGCTTGGAGATTGGTACTACTCAAGAGGAGAGATTCTGGAAGGGACTGGTGCTAAGTTCCAGCCCCTGGGACGTGTGGGATCCACTTTGACCTTCACATTCATGTGACCTGTGCTTTCTTCCCTCTGCATTTGGCCAAAATGCACCTGCTTTGTGGCACAACTAGAGTTCAGGGGTAGTTGCCCAGGTGACACTGGGCATTTCCACTGCCCAGCATCAGGAGGGGCGTAATGTCAGTGTGCCCGACTAGTTGGCAAAGCCAAGGTTGTTCCCTGGTTAAAGTAGTGGAGGCCAAGTCTCTCCATTGTAATAGGATCTTGTGCTTTTCGTAATTAGTGAAGAATCTGTGAGCGACTTGGAAACCATGGAAATGTTCTGTTCTCCGATGGTTTTTTTTCACCAATGCTTTGAGAACAAACCACGAGTGACGCAGGGATTGCATTTGTGCTTCTTGCAAAATGGCAGTGTTCTCATTCCATCATCACACCCACAATCGCCACTGCCTGGCTCTGATGTGCAACTAAGGCTGTCGCCACAGACGTGTGATTCTCTCCCTGTCAGTGCGCTCTACTCCCTGACTGTTGCTGTTCTCTCGATGTTTGCGTTGTCTCCAATTTGGCCAGGAGCAGCTCCTTCAGCTGTGAACCCCTCCCTGTTTTCTATTAGAAGAGCTTCCAAGGGCAGCTTGCCTCTTCCTCCCCATACTTGGAATTAGCCATTTCTCTAAGGATCCCCTGTTTCTTAATGGCTCATGGCTTTTGAAATCCAACATCTGGGGGGCTGGCGCTGTGGTATAGTAGCTTAAGCATCTACCCGCGGTTCCGGCATCCCCTATGGGTGTGGGTTCAAGTCCTGGCTGCTCCACTTCTGGTCCAGCTCCCTGCTGGTGGCCTGGGAAAGCAGTGGAAGATGGCCCAAGTGCTTGGGCCCCTGCACCTACATGGGAGACCTGGAAGAAGCTCCTGGTTCCTGGCTAAAGATCAGCTTGGCTCCAGTCATTGCAACCTTTTGGGAGGTGAACCAGCAATGGAAGATCTCTCTGTCTCTCCCTCTCTTTGTAACTCTGCCTCTCAAGTAAATAAATAAATCTTAAAAAAAAAAAAGAAAAGAAAAGAAATAAAAAAGAAAAGAAAAGAAAAGCCCTCATCTGAGTGCTGGCTGTGCACCTTGCCACTGGAAAGTCATCTTATCCAGGCCGTTTCAGTGGACATGACTACAATATGTGTTATATATCCTCTTGTTTCTTATCTTTCTCAACAAAGCCATGCATTTATAATAGCTGCTGCAAATGAATGCCAATGCCATAGGAGTTTCTCTCACTTTCCCTTCATCCAGATTTGAGTCTCCTCTCTTTCTTAATGAAATCCTAGTTCCTAACAACATAAATATACTTTCTATTTGTTGTGAACTATGGTATACTGTAGATACAGTAATTTCAGAATCACAAGTATTGAAACCACAACCACCATGAAATTGCTCACTAAATTTCAAGAAAATTCTGTAGCCGTGTCCTTATCAGTGTGTTTAACTTGAATCCAGTCAAGAGGAAATATCAGAGCAAATTCACATTTGGAGATATTTCTGAACACAACGGACTGGGATTTCTCAAAAGCATTGGTGCTATAGAAGAAAGGGAGGGAAGAGGTGGGAGAACTGTTAGGAGCTACAGGAGGCGAAAGAGCAATGATGACCAATGCAATTAAGATCCTTCATTGGATCCTCAGAAAGAAAAAAAAAAATGACATACTGGGAACAGAAGGGGAAATATAAATACCGTATCAATATTAAATATCTCGGGTGTGATGATGATGTTGTGTGTATGTTGCATTTATCTGTGGAGCAGGGGTGCTATTCATGGACACTTCTGAGCCATCACTAATGCCTCTTGCTTTCCTTATCTTCCTTTCTGAGGTACAATGCTAAATGAACATAATTTGAAGCGTTTTATAGCTCATTGTTACCTCCTATTGATGTTTATCTTAAGCTATGATTAATCTACTCCTTAAGCCATCCACTAATTCCAATGACTAGTCTGCTTTGTTTCTGGATGCTCTACCTATTTGATTATTTTTAAAAAAAATCATGTGTTCTGTTTTTCAAAGTATCTTGTCTTCTTCCCATCCCAGAGGTCTAGTTCTTTTAAAAAATGTTTGCTGTATTAAAATTATTTTTAATATCTATTTATTTATTTGCAAGGCAGTGTGTGTGTGTGTGAGAGAGAGAGAGAGAGAGAGAGAGAGAGACAGAGAGAGAGAGACCTTCCATTTCTTGGTTTACTCCCCAGATGGTTGCAATGGCCAAACCTGGGCCCGGCAGAAGTGAGGAGTCAACAGCTTCATCCAAGTCTCCCACATGGGTGGCAGGGGCCAAAATCTTTGGCCATCTCCCACTGCCTTCCCAGGTGCATTAGTAGGAACCTGGATCGGAAGCCTCCACAACACTGGTGGCTTAAAAGTCATTTTAGATAAACTGACTCTATATAATGTCTTTTTTAAAAAAAAGATTTATTTATTTATTTAAACAGAGAGAGGAGGAGAGGCAGAGAGAGAGAGAGAGGTCTTCTATCCACTGGTTCACTCCCCAATTGGCTGCAATGGCCAGAGCTGCGCTGATCTGAAGCCAGGAGCCAGGAGCTTCTTCCCATGCAGGTGCAGGGGCCCAAGGACTTGGGCCATTTTCTACTGCTTTCCCAGGCCACAGCAGAGAGCTGGATCAGAGGTGGAGCAGCCCTGACTCGAACCAGCGCCCATATGGCATACCAGCACTGAAGGTGGCGGCGCAGGCCCCATATATAATGTCTTTTATATTGACATTTCATTATCTCAGTTGCAGATCTCTAGTCTACATGCTTACTGTGTTTGCTGACTTCATTCCTAATCTGCTGTTTTCAAATCTGCTTGGTAATATTCCATTGTGAGCCAGTTTTTGTTGTTAGTGTGTTTTATTAGCGAGAAACCCAGGTGGACAGCGTAATGGACTCCTTCTCCCACGGTGGTTTGATATTATTTGCTTCTCCTGATGTCTAGGATTATCACTACCCCAAGAAAAATTTTATAAGAATGTTTTGAAGATTTATTATTTGATTTACTTTAAAGGTATAATGAGAGAGAGAGAAAGAGAGAGAGAGAGAGAGAGAGAGAGAGAGAGAGAGAGAGAGAGAATCTTCCATTTGCTGATTTACTCCCCTGCAATGGCTAGTGCTGGGTCAGGCCAAAGACAGGAGCCTGGAGCTCTATCTGGGTCTTCCACATGGATGGAAGGAGCCAAGGCACTTGGGCCATCTTCCACTGCTTCTCCCAGGCACATGAGCAGGGACCTGCATTGGAAGCGCAGTAGCTGGTATTGGAACCGGTGCTCATATGGGATGCCAGTTGGCAGCTTAACCTGCTGCATCACAACGTAGGCCCATATATTACTTTTTGAGGACTTCCTACTTTCTTCATCCTTTAAAGGTTGCAAATTCAAACTTTGAAGCCAGTTAAGGGTAGGGATTTGAATTCTCAAGCAAACATTTGGACCCAAAACAATGAATAAATGAACAGTCTCTGTTCTCTTTTCCTGTGATGGATAAATAATTTTTTTCTTTCTTCTTCTCTTTCATTTAAATGACAATATTTATTTATTTATTTAGGGGAAGAGGGAGGGGGAGGGGGAGGGGTGGGAGAGGGAGCAGATTCTTCCATCTACTAGTTCACTCCTCAAATAGCTGTAGCTCCTGGAGTTGGACTAGGCCAGGCCGAAGCCTTGGAGCCTAGAAATCCATCAGGGTCTCCCATGTAGGCAGTAGGGGCCCTAATACTGGGTTCACCTTCTGCTGCTTTTCCATGCACATTAGTAGGGAGTGAGCTGGACCAGAAATGGAGCAGCCAGGATGTGAACTGGTGCCCACACAGCATGCCATTGCTTCAGGTGGTGGCTTAACCCACTGGCCACAACTCCTGCCCTGGGTGTGAACTTTTGTCAGGGCTTTCACTTCCACAAGTCTGTTCTTCAGTGTCCACACAGCATTCAAAACCCCTGCCTGGAGGGATATTGCTAGGGTTAAACTGTGCCCCCTAAAAAGGAGATGTTGAAGCCCTGACCCCAGCACCCTATTTGGAAATGGAGTTTCCGTATGGAGTCATTAGGGTGAGCCCTAATCCATCATGACTGGTGCCCTGACCATGGAGGGAAATTTGGACTCAGAGTCAGATTTTCCCAGAAGGAACTCGACTCTCCATGGCCACACAGGGACAGCATGGACACACATGGAGTGCATCTCAGGAAGATGAGGGAGGCAGCCAATACCTGAGACTAGGAGAGGGGCATGGGGCCCTTGTTTCTAAGAGCTTCAGAGAGAGAGCCACTCAGATGATGCATTGGGACCCAACTTGCAGCCTCTGGCCTCTTCAATCACCGGGGAATACATTTCCGTTGTTGTAAGCCACACAGCTGGTGGCGTAGTCACCCCTTGATATACAGAGGGAGTGGTTCCAGCCTCCCCCCCCCCAGATACTCAGATCCACGGATGTGAAATCCTGTAGGATTTGCCAGCACCCCATGCAATCCTCCCGTATCATAACTCATCACAAGATGCCTTGTAGTACCCAATACAGCGTAGATGCTGGGTAAATAGTTGTTACGCTGTGTTGTTTAGAGAATAATGACAAGAACAAAGGTCTGGCATGTCCAGAGCAGACACTTGTCGTTCATGCGCTCGATCCTTGGTTGGCTGAATCTGCAGCTGTGGAGTCCTTGCTCTGAATCCAGTTTCTGCTTCACTTCTGCCCCGGGGTGGGGGTGGGGGGTCCTTCCTTCCAGCTCACCGGCATTTTCTTTTTCTTTTTTTTAAGATTATTTACTTACTTATTTGGGAGGTACAGCTATAGACAGAGAGAAGGAGAGACACAGAGAAAGGTCCTCTGTCCACTGGTTTACTTCCCAAATGGCTACAATGGCTGGAGCTGTGCCCATCCAAAGCCAGGAGCCAGGAGTTTCTTCTGGGTCTCCCACACAGGTGCAAGAGCCCAAAGACTTGGGCCATCTTCCACTGCTATCCCAGGCCACAGCAGAGAGCTGGTTCGGAAGAGGAGCAGCCAGGACACGAAGCAGTGCCCATATGGGATGCAGGCACTCAGGCTGAGGCTTAGCCTGCTATGCCACAGTGTCAGCCCCATAACCTGGCATTTTCTTTTTTTTACTTTAAAATTTTTTTTGATAGGCAGAGTTAGACAGTGAGAGAGAGAGAGACATAGAGAAAGATCTTCCTTCAGTTGGTTCACTCCCCTAATGGCCGCTACGGCCGGCGTTGCGCAGATCTGAAGCCAGGAGCTGGGTGTTTCCTCTCAGTCTCCCATGAAGGTGCAGGGACCCAAGCACTTGGGCCATCCTCCACTGCCCTCCCGGGCCACAGCAGAGAGCTGGACTGGAAGAGGAGAAACCAGGACTAGTACCTGGAGCCCCAACTGGGACTAGAACCCAGGGTGCCAGCGCCCCAGTTTCCATGTTCTCAGGAAACTGGGTGCAGGAGATGGAGGCCGGTGGCAAACCCACGCACTCTGATGTGAGCCGAAGTGTTCTAATTGATTCATAACTGCTCGACGGGTGGCCTGTGCCTTGCATACTTCTGTGCTAAGCAGAACTGTCCTGCGACCTGGCCACTGCCGTAAAGGCCTAGAGTGGAGATCCTGGTGGCCGAGGGTGTGGCCCTCTTCACAGTAGCTGCTACTCAGTGCTAACAGGTTCTTTGTGAATTATAGTCAGATCTCTATATTTAGAGAAAAATAAAACAGAGGCCAGCGCTGTGGTGTAGTGGGTAAAGCCACCACCCGCAGTGCCGGCATCCCATATGGTGCTCGTTTGAGTCCTGGCTGCTCTACTTCCAATTCCAGCTCCCTGCTATGGCTTGGGGCAGCAGTGGAAGATGGCCCAACTCCTTGGGGCCCAGTACCCACGTGGGAGACCAGAAAGCTCCTTTCTTCGGATCGGCGCAACTCCAGCTGTTGTGGCCATCTGGGGAGTGAACCAGTGAAAGGAACGCCCCCCCCCCCCCCGTCTCTGCTTCTCTGTAACTCCGCCTTTCAAATAAATAAATAAATCTTTTTTTTTAAAAGAAAGAAAGAAAGAAAGAACAAGAATTCATATCTTTATGTGCAATCTCAGCACTAAGAAAGGATTCAAGCAAATAGAAATAATCTCATTTTACATAAGCATAAAAGTTTTGTTAGTAGAAAAGGAAAACAAATTTCATTGTGTATCTCAAAAAAAGGGTAAAAAAATAAAAATCCACTTTCAGATGAAGCAAAATATATTCATATACTCGCTTCACCAGTTTGCTAAACACAATTTGGTGATTGCTTTTCCAAAATTACTAATCTTCTAAGTTTTCGGAGAAAGAAGACTGTTTTATAAAATAATGGTAGATTTTTGCAGTTCTTCTAAAACTGCTTTTACAATCTTTACATTGTTGTGCATAGCGTAATTTATATAAATCACAGATTGTAGCAAAAAGAGAAAACCAACAAATTTTAAGTGGCTACAATTTCCTTGGTCTTTGTATTTATTTAATATGGAGATATCTTTGATTGTAAAGACTGTGTTTCCTTTTAAGGAAAAGAATAAGGAATGAAATTAATTGGCAGCAGACTTTGCCCGACCCCCAAGTTCTGAAAACAGACGGAATACTCAAGGTTGACAGTGGAACTCCAAGTTTAATTTATCCTGTTGTTTTTCTTCTTGCTCCCTCCCCAGAGCAATCTATATTTTGTTGGCTCCTGCTGGAGAGATGCAACTCCACTGGGGGCGGGGGGTCTGCCTCTTTAGGAGTGGGTGTTAGCAAATTGTCAGTCAACAAGACCGTTTCTCAGAGATTCAGCTGAGAAGTGCATCCTGCTGGGCCAGTGAGGGCTGCCCAGGCCTTTTTGTCTGAGTGACAGGAGAATGCATTTGACCTTGAATTTGGGTGCCCGGGGTGCTCTGTGGATCTCTGACCATGCTGGGGTGGTTTATGTTTAGGGTCCGGGTCTGCCCTCTTGTGCCCTAAGCAGGAGTGAGGAGCCACTGGGAAAATGTAGAGGCTGCACCTGCTGCTTTTGGGTCAGAGGAAGCAGGAGCTCCAGATGGCCCCCGACTTGATCCATCCACCTGCTATGATATGGTTCCTTGATCTTTGCGCCTCCTTTCCTGAGCAATGTCTCTCATGCACGTTGTTTCCCTTTCTCCTTTGTGAACTTGCTGTGTCTTTTTGGAGCTTCTGTGTTTGCAGCCTGAACTCCTGCTCTGGGCTGGGGATCATCACCCCATCCTTTGCAGTGCAAATGGTACATACTCAGTGCTAGGGATCTCTTAGGATCTCTGTCCATTGCCTCTGTGCTCAGTCATGTAGGATCTGGCCCTCCAAGTGGCTGTGTGGATGCGAGTGGTTGGTTATGGGTCTGTCCCTAGAGATGTGCCTTTCTGTTCCCAGTGGCTTTGTACCTGGCTCCTTTAGGGCCTGGGGACTCCTCTCTGGCCATGAGTTAGCAGAGTCTCCCACATCATTCTCACAACATGGTTGGAGTGATTATTCTAACTGATTAAACCTTGGGTGACTCCATCTCAGAGGGACCAAAAGACAAAACAGACAGCACAGCTCTGAACAGCCTCTATGGTCTATCCTTTCCCTAATTTACCAACCTTTTCTCCCGGTACGATGCCTCCATTCAGACCATGTTGAACTATTTGTTGTTGCCCAGGTAAAAGTCACATGTTGAACGAGAGGTTTGAGTTTATTCTATTAAATATACCTTTATGTACCCAACAGCATAGCTTTACGACATATAAAAGAAATAGAAACAGAAGAGACTGTAATAAATCCTCAGTTATATTGGGAGATATTTGCCTGACCTCTCTCAAAACTCTGTAAATTAAAAAGAAAAATGAGTAATGTTGCAGAAGTTTGAAGAATGTTCTCAAGTTTGACTGCATGTTCAATGGGAGAACAGAAAGTCTCCCATATATATGGCGTAGTAGAAAAGTCACACTTGTGTGGCTGGGACTTTGGGCAGTTACTGTAGGAGGATCCACATGATCAGGGCTCCCTGGTAACCTGGTAAGGGACATTGCTGTGGAATCTGAGCTTACACCGAGGACTGCAGAGATCCTCTGTGTGGTCCTTGGGGCAGAGTGGAAGAATAATATACTCACAAATGCCAAATATTAAATGTACCAACTCAAGAAACAAGAATAAGGAAGACAACTTAATGCCCCCAAAAGAACATTACTAGATTGTGAAGATGATGAGATTGAAGAAATGCCAGAAATGGAATTTAAAAAAAATGATTATAGGATTACTCAAAAGTAATCAAAAGCAAATGCATGAACTGATGAAATCCATACATGACATGAAAGAAAATTTCTCCCATGAGACCTTAAAGAAAAATCAAAATGAAATCTTGGAAATGAAGAGTTCAATAGAACAAATGAGAAATGTAGTGGAAGGCCTTAACAACAGAATCAGTGAAGCTGAAGAAAGAATATCTGATTTAGAAGACAAATCGCAGGAAATTACAGTCAGACCAAACACAAGAAGAAGAAATTAGAAAACTAAAGAACACATTGGTAATATACAGGATACTATCAAATAATCCAACATATGGGTTCCAGAAGTTCCTGAAGGAGTGGAAAGAGAGAAAGAATTAGAAGGCATTTTTAGTGAAATAATAACAGAAAACTACCCTAAATTGGAGAAATAAAGGGACATCCAAGTACGGGAAGAACACAGAACTCCTAAAAGACATGACCAGAAAAGATCTTCATCATGACATATTGTAATCAAGCTCTCCATGGTAAAACATTAAAAAAAATTCTAAAATGTGCACTAGAGAAATGCCAAATTACTTTCAGTGTATCTCCAATTAGACTCACAGCAGACTTCTCATCAGAAACCCAACAGGCTAGGAGAGAAAGGTGAGATATAGTCCAAGTCTTAAGAGAAAAGAACTGTCAATCCACAATACTATACCCTGCAAAGCTGTCATTTTTAAATGAAGATGAAATAAAGACCTTCCATGACAAACATAAATTGAAAAAAAGTTGTCACTATACATTTAGTCTTACAAAAGATGCTTAAGGATGTGCTGCACACAGAAACACAGAAACATGATCATCACTATGAAAGAAGGTAAAAGAAAGGAATCTCCCAGTAAAAGCACAAAGGAAATCCAAAATAAAAAAAAATAGGAATATTTACGAAAAAATGGCAGGGCAAAATCATTATTTATCAATAGTCACCTTGAATATAAATGGCCTCAATTCTCCAGTTAAAAGACACAGACTGGCTGGATGGGTTAAAAAACAAAACCATCAAGAAACATATCTCACCAACAAAGATGTATGCAGGCTGAAAGTGAAAGGATAGAAAAGATATTCCTTGTTAAAAGAAACCATAAAAGAGCTGGCGTAGCCATTCTCATGTCAGACAAAATAGATTTTAACACAAAAACTGTTAAAAGAGACGAAGACACTATGTAATGATTAAGGGATCAATTCAACAGGAAGATGTAACTATTATAAGCATATATGCGCCTATTTACATGGCACCTGACTATTTAAAAGAAATGTTAAGGGACCTACAGGGAGACATAGACTCAAATACAATAGTAATGGGGGATTTCAATACTCCAATTTTAGCAATGACAGATCAACCAGACAGAAAGTCAGCAAGGAAACAGCGGAGTTAATTGGCACTATAGACCAAAAGGACCTAACAGTGTATCTATGGAACTTTTCATCCTACAGCTGCAGAATACACATTCTTCTCAGCAGTACATTGAACTTTCTCTAGGATTGACCACATTTTAGGCCATAAAAAAGTCTCACCAAATTAAAAAAAAAAATCAAAATCATACCATGAATCGTCTTGGCTAAAATGAAATGAAGCTGGAAGTTGGTAACTCAGGAATCTCTAGAACATACGCAAAAACATGGAGACTGAGTAACAGTGGGTCAAAAGAGAATCAAAAAAATGTCTGGAAACAAATGAAGGTGGCAATACAACATATCAAAACTTATGGGATACAACAAAAGCAGTGTTCAGAGTAAAGTTTATAGCAGTTGGTGCCTACATCAAGAAATTGGAAAGGCACCAAAAAAATGAGTTATCAATACATCTCAAGGATTTAGAAAAACAACAGCAAATTAAATCCAAAAGTAGTAGGAGAAAAGAAATAATTAAAATTAGAGAAAAAATAAACAAAATTGAAACAAAAAATACAAAAGATCAGCAAAATGAAGAGCTTGTTTTTTGAAAGAATAAACAAAGTTGACACACCATTGGCCCAACTAAGAAAAAAAAAAAAAAAGAAAGAGAAGACCCAAATCAATAAAATTAGAGAGGAAAAATGAAACAACAGACACCACAGAAATAAAAAAGAATCATCAGAAATTACTACAAAGAGCTGTATGCCAACAAACTGGGAAACCTAGAAGAAATGGATAGATTCCTGGACACATACAACCTACCTAAATTGAGCCATGAAGACATGGCAAACCTAAACAGACCCATTACCAAGATGGAAGCTGAATCAGTAATAAAGACCTTCCCAGCAAAGAAAAGCCCAGGACCAGATGACTTCACTGCTGAATTCTACCAGACATTTAAAGAAGAATTAACTTCAATTCTTCTCAAGTTACTCAAAACAATTGGAAGGGAGGGAATCCTCCCAAATTCTTCCTATGAAGCCAGCATCACCTTAATGTCTAAACCCAGCAAAGATGCAACACAGAAAGAGAACTACACACCAATTTCCCTGATGAACATAGATGCAAAAATTGTCAACAAAATTTTAGCCAATCAAGTCTAACAGCACATCAGAAAGATCATCCACCCAGACCAAGTGGGATTTATCCTTCATATGCAGGGATAGTTTGACATTCTTAAATCAATCAATGTGATACATCACATTAGGGAACTGAAAAACAAAAACCATATGATTATCTCAATAGATGCAGGGAAAGCATGTGATAAAATACAACACCTTTCATGATGAAAATGCTAAGCAAATTAAGTATAGAAGAAACATTCCTCAACACAATCAAGGCAATTTATAACAAACCCATGGCCAGCATCCTCCTGAATGGGAAAAAGTTGGAAGCATTCCCACTGCGACCCAGAACCAGACATGGATGCCCACTCTCACCATTGTTATTCAATGTACTCCTGGAAGTTTTAGACAGAGCCATTAGGCAAGAAAAAGAAATCAAAGGGATACAAACTGGGAAAGAGGAAGTCAAACTATCCTTATTTGCAGATGACATGATTCTATACATAGGGAACCCAAAAGACTCCACCAATATACTATTGGAACTCATAGAAGAGTTTGGAAAAGTAGCAGGAGATAAGAACAATACACAAAAATCAACAGCCTTTGTATACACAGATAATGCACAACTGAGAAAGGACTTCTTAGATCAATCCCATTCATAATAGCTGCAAAAATCAAATACCTTGGAATAAATTTAACCAAGGATGTCAAAGATCTCTACAATGAAAATTACAAAATTTTAAAGAAAGAAATAGATGATACAAAAGTAATGAAAAATCTTCCATGTTCATGAATTGGAAGAATCAACATCATCAAAATGTCCATTCTTCCAAAAGCAATTTACGGATTCAATGTTATACCAATAAAAATACCAAAGACATTCTTCTGAGATATAGAAAAAGTGATGCTGAGATTCATAAGGAAACACAAGAGACCTTAATTAGCTAAAGCAAACTTATACAACAAAAACAAAGCTGGAGGCGTCACAATATCAGATTTCAAGACATACTACAAGGCAGTTGCAATCAAAATAGCCTAATATGGGTACAAAAACAGATGAATAATAAAACCAATGGAAGAGCTAGAAATGCCAGAAATCAATCCAAGCACCTACAATCAATTTATATTTGACCAAGGTGCTAAAACCAATCCCTAGGTAAGGACAGTCTCTTCAAAAAATAGTGGTGTGAGAACTGGATTTCCATGTGCAGAAGTATGAAGGAGGACCCCTACCTTACAGTTTATACAAAAATCCATTCAAAATGGATTAAAGACCTAAATCTATGACCCGATATCATCAAATTATTACAGAACAGTGAGGAACTCTGCAAGATATTGGCACAGGCGAAGAGTTCTTGGAAAAGACCCCAGAGGCACAGGCAATCAAAGCCAAAATTAACAAATGGGATTACATCAAATTGAGAAGTTCCTGTACTGTGAAAGAAACACTCAAGAAAGTGAAGAGGCAACCGACAGAATGGGAGAAATTATTTGCAAACTGTGAAACTGATAAAGGATTAATAATGAGAATATATAGAGAGATCAAGAAACTCATAACAACAAAGCAAACAACCCAGTTAAGAAATGGGCAAAGGACTTAAACAGATGTTTTTCAAAAGAGGAAATCCAAATGGCAAAGAGATCACTAGCTGTCAAGGAAATGAAAATCAAAACCACAATTAAGTTTTACCTCACCCAGTTAGGATGGCTTTCATACAGAAATCAACAAACAATAAATGTGGGTGATGATGTGGGGGAAAAGATACCCTAATCTACTGTTGATGGCAATGCAAACTGGTAAAACCACTATGGAAGACAGTTTGGAAATATCTCAGAAATCTGAATATAGACCTGCCATATGATCCAGCCATCCCATTCCTGGGAATTTATCCAAGGGAATTGAAATCAGCAAATAAATATTATCTGTACCCCAATATTTATTGACGCTCAATTCACAATAGCTAAGATATGGAATCAACCTAAATGCCTATCAACTGAAGATTGGATAAAGACATTATGGGATATATACTCTATGGAATACTACACAGTGGTTAAAAAATGAAATCCAGTCATTTGCAGCAAAATTGATGAATCTGGAAAGCATCATACTTAGTGAAATAAGCCAGTCCCAAAGGGACAAATATCATATGTTTTCCCTGATCTGTGAGAACTAATAGAGCACTCAAAACGAAATCTGTAGAAGTGAAATTGACACTTTGAGAAGCAATGACTTGAACAGCCCTTGTCTTGACTGTCAAAGAACAGTTTGTTTTTTCTCTTCTTCATACTATTTGTTGAACTCTTTACTTAACATAGAGTTAATCATCTGTGTATAAAGTCAATTGAAAAATAGATCTCAGTAAAAAAGAAGAGTGGAAATAAGAGAGGGAGGAGGAAGTTTGTAATTGTAAAGCTGTATAGTTCTACATACATTCCTACAGACTTCTAAGGTTACAGTTTAAAAACTTGCCATAGTATTCCAAATCCATTAAGCTGGGTGGTAAAAATGCATCTTAAGTGTTAAAGTGACTACATTAACTGTTTAATTGATCATATACATAGGATTAATTGTTAAAGGGATCATATGAATAAGATCAAATGTCTGATAATAATAATAGATAGAATTAAAAAGGAGAGAATTGTTCCAACATGGGAAGCAGTCCACATAGCAGACTCATAAAATGACAATTAATTTAAGTAACACTGACCTCAGAATCAGCCCTTAAGTCATTCTGGTTTGGCTGAAAAGCCCATGAGAGCATTTCAGATACAGAAAGTCAAGACACTGTGACAAAAAAAAAAAAAACAAAAACAAACAAACAAACAAACCAGTCCTACATGAAGAAACTCTGTGAGAGAGACCCCAGTGGAAAGAAGTGGCCATCAAAGAATGAGGTACTTTTCTCTGAAGGGAGGAGAGATCTACTTTGTTTATGGCCTCGTCTAAATACTGACAGAGATTGTGAATTCAAAAGGCATCCATAGGCTTGGCAGCTCATGTTGGGTGATCACTGATGTTGTACATAACAATGTTAATTGTACATAGGAAACTTAGAAGAAGTTCCTGGCTCCTGGCTTCAGACCAGCTCAGCTCTGGCCATTGTGACCATTTGGAGAGTGAACCAGTGGATAGAAGAACTCTTTCTCTCTCTGTGTGTGTGTGTCTGTTTCTCCTTCTCTGTCTCTGTGGCTCTGCCTTTCAAATAAAAAAAAAAATCTTTTAAAAAGAGATATAGATTAGATTAGAACTGAGGAAGAGCATGTAATCTCAGATAATGAGGGATATTATAACTTTTGGCAAACACTATGAAATTCTAAAATGTTGCCAAAATAGAATTTTTTTTTTTTGACAGGCAGAGTGGACAGTGAGAGAGAGAGAGACAGAGAGAAAGGTCTTCCTTTTGCCGTTGGTTCACCCTCCAATGGCCACCGCGGTAGCGCGCTGTGGCCTGCGCACCGCACTGATCCGATGGCAGGAGCCAGGTGCTTCTCCTGGTCTCCCATGGGGTGCAGGGCCCAAGCACTTGGGCCATCCTCCACTGCACTCCCTGGCCACAGCAGAGAGCTGGCCTGGAAGAGGGGCAACCGGGACAGAATCCAGAGCCCCAACCGGGACTAGAACCCGGTGTGCCGGCGCCGCAAGGCGGAGGATTAGCCTAGTGAGCCGCGGCGCCGGCCAGAAATTTTTCTAGTCAATACAAATTACCAGGATTGATTCAAATAGAATCAAATAGAATTCAAAAAGAACAGTACTAGTGGAAGAAATTTTTAAAAATAATGAAGCAACTTTTTTGAAAATAGCATCAGATGCAGACCATTTACAGATAACTTGTATTGGCCCAAAAATGAAAAAAAATACTTCACACACAGCTGATAATTCTTATATTCCAGAATCTAGAACATAGAAAATTTCTCAAATAATTCTGAATTATATATCTCTTCCAGTAAAAAAGAGTAATATAAAATCGAAAATTTCCTGTATGAACCTAGATGCAAAATTGTAAATAAAATAATTTTTACTAAGTTAAGTTTACCCTAGGAAAGAAAAGATTATTGAACTTGCATAAATCTATTACTGTAATGAACAAAACTCACAAATTACAATAGAAATACCATTAAACATGAAACACGCATTACATAGAATTAATCCCTCATCCATGACTTTGAAAACCCCTAGTGAGCTAAGGATATAAGAACATATAAGGGATCCGGATGGGTGCAGTGAGATCTGAAGCAGAGTAGTGTGGCTGTATTAGTCGACTTTTCTTCACTCTAACGAGACACTCGACACTGGCCTGGTGACAGCAGGAAGAAGTTTCTTCTGGCTCACAGTTTCAGAGGTTCAGGGTCAAGATCGGGGGCCTTCCTTGTTTGGACTATGGTGCTGCATTCCTGCTGGCAGAGTCCCCGGGTGGTGCAGAGCATCACGTGGCAAAAGATGGGGAGCATGTGTGTGTCTTTCTCTCCTTCCAGGATCCAACCATGGTGTACACCCCAGTGACCAACTACAATCCAATCACAGCCAAAATGCTCCTCCCCCAAACGGTGTAAGGGGATTAAATTTCTACCCATTTAACACCATTTATATAAGACTGTGGGGGACCAAACCTCTAACACGTGGGCCTGTGGGGACACTCAGCATGCAGACTAACATCCACGCTCTGCAGCGGACACACTCCCAGGCCCCCAGTGAAGGCTTGAAATTGTGGATGATTCCAAGCCCTGTGTACACTGTGATGCTTCCTGGACAAAAGTAGCTATGATAAAGTTTATTTTATAAATCAGACACAGTACGAGATTAATAATGAAAACTAATAATAAAATAGAATAATTATAATATTATGCTGTAATAAAAGTTAAGTGAAGGTGATCTCAGATCTTAATAACCTCAGCATATGATTTTTTTCCTGTTCTTATTAAATTTCTAATTCTTGATTTCTTATATAAAGGAAGCACTTTATGGCTTCTATTTGGATTATCTGAATTGCCCTAGCCACTAGTCTTGTGTTTTGGGGCCATTATTAAGTAAAATAAAGTTATTTGGACATAAGCATCTGATACTGTGCAACAAGCAATCTGGTGACAACAACAGACACTAAGTGATCAGTGAACAGGTAACTTACAGGCTGTGGATACACAGGGAAAAGGTATGATTTGCTTCTGAGGCCAGAGGGGACAGAAAACTTCATGAGATTTCATCCCTGGACACAGAACAGCAAGTTAAACCTTATGAATCACTTAAATCTGGAATTTTCCATGGGTATTTTTGGTGACCATGGCAAATGCAACCACGGGAATGGAAAGTGTGGAGAAGGGAGGCATTACTGTGTTTAATTTGAAGTCACACAACCAGACAGGCTGCACACTGAAGTCCTAGCCATGGAAATTAAATTAAACCAGTAAATGACTCCACTGATATAACAAACAAAACTGCCATGATTCACAGCTGACATGATTGATTGCTTGTTGAGTCCATCCAAGCAAACTCCAACATACTTGAAGGTAGTTGGATACAAGATAAATACACAAAAATAGAATTTCTAAACAACAGCAACACATAGAAAATACAAGTGCATTGTGAAAACATCCTCTTTGATATTAACAAAATACATACAATAAACATCTAGTGATAAAACCAACCAAAAACACTCCAGATATGTAGATAGCACTTTACAGAAACATGAAAGAGACATCGTGACTGAAGATTCTTCAGAGACAGACTCAACGCATTCAATCTCCCCCTAGTGAAGTGTCCATTCGGTATTCGGTGCTGCTCTGTCTCAGGCCGGGAACTGATTCTCCATAAAAGGCAAGTCTGAGACCAGGACTTCCGGCAGGTAGTTCATGTTTAGGCAAAGATCTAGTAGCCTCTGGAAGAGGAGGTGTGAGGGGCTGACAAGCTGGGTTTGAGGTCATGTAGGCAAAACATTGCAGGAGGGTCACAAAGACAGTTTTCAAGAAAAAGAAAATCAAGGTAGGAGGACTAGTTTCTGCCTGCCCCTGCCAACTTTCCATACTTGGTGTAAGGGAGTAGCAATTAAAACCGAGTATCTTCAAAAGAAATCCATCAATGGAATAGACCAAAGAAGGATGAAATGGAATGAGGTACTTGAGAGTTTAGTTGAAGACCAAGGGGGTACTGTGAATTAGTAGGTGAAGGATAGACCAACTAGCCAAGGATACAGATGGTTGGCTATTCATTTGGAAAATTTGCCTTCTGTTTATTTTATTTTTTTTCAAGATTTTATTTATTTTTATTTTTTGAGAGAGAGAATTACAAAGGGAGAGACAGAGAGAAAGGTCTTCCATCACTGGCTCACTTCCCAAATGGCTGCAAAGGTAGGAGCTGAGCCAATCTGAAGCCAGGAGCCAGGAGCTTCTTCTGGGTCTCCCATGCAGGTGCAGGGGCCCAAAAACTTGGGCCATCTTCCACTGCTTCTCCAGGCCACAGCAGAGAGCTGGATGGGAAGAACAGCAGCTGGGACACTAACCGACCAGCGCCTGTGATGGGATGCCTGTGCCAAAGGTGGAGGCTTAACCTATCATGCCACAGCACTGACCACTGACTTTTGTTTCTTAACATACAGAATTTTGACATGGGTTAAAGAGTCTACTAAATTATTCAAAGAAAATAATCTTAGGGAGTGATAAGTATTCTTCAATAAAATATGGCGCTCAGAGTTTCCAAAGAAGAGGATGATATATTTGACTACATTTAAACAAACAAAAACCTTTTGAACCAAATGCATAATGGATTGGATAATAACATATATCAGAACAAAATAATAAGTATTCAAAATGTGTCCAAAAACTGCTTAAAATCAGTAAGAAAAATAAAAATAAATTCATAGACAATAAGATAGGGAAAGTGATTAGGCAACTCAGAGAACAGGAAATGCAAACAGCTAGTCCTTCTATTTTGAAACTTTCAAAGTTTCTAATCAACAGGGAAATCCAACTTAAAATAAAATGGTCTCTTTTCATAAATTAGAAGGGTACAGTTTCAAAAACTGGATAAATCACAGGTGGAATAAGATACAAGCAAATGTGCCCAGTCATCCACCATGGGTGAAGGGCAATTTAGTGGAAAGCATTTGCGTTTAAAATGCACTCATCCTTGAAACAAATCATCTTCATTCTAGACATCAGGTTTACAGACACTTCCACGAGACAAAGCAAAACTGATGTGCTACCAACGTCTTGTTCACAACAATGGAAAAAGTTAGGAGCATTTTCAGTACTTTATAATAACTTATGGTATGTCCATGCTGCGGCATACTGAGAAGCTGTTTCAGAGAATAACGCCTGTTGGCTTGGAATGATCTTTAAAATGAAGTACATGGGAAAAAAATCAGGATCCAGGGTCATGTGTATAACAACTTCTCATTTTTGTGGAAACCTGTATCTGTATAGGAAGGTACTTTAGAATGTTCATGGAAAAATGGAATTAAATTATGAGTTTACATTTGTGTGAAAAGTTCTGAAATCCATCTGTAGCTTTTTTGTAATATACATATTCATGAATCTTTGGATAATTCCTCATCTGCGTGGATTAAGTTTTTTTTTGTACCAAATAAAGTTATCTTTTAATTCCAATTCGTATAAACTTTTTGAAGCACTCTTGTTTATGGAAACGGGTAGATAACACGGCTGGAAGGATGTGTAGCTCATTATTTCTTAGGAGTAACCTTTCTGCAGAGGCAAGGAGGTGGGTCCGGGGTCTATTTGGAGGATTACAAATTTATTCACACACATCAGCAACGCACAAATGTTTTTACCCTTTTATGTTGATATGCAAGAGGTCTTCAAAAAGTTCATGGAAAATACATATTCCCTTGTTAAAAATTGTTTATTTTCTTGAAAGCAATTTACAAAGGAAGAGGGATAAATATTTGAATTCCATTGGTTCACTTTCTTTTTTTATTTTATTTTATTTTATTTTATTTTTTGCAGTTATTAAACTTTTATTTAATGAATAGAAATTTCCAAAGTACAGCTTATGGGTTACAATGCTTCCCCCCTCCCATAACTTCCCTCCCACCCGCAACCCTCCCCTTTCCCGCTCCCTCTCCCCTTCCATTCACATCAAGATTCATTTTCAATTCTCTTTATATACAGAAGATCAGTTTCACTTTCAAAATGGCTGCAATGGCCAGGGCTGGGCCAAGCTGAAACCTGGAGCCTGGAGCTCTATCCGGATCTCCCAGGGGGGTGGCAAGTGCCCAAGCACTTGGACCACCTGCTGCTGCCTTCCCAGGCACATTAGCAGGGAGCTGGATCAGAAGTAGAGCAGCCAGGACTAGAACCAGAGCTTCTGTATGGGATACTGGCTTTGCAGGCAGTGGCTTAACCCTCTGTGCCACAACACTGGCCCCATGCATATTATCCTTTACCTTAACTTCCCCATAAACTTAGAAATAAATATTTATTTATTTTTACTCATTTGAAAGGCAGGGAGACAGACAGGCCGACAGAGGAGTGATCTTTTATCTGCTGGTTCACTCTCCAAATGCCTACAAAAGCCAAGGCTATGCCAGGCCAAAGTGAGGACCCAGGACAAGTCTGAGGAGTGTCCCACACAAGTGGCAGGGACCTGGTACTTGAGCCATGATCCGCTGTTGCCCAAGGTGTGCATTAGCAGGAACCTGGAATCAGAGACAGAGTCTGGGACTCCACTACAGGCACTCTAATACAGGATGGGAGTGTCCTGAGAGTCCCAGGAAGTGGCTTCACTCCTGTGCCGAATGCCTGCCTCACATGAACTTTTGAAGTGTCCTTGAATTACCAAAAACAATTTTAAAAAATGTGATTCTATTATCAAGCATCACTTTCTTCTTATCTTTGGTGAATAAATGCTGGACAAAAGCTTACATGTATCAGTTTGAAAGGATCCCCTAGTTACTGATTTGTGGGTCTCCATCCAACCCGCTCACAAGGGCAGGCCAGAGGCTCATGGGGACATGCTTGCTTCTGTAGCCACAGACAGACCACATGTGTTCACAGGACACCCAGGGACAATGCTTCACACATGCTCAGCACCCAGGCAGACAGGAAGACATCACAGTGGAAAACATCTTTTTGTTGACTCAGGACAAGCAGAAGTTTGCACGGCTTGTGTGTGAGGAAATTGCCACTGCTCATCACCAAGGCCCTGGGGAGTGGCAGTGCCCAGGCTCCCTGCAAACTCAGTATTGGTGCGGTCTTTGGAGTTATGGGTAGTGTACTTCCCTGGAGGCTTGCTGGGACCTGCTTTGTCCAAGTGGAGACATCAGTGGCCTCCTGCTTCCTGTAGACCCAGAGCCTTGAACCCTGCACCACGCGCAGGCCTCTGGCAGTGCAGGCTGTCGGCAGGCAGCTGAATGCCACGGGCCATTCTTTGCACTCTGAGTCGTTGAAGGGGCTGGAATACAACTGCTCTGTTGAGCATTCAGGAGCATATTACACTTTATGAAAGCTTTAAACATAATCTGTCTTTTTCATGGGCATTGTCCCCGCTTTGGAACTTGAGTGTGTATAGTTTCAGAGAGCTCGGATATTTTGCCCTGATTTTTTTCTTCAGCAGCTTGGCAGCCCTAACAGTTAAAAATGAATAAAGCCTTACTTCAGACCTTAGCACCTGTCTGAATCTTCTTCCAATTTTACCCTCCGTTTACTGAGCAACAGCAAGCCTTTGGACTTGCTCGCTCCATGGAAATAGAAATACACCTTGCTACAAAGAGACTGCCTGCCAAAGCTCGTGCACAAGGCATCTAGACGTGGAGAAGCTGCTCTGCTGGGGTTCCCGGAGTCACCAGGTGGTCTCAGATGCATGGATTCTGCCCATTGCTGCCCCCTGAACATTCAGGGGCATGGTGTGACGTCACATTTGAGCCAAGGGCCACCCCCTCAGTCCTTGAGATCAGAGCAGCAGCCAAGCACTGCTTCTTGTAGACCCTGTGGCTGATGCAAATCCCTCAGCCTTTCTGCACTTCTTACAAAAACGAAGATGCCAACTTTCACTTTGAGGGTTGACATTCAGAGGACAGACAATGTTCAGAAGGTACTGGCATGGCGGGTCCTTTGAAGACAACACCCCCACCACCACCAATACTATTATGCTATTATTCCCAAGGCTACTAATTATCCCATTGGGACTTCTTGCCTGGATCAGGTCAAGGCACTGAGAAGCAAGACCAGAACAATCCAAGGGAGTGTGTTTTTTTCCTGAGACACAAAAAGGAATTTCTAAAAGTGAAGAAACATTTCACTCCAGTGAGTTTCCCCAGTTGGAGATCTCTTAAGTTCCCGGGTGTTGCATTAGTCTGTTTTCTGTTGCTATAACCAAATACCTGAGGCTAGGTAACTTATAAAGCAAAGAGGTTCATTTAGCTCACAGCATTGGAGATTGAAAATTCAAGCAGTGTGGCACAGACCTGGATGACAGCCCCCATCCCATGCATCAAAACGTGGTAGAGGCTAGAGGGCAAAGTGTGTGCAATCCGGAGAGAGCGCATGTTGAGACGGGAACCAAGAGAGAAAGTGGAGTCTCACAACAGCTCTGTCAGTCCTTATCAAGGGCACAGACCCATTGACCTAATGATCAGCCACTAAGGTTAAAGGTACCATCGCTCTTAACAGTGCCACACTGGGGACCACACTTCCAGCACATGCACGTTTCCACGAGAGACAAGAACCCGAAAGCCATTGAGACCACAGCTGCATTCAAGAGCTACCCTTTGCAATCCCTGTGACTTAGGTAAATTACTTAGCCTTTCTGAACTTCTTCAGAAAGCAAGGATACTAACTTCCATGAATGTAAGACATATCTAAGCCATAAGAGGCGCTTCAACAGATCAACACACCACACACAAAAACAGACAAAAAACAACCGTGGTCACTAGAATTATATATTTTCTCACATTCGTGGACTTCATGTAATATTTTACTGAAAATGGTCATTTCCGGGGAATGCCCAGGTGATGCACCAAGGATGGACAGGTTTCTGACGGTCACCATCTCCAGCCTTATCTGAGAGGCAGTGAGATGAGGCCAACAGGCAGAGAGGAGAGGGGCTATGGGAAAGCAGCATCTCCTGACCTGGGCTGGGGGAGGGGAGGGGTAGTTGGGAAACATTTCCAAGTCTCATGCAGGCAATTGACCTGGGTTGCAGCAGTTTAACCATTGCCTTCCACGGTATCCTCTGGGGGCAGGAGAAGACTCAATTGGCTCACTTAGCTCCTGCACAGAGGTTCTGATTGTAAAGGAAGCATTCGTGGCTGAGTAGCTGAGTGCCCCCAGGACGGACACACACTGGAGCTCCTCTGTGACCCCTCCCCCTCGGCAATCCCCCCCTTCTTCTGACTCAGAGATCACTTCCTGTGTTTAAGGTTTGCTTCCTCCTCAGGCTTGCTTGGGCACGGATAGGACTGGTTAACCTGACCCCAGAGGCATTTCCCAGGTAATGTGGGAAGCAGGAGGGACTGGAAACAGAAATCGTGGTGATCCAACCAGGAAATTCAGCCACCGTTCTCTGAGAAGAGCTGGCCTCATGCTTGTTACAACCGCTGGACACAGCTGCCTTCTTTGTCTCTGTCTCTCTTCTTACCTCACCCTCTTGCTTTCTCAAGGTTCAATCGAGCCCAGACCCTACTTATCCCAACAACATGGAGCTGTAGAGACTTCACTTACACATTCTGTACACCACTTTCAAATTTCTAAGAAGAAACTATCTAAAATTTTCCAGCACACCCTTTGGATAGATGGCTCCTCCTGACTCAGGGGGAAAATCAAGTTTATCCATCTAACACAGAGTCACAAGCAGGTAAGACGGAGCTGTGTTCCTCCAATATTAAACATTCCTTGAGGTTAAGAACCAGTCTTTCCCAGCCTAGCACCCAGTAGGTGCTCTGTGAAAGCGATTGATTGATCATAGACTGCACACTGGGCTTGAGAGTCCTATGGTATGAGCATAGCTTCCAAATTGTCACTTGTCCCCTCTAAGAATAAATGTCAGATGATCCAAGCTGAATAGATGGTTAGATTCATTTATTTTACTTTCTGTAGACCTTCTGGGCAAAGGCAGGCTCATAAAACACGTGTAGGAGCTGGAAAACTTGGGGTACTTGAAAAGGATGAAATCTAAAGTGTAATTTAACACCATCTCATATGACAGCCAGGCTGTTGGTAGGATGTGAAGGGTGTCAGGCTGCTGTGTGTTTTGGCATCTTGGTAATTGCGGGTCCCTTAAGGAATACTGTTTCTCCCTTGGCTAAGATACTGAACGGTCTTTCTTGGTCATCAACAGGGAAGCTGTGTTGCCTACCCATCTCTGACTTCCTCAACCCCTGTGAGATTCGTGGAGAACGAAGGAAAAGGCGGGGAAGGAATAAAAGGCAGACCAGGAAGAGAAGTCGTGGGCAGGGCTTACCCTCTGCTCCCTGTCCTGGTGTTGGGAGGCTTGCATGATCGGGCTCTCCGAGTAGCCAGAGCCGCGTTCCTTCGTGTCACCTTACCCGGATACCTCCAAAGCCTACACTTGACTCAAACTTCAGCCCAGATAAATGGGATCAGGCCATGGTGGCCTCGAACGACTGCTTAGATTAATGATGCACTTGCTTTCCTTCTGGAGCCCCCAGAGGAAAGAGCTGCAGGTTTAATTCTCAGTTAAAGGTGGAAGTGTGGGTCTGAATCTTGTATCAGGTCTCGCCCCCTTCCTGCTCAGCCGGTCTTTGCAAAGGTCAACTCTGGGAGAAATGGGAGCGTTGGAATCCTCTCCCTGGTGCTGTACAAAGACTTCTGACCTTTCGAAGGTCCGATTCCTGCTCCCCCACCCCTCTTCACAGCACCCTCCCCCTTGCAGCACATTAGACACGGAAGTGTAAGTAAACCGGCGCTCACGCACACGTATGGATTCTCAATTTGAAAGAACGAGCGATTTCTCAAAAGCAGCCCACGTGAGCACTCCTCGGAGCTGTCACGGTCATCAGAAACAAACAGGCCTCAGGGGCCAGGACAGCGGCGTGTCACGTGTCCTCGCCGGGGTCCTGTGACAGAAAAGGAATGGGAGGGAAAGACTCAGAACATCTGAAGGAAGGCTGATAATTAATATCGGGGTTCATTGATAGTGACAAACATACTGCTCTAATTTAAGATGCGACTAACAGGGAAAACTGGGCCTGGCCCGCCAGTGCCTCCTCAATTTGTCTATAAATCAAGAACAAGAAAGTGTATTCTCCAGTGGAGAGCAAAACAGAACAGAAGTGTGCGTACAAAACCTCAGGTCACTGACGCTATCATGAGATACACCATGGGATGATGTGGCTGAGATGGCCAGGGTGGGGGTGGGGGCCTGGTGACCTTGTCCTTGATGGCCAGGATGTAACCCAGCCATGAGCTCATTACACAAACTTGGGGCTGCTTGGAAAACTAGAATTTAACCAATGAAGATGGCTACTGCTGTTGGCTGATCTAACCTGCTAATGTCTGGTAGGCACACATGGTAGGAACAATGCCAGAAAGGAACAAACTCCAGGGTGTGTTGGAAAGGAGGGGCATTCCCACTGCAGGTGTGGCTTCTTCCTCTGGAAATGAGTGATGCTGCGGCAGGCGGTGTGATGCAGTGGGCTAAGCTACTGTGACGTCAGCATCATATAGGAGTGCTGCTTGGAGTCCCGGCTGCTCCACTTTCCATCCAGCTCCCTGCTGATGTGTCCGGGAAAGCAGCAGAAGACAACCTGGAGACTTGGGCCCATGCCACTCCCATGGGAGACCCGGATGTGGTTCTAGATTCTGGGCTCCTGCCTTCAGCCTTGCTCAGTCCTGGCCATTGCAGCTATCTGCGGAGTGAACCAGCAGATGGAAGATCTCTCTTTCTCTACTGCTCTGCCTTTCAAAACAGTAAATAAATGCATCTGTTTTTTTAAAAATGAATGAGCAATGTTGCTGCCTTTGCTCTCGGTTTGGAGCGCTCGCTTTCCCAGCCAGTGTCAAGTAGACGGCTCGCATAGGCTTGGGGAACTCAAGCCACCTTGACTGCTCGTTCCAATTTTATGCATTTTAGATATTGCAGTAGGCTGCAAAGGAAGTGTCACTTATTCATTGTGTGTGTGTGTCTGTGTGTGTGTCTGTTTATCTGACAGGCAGGGAATCAGAGTCAGAAAGAGAGAGAGAGAGAGAAAGCAGTTCCATCGGTGGGTTCATTCCCCAAATGTCCACAAAGGCTGGGGCAGGATCCCAATCACTTGAGCCCTCACCACTGCTGTCCAAGGTCTACACTGGCAGGAAGCTGGAGCCAGGGGCCAGAGACGGGCGTCCAGCCGAGGAATTCTGATGCAGGTTCCTCGTCCTCTAGACCAAACGCCTGCCCCATCCAGCAGTATTGACGGTTGCCTTTGAATCCCTTGCTGACCACAGAAACATGTGGGTTTTGCTCTCCACTCCTTCAGCCTCTTCCGCACTGAGCCCTGTCTGGCTCCGTCGGGGCATAGCAGGGAGCCAGGCCACCCTCCTCCGAGCGAGGTCGCGCCTGAACGTCTCCTCCTGATGCTTTTTCTCTCTCATTGACATTCCAGCCCTTGAAACAAGGTCTTGGCTCCTTTCTCATTTCAGGATCTCGTTTTGGGGGAGCTGGAACACCTGTCCGCCGATCGCCTGCCACTCCGCATCTGGCCCCGGCTGACAGCCTTGTCTGCTTTGACTAATGATGTGATTGATGGACAAAATAAGGAAGAACATACAAAAAAACATTTCTGTCTGGTCTGGTGTGTCAGCAAGCCTTCATCAAGTGGCTGCTGAAGGTATATTTTGCTGCATGCCTCATTACACTGTAATGGCATTCCCAGGCAAAGCTGTTTCTTTTCATGACACAAGACAGCAGGCAGCTTTATGGGCGCTGGGCCCACCGAGCCCTGAGGAAGGAGAGACGCACTAAAGAGCGGTCATTTCCAAAAGTGCCTCAAGTTGCTTTTTTGTTGTCATGAATTTCATATGAATCAACACAATATGAAACGGGCATGAGGGATTTTAGTGACTAGTGATTTTTTAAGACTGCTGTCTAAACAGCCATCAAGACAGAAAAGGGAGGGTAAAACCACAACATTTTCTTTCTCCAAACCTGTTGCAAAAAGGAGTGATCTGTCAATTTTATTGCATTAAAAAAGTACACAGAAGCATATAGTCCAAACAAATGTCTTCTTTCAGGCTAAACATGTGGGGACCGCCACACAGCTAATGCCTGAATCATCTCACTCAGCAAATGGCGTATTCATAACCCCGTTCCAGTGGCCTGCCACGGCTGGGGTGACAGTCCTAAGAATTACAAATGCTGCGCCGGCGCCTCTTTGTGCATATAATAATGATCTGAGCTTCAGTTGGGGCTGGGGCAGCAAGGAAGCCGAGAGCCGCTTCATTCAGCTAACGAGATACCCAGGAGCCCCTATGCTAAGCTGGAGGAGTTAAAGGAACCGTGATTAAAAACAAGACAGAGAGTGGGTGCGTTGCTGGCCTGATGATGTTTTTCCTTCTCTTTCTTCGTTAGGGTACAGTAGCAATCAAACCTGTGGCATTGGTCACGGAGTTCCTATTTATTTTTTGCAAAAAAATATTTTAGCTTGCCCGTGATTTTTTTTTTTTTTTGAAATTTCTTCTTCGTGTGGCAAATTTTCTTTGCCAAGGTATTTTATTACGCATGTTCCTCTCTTTTCTTTAACATGTTGGATTGTCTCCAAAGAGAAATGCTTCAAATGAAGTTTCATTTTAAAAACACTTTTTATTCTTTCTCGCTAGCATGATGAGTCTTCAGCGGTGGGTTATTGTGAATAATATGTGATTTTAATGAGTTGTGATTAGGCACAGCTCTCTTCTTATAATAAATACTCGATAATAAATTAGAAAATGTATATGAGAGTTTTATTCTTATTTAAAAAAGAAAAAAGACACAAAGGCGAAATCTTGTTATGATAAATATAAGAGATCATCTTTTAAAGTGCGTTTACCATGTGGTGCTTGTCTTGTCATAGGCAGTTGCGTACCTTCTGTGTCTGTTTTGACATTGCGTGGTACCCACTGATGCAAACTGGTGCTGGGGACGGCGGTCACCTTCCCAATGGGGTGATCAGGACCCAGGTCCCGAGGGGGCAGGGAAGAAGTAAACAAGAAACAGGTCACCTAAACCAAAGATAGTCACGGGGCTTCCTTGAAGGTGCACTTCTGGGAGAGGAAATGAAGGAGGGCGGGGCGCAGTCCTGCATGGTTGAACAAAGAGTGAAATGGTTGTGAACAACTTTTTGAAAAATTTAAAAATTTCCCACATGTGTTAATATGGTTCCTTGAATTCCAGCATCAAAAATCACAGCTTTGGGAGCAAAAGGACCACCAGATTCTGTTGACCTGAAAGTTGAAACACAGTGAGGTGCCCCTGGCAGGGGTAAGGGACAGCCACCTGCCCACGCCCAGCAACCTGGCCACTGGGCATTGAGAAGCAGTCGTGAGCCGGGGGAACGATGCTCCAGGCAATGGCGGGCAGCTTGCAGGAGGGCAGTCCCATAAGATGACATTGCCTAGGATGGCTCAGCCGCCACGATGACATCGCTCAATGACGCCTTCTCTTTGTCGTTAAGCGAGGCGTGGCTGCACCCTTTTCCGTGGCTGTCTTCTGCTCTCCTTGGAGTGCAGGCCCAGTGCCGGCAGAGGCTGTGTCCTCCCACTTGCTGCAACAAAGACTTGAGAAGCACCAGCAAACCACAGATTGCTTTAAACCACCACCTTGCACGGTTGGCTCAGCTGCCACCTTCTAGACTGACAACTTCAAGGCTAAGCAGTGAGACCCTTTAACCTAGAAACCCCCGGCCCCTGGTGGGACCAAAAGACCTTCTCTACATGGGAGGTTCTCCCAGGAGACCTGGGCCCTTCCTTCTTGCCCTGCCTTTCCATTTGAGAGTCAGCGCTTTTTCAAAATCGCAGGTGCAGACGGTGGGTTGGGACATGGGCTCCGCGGTAGCACCAGCCTCTCGCCCATCAAGGCTGCGGCGCACCCTTCTCCAGCAACGCTGTTTGTTTCAGAGCCGGTGGCTGCAGGGACCACGGCGGAGGAAGACCATTTAGCAGAGAACATGTTCTTTCTCGGCAAATTGCTTGGAGCCAGGGGGCAGAGGCATCCAGGTGGGCGATGCCGAGTGCCAGAGCGGAGGGGAAGGAAACCCTGACCTGGAGCGATTTTCTTTAATGTTGGAGGAAGCGGACGCCTTTGCAGGCAGCTCTAGCGATTACAGCATACACGGCTTCTTTTCCTAATCAGGTTGGTGCTTCTTTCTTGATTCTGCTTCTCCAACCTCTTCATATTTTTCCAGTGCTGCCTACCTTTTGTCCTTTTGGTTGTCACTCACCCAAGACAGATGCTTGGGGGCCCGTGCCTGTGTCCTGCTTCCTCCTCCTCTCTCATGCCCTCCATGCTGTTTTATCTACCTCTTGTTTCCTCATGCCAGTGGTGGCATCATTGCCTCTGGCAAAAATGAACAAATACATAAATACTCAATATCCACATAGCTCTTGTCTCCATAATACCAAATCAAAAGCAAAAAATAAAAAAAAAAATTTGATTGGCGTATGACTTTTAGGCTAGCTACTGGGACTTTTTATATACTGTGAAGGATTGATGTGGTTGGTGTTCTCCTAGTGAGAGAACACTCGGGTTCTGTCGGCTGCAGAGAGGCGGCCATCCAGAGCAGAGAGCTTCCTGGAGAGCTTTCTGTGCTCCAGGCCAAGTGGGGTGCTCTGGAGGCTGCCCGTTTCCCGAGGTGCAGGCTGCCAGGCCCCTGCAAGCCTCCCTCAGCCACGTGACTCCTGCCACTCTACAAAGCAGGGTGCCTCTGGGGCGGAAGAGGTTTCTTCCATCGGCACCCCCAGGGGCACAGCTCTGCAGGGCAGGCTGAGGTGCACTTATGGCCGGTAGAATCAGGGCTGGGCGTGCAGTGGTGCTGGGAAGGCACGGCAGATGCAGCAACCAGTTTCAGGTACCTTGGAGCATCTTCTGAGCTTGGCTGCTGCTGCAGCCGCCAGCCCTACGGGGGGCGCCTCCCAGCTTCGGTGGTCTCTGTTTATTCCAAGTGATGGAAGCTTTGGGACTGAGTGCCCACGTGTACACAGCTCAGAAGGTAGAGACTCAGTGTCCTCTGGCAGCAAATCACTGACCATCCATTTCAAATTATTTCCTCCACTTCCTTTGTCCCCTCACTCCTGGATGATGGATGATTTTGTTTAAAAAGCTTCACTTATTTATTTGAAATACAGTGACAGAGAGAGAGGGAGAAACACACACACACACAGAGAGAGAGAGAGAGAGAGAGAGATCTTCCATCCGCTGGTTCACTCCCCAAATGGCCACAACAGCCAGACCTGGGCTAGGCCAAAGAACAGAGCTTGGAACTTCATCTGGGCCTCCCACGTGGGTGGCAGGGGTCCTAACACTTGGGCCATGTTTCACTGCTCTCCCGGGTGCATCAGTGAGACCTGAATTGGAAGCCGAGCAGCCAGGACTTGAACCAGCTCTTTGAGGACCTCACAAGCAGAGACCACAGCCCTGGTCCCTGATGGATGATTGTGAAACGTGGTTTTGTGTGCTTGCTCAGGTGACAGAGCTGAAAGACGAAACAGTCGCTTTACTCCAAAATGACGAGGTAGGTAACGCATCCTCATGTCAGCTTGACCTCCTTCCTCACCTTAGCTCTTGTTACTCTCACTCGTGTTGAGGGTTCAGAGCCCTTGTGCAAGCTTTTCTCCAGTTCTGCTTTAGGTTAGTCGAGGGCATGGGTCCTTTGGAACTGGCAGGCCAGTGAGTTCCCACCACTGTCAGAACATCCGGCCGTGGCAAGTATCTTTCAGTTTCCACTGGGTCATCCGGTGACCACAGGCGAGTGACCCAACCACAAGTCAAGAGCCCTGGGAGGGACTTGAGTGATGACAGAAGGGGTGAAGGGAGTGTGGCACAGTTGGAGACCTCGCTTGTTTGTACCCGTGCCGGGATGAAGGCAGACCTCCAGACTGCCTGGATCCAACACGGGGCTTCATCTCCACGGTGTCGCTTGGCCGGTGGGCCAAGTCTGAAGGGGCCAAGACCCCCTCCTGCTCCAGCTGTACACATCTGCTCCCCACCTTGAAAGCCCCACTCCCAAGGCCGCCGTCTTTGAACTCTGATGAGGTGTGTGAAACACCCCATCGACACATCGGATCAGATATCTTTTGAAATGAAAATCTCTTAGATCAGTTTCAACTCATTCCAAACTTCACATGTATCCTCCAGGCTGAAACCAATCTTCCCTCCATGCTCGGATTTCTCCGAGAGGCGCTGTGAGTCTTTGGGCAGAAAATCTGGTGCGCTCCATGCTGGGTCTTTGGGCTGGGCCTTGGTTTTGCCATTGCTGTGCTGCCCTGGGCACTGCTCTTCCTGCGCCCCGCTCAGAGTCCCTCTCTCCTCTCCTGTTAAGCCCAGACTCCTCTGCCTGGCATGGTTCTCATCTCCCCTCTACCCCACAGCGCCCTGTTCTCCTTCACTGTGCAGTGGACTCCACCTGATTCCTGCTAGCCTGTGCCTGCCTTGCAATGTTCCCCATCTCTGTGTGTGTGACTCCCATCTTGCGAATGAGCCTTTCCTTCTGTGAGCTCATGTCTGCGTGAGACAACGGGAACTTGGATAATCCTTACGGACTGGCTTATGGGCATTGGGAAAAGGAAAAATGATATTCTCAGTATTCTCTCCCTCCCTTCCATCCCATACGGATCCCTTGTGCCCCCTCTCTATCCCCACCACGTGTGTTCTTGTGCGGACTCTTGCAGCCCCCACCCCTTGACGCTGGGGTTGGCAGTCTCAGACTCCCTATAGGAGGGCTTGGTTAATCACTTGCATTTCTTCTCCAAAGGCACTTGACATAAAAGAAAACAAATCAAATGCACAAATCATGCCATGTACAAAACAGAAACATACAGAGCAAGTGAGAAACATTTAAGCTATAGTGAATATCAACTTTCACCTCCAGATAAGACTGTGGCTATTTTCTGATCCTATTCTGAAATGACAGCTTTGTAAAATGAACACAGAAACTTAACATAATAGCAATTTAAGACAAAGTGTGTGTTATTAAAAGTTTGTGATGTAGAAGAGCCAAACTCCTCTTCTAGGGCTGAGATTTAATGTGTACTTCACACAAAAATAAATCATGTAATATTTTCATGGCAGGCATAGAATTTTATGGTTTTTATTACTATCATGGAATTGGGATTCATATTTTATAGACAGCTCTAATAACATCAAGAAAATGCTCTGGGAAAAATGGGGGCTTAGAGAAAGATGAGTGATCACTCAACAGAAGTTGAAATCAAGTGTAATTAAAGCCCAAAGGTAACGATGCCTCCTCGCCCGGTGAGCTCACAGCAGGGCCCAGCAGGTGCAGCAGAAACAGCAGAGTTTTGAAGATCATAGCTCCATGAAGGATGATCTTGGAAAAGTCAGACTCCTCTGATGCTGGCTGATTGGCTCCCGCGAATGTCCATCGCTGAGGTCAGGGGATGGGCAGGGTATTCTGTCCTCTGATTGGCTGCTGCCAATGTCCATCGCTGAGATCAGGGGATGGGCAGGGTATTCTGTCCTAACCAGGTTGTTCTCAGGTTTGGTTTCCTGGATGTCTTTCCATCTCCTAAACCAGGGAGCAGGTTCCATTTTTGCAGGGAGGAGGTGCAAGAGTGGGACTCCAGGATTTCTTATGATTGTTTGCAAAGTTGTGCTGAAAGCCAGAAATAATCCATCAGTGACTAACAGTTGCCGGATACTTTGCTGAGCTTTGGAAAGATTTTCAAGTTCAAGCCTGACGGTCACCCCTTGAGGTGGAGAGCTCAGGGAACTTTTCTGTTCCCCTCACCTGGGCAGAAGCTCCCTGAGCCCAGGGGACACCTTCATGAGTGAGGGTGGAAGACTCGATTCTCGAACCATCTTCCCCTCAGAGAGCCGCAGGGCAGGTTGACAGGTAGGCTGGCCTCTCCCCACATCTGCAGGCTGATCCTGACTCCAGCCCCATCTCACTGCTCCTCCCCACACAGATGACCACACCAATTCTCCTCCTTGAGCTCAGGGCAGGGTAAGGGCAGTGACGGCTGAACAGAGACAAGACGACATCTGTGCCTGGACCAGCCCACATCTGGGTGCAGAGGACGCTGTCTTCCCATAAGCCCGGGAAACATGCCTTTCCCCATCCTCCAGGCGCCAAGCTTGTCCCACGTGGGTTCTAGACTTGACTCCATGAGTGGGTAACCCAGGTGGGTCTTCTCACCTGTGAGGAGGGCCGAGCCCCAGGCTGTTCCTTCCTGGGGCATTGTTGTGAGCAGCAAGGGTTAGCAGAAGTGCGGTCTCCAGAGAATTGGAGTGTGCACGTGTGCCAAGAGCCCGGATATAATGGCCTGTGCACCTGTTGTGTCTGCTATCTCTTGCCTATGTCAACTCAGACAGGTGTCAGCGGGGCAGGAAGGCAGAGGGGCAGTCCCGCACCATTTCCCATGTGACTGTGATGCGTGCCGAGTACTGCTCTCTGTGGGGGAATGGCATCTCGCAGCAGTATTTCCACTCTGCTCTCAGAAATCTGTGTTCCTGCCCATACCAGCCTCCAGAGAGACACACGGTTGAAAAAGCATCAAGTCCGACGGGCCGAGAGCCCACAGTCCCTTCACAAAGCTGGGGCCTGGGCTGTCTTTCTGTGTGGCTCTCTGATGAGGCCTGACCTCCACCTAACCCTGGAGAGGAAGCATGGTGAGTGGGAGGCCACCGTCTCAGCGGAGGCTCTGTACCCTGAGAACAGCAGTGGCCGATGCTCCCGGGAGCACGGCACTGGGCATCCTGGTGACCGGGAGTCCTGGCTGGGGCCCCGGGGGGCTACCGCCTCCTGCAGCAGCTCCTTATGGAACCCACCCTCCCAGCATCTGCCCTGCCCCAACCCCAGCTCTCTCTAAACAGCAAGGCAGGTTTCATTCTGCTGGGAGGTACCGTTCTTCTTAGATACCTAAAAACCTCGATTTCTTTTTTTTTTTTTTTAAGGCTTATGGTCATTTACATTCTGATTAAATTGCTTTGATAAAATATTCAGCCACAGCCCCCTCCATTTGACTCTTAACTTGATAAGACATAATTTGCAATTGATTATTGCTCCAACGGCCCTGGCACCACATCACGTCCGGCTCATGCAGCTCACCCTCTCCTAGGCAATTGGGAATGGAGGCAGAAAAAAAAAACAACAACAATGCTTTCTTTGACCTTTGACCTGTCTGAGGTGGGACCATGAGGTCATTAGGGACGTTAAGAAACACCCCAGCCTGTAGCCGACAGAGACAGAGACAGAGACAGAAATGAATGAGTGTGGCTCCGAGTAGAGCTTTTTTTTTTTCCCCCTCTTCTTCTCTTGATCAGATACAGGTATTTTTCAGAGTTGGAAAATGTCTTGAATAAATGAGCTTCGTATATATATGTTTTTAATGTGATTTGCCTGTATTTATTTGGGTGATCACAATTTATGCCAAGTGAAAAGGTTAAGAGTCCTGGAAACTGAATTACGCCATTTATTTGTAGACATGATGCAGTGCAGGACAGCTGCAGGGCGCATCCTCCCCTCGCCCTGCCCCCGGCCTCACCCCTGACCTGGAGGTGGGCACCGCTGCTCTGGGCTGCCTCCTGGAGGCCGAGGGACCACCGGCAGGGAGCCAGCCGGGCCACCGGCGTGGGCAAGGGCGTCCACTTGGGACTACTCAGAGAGGTGTCTGCCAGCTCTCTTCTCGCTTCTCTGGGGCCTTCTCCCAGCACCCCTGCAAACTGCCCTTGAGGGAGAGCAGCACCCCTCATGGCTCCTTGCTCCTCACAGGCACCCCCAGCCCTGTGCTGGCCCATGTCATGAAGCAAGAAGCTGGGAGCCCAGAGAGTGCTTGGTGGAGGGGCTGGGAGCCAGGTCTCCCAGGCTCGCCATGACCCACACCACTCTCCCACCCCCAGCACAGGCAGGTCCACTGCCTTGGGGACCTATGATAGACAGCTAGCAGCCTGGGGCCCACAGGAAAGGCTGTCCTGGTAAAGGAACAGCCAGGAACAAGGGTTGACTGGAGAGAAACCCTGGGGGCCGGGGGAGGTGCCCTGTGCGCTCCCATCTTGCTCTCCTCCCATGTGCCATCCTGTCTCAGGGGCCCAAGCCAAGCCTCCGGCTTCCTCTTTGCACCTGACGGGTTCTTGGGCTGTGCCCTCTTGTCTCTCCTTCCCATCACTTTCAGATTACCCAGGAGTAATTGGATATTGGCAACCAATTACTGAATTGTTCACGTCAGCTTCATCAGTGACTCTTAAGCAACCGTGCCAGAGTCTCTTTTGATAAAGAGAAGAATTATAATAATCCCCTCTCTGTGTTCTGGGAGACCTGGAAAGTCAAGGAGCCCGGCCTGTAGAGGACAGGCCAGGAGGAGGCGGGCACCAGCCTCCCCAGCTCTCTGCTCACGTCCCAGGTCTAAAGCCACATCACTCTCTGCTCCGCCTCCATGGTGCACCTGCTTATCCTCTCTCACTCCTGAGGAATTGTGGGTAGGGGAGCTGGGTAGAGACTTGCCAAGGTGACCATGTGATCACTGGGCCCCCTGGAGTAGGCAACACGATGGGAGATCTCCCTGGCTGGAGGATGCTGGTCAGTGTCCTGGCCACACGGTGACCTCAGAAGCCACCAGCGGACAGGCTAGCATGGAGCCTGCTTGCGTCTCTGCAGATGGGTTTCATGGAAGCACACACGCGGCCCCTGGCCAGGGCAGGCCACGAGCCCGGGGAGTTAATTAGCCCAGGGGCAAGAGCAGGAGTAGATACCCAACACCCCAGCCTCCCCACCCCCCAAAGTGGGACAGCCCCAGGTCTGCTCTTCCAGGTCTCTCGGTGGACGCCCACCGTGGCAACCTGCTCCTCAGTCAACCTGCTGCCTCTTCTTGCGTTTCTTCTCTTCCCTCAGTTCTCTGTTTCCTCAACAGCATCTCCTGGAAGCTCCGCCCCGATCAGTTTCCGGTCTCCGTATCCTTCTCGCGGGATTTCTTTCCGACGACACCTACATTCAGGCAGCCTTGACTGCCAGCGGCACAGGATCTGAAGCCGACAGAGCAGCAATGACCAGGCTGTTAGGGCTGCCCGTGTCCCGATCTTCAGCCTCAGAAGCCCCTGGGCCCAGCCAGCAGCTTTCCCAGGGATCCTGCCGCCATGTTGCCCAGCTTCCCCCAGCCCAGGGCCCACGCGTGCTCTGGGCGCTGGGCAATCTGATTTATCTGGAGTGTCTGCATTGAGGCAGCGAGTTGAGCACTTCTCGCTGGGAGGGATTTTCAGCTCATTTCACAGATAAAATCAATCAGAGCTAACCCGCACTCACTGTGGCCGTGAGAGGAAAACCCAAGCAGCAGGGGCCAAATGGGAGGCCTCCCTCTTCCTTCCCTTCTGGTTCTGCCTGGCCTGGGGGCCGCAGGAGCCTCAGGCGCCAGGGGCTGGCGGGAGCATCGTTCCCACCAGGCGGGTGCTATGGCAGAGAGGCTGCCCCCTCTTCTGAACAATCGGTGCGGCCCTGACTCAGGCAGCTCAGGTGGAGGAAGGCCAGGCTGCAGCCCGGGAAGCGCAGGGGACAGGCGGCACCCTGGCCGTTAGCCACTCCCAAATGCATCCCTTTGTTTTCTGGGTGGTGTTGGCCAGGGCTGAGGGGATCAGCAGGGTGCAGCAACACCAACCACACTTTCACTTGTTCCTTTTGTTTGCCTCGATGATAATGAATGCAAGATGGATTGGATGGATGCAATGGCAGGGCCTCCAGCAGCTCTGCTGGGCCGTCCGAGGCCTGAGGCCCCTGAGTCATGGGCAGTCCTGGTGCCTTCTAAGTGTCTTCACTGAGGAAGACTTGGGGCGCCAGTCCCGCTCCTGCAGCCCAGGAATGGCAGAGCGGGGAGCAGGGTGGACACTTGGCCTGCACTCTGAGTGTGCCCGCCCCAGGATCCTCTGCTCCTGTGGTTCCACAGCTCAGGGACAAGCTGCAACTTGGACCAAGAGGAAGGGGAGGGAGCAGGTGGCCCATTTCCTCTTCCAGCTTGAGCCTGCCAGCCTTGCTCCCCACCCATTTGCTAGGCCGCTCACGGGGAGGAAGGGGACCCTGCTTCCTTACCAATGGCTGCCTTGACAGTTCCTTTGCAGACATGGAGGGATGAGGTTGAAAAGGCCGGCATCCCCTGCTAGCATCTCCCGATCTCCTCCGAAGAAAGAACTATGCATGGTCAGGGACCAGGGCTGGTGGCCTCAAGGGCACCAGGCAAGTGCCTGCAGGAAGTGACATCGAGGCGCCCACCCAACATGCATGCCCTGTCTTCCAGCATCACTGCCCCGGTTTACTCTGGGGAACCACACTCTTGCTGTCAGTTCAGGTGGGTCACCTGGCCCAGCCCAAATGATGGTCACACAGCCTAAGTCAAGCCAATCAAATGTGAATGTTGTCACTGGGGAACACTCAAAAGAGAGAAGCCGTCTCTCCTTCAATTGCTGGAAGGACTGGAAGTAAGCTTGGAGCTTCTGGCAGCCCTTTTGGCACCATGAGGCAAAGGCCTGCATAAGAAAGAAACCGACACAGAGAGAAACTGAAGAGACGAAGAGAGACAGAGTTAACTGACACAGTTTGGGACTGAGGGTCCAGCAGGGCCTGATGCCAGACCCAGTGCCGGGGTCATGTTATTCAAGTTTACAAATTCGCCTTTCTTTACTTCAAGCTATTTCACTTTAAGTGTTCTTGTTATTTGCTGCTAACATGCAGACAAAAAACCAGGGCTCCAAAGAAGCCCGTCCATGCTGATGCATCTACTTCAGGGAAGCCCCGTCCATCCCAGTTCATCCACCAGGCATTTATTCAGCCCCATTCCAGCCTTGTTCTAGATGCTAAAGAAAAAAAAAATCAGATTTTTATCTTTCAGGAGCTGAAACATAGTCACGTCTGGGAAACAGACGTACTAGGAATTACCTCCAATCTAAGGAAGCAGATACCCGGAATGTGTTGTGGAAGGAGTGCATACAAATGTACACATTAATTAATGCATGCTAATTAGGAGTTGAACGCAATATGGTGTGGGAACACAGAGAGGCAAGAGATTAACTCCGACTGTAGAAACCTAAGAAGGCTCAGAGGAGGAGGCAGTATTTAATCTTGGCTTTGAAGAATGGGGAGGACTCTGACAGGACGAGAGAGAATAAATAAATGATTTAGAAACACAACGCAACACAAGTTCATGTGATCTGTAGGTGCAGGGGCACCGTGTTAGACTCTGGTAATGAAAGATGGAGTTGTGTGTACGTCAAACCTGCCCCAGACTTCCAATCCAGCCCAGGGGTTCATTGCAGCTTCTAGCCGGTGGGAATAGCATGTGGGAACATGTTTGCAGCGAGGGGGTTATGGAGAGTGACAAAGCAGCCGTCCTGCAGAGAGAAAGGGAGCCATAAGAACAGAGGAACATTCTCCCAGTTGGAGAAATGAGGGAACGAGGGGCACCGCTTGAGCCAGCAGGAGCTGACCGTAAAGAAGGCGAGTCAAGGGTTGAACAGGTCTTGGAGAAGCTAAGGATTCGGGATGGAAGGTGACAGGCAATGCAAGGCCTCTGGTGACAGTGACCTTGAGCACGACACCAGAGTCAGCCACTGTGAGTGTTGACCTAGTTAGACGGAGGAGGGGGATTCTCGAGTATGAGTAAGAGAAACCCAAACCAGACTTGGCACTCCATTGATGAGGAAGAGGGAGCCGTGTTGCCGGATGCCCCAGCCTAGGGAGCTGCCATCCTCACTGCCACCTTGCCCTGACCAGTGGCCCTTGGCTTCTCTGCACAGCGAGTGGGGCGCGTGCCTTCCGGGCTTTGCAGTCCCGCCTCCTTGTTCCAGGACAGGCGAGAAGAGAATTCTTCCCCCACCCCAGTCTGAAATCATTCCCGAGAGGGACAGCGCTGGGGCTCCCTCGGGTCTTGTGCCTACTTGGCTCACCGGGATGGAGAACTGGAGATCAGCCCAGCTTGGGTCACCTGTGTCTTGAGCCAGGTCACCGTGAGTAAAGTGACAAACAGCCTAGGCGTGGCTCCTGGGCAGAGTCCTGTGAGTGCTGAGTTCCTGGTGATTCGTGTCTGTCTCAAGGAGCTGGGTGTGGGAGGCAGGGGCAAAAGGGTTGGATGGTGAGCAGCAGGCTCTTGCTGCCTCGCCCCCAATCCACACGGGGCACGCAGAATCTGCAGTGTGCACCTGTGCCCGCAGTGTGTGTCTGCAGCCTCTCCCGGGTGCCACGCTCTCTGCCTTCTGCCCACGAGGACTCCGAGCTGCCTCTACGATGTTCAGACGGGAACAGTACACGCCGGTTTGTCTGTCCGCTTATTTCATGATCTGGGCTGGAGATGACGTATCGCAAGAAGGAAGGATGTGGGGAACCACGTGACGCCGTGGGCCAGCTCTCCGTCCTGTGCAGGCCAGTGGCTACGGAGAAAGGCGGGAGCTGGGGAGGAAAGGCGGATCCAGCCGGGGCTCGGGGCTAAAGTCTTTACAACTGGCACGGTGCCCTCCGTGTGAGGTAACAGCAATTAGGTCTGCACCCCCAGGGCCGGCCCGGGCAGCCCGGCTGACAGCCACGTCAGATTAATACATCACCAGGTATGAACGCACAGTCAGAATTTGACGGAGGTACTTCCAGCCTGAGAAAGGGAACGATTTATCAATGCAAACTTAATAACATCTATTTGAATCTAACTAAAAATCAATATTTCATTACCAAATTGTTAGTGAGAATGAAGAAAAATTGCGGAAGTCGAGCAGTTTGGTGCTAGGGAAGCGTCAGGAGTTCAATGTGGAGACCGAATGATTCATGAGGCCGCCCTGGAGTTCGGGTGAAGGAGGACGCGCGGCGAGAACTTGGGGGGGCCCCCCGCGCGCATGACCTTGGCCGAGCAGGAAGGGGGGGGGTGGACAGCAGAAAATGAGAGTGACTGTCAGCTCCCTTCAGGGATGGAGCTGTCCATAAATCATGGGGAGCCAGCCCAGGCAGGGGAGAGGAGCCGGGCTGCTGGAGGTGGAGGTGAGACCCCGGGGTGTGTGGGGGGGCGTGGGGGGCACTCTTTAACCCTTTGCGCCCTGACATCTGAGTTGTGATGGCCGAGATGGGCAAAGCCGGCCGCTGCCGCCGTGGCCTTGCGGGGAGTGTATGCAAAAGACGAGTGGAGAAGTGGGTTGAGGCTGAAGGGCTGTCAGTCACGCGATTCTCTGAGAGTCCACACCAGCGCACGTTCTGTTCCCGTCAACAAGCTGGAGATGACAGCCTGCGCCTCGCCTGACACATAAATCAGCCGGGGGGAAGGTCTGCACCGGGTGAGGCTTGGGAGGCGGTTTCCACCCGAGCATCCAGATCTGAAACCACCAGATCTGAAACCGCCCCTCGGTGTCATCCCGGCAGGCAGACTTGACCGGGGAGTGAAATCCGGGCCTTGGTTCCCCAACCCGAGACAGAAAGGAAGCCGAGGCTGTCTGGGCTCCTGTGCCTCAGCCCACCCCGCCCCGTGTCCCCGTGTCCGGCGGGGATTGCTGGCAGGACGTTTGAGGGGTGCGCATCTGTCTTTACCAGGGAATCCGCTTGGGGAGGCAGCTGCCCGCCGGGGGAGGCCACGGGCCAGCGATGCTTGGAGAGCCTGGGCGGGGAGGTGCGCTCCTCCCTGCTGGCTGCAGCCTCAGCCTCCCATTCAGCGTCCTTCCCTTTGGAAGCAGAGGGTGAGACTTTCAGTCCCGAAAGGAAACATCGATTTTGACAAAGATGAGGATGCACTTTTTTTTTTTTAATTCAAAACTTTTTCTAGGACAAATCAAGTCTGCATGGAAATCAAGGATTTAAAGGTGGGGGTAGGGCCTGGAAATAGGTTTATTTTGGTGCTGAAAATTTTGAAATCCACGCAGCGTTTTCTCATGGTAGGCATTGCTTGTGAACTTTTTGAAGACCCCTGCTATGCGTGGCTTTCTGAATTATTTTGTGTCAGTATAAACCTATCTTAAAAAGTTTTCAGATTCGGTTATAACAGATTCAATGCTATTTGGCGATAGGATTCCAAGAACACAACATTCTGTTCCTCCCTCCCTCCTTCCTTCTCCTTTCCTTTGTCTTTTTTATTTTTTAGTTTTTTTTTTTTAATTTATTTGACAGGCAGAGTTAGACAGTGAGAGAGAGAGACAGAGAGAAAGGTCTTCCTTCCGTTGGTTCACTCCCCAAATAGCCACTACGGCCAGCGCGCTGTGCTGACCCAAAGCCAGGAGCCAGGTGCTTCTTCCTGGTCTCCCATGCAGGTGCAGGGCCCAAGGACTTGGGCCATCCTCCGCTGACCTCCTGGGCTGCAGCAGAGAGCTGGACTGGAAAAGGGGCAACTGGGACTAGAACCCGGTGCCCATATGGGATGTTAGCGACACAGGCGGAGGATTAACCGAGTGAGCCAAGGCGCTGGCTCCTATTTTTTTTTTTTAGTGTTTCAGATACCATATTCTAAATTTACATTACAGTGAAAAGGCCTAATACATCACCAAATAAGATGTTTAACAAGTGAAAAGCGAAACCCTAGTTTAGTGGTAATATAGACAACGGCTACGAACAATAAACGTTTTGAAGCATACTCATCGGATAGGCAAGGACAGGAAAGTCGTCCATATCAGCTGTTTATGGGAATACAGAGTTCTGGGCCATCCAGGTGTCATAGGCACACACCCTACAGCAGCTACTACTCATGTCAGGGCACACTGGCTGTCGGTATGTGGGAAGCACTCACCTCTGTGCACTCTCTCCCAAGCTCTCACGAACTTCCTCATTTGGAACCTGTGCGGTGGGCACTGTTCCCGGGACCCCTAGGGTCCAGAAAGAGCTAGGACTTGGAGAGAACAGGTGTCCTTTCCCAGCCCAGATGCCGAGCACCTTGGCTTCCTACTGAGATCCAGGCCAGGTGGTTTGGGCCATGACAATGTCCTGGTTGCATCTGAGCTCTTCCAGAAGACGTGGTCTGGTCCTGAGGCAACGTGACATTGCTACAGGAAGCAGCAGCCCACATGATGCTGTGTGCTGGGGCCGCTGGTGGGTGTTCACGCCTCACAATGGAGCCGGCCCACAGATGCCACGGAAAGCCCCCAGGTCCCTGCTTGTGTTCCTGCTCCCACTGCATAATTTGGTGACAAGGAGAGGAGTTCAAACAGAGTTGAATCACTGTAGGCTCAGCAAAGCCATTCTGGGAATAGGCTGACAGCTGAACGGTCACCTGTATGGCCTGTTTTGTCTGTCAAAACTTCAGGGTCCTGGGGCAGCTAACAGGATGGCAGCAATAAACAAGGGAGGCTCTGTAGAGATCCCCCCTCCACGGGCCTGGTTTTGGGGGAGCCTCCTGGGAAGGATGTCAAAGTGTCCCTGACCCCAAAGTGCAGCCTTCAACAACTTCCCAGTCACATGCATTGCTAAAAAATCATTGTGGATCCCCTACTTGCGTTGGAACCATGGCTCGCTGGCTTGCGACAGAAAGGAGAAAACAGCAGATAGCACAGTACGCCTCTGATCGAACAACTGCATCGCAGATCGGCTCCTGTGCATAGTGGGCCTCGCTCACAGGCAGGAACTCTTAGCAGAGAGGGTGCTTGGGAGGTCGATACCACGCACTGCTAGGACGGATCAGGCTCAGCGGCTGCAACCCATCAACTCCAGGCAGGGCATGCTGAGGGAAGGGTCTTTGGGAAACTTGACCTTGTCCCAGCTTATCAGCACCTGTTTGTCAGTGATACTCTCTTGCACTCATCACTCACCAAGGGCCATTTGGAGTTAAGTGCCTTCAGTTGGGAATTTTTATGGTCCCTGGATTTTTCCAAGTCTTCCCAGAGAATTTCGAGAGGGGTCTTAAATTCCAACGAAATCCCGGCTTAAAATTCACCAGATAAATGTACAGAAATGCTTGGGAAAGTTTGGGTGCATGGGATAGCCCTGAAGCAAGGAACGTGGGACTCGCAGGGTTGTGTTTATAGGCTGATGGGTCCATGTGGGATAAAGCAGGTTTCTCACGGCTCATTCATGCATTGTGAAAAGTTGCAGGAACTCAAATAAAATGATTTAGGAGATGGAAAGTGCTAGCTTCAGTTTCTGGCACAGAAGTGATTGATATGTATCAGCAGTACTACTACTACTACTACTACTACTACTGCCTCTGCTCTTGCTGATGTTTGGCCTATAACTGTTGCTTTGATGCAAGTCAGGCTTCAATTATTCTTATCTAGATTCATGGAAGCCTCACATTACCAATAAGATGGTGCCTTCAATGCTACACTTCAGGGTTTGTAATATTTCACTCTAGATGGTTCTCTTGTCATTTCAGAATGAGGGGGGTACCAAGACAGAGTCACTTGTGGCTAGGAAAGAGTGTGGGGTCTCTCTATCAACCCCTGTGAAGTCACCTCCACCATGGGCAGCTTTGTGAACAAAGCAAGAGAGAGAAAAATGTGAATGGGCTACTATTATTTATTTAGTATAACTCATGGTATGCTATTATTTATTTGTATTTGGACTGTATATTAAGTAAGTGAAGTCTTCCAACATAGGTATAATTTTAAGGGGAGAAAAGAAAAGCTGTGGAGAAGAGTGAGAGAGAAGCTGGGCTGGACAACATATAACTTGTTTGAAAAATTGATTTTGGAACCAGATACAGATGGGGACACCTGAAAAAGTTTATGGAAAAATAGGATTCAAGGTAAAAACATTTTGGTGCAAAAAAGCTCAAAATCTAGGCGTACTTCTTATTTTTCAAAATGCACATGTTCCCTGAAATCTCTGAGTATCTTCTCTATATATAGATTCACATTTTTCTTTGCAAACCTTTAATTTTGCGTTCTATGAGCTTTCTGACGTACCCTTTTATTTTAGGTAATTATCAAGCACAAGTCAAAATAAAAAAAAATCAGTTTCCCCAAAACCATCACCAAACATAAATATGTGTTTACATCTGTTTCACAGAACAGAGTCCAGAAATTAATCCATGTACATACAGCCAATTGATTTTTGGTAAGAGGGCTCAGACCACACATTTGAGTAAGGATAATCTCTTCAATAAATGGTGCCGGCAGAACAGGATGTATATATGTAGAAGAGTTAAATTAGATCCATATCTTTCATCATATACAAAAATCAAGTCAAGATGGATCAAAGATCTAAATTAAGACCTGAGACTATGCAGTTGTTGGAAGAAAATATAGGAGAAACACTCTAATGCATTGGTGTTGGGGACAACTTTGTAGACAAGACCCCCAAAGCATAAGCAACAAAAGCAAAACTAAATAAAATGGAATTATATCAAACTCAGAACTTCTGCAGAACAAGGACAATGATCAGTAGTGTGAAGAGACTTCCAAGAGAATGGGAAAAGACATCTGCAAGCTACGTATCTGACAAAAGATTAATATCCAGAATTTATCAACAACTTAAAAAAAACTCATCAATGGAAAAACAACCAATCCAGTTAAGAAATGGGCAAAGGACTTCAAAAGACAGTTCTTAAAAAAAGAAGAAAAACAAATGGCCAACAAATATAGGAAAAAATGCTCAACATCAGTAGCCATCAGGGAAACACAAATCAAAGCCACAGTGAGATGTCAGCACACTCCCGTCAGAATGGCTAAAATCCAAAACACAGAGAGTAACGACTGCTGGTGAGGATGTGGGGAAGGGGAACACTTGAACACTGCTGGTGGAGTGTTGATGGTGTAGCCGTTGTGGGAAACAGTGTGCAGTGTGCAGATTTCTTTTAAAAAGCAAAGCAAAACCAACCAACCAAACAAACAAAAAACTAGAAATAGACTTGCCATATGATCCAGCAATTCAATTCCTGGGTATATATCAAAGAACATGCACACAGTGTATCAAAGAGATACCTGCATCACCATGTTTATAGAAGCACTATTCACAACAGCTGAAATGTGCAATCAGCCACCTGTCCATCACCAGCTGAATGGACAAAGAAAATGTGGTATATATACTCAATGGAATAGTATTTAGCTATAAAAAAGAATGAATGAAATTCTACCATTTGCATCAAAATGGATGCATTTGGAGAACATCATGTTGAGTGAAAGAAACCCTACACAGACACAATGTGCTCTTCCTTACACATGGGAGCTAAAATTAAAAAAAAAAAAAAGGAAAAAAACAAAAACAAAACCAAAAAGACAGAAAGATGTGCCTGTGTATATCAGTATTTCTGCAAATACAGTTTTGTAAAACTGTTTTCTACCTTTGTCAAACCAATGGTTAAGAATGTTATACTACTATAGTTTTAATGATCTGTGATTACAATGCACTGTGTATGAGTGAAATGGTCATTTTTCCATTCAATTATTGTTGATAGCCAATGCCTATATTTCCACCAAACTAGGATCTTTTTGCTTTTTACTTGCTAAACTTCTTATTTGGTGAAGCATTAATCCTTTTGCTGTAATCTAAGTTTAAAATACACTCTCTCAAAAACTAAAAAAAGAAAGATAGGAAGAAAGGAAGGAGAAAGGGAGGGAAGGGAGAGGAAGGGAGAGAGAGGAAAGGAGGGGTGGGAGGAAGAGAGAGGGTGGGACGGAATATAATATTCTTAGAACTATATAAATTATATTGAATCTGTTAAAACTAATTAAAATTTTAAAAAAAAAACATGAAAAGACCTAAATGTGTATTGAGTTGGTTATGCAGCCCCCAGAAAGAATTTCCTTTAGGTTAATTTAAAAAAATATCCCTTAGTGGGATCTTTCCTAAGGGCAAAAACGAACTGCAAACATAGCTTTCAGTATTTTAGTAATAATTTGGTATTTTTATTCTGGAACTCACTCTCTTTCTTGCACACATGTATGTAGCAGGAAGAAGCAATGAAGTAATTATGCTAATGACATTACAAGGTTATTAACATAATTACACAAATATAAAGTCAAAATTTGAACCTCAAGTTGAAGTGAAAATGTCAGTTTGCATTTGTGATGTGCTTCCTCTTCGGGAAGAAAGTACGCTGAAAATGACTGGAAACCAGGATCAACCCGGTAGCTCTAAGAATCCCTGGCTCCCAACTGTGGTCTCTATACACCATTTACCACCAGAAGGAACCACAGAGCCCTAGCGAAGTGCCTGACCATAGATTCAGGGCTAGAACCACAGTGTTTCTCATTATGTAAGGAAGTAAGGAAACTCTGCAGAATGGCATGATGTGGGAAGTGTGATGGAGACACCCCGAGGCGCATACTGGCAAGAGTTGTGTCAAAAGCCAATGGCTGGAGAGTGTTGATGCCACTATCGGCTGCAACGGATTGAAACACAGAAAATCTGTTAAAATCCACCTGTTCATGACAACACATATGGGTCATCCTGTGAGGTCCCACAGTCCATTAATTGCTCTAAAAACTGCAAGTAAAAAGGAATACTTTGTTACTTTCAGTTTCTTTGAGACTGTTCCTTCAAGGTAACAGAGTAGTTGGTAAGAGAAAAATGCCCTTTATGAAAGTAGAGAAGCACCCTTTGTAGAAGTATTTCCATTAATAAAGTAAGGAAAGAGAATTTTCAATCCCTGACAAAAATGGATCTAGGCAATGATTATTGATGGTTACTAACATCACAAGAAAAGAAAAAACTGGGTACCACATGCTTCTGAGTTAGAGCTTCTAAATCTAAAAGTCAGCTTACAGAAAATACAAGGGATAAAGACACACGCCGGACACAACAGAGGTGCAATTGGCAGAATCTGGAATAAAGAGAAAATGACTTGGTTTCTTCCACAAATATGAACAGAAGGGGGAAAAGCAGGGAGAGGGAATTTAGAGATTAAAAGTTGGAAAAACCAATTATGAACACATAAGTCCACAAAATCTGTCCTATTGTTTATTAAGTATTTTTAAATCAACTAGGTATTTGATATGAAGAAGTTATTTTCTTAGGTGCTAGAAAGTTGTTTTACTTTTCTGTTTTAGAAATACAAATTGAAAATTTTGATTGGTTGTTTGCTTTGGAAGGTAGAATTGCAGAGAAAGAGGGAGAGACAGAGGGAACAGAGATCTTCCATCTGCTGGTTCTCTCCCCAAATGACTGCAAAGCCAGGAGCCAGGAACTTCCTCTGAGTCTCCCACATGGGTGGCAGGTGCTTCTGCGGCTTTCCCAGGTGCATTAGTAGGGAGCTGGGTTGGGAGTCAAACAGGTGCCCGTATGGGGGTGCTGGTGTGACAAGTGGCAGCCTAACCTGCTGTAACAAAACGCCAGCCACACAAATTGAACTGTTCACCTATGAAAGGTTGTAGCATCTAGAATTTGCATGTCACAACACTTCACCTTGGTGGTGGTTGGGGTAGTGGGGTGTAGGGAGATTAGCAATAAAGGAAATAAACAGGCCATAAAGATAATTATTGGAGCTGGGCATTGTGTAATGGGGAGCTCATTGTCTTATTCTCCTTTTCGTGTTTGTTGAAATTTCCCATAATAAAGGTATAAAATGTAAATGTGTCATGGATGACAGCAGCCTTCTCTCCCCATCTATTGGGTTTGTGTGTTCTGTCTGGCCCTGCGCTAGGCTAGGGATCGAGAGTTTGCTGGGACCAGGGCCTGTCCTCTTGCCCTAAGCCTGGGTCAAAGGAAGGATGGGGTGGGCAGGGAGGTGAAGGAGCCACTGTTGCTGTGCTCTGCTCTGCTGGAAACCAGCTTCCTGGGGTACTTGGCAGCCTCCTGGGCACCCGGTGGAATGGCAGGATGAATTCCCTCTTAGAGGAGGCAGTGTGCAGTGGGGTAACAGGCCACCCCGCTGGGGCAGTCCTGCGTGGCAGATATGTTGTTGAGTCTGTCCTAATGCCTCGCTGGAGCACCTGAGCTCCTTGGCGTCCTCTCAGGAATGCTTGCGCTTCACCTGAGGCTTCCGGGGAATCGGGTGAGGAGCGCAAAGCCTGCTGCTCTAACAGCCCAGCTGGGCACTCCCAGTGACGCTAGCTGTAAGCTTCCCTAGGAAGCTGCCCTGGGATGGAAGGGTGAGGAATCACCATACCCGGCAGGGAACTGGGCAGCTCTGTCAAGTACCCCAGAGGTTATGCTGGAGCCTCTCGCTAACACTGATATTTAGGACCAGCCCAAATCGACTCCCGGAGTCTTACTTGCCTCCCACTTCGCCCTCCATATACAAGAAAAACCCCAACTTTCATATATGGTAAAATCACAGATTAGGTTAGGAAGGAGTGAGCATGTGACAGCACAGTCTAGCTTCAGGTTGTGACGAGAACCATGAGCGAGAGTCACAGCAGGTTTTTGGAGTTAGGAACGTGGTGATTTTGTGGGCGGTGATGTATCTTCTAGCCTCTTCCCCAAACCTTGGGCTCTGCCAAGGACATCAGCAGTGGCTCAGGATCCGGCGCTGTGGCATAGCAGGTTAATGCCCTGGCCTGAAGCGCTGGCAACCCATATGGGCGCTGGTTCTAGTCCCAGCTCCTCTTCTTCCCATCCAGCTCTCTGCTATGGCCTGGGATAGCAATGGAGGATGGCCCAAGTCTGTGGTCCCCTGCACCCATGTGGGAGACCTGGAAGAAGCTCCTGGCTCCTGGCTCCTAGCTTCAGATTGGTTCAGCTCTGGCCATTGCGGCCATCTGGGGAGTGAACCAGCAGATGGAAGACCTTTCTCTCTGTCTCCACCTCTCTCTGTAACTCTGTCTTTCAAATAAATAAAATAAATCATTAAGTTTTTTCTACTTCCTCTCTCTGCAAGTCATGGCTAAAGAGGCCTCTGGTGATCGATAAAAAGCCATGCACGTATGGTTGCTCCTTGGCTCTCAAGGACATTCCTCTTCTTTAAACTTCACCTGCTTGAAGAGGAGTGCCCCGTGGGGAGAGGGAAAGAGAGCATACAGCAGGAGAGAGTCTGCAGAGGGCCCTGGTGTTGCCGGCTTACGGAGGATGGCACAGACTGTTGTCTCTACCTGAGTCCCCTGGGGGGGTGCAGCGAGGCACCCGTGACCCTGCAATGCCAGGGTCGCTCCATCTGAAGCGCTTACCCCAGGCTCACCATGGGCTTTGTGCACAGAGCAGGTGTCCTAGTCCGTTGTCAGTTAACGCAAGGCTTTACAATGAAAAGCGGTTCTCTTGGCTCAAGTTTCAAGAGAACACGACCCAGTGAGGATCTTGTGTTGCTTCCCCTCATAATAGAAGGCAAAAGGCCAAGGAAGCCCCTGTGCAAGACCCAGGAAAGGTGCCAAACACTTGTGCTCGCTGCCCGTTCCTGCCTGAAAGGTGTGGGCCCATGCATGGGAGCTCCACCTCCATGACCCAAACTCTTCCCCCGTGGTCCTCCTCCCAACACTGCAGCGCTGGAGGCCAAACCTCAGTGTGTATTTTGGTGGAAACCGACCATATGCAAGGCACAGCCACAGGCGAGTGGTGATGGCAGCCACGGGGGAGCCAACTCTGCTTCCGGGCACAGTTCCAGCCTGGAGATACAGGGTGCTGGACTGGCTTCCACCAAGCGGGGCATGGGGTTGTAGAGCGGACTGGGGAGTGGCCATCTTTGAGGAGAGGAGAGGAGAGGAGAGGAGAGGAGAGGAGAGGAGAGGAGAGGAGAGGAGAGGAGAGGAGAGAGGGGAGGGTGGAGATTAGATGTCCACTCTCCTGCAGGAAGCAGTGGGAAGTGTTGGTGGAGAACGGCTTCACCAGGCTATCCGTGTGTGGATGTTGGTCCTCGGGCTACACAGACCCAGGGCTGCCTCACTCTGCGTTGTAAACCCTCAGATGCCCAGGCCTGAAGTGCCTCCTCCTGCTCTGCACATCGTCTTCCAGGTTCCCTTCTCGGGCTCCCTGCTTCAGCACAAAAGCAAGCCTTGACCGTGGTGTTGTAGACCTGGGTCTTGTTGCACACAGTAGATACGTAGGCAAGAAAATCACTGAGGTAGCATCAGCAGCCAGGGACCTGGGAGAGCCTGGCGCTGTAGGGTTTGTGTTCTTTACCGCCATTCTCTTGGCTTTGGCTAAAGCAACACTGTGAACGCAGAGGCCCTTCCCTGACCGCGAATGGGGAGAGTCTCGGGTGACTCGGTGCCGATTGTTCCTCACACACAGGCTTTTCCGCAGACAAAGAGGCGATTTCTGGAGGATTTTGATTTTGCATGATCCGTTTGTTCCGGGTTTAAGCAAGTTGCAGTGAGTCTTCTGGCTTCTTCTTACTGCTTGCCGCCATGTTTGCTGCCAAAGGGGTCACGGGTCACCATGGACCGTTCCAACATCCTGTAAGGACATGCACCTGTTTTCATGAGTAGGCCCACAAAATAAGCAGTAGGTGAAGCAGTGTCCCTGTAAATGCTGGGTAAGAGACACCAGGTTATTTAGAACACAGGAAAATGCACGCACGCACATGTGTGTGTGCACAACACCGGGTTACTTCATAGAAAAATGCATGTACGCACATGTTTATGTGTGCAACCCTGGGTTATTTGGATCGCAGGAAAATGCAGGCACACACACGTGTGTGAGCAAAATGAACCCATTTTGTGCTCATTGAAGATCCTAAGACATGAGGTTTTTATGTGGGATGTCAACACTCATGTCTTGCCTTAAAAGCTAAAGAGTTTGATCGTGTGTGTGTGTGTGTGCGCGTGTGTGATAATGCATACACCCAGAACCCTTTGACTAAAAGCTTCATCACATAGCTGTCTTAATTTGGTTTTAAAATACAGAGACATGGGAAGCTCTGTGGTATCAAATTCCAGAACTATTCGCAAATTTCGGAATATACTTGAATTTCGCCTTCTTAAGTATATGCAGTTAGGAAACAATATGAAAAATCCACTTAATCATGATGAGATTAAAGGATTTTTAAAAGCTGGGTTGCAGCCACATTTACATTCCCCGATAATTTCTTAATTTTCTTTTAAATCACCTTTCATCTTCATAAAATGAACTGTAAAAATCCTTGCGAATTCCATAACGTGCCAAGAAAAATGGGGGAAAATTAAGGAGGCCCCTACCTTTTAATCATTCTGTTCATAAAGTGTTTTAACGGCACGCCAGGAAAAAAATGGAGGCTCTGGTGTATGGAGGTATTCTGCGCCATAGACTCCCGTAATAGAAACAGATGGTAAAGCTGCCTTGGAAGTGAAGAAACTGGTGTACACGCAGCTCACCCTAACATATGAAGAGATTCAGGGCTGACACATGAAGGCATGCGTCTGGCATGGCGCCAGTGGAGCACTCGCGTTCAGCCGTGAGTGCTCAGGCTGGAGATGGGAGACCCACAATTTCAGGATCTGGAATGCCGGCAGCGCCAGGATTTAGAACTCCGCCGAAGGTTTGTGGGCGCTCTCCCTCCTGTCATGGAGGACGGGTTCTCAGTATTTCAGGTGGCCGCGAGTCCCCGCAAAGAGCCGTCCTGGCGTTTATAAATGGCTCATAAAAACAATAGTGGAGAATTGCCAGCTTTGCTGGAGCTGCCTTTAACTAAGTTAGGATTCGCTTTTTTTTTTTTTTTTTTACCTAGGGCTGCCACCAGTGGCTGCTGAAAGAAGGAAAAAACCTTCAGTAACAAAGAGGTGCCGGTGACAATGATGTTCCGTGGGAGCACAGGGACACCAGATGCCAGCCCTGCCAGTGACCCTGGCTGATCGGATGACACAATGCATGCACGGCAACCTCTCCTGGGTGCTGTGTTCTCCCAAGTAAAGCCTAACACCATTTCCAGGTCACATCCCAGTGGCATGAACACACATATTTTCTGACTTGCGCTATTAGTTACGGCGGGCTAAATGCTGTTGCGAAAAGACCCCGGAATGTAATGGTGCAGTTTATTTGTTACTGGTGTCCAGTAACACCAGTCTAGGGTGTCCAGGAGGTGCAGAGTTCACCTCTAGGCATCCACGTGGGGACCCAGGTTCCGCCTACCTTGGGACGCCACCATCCGGGATGGGGGGGGGGGAGGGTCTTGCCATCCAGCTGGGGAGAAGGGAAAGAACGCAGAGGAGAGCCCCAGGACACAGAGCCCCAGAGGACACACATTCCCCTTTCGCCCTTATTCCTTTGACCTGAAGAACTTGGGTGCCATGTGCACAGGACGTGGAGGAAGTGGCCAGCTGCAGCGTGGCACATGTGAGAGCTGCAGCCTCCCCACGAGGGTCTTGGATGGACTCTGCATATATTCAGGAGCTTTCTCCTCTCTCCAAGAAAGAATGATCTTCCACCTGGTCTTCCTCAGATCTTCCATCCCTACTGAGGCTTGTGGTCCTTGCAGATACGCCAAAGCCAGTCGTGCCCCAAAGTGCTGCACTTTTCCTAGCCAGAGTCACCCGAATTCTGATCAGAAGTGAGCCAAGAGCTCATTTTGCAGGGGCCTCAGCCCTGCGGCCAGTGGGGGGAGGCCTGGGGACCAGACCTAATGCAACCCCCAACATGTATCCTCTCTCCCACCCCCAGCACTCAGTTCCCTATCTTTCTCTTATTGCTCTCTTGACCTCCATCAAAATCATGCAGTTAGAGACCCTTGTCGGGGAGTGAGGGACCAGCTCTACAAGCCAAATGCACGTTCTGCGCGGCCTGATGTACCCCATGTGTCCCTGTGTCTCTATTTCCAAAGGCAAGGCCTGTGCAAGGAGCAGAAGGAGGTCTCCACTCAGGCCTGGGCCTTCCTATAGGGACCACTCACCTGCTGCCATGAACACTCCTCCACCTGGAGCGGGGGCGGCTGGGCCATTCTGGGCTCTGCCAGCCTGATGCTAAGGTGCTTATGTGGGCTTTGGGGGAGGAAGGCGTGAGCTGCACCATTCTGTGGCTACGCTGAGTTGGCTCCAGTGCTGCCACCATGCTGTGCTGCCATCAGGGACACTGCGAGCTGGGGAGGTGGTGCTGCAGGGACATGGGAGCCCATCACTCGGCTTAGGCTGTCCAGAGGGTGCTTTGAGGGCAGATCCAGGTTTTGTAGGGGCCTGAAGAAAACTAATCCAAAATGATGAATGCAAAATTGCTGGGGTTTCTCCCAGGTCTGTGCCTGGGTGGGTAGAGTAGGGGCCTCCTAAAGAGACTTGAGCTTCATGGGAATTCTGTGGCATTTGCTTGCAGATGGGTGATGGGGAGAACAGGTTGGGTGTGTGTGTGTGTGTGTGTGTGGTGAGCACAATCTGGTTAGCACGGCTGATAACAGGAGATAGAATATGATGTCTGGGCCGGCGCCGTGGCTCAATAGGCTAATCCTCTGCCTGCGGTGCCAGCACCCCGGGTTCTAGTCCCAGTTGGGGGCGCCGGATTCTGTCTCAGTTGCTATTATTCCAGGCCAGCTCTCTGCTGTAGCCCGGGAGTGCAGTGGAGGATGGCCCAAGTGCTTGGGCCCTGTACCCACACAGGAGACCAGGAGGAAGTACCTGGCTCTTAGCTTTGGATCAGCGCAGTGTGCCGGCCGCAACGTGCAGTCCACAGAGGCCACTTGGGGGGGTGAACCAAAGGAAAAAGGAAGACGGAAGACCTTTCTCTCTGTCTCTCTCTCTCACTGTCTAACTCTGCCTGTCAAAAAAAAAATAATAAATAAAAGAAGATGATGTCTGGGGCTGGGGGCCTTTTTGAGAGCAGCTGAGGGAGAAAAAGGAGCCCCTTCCAGAAGAAAGGCCCCTCCTGCTCAGTGACAGGGCTACAGTGCTGACTGTGTAGGTGCCCCGCCCCGGCAGAGCTGACTCAGCACTCCTGGACCAGGTGAAGGCAGCTGGTGGCCGTTCTGCCCCTCCTAGGAGCTTTCTCTGACCATTCCCTCCCCTGGCGACCCTTAGAGGGAGGCTCAGCCCCTGCCTCCAGGCTGCTCCATGAACTGAGCTCTTCCCCCGGGGAGTCTCACTCTGATCCACTACAAGCCCTCTGGGAGTGGATGCGGCTTTTCCTCTTCTTTGTGCACCTGCAGTGTGTGGGAGAGGGCCCAGCGCTCAGCAGGCCGTGAGCAGGCCAAGCAGCCCCACCGACTGTGTGACGGGCATTGGCCAGGCACAAGGAAAGGTGGCTGCCTTGGGAGCTTGGGGGCTGCTTGGTTGTCAGGGAAAGGCTCAGCCTTAGACGACTGTGATGGTGGCCGCCTCTTCTGTGGCAGCAGACAGGGGCAGCCACAGCCACCTCCCACTGCCCTTCCCATCTTTCTGTCCAGACGCGCGCCCCTCTGAGAGCCTCACCGAGGTCCTTGACCTCAGCCAGACTCATGGGGAGCTCCCTTGTTCCCACTGCAAAGGGTCGGGGCCAAGTCGGCGCCGAATGTCGGGGCTCTCGGACCGCAAGGAGCTGCTCCCTCGCTGTGCTCCAGGCCCACAGACAGACGGGCTCCCCGAGGGCCTGCTCTGCATCTGGGGAGAAGGAAACACCCCAGCCCGGTTAAACGCCAGCGAGAACGTCGCCGGCGTTGATTTGCGGTTTGACAGTCAAAAATAATCCAGGCATTGCTCGCGTGTGATTTATGCAAGTGTCTTAATTGGCATCTTGATTATATGATTGCGTGAAGTGCTGTTTTCAGAAAGGTGTATCTCTAAATAGAAGAAAGAAGAAATATACAGCTGTGAGGTGTGGGAGCATCCCCCCTCCCCGCCCTCTGTGCCGACCCCCTGTGCTTCTGCACCAACACCACGTTTTCCGGCTTTTGCCCTCACTCTGGCCCTTGGCTGGGAAACAGTCCCCCATGTCACATCAATCTCCCCAGCAGCCATGGCACGGGGCCTGCAGTTTCTCTTTGGATCAGTTGTATTTTTCTCTGCTGCACAGACTCCAAGATGTGGTCTCTCCCAGGCTGATTAGAGCTAATTATTTTAGAAATACATTTTTAAAGGCAAGTTATCTTAACTTTATGGCTAACCCGATGGAAGAGATCTAAGGAAAACCTGAAAAATCCTAAAACGTTCCAGAACATTCTATTTTATGCAGTCTAGAATGTGACACATGGGGTCTTTAATAATTCACTGCTTGTTAACATTAAACAACTGTTAACATGCTCAAATAATTAGTTATGCTTGCTTGACATGTTTGCATCTTTAATAATTGATGCATTTATCTTAATTACTAACAGTATTATGGTCGTAATATGCATCTTTTTTCTATCTTAAAATTTTAACAAAAACTGACTTTTTGCCAAAAATGATTATGCTCTAAGTTTTAATTACTCATTGTAATTAAATTGCAAGCTGCAGTATTTTACGAAAATATCCTTCACAAAAATATTTAATGGAAAGGAGGTGATTTGTTGTTTATGCAGCCAAGTTAGTAAATATTTCATAAGTTTGATATTACCCTTCCAGCGTGGCTATAAAATAACATTGCTTTCAAGATACGAGTCCATTTAAAAGTCTTCCAGAACTGAGATTTTTCCTACCTTTTCCACCCAAAATGTCATCCGCCCAACCCACCACCGCTGTGGAAGGATTCATTCCTTCCTGCTGTGACAAAGGCTGCTTTAGGCTTCCGGGTAAATCGGAACCCCAGTGGCTGTGGCAGGAGGTGGTGTTGATTTGAAATCAATGGGTGGGGGAGGTGATGTCCACTCTTCTCCATCCCTTTTCCCCTGCCCCATCTGATTCTTCCAGTGAGTCTTGAACGTCCTCCAACCCCATTTGGTTGTTAGGGTGAAGCTTGAAGAGGTGTTGGCGAGGGTGGCCTTTTCTGTTTTCTTTTTTTTTTTTAATTTTAATTCACACTTTTTGAACTTTAATAATTTTCCCATGTATTGCTAGAAACTTTATGGTTTTTTTTTTCCTCTTTCCTAAATTGTAAGTTGCTGAATTTAAAAAAAAATTATTTTTTTTTATTAAACTTTTATTTAATGAATATAAATTTCCAAAGTATAGCTTGTGGGTTACAATGGCTTCCCCCCTCCCATAACTTCCCTCCCGCCCGCAACCCTCCCCCCTCCCGCTCCCTTTCCCCTTCCATTCATGTAAAGATTCATTTTCAATTCTCTTTGTATACAGAAGATCAATTTAGTATATATTAGGTAAAGGTTTCAACATTTTGCCCATATAGCAACATCGAGTGAAAAAACTACCATTGGATTACTAATTATAGCATTAAATAGCAATGTACAGCACATTAAAGACAGAGATCCTACATAATTTTTTTTTTCAAAATAATTAATTTTCTATGCCATTTCCATTTTGACACCAGGTTGTTTTTTTTTTTTCCATTTCCAATTCTCTTTATATACAGAAGATCAATTCAGTATATAATTAGCAAAGACCTCATCAGTCTGCGCCCATACAGAAACGCAAAGTATAAAAATACTGTTTCAGTACCAGTCATAGCATCACTTGGCTTTAGACGACACATTAGGGACAGATCCCGCATGGGGTGTAAGTACACAGTGACTCCTGTTGCTGACTTAACAATTTGACACTCCTGTTCATGGCGTCAGTAATCTCCCTAGGCTCTAGTCATGAGTTGCCAGGGCTATGGAAGCCTTTAGAGTTCGCTGACTTTGGTCTTATTCCGATAGGGTCATAGTCAAAGTGGAGGTTCTCTCCTCCCTTCGGAGAAGGGTATCTCCTTCTTTGATGGCCCCGTTCTTTCCACTGGGATCTCACTCACAGAGATCATTCATTTAGGTCTTTTTTTTTTTTTCCCCATGATATCTTGGCTTTCCATGCCTGCTATACTCTCATGGGCTCTTCAGCCAGATCTGAATGCCTTGAGGGCTGATTCTGAGGCCGGAGTGTTGTTTAGGACATCTGCCATCCTGTGAGTCTGCTGTGTATCCCACTTCCCATGTTGGATCTTTCTCTCCCTTTTTGATTCTATCAGTTAGTATTAGCAGATACTTGTCTTGTTTGTGTGATCTCTTTGACTCTTAGACCTATCAGAGCTATCAATTGTGAGCTGAAATTGATCACTTGGACTAGTGCGATGGCATTGGTACATGCCACCTTGATGGGATTGTGTTGGAATCCCCTGCACATTTCTAACTCCACCATTTGCGGCCAGTCCGATTGAGCATGTTCCAAATTGTTCATCTCCTCCCTCTCTTTTTCCACTCTTAGATTTAACAGGGATCACTTTTCAGTTAAAATTTAAACACCTGAGAATAATTGTGTGTTAATTACTGAGTTCAACCAATAGTACTAGAACAACAACAACAACAACAAATACTAAAAAGGATAAAGTATTACATTGTACATCTAAAGTCAGGACAGGAGCTGATCAGTTCATTGTTGCTTATAGTGTCCATTTCACTTAACAGGTTTCCTCTTTGGCGCTCAGTTGTCATTGATCAGGGAAAACAAATGGTATTTTTCTCTTTGGGACTGGCTTAATTCACTCAGCATGATGTTTTCCAGATTGCTCCATCTTGTTGCAAATGACTGGGTTTTGTTGTTTCTTACTGCTGTATAGTATTCTATGGAGTACATGTCCCATAATTTCTTTATCCAGTCTACTGTTGATGGGCATTTGGGTTGGTTCCAGGTCTTAGCTATTGTGAATTGAGCTGCAATAAACATTAATGTGCAGATGGCTTTTTTATTTGTCAAGTTAAATTCCTTTGGGTAAATCCCAAGGAGTGGGATGGCTGGGTTGTATGGTAGGGTTATGTTCAGGTTTCTGAGGAATCTCCAGACAGACTTCCATAGTGGCTTAACCAGTTTGCATTCCCACCAACAGTGGGTTAGTGTCCCTTTTTCCCCACATCCTCTCCAGCATCTGTTGTTGGTAGATTTCTGAATGTGAGCTATTCTCACCGGGGTGAGATGGAACCTCATTGTGGTTTTGATTTGCATTTCTCTGATTGCTAGTGATCTTGAACATTTTTTCATGTGTCTGTTGGCCATTTGGATTTCCTCTTTCGAAAAATGTCTATTGAGGTCCTTGGCCCATTTCTTAAGTGGGTTGTTTGTTTTGTTGTTGTGGATTTTCTTGATTTCTTTGTAGATTCTGGTTATCAATCCTTTATCTGTAGTATAGTTTGCGAATATTTTTTCCCATTCTGTTGGTTGCCTCTTCACTTTCCTGACTGTTTCTTTTGAAGTACAGAAACTTCTCAATTTGATGCAATCCCAAATGTTAATTTTGGCTTTGACTGCCTGTGCTGCTGGGGTCTTTTCCAAGAAGTCTTTGCCTGTGCCTATATCTTGCAGGGTTTCTCCAATGCTCTCTAATAATTTGATGGTTTCGGGTCGTAGATTTAAGTCTTTAATCCATGTTGAGTGAATTTTTGTGTAAGGTGATAGGTATGGGTCTTGCTTCAAGCTTCTGCATGTGGAAATCCAATTTTCCCAGCACCATTTATTGAATAGACTGTCCTTATTCCAGGGATTAGATTTGGATCTTTGGTCAAATATAAGTTGGCTGTAGGTGTTTGGATTGATTTCTGGTGTTTCTATTCTGTTCCATTGGTCTATCCATCTGTTTCTGTACCAGTACCATGCTGTTTTGATAACAACTGCCCTGTAGTATGTCCTAAAGTCAGGTATTGTGATTCCTCCGGCTTTGTTTTTGTTGTACAGGATTGCTTTGGCTATTCGAGGTCTTCTGTGTCTCCATATGAATTTCAGCATCATTTTTTCTATATCTGAGAAGAAGGTCTTCGGGATCTTGATGGGTATTGCATTGAATGTATAAATTGCTTTTGGGAGGATAGACATTTTGATGATATTGATTCTTCCAATCCATGAGCATGGAAGATTTCTCCATTTTTTGGTATCCTCTTCTATTTCTTTCTTTAAGGTTTTGTAGTTTTCATCGTAGAGATCTTTAACGTCTTTGGTTAAGTTTATTCCAAGGTATTTGATTGTTTTTGAAGCTATTGTGAATGGGATTGATTTTAGAAGTTCTTCCTCAGCCGTGGCATTGCCTGTGTATACAAAGGCTGTTGATTTTTGTGGATTGATTTTATATCCTGCTACTTTGCCAAACTCTTCGATGAGTTCCATCAGTCTCTTAGTAGAGTTCTTTGGGTCCCCTAAATAAAGAATCATATCATCTGCAAAGAGGGATAGTTTGAGTTCGTCCTTCCCGATTTGTATCCCTTTAATTTCTTTTTCTTGCCTAATAGCTCTGGCCAAAACTTCCAGAACTATATTGAATAGCAGTGGTGAGAGAGGGCATCCCTGTCTGGTACCAGATCTCAGTGGAAATGCTTCCAACTTTTCCCCATTCAATAGGATGTTGGCCGTGGGTTTTTCATATATTGCTTTGATTGTATTAAGGAATGTTCCTTCCATACCCAGTTTGCTTAGAGTTTTCATCATGAAAGGGTGTTGTATTTTATCAAATGCTTTCTCTGCGTCTATTGAGAGAATCATATGGTTTTTCTTCTGCAGTCTGTTAATGTAGTGTATTACGTTGATTGTTTTGCGAATGTTGAACCATCCCTGCATACCGGGGATGAATCCCACTTGGTCTGGGTGGATGATCTTTCTGATATGTTGTTGCATTCTATTGGCCAGAATTTTGTTTAGGATTTTTGCATCTATGTTCATCAGGGATATTGGTCTGTAATTCTCTTTCAATGTTGCGTCTCTTTCTGGCTTAGGAATTAAGGTGATGGTGGCTTCATAGAAGGAATTTGGGAGGATTCCCTCTTTTTCGATTGCTCTGAATAGTTTGAGAAGAATTGGAGTTAGTTCTTCTCTAAATGTCTGGTAGAACTCAGCAGTGAATCCATCTGGCCCTGGGCTTTTCTTTGTTGGGAGGGCCTTTATTACTGTTTCAATTTCTGTGTCAGTTATTGGTCTGTTTAGGTTTTCTATGTCTTCCTGGCTCAATTTAGGGAGGTTGTATGTGTCCAAGAATCTGTCCATTTCTGATAGATTTCCCTGTTTGCTGGCATACAAGTCCTTGTAGTAATTTCTGATGATTCTTTTTATTTCTGTGGCGTCTGTTGTTACGTTTCCCATTTCATCTCTGATCCTATTGATTTGGGTCTTTTCTCTTCTTTTTTTAGTTAGTTGGGCCAATGGGGTGTCAATTTTGTTTATTTTTTCAAAAAACCAGCTCCTCGTTTGGCTGATTTTTTGTAATGTTTTTTTGGATTCTATCCTGTTGATTTCTTCTCTGATTTTAATTATTTCTCTTCTCCTACTGGGTTTGGGTTTGGTTTGCTGCAGATTTTCTAGGTCCTTGAGATGACTTGAAAGCTCGTCTATTTGGTGCCTTTCCAATTTCTTGATGTAGGCACCTATTGATATAAACTTTCCTCTTAACACTGCTTTTGTTGTATCCCATAGGTTTTGGTATGTTGTGCTGTTATCCTCATTTACTTCCAGAAAATTTTTGATTTCTCTTTTAATTTCTTCTATGACCCGTTGTTCATTCAGGAGCATATTGTTCAATCTCCATGTGTTTACACGTGCTCTAGGGATTCCTGAGTTGCCAATTTCCAATTTCATTCCTTTGTGGTCTGAGAAGCTGCATGGTATGATTCTAATTCTTTTGAATTTGCTGAGACTTGCTTTGTGGCCTAGTATGTGGTCAATCCTAGAGAGGGTTCCATGTACTGCTGAGAAGAATGTAAAGTCCTTAGATGTAGGATGAAATGTTCTGTAGATGTCTGTTAGATCCATTTGGGCTATAGTGTCATTTAAATCTACTGTCTCCTTGTTGATCTTCTGTCCTGTTGATCTGTCTATCTCTGAGAGTGGAGTATTGAAGTCCCCCAGTACTATTGTATTGGGGTCTAAGTCTCCCTTTAAGTCCCTTAACAAGTCTTTTAAATAAGCTGGTGCCCTGTAATTAGGTGCATATACGTTGATAATCGTTATATCTTCTTGTTGAATGGATCCCTTAATCATTATATAGTGCCCCTCTTTGTCTCTCCTAACAGTTTTTGTAGTAAAGTTTATGTTGTCCGATATTAAGATGGCTACGCCCGCTCTCTTTTCATTTCTGTTGGCGTGGTATATCTTTTTCCAGCCTTTCACTCTCAGCTTGTATGGATCATTGTTGGATAGATGGGTTTCTTGTAAGCAGCAAAAGGATGGGTTTTGTTCCTTAATCCAATCAGCCAATCGGTGTCTTTTAACTGGACAATTCAAGCCATTAACATTCAATGTGACTATTGAGAAGGAGTAACTTTGCCCTGCCATTTGCCAAAGATATTTTCTAATATCTGGTTTGAGATTCCTGTGATCTTTTGCTCTGAGGTTTCCTTCCTTTACCTTCTTTCATATTGGTGACCGTGTTTCTGTGTTTCTGTATGTAACACGTCTTTAAGCATCTTTTGCAGGGCTGGACGAGTGGCGACAAATTCTTTCAATTTCTGTTTGCTGTGAAAGGTCTTAATTTCACCTTCATTCACAAATGAGAGCTTTGCAGGATATAATATTCTGGGCTGGCAGTTTTTCTCTCTTAGTACCTGGGCTATATCTCGCCATTCTCTCCTGGCTTGTAGGGTTTCTGATGAGAAATCAGCTGTAAGTCTAATTGGAGATCCTCTGAGAGTAATCTGTCGTTTCTCTCTTGCACATTTTAGGATCTTTTCTTTGTGTTTCACTGTGGTGAGTTTGATTACGACGTGTCGTGGTGAGGATCTCTTTTGATCATGTTTATTAGGGGTTCTCTGAGCTTCCTGTACTAGGATGTCTCTGTCCTTCTCCAAACTTGGGAAATTTTCTGCTAGTATCTCACTAAAAAGGCCTTCTAATCCTTTCTCCCTTTCCATGCCTTCAGGAACTCCTAGAACCCGAATGTTGGGTTTTTTAATAGTATCCTGTAGATTCCTGACAGTATTTTTTAGATTTCTGATTTCTTCTTCTTTTCTTTGATTTGACTGTTTCCTTTCCTGTTCTCTGTCTTCTAATTCCGATATTCTCTCCTCTGCTTCATCCATTCTGTTTTTAAGGCTCTCTAATGTGTTTGCCATTTGATCTATTGAGTTCTTCATTTCATTGAGGTTTTTTTTCACTATCTCAATTTCCTGTTCCACTAGTTGTTTCATTTCATTTTGATTCCTCCTTAATATTTCATTTTCACGGGAGAGATTTTCTATCTTGTCCATTAAGGATTTCTGTAGTTCAAGAATTTGTTTTTGAGAACTTCTTAATGTTCTTGTGAATTTTTTGAAATCTGCTTCTTGCATTTGCTCTATCTCTTCATCTTCATAATCTTGCATTGGCATGTCTTGTTCACTTGGGGGCGTCATAGTGCCTTCCTTGTTCTTGGTAGCTCCGCTTCTATGTTTCTTGCTTGGCATGTTAGAGATAATTTGTGGTGTTTTTGTTTTTGTTTTTTTTTTCTCTGGTTATACTATGCCTCTAAGTGAGCTGTCTGTTTTGTTGGAGCCTTAGGGGCTGTGATGGGTGTGGTCAGAGGGCTATGCTTGTTTCTTGAGGTTTAAGGCTGTGTAAAGAGGGACTCTCCCAGATTATTTGCTCCTTGCTGGGACGCTCTCTCTCTCTCTCTTTTTTTTTTGTTTTGACTTAGTTGGGAGTGGGGTTGAGGGTAGTTGAAATCTAGCCTCTGTGAGTATTCGTTTGATCTACCCCTGGGACCATACACAGCGTTTATGCAGCCCTCAATGTGTTCTCCAGTTTCGCTAAAGATACTGAGTTTGGCTGAGCTTTACATATGTAAAATCGCGGTGCTCTTTGTTTTGCTTGGTGAGTGAAGGGAGAGGCCTCTGTTCCCCCTCCCCCCAATGTCTCGGACTTCTCAGGTCTTTTGTCTTTCTTACCCTCCTCCGTTCCCGCTTGGCAAGTTAGAGATAATTTGTGGTGTTTTTGTTTTTGTTTTTGTTTTTTTTTTCTCTCGTTATACTATGCCTCTAAGTGAGCTGTTTTGTTGGAGCCTTAGGGGCTGTGATGGGTATGGCCAGAGAGCTATGCTTGTTTCTTGAGGTTTAAGGCTGTGTAAAGAGCGACTCTCCCAGATTATTTGCTCCTTGCTGGGACGCTCTCTCTCTCTCTCTCTCTCTCTCTCTCTCTCTTTTTTTTTTTTTTGACTCAGTTGGGAGTGGAGTTGAGGGTAGTTGAAATCTAGCCTCTGTGAGTATTCGTTTGATCTACCCCTGGGGCCACACAAAGAGTTTATGCAGCCCTCAATGTGTTCTCCAGTTTCGCTAAAGATACTGAGTTTGGCTGAGCTTTACATATGTAAAATCGCGGTGCTCTTTGTTTTGCTTGGTGAGTGAAGGGAGAGGCCTCTGTTCCCCCTCCCCCCAATGTCTCGGACTTCTCAGGTCTTTTGTCTTTCTTACCCTCCTCCGTTCCCGCGCTGGCGAGATTCTGTGGCTCTGCCTCCTCTCCCGCCGCTGCCGCTCGGCTTGTCTCGGTTGGTTTTCCACGCGGTGGGTTCCCTGTAAGTCCTCTGTGTTTCCTCCACAAGATCCGGAAGCGATTCCTCTGCAGTTTTTTTCTTGGGTTTTTTCCTGATGCTACAGTAATTCCGCTTTTATGAAAGTTTATTTTCCCAAACTAAGGCACACGTCCTCACTATCCGCCATCTTGGCTCCGCCCCCCAAAAAAAAATTATTTGAAAGTCGGAGTTATACACTCAAAGAGAGAGAAAGAGATCTTCCATCCACTGGTTCACTCCCCAGATGACCACAAGCACCAGGGCTGGGCCAGGAGCCAGGAGCTTCATCCAGGTCTTTCACATGGGTGCAGGGTCCCAAGCACTTGGGGCATCTCCTGCTGCTTGTCCCAGGCACATTAGCAGGGAGCTGGATTGGAAGTGGAGCAGCTGGGACATGAACCAGTGCCCCTATGGGATGCTGGCACTGCAGGTGGGAGCTTTACCGGCTACACCACAGCACTGGTATGCCCACACATGACTGGCAGGTTCCTCACCAACTCAGAAACTCCCAGTGCTACAGAGCCTATTAGCTCCAAGAAGGGCCTGGAAGATGCTGTGAAGCAAACGCTTTGTTTGCCAACAAGGACAACGAGGCTTGCAGGTCTTTGGTCCAGGCACACACAGGGAGACTGAGCTAGGAGACAACTCAAGAGTTCAGACGGCACAGGCAGAGCTCTGCTTGGCACAGCCGGGGTCCTTCCCTTTAGCCTGTGGGGGTGTCCTTGAGGATTCATTAGGGTTTCCCTCCTGAACAAAACCCTGTCATCAGCTCTGCCCAGTTTCATGGAGAGCAGGGCTGGGGGCCAAGAGCGTGGTCACTTCTTGCCTTTTCTAGCCCCTTGTTGGGCTCTTGTTCCTCTGGGCTGTTTTCCCTGCCCTGGGGCTCACCTAGGGTGGAAACGTCAAGGAATACATGTACATGGGGGCTTGGAGGTGCCCCAACATCTTTCCCTCGTTGGTTAGCCACTGCTGTAAGTCATTAGAGGTTTTCAAGATGCAAATCAAGCAGTGAGGGGGCCCTTGGGAAATGACAAGCAGACCTATAGCAAATCCATCCGAGCCCTAGCACAGAGAGGCCAGGCCTCCTCCTACACCCCTGCATCCTGAATGCAGGAGGACCTTGAGCCTTTTCTTTGTCACTGAAATGCCTGGCTTCTGGGGAGCTTAAAAGAGCCAGGGGTCCCCTGGAGTGTGAGGAGCTGTATCCCCCTCCTCCTCTGATCCCAAAGCACTCCGATCCGGTAAGATGTGTTTAGCTGCAAGAGGGTGGAAAACTTTGATCTAGGCTGACTTTAAATTGTGTAAATTAGCAATTTCCAAAAACTGGGTATCCAGAGCTGCAGGGAAGGGTTGGCATGGAACCCCTCACCCCCAGCGCAATCCGGGACACTGGGTTTTTTCCACTCACAGTACAGTAAAGGACACTGGTCCTTTCTATCTCTCCTGGGTTACTGCCCCAGAATCTGCTTCATCACAAGCCTGGGTCCCTTTGGGTCACAAGATGGCCACAGCTGTTTGCTTATCACATTCAGACACAACATCCACAGAAAGAAAGGTGGAGGTGGCTCGCTCTCTGTCTGTCACTTAAGAATGGAAACCTGTCCCAAAGACTCTCCCATGGACACCTAGTAGCCTAGTTGCCCATCAGCCGCTTCTTCTTGAACCAACCATTGGCAAGTGCAGTACAATGACCAAGATTGGCTTAACCTTGACATCTGGAGATGGCCTTGGCATTTAAGAGTCAACCCCTTGTATCTGCTAGTCCCTCCCATGTCAATCTTTTCTTATCCAGCTGACATCCGCTGAGTACACGCTTGGTAGAGTATAAGGCATTCATTCTGAGGCAGCTGAAATAAATAAGGCATAGAGTCTGTCATGAGAAAGTTTCCTATAATAGAGAAATGAGACGTGTTCATAGAGAAGATAACAAGTAAGTGGGAACCAACTGCGATTGTTTAGAAGAATAACTAACAAATGCTTGGCTCAGCACAACGCACCAGGAATTTCCTAAGCATCTTCTATGTGCAGAGATGTAGTTAATGTGTTCTCCAGGAGACCAGAGAACATAAAACCACATTCTTCCTGTTAAAGAGCTTAGTTACAGGGACCAGATACGCATACAAGGGACAGTCCTTGTGTTTCTCTTAGTGCAGGCAGAGGTAGAGAGAGCCGTGGCTAGTTTAAAGGAGTATTTATGGGGAGTCATTTCAAAGCTTCTGCTGGGCCTTTGCATGGCTAAGAGAGTGGCCATTAAGACGTGCCTGTCAGTTGAGAAAGCTTTTCACTCTAAGTAATGGAGAACCGGATTAACTGTGTCTTAAACATCAAGAATGTTTACTGTTAAAGAAGTGTCCAGGTTGGCAGTCAGCTCAGCCAAGCCACGGAGAACTCCCGAGTTTTGTATCTTCCCATTCTCTGCATGTTCACTTCACGGGTCTTGATGGCCATCAGAACTTCAGGCGTCAAGTTCATGTTCCCGACCGGGAAGGACCTTGTGCTCTGCAGACACACTTCCCACTGTACCCATGCCTATCATCAGGAAGTAAAACGGCTTCTTTGGGTGTCACGGGCAAACCGCCGCCTGCCTTACAGCTCAGCACTGAGCCCCCTGGGCACCCCTAAGTGCTGGAGTAGACACCTATAGCAAGAGGTGGGAACCCAGAGGAGTTTGCTACAGGCTTTTGGGTTTGCAGACAAGCAGTGCCTATTACAGCCGTGTGGTTCAGTGATGTGTCTTTTTCTTATTGCTGGTAGAAAGACCAGAGGGGGCACAAAGTGAGAGCAGAAAGATGGAGAAAGATTAACAGCGTCACTCAAGCTCTTACAAGTCATTAATTCACTGGAAGAGGATTTCAATGTTTCTTTTTCCCCATATATATATATGTATATGTATATATATATATATATATATATATATATATATATAGGACAGGCAGAGTTAGACAGTGAGAGAGAGACAGAAAGCAAGGTCTTCCTTTTCCATTGGTTCACCCCCAAAATGGCTGCTATGGCTGGTGCACCGCGCCAATCCGAAGCCAGGAGCCAGGTGCTTCCTCCTGGTCTCCCATGCGGGTGCAGGGTCCAAGCACTTGGGCCATCCTCCACTGCCCTCCTGGACCACAGCAGAGAGCTGGACTGGAAGAGGAGCAACTGGGATAGAATCTGGCACCCCAACCAGGACTAGAACCCAGGGTGCTGGCACCGCAGGTGGAGGATTAGCCTAGTGAGCCACGGCACCAGCCTCCCCCTTCTATTTTATGCTAAGTGTTTATTTATTTTAAAGGCAGAGTGATGGGGATTGGAGGGAGGGATAGAGAGAGAGAGAGGGAGAGAGAGGGAGAGAGCAGGAGAGAGAGGGAGAGAGAGAAATCTTTCATCTGCCAGTTTTTTCATCAAACGGCCACAACAGCCAAGACTGGGCCAGGTTGAAACCAGGAACTAGGAACTCTGTCTGGGTCTCCCATGTGGGTGACAGGGGCCTACATCCTTGGGCCATCTTCTGCTGCTTTTCCGGGTGCATTAGCAGGGTGCTGGATCAGAAACAGGGCAGCCAGGGCTTGAACCACTGCTCTGATATGCAATGCAGGTGTTGCAGGTGGTGGCTTAACTGGCCACACTGTGATGAGGGACACAACTCTGACATACACCTGACGATTTCGACAGTGCTGTAGGGAGAATGGCAGTTGTTTTGGGTTTGTTGTGTGTAATTGGAAGCATCAAATCAAAACAAAATACAGCGTAGTGGGAAAGAACCCTCCATCTCCTGTTGAGTCTGTGAAATAAAGTGACAATCCGTGGAGGAACAGGAGAGAAAGGAAGCAAATTCATGACATGCACAGAGGCATCACAGGAGAGAAAGGACCCAACAACCCAGTGAGATTTGGACTCCCACACTGTCCTCACAGGAAAGAAGGCAGGGAGTGGGAAGGCAGGCGATTCTAGAGGAAGCACACATCATCTGGGGAGGAGGTGAACGGATCCAGAGAACACAGGACGGCTGGGATGAAGTTCGATCCGGCTGTGGGTGTGGTGTGAACTCTAGTCTCCTTTCCTGTGAGTCCCTCTGCTGGAGTATCTGGACTTCTAGACAGGCAGGGGAACCAGAGAGAGAACCCCTCCCTGCGCTTTGGAGGGGAGGAGAGGAGGACGATGGGGGCCAGCAGAGGGAGAAGGTCAGTGAGGCTGGGCTCTCTTTTAGTTCAGAGCACCCGGCACGCCCTAGTGACCTAGGTTGGGGGTTGCTTTCTGAGCCCCAGGGCCAACAAACACTTCAGTTCTCAGAGAGATCCCTGCGAGGGACGGCTCAGGCTTCCGTCCACTCCTAGCTCCCTGCTTGCTGACGGCTGAGCACCTGCTACTGAGAAACAACTGAGGCCTGTATGGTGCTGGGTAGGGGAGGGACGGAGCCAGGGAGTGATGCTGCCGCTCAGAGCACCCCAGAGCCAAATGCTCATCCTTGGAAAGGACGTCACAACCTTCCCCCTAGATAAAATTCAGATTTTTTTCACTTAGCACTGCAAGCCCTCCGAGATCTGCTTCTTCACCACCAGCACCACATTCAGCACGCGGTGCCCCTCTCTCGCGGCCCTCAGCCCACCTGCCCTGCTGTTCGGCCTATCCCTGTCCGGGGCTCCCTTCTCTTCTCCAGCCCTGTGTGGAACCGGCTCCTCTCACTGAGCTGGACCTCCTGGAGCCCTTCACTCAACAGCCCTGGGGCAGTGACTCCCTTGCCCGTGAACATGATCCGTCCAGGTTTGGCTGTACGGCTCCATCTGTTTCCTGCACATCACCATGGTGAGCGTCTGAACTGTGGCCCAACAGACAGGGAACATAGAAGGCACGGACCATGGGTTCTGGCACGAGCTGCTGGGGTTTGACTCCTGCCCAGGCCGCTTCTCAGCTGTGGGAACCTGGCAAGGTATCGAACCGCTCTGTGCCTACGTCTTCTCACCCATAAAAGGGGGATAAGAACAACACCTACTTAATTTTTTTAAGGATTAAATGAATGAATCTATGCAATCTATCCAATTGTGAGGCATTTGTGGGGATCCAGGGAGCTTTCGCCACATCTTCTTCATCTTTCTAGAGAATTCCTTGAGTTCCCACGTAAGTAGGATGTCCGATATGCCTTACCCGAGGCTCTCTCATTCCATCACTCACACAAGAGTGGCAGAGACCAGGATGGTTTGCAAAGTCCCCTGCGTTCCCAGTGATGTCACATCCTGCTGGCTCAGCTTTGCTTCTGGGGAGGGCACCTGCCAGCTGGCCTGGGTTTGCTTCCATTCTAGGGATGGAAGCAGGAGAGGGAGAGGCCTGCCTTGAGCGGTTCTCTGGACAGTGCTCTGCTAGGTCTCCAGGCTTCTGCTACCCTGGTTCTCTGTCCCACTTGGTCACTACTCTCAGAAGCACAGCAGGAAAGCTGGCCCACGGCATCCGTCCTCCTGCCTCAGAGTTCCGCTGGTCCAGAGTCAGGCCTCCTTGTTGAGTTAGCCTCACGCCTCCCACCCCCATCTCCACCACTGCTCTTGGGGACTGTGGTGTCCCCTTTATGTTGCCCAGGCTGCACAGGTGCATCACAAGAAGATTCTGTGACGATCAGCTCTCAGGGTGAAGACAGTGGGATGGGTCTCCTGTCTGTGAAATGAGCAGATTGCCCATGGCCAGGAGCTTTGAAAAAGTCTTTTAACCCGTGGAAACCTCAGGCAGTTCCCTAACGTAAGGATTTCTCTGGGTCAAAGCAGGGCAGGGATGGCTGGGCTGAGGTGCGGGAGGACATTTGCTTCCCCAGGCTCTCCTGTAACTGCCCACACGGAGGCCAGGGTCTGCGCGTGCGGCTTTCTGAAGGAAGTGTTTCCAGGGCGCTGGTAGGGAGGTGGGTCAGGAAGAAGCACGGGAAGAGGAAGCCACGCTAGGGTAGTAAATGAGTGAGCTTCTCCTTGCGGTAATGAAATGCCTGCTGCAGGCTGCTTACGCTGTGGCCCTCCGTCTTGGAAGGTCAAGTTCATTGGTCTGGCCTCTGGTGAGGGCAGAGTCGGTGGAACAGGCAACATGGGTGGAGGAAGGAGCCCGTGGTGAGCCGGAAGCTGAGAATGACTGAACCCAACTCAGCTTTTAGGACCAACCACACCCTCAGTGGCCTGAGGCCCTCCCACTGGGCCCACCTCCTAAGTACCACAATGGGGGTCAGGTTCCACCCTCTTGTATCGTGAACTTCTCTGACCCTGAGGGTTCCAAATCCTGCCTGTGTTTGGGAGCCAAATCATGTTCAAACCATAGCAGTGAGAAGTCAGGCAGCGTCTCACAGGGGGTAGCCACAGCCTGTTCCCATAGGACTCCAGGGTGTTTGAATCTTCCAATCCACAGCAGGTGCAGGGCCTGGAGCTTTCACACCTGTGGATCCCAGGTGGAGGATGACACCCCCACCCTCAACTTGCAGGGGAGATGAGAATGTTCCCAGGCATTTCCTACTCAAAGGAGACCGACTGCAAAGGGCTCCAGCCTTCCAAGGGCAGCACTCCTGGGACAGGAAGTTGGTGCTGGACTGGGGCAGGGGGACGCAGAAGATGATAACATAGGCTCCCTGTGGACCTGGACAAGGCAGTGCCCCTGTGCCTGTGTGGGGAATGGATCTGAAACTGGAGAGAGGGCGTATCCCCAACACAGAGAAGAGCGCAGTGCTGAGGCCTCCCGGGAGCCCCTGCCCCCAACTCCAGCCTCCCTTCCCCAGGGCCTGCAGAGAAGTGGAGGCAGGCAGCCTGCGAGGGAGGGCAGAGGCGGAGTGAGAGCAAGCGTGCCCCTGCAGAGCACTTTTCCACGGATGTGTTTTTCTTTCCGACTTTATAGTTAATTTATTTATCTGACCACTCGGGAAGGGAAGAAAAGTACCATTTTATGAGTCCTGGACAAAATCAAAAACAATAGCACATTTAGGTGCCTTAATTTTTCTGTTCCCAGAGATTTATTTCATTTTATTATATTTGACAGCAGTCAACAAACAACAAATAGGCGGCTGAATGTAGCTCTCTCAGCACATAATGGTTTGTATTCTCTGTGCACAAGGCAGGCATTTTCCGTGGCATACATCATTTGGAACTTGCTGCATTGATCCCAAAAAGTAACATACATAATTCTGTTCTCCCGGCACACACCAGCAAAAACATGTCCAGTGGATGGATGCGGGGTGCAACCACATGTGGGGGTGTGGAGAGAGCATGTGTGTGTGGGGGGGTCTCTAATGGGAGTTCCAAGGGCTTGGCTGGTGAGGTGGATGCATGCAATGAGACGTGTGCGGTGTGATGCTGGTGTGTTTGTCGGTGGAATGGGTGCCACGAATTTCATGGTAGGCACATCAGATTGGGTGGCCTTGGGCTTCTGAGTGAGCCTGTGCGTGGCCACTGAGGTTGTGATCTGGGCAATGCTTAGGTTCCAGACTTGTCAGCTGGGGAGTCTAATGGAGGCCAGATCCACATTCGCATTTTATTTCCTGCTGCTCCGTGCCCATATCAGCTGATGCTGGGATTTCCAGTCCGCATCTTAGAGCTCCCTTGGTTATCTCAGTGGGGTCCCAGGGTGAGGGATTCCACATGGGTTCCTGTGCCCCCGGTCCTCACCACTGTGGTTTCCTGGATCCACAGGGCTGAGGTCCATGCTGCCCACTGGTTTTACGAAGCCCATAGACCACTCCCCTTTCTGTAGGTAACACTGTGCTGGCGGCCAGGCAGGGGTAGTGGATGGGCTCCCTCCCAAGCAGCTGAGGCCAGGCTGTGACTTCCAGCAAGACTGTCCCGAGGCTTGAAGACAGCATCAGGACATGAAGAGCCCTAGGATGGCAGGTAGTGTGGCTGCTGTGCCCAGGCTATGCCAAAGCTTCTCTGGGTGTCCTAGGAGCTAGCACAGCTCTGCAATTCCTTGTCATGGAGCCTCCATGTACCAGGCGCTGGCTTATCCCCAGCAATGGTAGGCTCAGACAGAGGACTCCACTTCCTGGGAGTCCAGGTTCAGCTGCAAAGACACCTGGGAAGCACTACCATCCGTTGACTAAGGTCTGTCTTGCTGGGTTTCTATTTCTTGTCTCCTGCGACTACAATGGTTGACTGTGACAATCCAGTTCTTCCAGGGGAAATTGTCTCACCTCTAACCTCCTTGAATTATGGCCACAGGAGATCAGGCACTTGGGAGAGGGAGAGCATGCCCAGGAGGCAGTGCCGTTTGAACTGCCATTGCCCACGCCGAGGCACCGGTGACACAGAGCAGGCTAGTCCTTGCCCTGTCTGGGCGGAGGAGCTCCCTGGCTGCTTTGGCCACCTGCTCCCTGCAGCTGGAGAGCGCTCAGCTCTGAGCCACCAGCAACTGTTCCTCCTTAACCCTCAGCCACTTAGAGGTCCTCTCCTATCTAAATCCGGAAATATGAAAGCCACACAAAACCTATTTGAGATCCAGTGCCAGATGGATTCCGAACATGGATTTACTCCCCTTGGAAAAAACCCTCATCTTCTGTGTTGCTGGGAATCATGAATTCTGCTTTTCCTGAGAACATGCAAGAGTGAGCACCTCACCGTCACGCCCGCCAAGGCCATCGGGTGGATTCACCCGACAGGAGAGGGTCTTCCCAAGGCTTGTCCAGTTTTCCTCCCTCTTTGTAGAGAGAGAAGTTATCCCAATGTTTGTTCTTCCCCCCAGAGGTAAAACAAGACTCATGGTGGGGGGACATCAAAAGGCTCATGGGAAATGGAATTAAAAGGAATGCTTGGCCAGCACCGTGGCTCACTTTGCTAATCCTCTACCTGCTGTGCTGGTACCCAGGGTTCTAGTCCCAGTCGGGGCGCCGGATTCTGTTCCGGTTGCCCCTCTTCCAGGCCAGCTCTCTTCTGTGGCCCCGGAGTGCAGTGGAGGATAGCCCAAGTGCTTGGGCCCTGCACCCGCATTGGAGACCTGGAGGAGGAACCTGGCTCCTGGCTTCAGATCGGCGCAGCTCGCCGGCCGTAGCGGCCATCTGGGGGGGGGGGGGGGATGAACCCACAGAAGGAAGACCTTTCTCTCTTCTCTCACTGTCAACTCTGCCTGTCAAACAAACAAACAAACAAACAAAAAAAAGGAATGCTTACTCTGGTGTCTTAAAATGTTATCGTCTTTTCATAATACATACTTTCCATAAACTTCGTCAACACCCCACACCTGTCACACCGCAGGCACCACGTTGGCATTTGGGTTGATTTAGTCAGCAAGTCTGGCTTCTGATGTTAGGGAGCAGCCTTGGGGTGCCTGGGGCTTCAGAGACAAATGGTGTGGCCCCAGCCTCCATGGAGGAGCCTGTCCTCCAAGCCCACCCTGCCCCGCCCTCCATGGTGAGCTGCCATGATGAAGGCCAGTGCCACAACCCCAGGGGGTGACCAGGAACGGAGGAAGCAGAGCTGATCTTGGCCAGGAGCTGGCTTCGATTTCCAGTTGCTTTTACTCAGTGCTCGCTAAGAAAAAGTGGCAAAGCAAAACCAGCTGACCCACGAGGCGAAAGGGTCAGTGAGTACCTCTGGACCTGGCTGGGGGTGGGAAGGATTCTGACCACCGATACCACTTACTTTTCCATAGTGGGGTGATCACGCAGAAGTGGCCAGAGCCTGGGGATGCTGGGCTCCTTCACACTCCACCTCTGCCTCTTCAAGTCAGCTGCCCTGCGATTCCTCCAGGGTCCCAGAGTCCTAGGTTTTGTTTGTAACTTTCTATTTATTTATCAGATATGCAGAGAGAATGAGAGAGACAGGCAGGCAGACGGAAAGAGCTCCCATATCCCAGTTAAGTCTTCAAACACCTGCAATGACCAGGAGGAAGCCTGGATTCAGGAACCCCAACTAGGTATCCCATATAGGAGACAGGGACCTAACTCTTTGAACCATCGCTACTGTCTCCCAGGTCTGTCCAGGCAGGAAGCTGGAGTCAGGAGCTGGAGCCAGGACTTGAACCCAGGCACTGCAGTGTGGGTTGCAGGCGTCTTAGATGGATGCCTTAACTGTCAGGCTCCAGAAGCACCCGTGGAGGCTGAGAGGACACACAGGTCTCCTCCAGGGACCCCTGAGTCTCTGCACTTTGTTCTCTCCATGCCTGACGCCGTCTCAGAAGCTGCTGGATGATGACCCAGCATGTGCAGGGGGAGGAAGCACAAGGAAGGCTTCATCTGCAGAGCTCAGCCATGGGCTGGGACAGCACAAGCATCCAGATCAGTGAGAAAGGCCTGGGGCAGGACCTCAGGTAGCCTCAGAAACTGCACAGTGCCGTCTGCACAGCTACCAGGAATGAGTGTCTCCACATGTGGACTCGACTTCTCACTGGGAAACACTGCAGGGAAATGTATCCATGCTCTCATCTTATTTAGTGTGGACACCTGTGTAAACAGAGCCCCTCGTCCGGGGCCCCCTCCCTGTATTTCAGCAGAATGGACCCTGTGGAAAGTGCTCTGAGGGCTGGGCTGTGACTACAGGGACGAGTCCAGCTGGGGTTCCTATTGGAGGTCAGGCACGAGTTGGCCAACATCACCACGCAATCTCAGCCTGGCCCCCAGGGCTCCATGCAGAAGGAGAAAGAGCTGGGGGCTTGGTGATGTGGCACTAAGCAGTCAAGCCAAGGGCTAGGCCACAGAGCCCTGGATTCCCACAGAGAGGCCAAAGAATGGGCACGAATCATATTTCTAGGTCTCTCCTTCACAAACAGCTCAGGAAAAATGAGGAGCTAGGAAATCGCCACTTGTCCTGAGATTGTTCAGGTCCCTGGAGGGCTTGGGACAGGCCAGGGCAGATGCTGGTGGTGGGAGCGTCTCAGGAGCTGGAGACAGGCGAGGTGATCTCCACCTCGTCACCTTGGGTCACCTGGGATATTCACAGAAGTCACACACCAGGGCGAGTGATTCTGCTTGTGTTGAAGCCTCCATCAGCACTCCTCTCTGAGAAGTAGACACTCCAGGGGAAAGCGCAACAGAGAAGAGAATGGGTGATGGTCAAGGTCTGTTGGACATTTGCTCAGAAGAGCATGTACTAATGGGCAGGGCATGGGCACTCCCAGCCTGTTTCAGGGAGGGACTCGGAGCACTAAGGTGAGACTCTCCCATGCCACCCTCTGGGGTACCCTCTGGGTCCTCGGGGACAAGGCATAACTGCAGACGTAACTTTAATGGTCTCCACTAATCCATGGTCCGCCTTCATGCACCTGCAAAGAGAACCCCTCCTTCTCATGGCACCTCCATTTATTCAGAATTAGCATGTAAAACCTTAAATTAGGAAATCCGCACTTGGGTTCTGACAGAGCCATTACTTTTTATGCTGAGAGAGTTGAGTTAATTTTAAGTTATTGGGGCCCAGCACCTGAGTGGAGCAAGCATCTCCAAATAGATCAGGCATCTGAGGGCTCCATTATTACAGAAACACAACTGGATTCAAGTCCACTTCTCCTCTGCTGGACAGAGGCATATAGACATGCACAATGACCCACAGGGAGGGCTGGTGCTCCTCCTGGTATTTGTCAGAGCAGGTTTGGGGTGCAAACAGGCTGGGCTCTGTCTCTCAGTAAGAACAGGGCTGACGTACACAGGTGCCATTTGCTTGCCTGTCCCAACTACGGAGATGAAGGGCTTCCACTGTCCTGCGGCTGTTCTCTGCCTACCAGGGCACCCAGCCCTGAGCCCATGTTCCCAGGGACTCCCCAGAGGCACAGACACAGGAGTCAAATAAGAATCACATCATGGTTAAAAGGGAGTGAAGAGCCAGAGCCCACTCATCCTGTTGTCAATGCACCTGACACCAGGCACGCATTACCCATCTGTCAACTTCAGTCAGTGGCTTCTGAGGTCTCCCAAGGCATCCTTAATGTCGTCCACGGCCAGGGTCCTTTAAAGGTGGACACTGCCTGGTGCCTCCCACTCTCAAGTGCATCTACAGGCTCTCTACCACCCTTGGTGGCCTTAAATTCTCCTCATTGGTTGCTTTGAAGTAATGTTTTCTGCTATTGCAGAGAAATTGTCAACAGCATTAGCTAAGTGAAACAGGGTCAGTTACCTCCCCACCTGCCTAGGCAGGAAAGACAGACCTCGAGTCGCCAGCCAGCACTCTCAGAGCTGCCTCTCTCCAGTGTGGGTCACATTCCCGGAGGACCTGCAACCTGCTGGGGCAGCTATGCGCCCAGGGGAGCTGCTCTCCTCTCCAGCAAACCAAGGTTCCATAGGAAACTTCTGTTCTTCCGGGTCCTTCCCTTCCCCACCACACACTGTCAGGGCAGCCCCAGTGCCACCTAAGGTGGCCTATGTGGCTGCTCTGACCAGGTGCCGAAGAGCTGGAACTTGCAAATGATCACAGCGTTGCCACTGATTACTGATTTTACCATCTGCAAAAATTTGAGCTACTCTTTTAACCAAGTCTAACATGTTGGTGACAGCTATCAGGGCTGCAAGGCATCAGTGACAGTTGATTTCAGGCCATTTTAGCATCTTCTGCAGGTTCCATGTTCTTTTCACCAGAGTGTCTCTGGCCAGAGCAGGGTGATCAGAGCTTGGGGACTTAGGCCGCGACAGATAGGAAAAACTGTTGGCCTCCGAGACCTGGGGACGCCTGGGTGAAGGGGCTGGGATTGCTGCCTGCCCTGGAGATGCAGAGTCCAACTTGGGGTCTGTGTGGACGGCAAAGTCATGTGCTAGGATCAGCATGCAGCAGACCGCCTGGAGCTGTGTGGAGCCTCCTAGGAGCCTAACCTGATCAACTTTCAGCCTGAGCTTGAACTAAATCCAATAGAGATTGGCTTGGAGCAAGAGACAGCTGGCTGCCTGGACCCTGTAGACTGCAGCCCCGTGGGAATGGCAAGCCAGGAACCTCAAAAGCAAAGCCCGGCCTCACCCTGGTGTGAAATGCAAATCTAATGACTCCCCGGTGGGCCTCTGCTCCTGACCTGGATCCAGGAAGGATCCAAGCTTCCCACTGTGCCTTCTCCCCAGACAACCACAGCCCAGCTCAGCCCAGATTCCCCAGGCCGCGTGGCTGCCCCGTACTGCTGCACTCTCACATCCATCTGCCGGGAAGCAGGCGGCATGGCACCGAGGAGTGTCGTGTTCAGTTTTAAAATGCCACAAATAACAGATTTATAGATTTTTCTAAATACATTATTTTAGCTTGACAGCATTAATCATTCATGCTTCCTTCTTTCATTTTTCTACCTGCAATGGATTATTGAAACAGAAAATAACAACGAGAAAGGCTAGCAGCAGTATCAAAATGTCAAGTTTGTACTTACAGTTGTATGGGCCCAGACAGGGTCAAGAGCCTCAATTATTTGTGTATGTACACAGTGGTACGACACGAAAGGTTATGTCACCTGCAGCTATTTTCCTGCAGATTTAAATAGGACTGATATTCAGCTGTACAGTGAGCTGCTGACATGGAACAGAGAGCCGTAAAATACTGAAAACTCTCGTGTCAGAACCCAAAATATGAATGGGGTGATTGCCAGGTACCGCTGTGGGCAGCGCCAACATCACCGTGTGAATTCGCTCAATTACGTTGGGTTATTCCCCGGCCTGCTCTTTTTCATTTAAACAAAAGGCAGGAGTGAAATCACAGTGCCCAGCTCGGGGTGAAATGTCAGAACTGCCTGCTTTCTGGAGACCGAGAGGATGCGCACTGGTCAAGACCCAGGACCAAGAAAGCACGGAGAAATGTGTATGTGAATCAATGAGGGGGTCAGAAGAAGCGGCCCCTTGGCTGGTGAAGTTACATACATGGGATAAGAAAGATCTGCTAGGCCGGTGCCGTGGCTCAATAGGCTAATCCTCCACCTTGCAGCGCCGGCACATCGGGTTCTAGTCCCAGTTGGGGCACCGGATTCTGTCCCGGTTGCCCCTCTTCCAGGCCAGCTCTCTGCTGTGGCCAGGGTGTGCAGTGGAGGATGGCCCAAGTGCTTGGGCCCTGCACCCCATGGGAGACCAGGCTCCTGCCTTCGGATCAGCGCAGTGCACCGGCCGCGGCGGCCATTGGTGGGTGAACCAACGGCAAAGGAAGATCTTTCTCTCTGTCTCTCTCTCTCACTGTCCACTCTGCCTGTCAAAAAAAAAAAAAAAAGATATGCTGTTAACTCCTGGTCCCTTTCAGCATCATTGGTAGGAATCATGTGCCATTTGATCAATAAAAACAAAGCTGAAGTTTGTTTTTCTTCTGGGAGAGTATTAGAGAAAGAGAAAGAGAGAGAAACAGGGAGATCGCCCATCCGTTGGTTCACTCTCCAAATGACCAGTCAGGAGCCAGAAGCTCCATCTGTATCTCCCACTTAGGTGGCAGGGACCCAAGGACTTGGACCATCACCTCCTGCGTTTCCCAGGCTCATTAGCAGGGTTGAGTGGGACGCAGAGCAGTTGGGACTTCAAGCAGTGCTCTGATCAGGGATGCTGGCATTGCAGGTGACCACTTAGCTCGCTATGCCACAATGCTGGCCCCACACCTCTCTGTCTTGCTCATGTACACTTCCATGTGCATCTGTGGCCGGTAGGTGGATGGCACTGTGTTTGGGGAAAGTAGAATAGATTACACAGCATTCTTTCACAGACAGCTCAGCCTCTCGTTCCACCCACAGCAAACCAATGACCAAACAGGACAAGGCTCGAGGATATGAATTGACCACTGAAGGCCACCTAGCTGTCCACAAGCAGAGAGGGCTCAACTCGGGCACTGAGATTGCTGTACCCCATGTGCTGTGGGTAACTTGTCAGGGTGCCTTTTCTGACCTCACTTCCAAGGGCAGGCAGCGGTCCTGGGTAGGTGAACTGGTAGGTCCTGGGTAGGTGAACTAGTAGCAGTGGTGGTGGAACTTATGCCCTTGGTTCCCCCACCATCTGGGGCACTGGGAAGCACTCATGGGATTAGGTCAAGGTTTTACGGTCAGTGGAGGAGAGCTCAGGGGACGGTCATTCTGAAGGCCAGTGTATGTTGTAGTGCCACAGAAATGCCACCAATTGATAGTTAGAAACAGAGTTGAGTTTTCTTTTGAACCTTAACATGTCTAGAAAGTCCTTCTCTGATCACTGTCCCAACTCTGTGCTCAAGCCTCCCATGCTTCAGCCCCACTCTGTCATCCGCTGCCCAAGGACGTGTGCTCCATCTCTGCTGGTTCTGTCTCTGTAGTAGCTTTCCTCTCCACACATTTGCCTTCTTTTCTAACCCTAAGCAAGGTCCCATTCCCTCAGGGATCCTTCTCAGGCAGTTCCTCCTGTAGTTATGTAAGTTAGGATTCGTAGGAGAAACCAAGGTTGGTGGTTGTGACCCTAAGCCAAAAGGTGGAGTCCTATTGGGATGAGCAGGATGATTGAGCCTGTCCAGGAAATCAAAAGGAAGAATGTTCTAGGGCCACCACCTCGATAGGCTGAAGGGGTAACCAGTCTGCTGTATCCATACAAGGGGTGTGTGCTTCAATGAGGACGAACCTTGAAAACTGTGTGAAGTGAAAGAAGCCAGTCACAAGAACATATACTGTTTTATCCATTTATAGGAAGTGACCGGAGTAGCTAAATGCATAGACACAGAGAGCAGAAGGGGGAGGGGTGAAGAGAAAGGGAGTGGATGTTTGTGAGTCAGGTTCTTCTTTTTGCGGCATTAGAAGCATATTGAAATCACTAGTGATTGTTGTGCAACTCTGTGAATGTGCTAAAATCCCCTGACTTGTACAGTTCCAAAGGTGCGTTTTATAGCCTAGGGATGATAGCCTGAAAAGGGAGCAGAACCAGAAGCAAGCTATTTTCAGGAGTGTTCCGGTTCCCTCACCTGTTTCCTTCTCCTTTCTGAGGGATCTCTTTGGCTCCTATGCTCCCCAATCCACATGGAAGGGAATGGCTCCTCCCAGTTCCCATAGTTCCATCGTTTGGTACGAGAAATCAATCAGAATGAGACTGAGGTCTCTTGGTCCTGATTCCCAGTTTGCAGGAAAGAAGCCAACTGTTCTTGTGCAGATGGGGTCAAGTTCTCATCCCTGGGCCATTCTACTACGATGGAGGGTGGTGGGGAGAGGGCTCAGCATGGTCCTAGGGAAGGGGAGGAAGAGGAGTTTCTATAAAAGGGGATGGATGAAGCACAGGCCACCCCATATAGGGGCCACGAAGCATATCCAGGACACCTATCTTGCAATACATAGACAAAGCAAGAAACAAACACATAAATATTTTTCAAAACTCTGCTGGTACCATTTAGTTACACTTTTCTTTCCTGCCCTTTCTTAACTCTGTTTCTCTATTTTTTCTGTAAATCTTATTTTCTCAATTGTATTAAAATTTTATCAGGTGCAAAGATCGCTGTCTATTTCTTTGGCTGGCATGTCTCCATAGCATCAGATACAGCCCTGGAGGCTGACACTGGAGTTCAGTATGGAGAGTGGTGTTCCAACCTGGGATTGGTCCAGATTTTCTGCAAGCGTTTACAATTTTGGAGGCTATCTTTAAGAATATATCATGTATGTAAAGTTAGGGTTGGAAGTAAATATCTACTTTGAATGATAAAAGAAATCATCAAAAATATACACGGGAGAAAAATGGAAAATATCACAAATACTTTGGAAAAAGCATATTTTATTAATCAATTTTAAAAATTAACATTCTGACACATCTCTATAGTTCGTTTTCTTCCTACCATTTTTTGGTCTGCATTCTCTTTGATCAACACTTTTATAATGTCATTTTCTATAGTGGGAATAGAAAGATCCTTCCCCAGCATGCATAAAACATGCAAATTCACACTCGGATGAATTTGCTGAGTGACGTACTGCTACAGATTTGTGCCTCACAAACATGAATTCTCATACATTCTGTTTTTCTTATTCCTTATCAAAAATGAGAACGGAGTGTGGTGTGTTTTTAATTGCATATTTTATGTTCAATCTATCCCTTTTACAAGAGATTCCATTTTCGCTAGGCATCAATAATAGCACATCCACATGAATAGTTTTATTAATAATTCCTGATCATTGGAAGAATTTCCACAGATCAGCATCTGGCTTCACACACCTGAAATCTTGTTTTAATCCTTCATAATCCTGCATTGTGCATGCACATCTCAATAGAAACTCTAGCCTTGCGCTTCCGTGGTTTGCCTGGGATAGACTGGGATGGGGCAGACAGAATATTCTCTAAGTCAATTCTGCAAGCCACCAGTACACGGAAGCTGCAAATACACAACACACATAAGGAAATGGCCACACATGCATAAATATATCCCTTCAAACCAAAATGATTTTGTTCATCCCTGCCCAACCCTCCTTTATCCAAGTCCTCAGAGTGCCTTGGGCCACTCCAATTGCAAAACAGACAAGGAAGTTAGTGGTAAAGGGGAAGTTGGATGGAAAGCGACAGTGATCTCAACCAATGGTGCTTAACACCTTTATGGTCTTCACAAACAGGTGAGACAGGATCACATGCCCAAGTCCGATTTGAAGGCATTGGAAGGAGCTACTGGAATGGAGGGTTGCCAAAAATCAAGCCACATCAAGTTCAAGGTAAAATCAACTCTGTGCCAAGTGCTTTGGGATATTGTAGAAGGAAGGCATGGTACGCTTGTTGGATTTTGATGGAATACACCTTATTTCCTCCTCAAATGAAGGTGAGCTGGGGTTTGGGATCTTATGGTCTTTGATCTTAACCCAATTTTTTGAGGCACAGAATCCCAAATGATGGAAGAGGCCATCCATGTCTCTTGGGTTTCATTACAACTTAGTGTCTTAGGCCTCAGGCCTCAGATCTACGACACAGTAGGCACTCAGCAAATCATGAACTGATGGGTGGGTTAATGGATGAGGCCACAGCTAGTGCTGTCAGAGTCAAACAAGGCTAAAGATAGAGACGAGCATTGTAAATGGAAAGTCACCATACCGAAACAGCTCTAACAAAGGCGTTGAGTTTGCTTGCAATGCTCTCTATCCCATTGGCTGAGGGTCACCATGCATGGTTTTGGAAGATGTTCCCTCCGCCCCACCCAATCGGTCAGGAAGAGCTCATCATTTTCAAGGAAGTCCAGAAGGCCTTGCTGAGTCACGCTTTCCTCTGCCATCAGAAGTTTGTGAAGAAGGAAATCCTCAAACCATAGCCCAGGTTTATGTACTAGCACCATGGGCTGAAGATGTATTCTGAATATTTCACAAAAAGCAGACATAAGCACATAGATGCTTCATTTTAAAGTGAGACCAGGGCCCAAGTGCTTGGGCCTCTGCACCCATGTCAAGACTTGGAAGAAGCTCTTGGCTCCTGGCTTAGGCCTGGCCCAGCCCTTGCTGGTGCAGCCATTTGGGGAGTGAACCAGAGGATGGAAGATCTCTCTCTGTCTCTTCCTCTCTCTGTGTAACCCTGACTGCCAAAGAAATAAAATTAAAAAAATATATAAAACAATAAAATGAGGCCAGGCTTCTTCCCTTCCCCAGTACCAACTTCTGCTACCACCAGGCTCTGATTCTGGCTTGGATTTTTCTTCATGTAAGGGTGACTTAGTACAATAACTATATTGAAGTAATGGGCCACCCAGATTCTCAGACACTCAGAATGTGAGCAAAGGCCCTTTGCAGAGAGATTTAACGTGCAAAACACCAGTTAGCTGGTTTCAGGCACAGCTGGATTTAGGGAAATAAGTGACAGGGAGCCAGTTTCTCTCTCACCCCAGCCCTGCTCCTGTGCTGGGCAAGTGGTATGGACAAATGCCCCGTGCATCTGTCTTTTTGGTTTTGAAGGTTTTGGAAAACAAAAGGACTTTGTTCTCAAAAGCCACAACCACATTATTGTGATATATAATAACTTTCACACTCTCATAAAGTCTTGAGCCCAGCCTTTAAACAGTTGCTACGGCCAACAAAGTGTGATGATCCAATTGGTCGGGACTGAAACATGACCCCACCCAAGTGGGAGGAGGCCTGCCAGCCCTTTTTCTGAAAACACAGATTGAGAGTGGGAGAAGGGTGGTTCTCCAGACAGCGGATGCTGGGTAGAGACTGATCCATCAGTCAGCTACCAACCACTATAGGGACTGTTCCATCAGTCAGCTACCAACCACTATAGGGACTGTTCCATCAGTCAGTTACCAACCAGTGTAGGGACTGTTCCATCAGTCAGTTACCAACCAGTGAAATGACTGTCCCTTCCAACTTCACTTTGAAAAGGTTGTTCTATGACCTACAGCCAGAAGGACCAGGCTCCAGCATCCGTAATAAAGAAGTCTGAATTATTCTCCAGGGTTATCAGCTGGTGAGAGGAAGAACCACTCCAAGGCAGCTTTGTCTTAACTGATCTACCTAAGCAAAGGTGACAGCCCCGTACCCTCGACTCCACGGCGTGTGTGTAGAGACATGGAGTGTGGTTATTCATAGACAGCTGTTAATTGTGATTCTTCACAAAGGTGGTATAAACAGATCACTGCCAATTGAAAGTTTTAATTAGATTTATTAATTCCAGAATGTAGTTGAAATGTGGTGAATATTGATTGTAATGGCCTCTGTTTTAAATATAATTAATTCATGATCTGCATAATTGCTCATTACCTGTACCTTAATTATGGGGCATAAAACATTGTTTATCACTAACATAGTGCTAATGGGGAGACAGGCTCTCTCTCTGATAACTTAGGATTCTTGGTGTTTTTGTTGAAGAGAGCAATGAGACATTTCATTTTCTTTAGAGGGAGCAAGTGAAAAAATTGGACGCTGTGTCTCCAATGACAACCAGTATGCCAAGACAACCTGATAAACACAGGGCATTTATGATTCTTTTATGACTACATTTTCTGACAAGATAAAGTAAATACTCTTTTGTGGGACTTTACAACTGCACAAGGCTAAAGCTACTGTCCAAGGAAACTGAAAAATTCGAGTATAAATACACTGTGTTTGGGACTGGCTCATAGTCAATGAGGATATCCTAGCAGCTTGACAATTTTCATATAATATCATGAAGAATTTCATGGTTTTTCTTCATCTTCCTGCTAGAACCAGCACAATACATCTTTCCTAAGGAAAAAAAAAAACTATACAAATCTATGGTACTTTCTGTTTTTCCCCTGTACACCATAAATCCTAAAGATAGTTCACGTGCCTATTACTGTTAGCATTTTTCTTAAGACCAAGCAGCAGAACCGGGAATATTCTATGTACACAAAAAATATTACATTGCCAGAAAGATCTGAGTGAGGTGAGATTTCAGTGACTTTTGATTCTGTAGGATTTTTTTTTCCAGCGGGGGCAGATTTTGTTCACCAAGACCGTAGTGAAAGACAAGTGAGAAGGAACCATGTACACCTGTCTGTGTCCACCCATGAGGCTGCAGTTCCTGCGAGAGGGTGGTGCACCTGTTTAGATGAGCTGGGGAAGGTCGTCTACAGGAACCGACTGCCTTTTGTCCTAGGAGCAAAGCAAGATTGCGAGGGGCAGAGAGACAGCCACAAGGTCTGCTGCTTGCTAATGCCGTATCTGGGAGGGCTTAGCTCTGGAGGAGAACCACTTAGATCATATCTCTCTACTCCGTGGCTTTTATTCTATTCTTCCTTACAATAGAATAGCTCACAAGCACTCACCATCGATAATGCGTTCTTGTGCCTATGTTAATGATGCATGCCTGCACGTCACACCATGTGCCTCTGTAGTCTCAATTCTATATCCGGCTGACAGGGTGAACATTGTGGCACAGTGGGTTAAGCCACTGTTTGAGACTCTTCTGCCCCTCTCTCCCCGCCCCATCCCGTATCAGAGCACTGACTTGAGTCCTGGGTGCTGCACTTCCGATCCAGCTAATGCTCCCAGGAAGGCAGTAGATGTTGAACCAAGTGCCTGGACTCCTGACACTCATGTGGGAGATCCAGATAGAATTCCAGGCTCCTGGCTTCAGCCTGGACCAGCTCCAACCATGGCAGCCATTTGTGGAGTGAACCAGCAGACACAAGATCTCTCTGACTCTCTCTCTCTGTGTCGCTCTTCCTTTCAAATAAATAACTCTTTTAATAATCTTAAAAACAAACAAAAATACCCAAACAGTTGGCTGCCAGTCAGCTGAGGTTAGTGATAGAGCCACTGAAATAAGCAACCAAACAATGCATTAGTGGCTTTTGACTGAAGACCAGTTATTTATTTCATCCAAATGCACAAATCCATATTAGGTCTCAAAGAACTCTGAAAACTGAAACAGACAAAAAACTGAATAGAAACAATAGAGAAGAGGGACTTTTTTTTTTTTTTTGCTGAGATAGAAGCCAGATAAAGAAATGATTGGACATTTTTAACAAAGTGGTTTAATTTCAGCCATGCACCAGGCCTCTACCTTCAGTTAGGTGTGAGTGCTTCATGGTATCCAGGAAACAAAGCAAAGAGGAAAATTAGGAGTCCACTCTAGACGAATGAAAAGACTGTTATGAGGCAGGTGTTTCTTCCTCCATACTGATCCTGGAGCACCTCCTTTGGTCTGCCCCCACTGAATACCTGCTGACAAATACTAAGAGGCTTTCTGAGAGGCACCTGGGGGTCCAGGTTCTCTGTCTGCTCCCTTCCCCCATCAAGAGCTCAGCACCTCTGGGAATATTTGACCTCCTCTGAAACTTACTCAGACTTGCCAGACGCATGGGACAGTGCATTCCTGTGACGAAATACCAGAGGCAGGCTCCCTATGGAGAAAAGGTCTACTTAGCCCACAGCGCTGGAGGCTGGAAGCCCTCAGAGCACAGCTCGGCCCTTGCGAGGACACGAGGCCAGAAGGCAGGAGAGGAGACCACACCACGGTACAGGTAGCCAGCGAGCTGGGGAGCCCAGGCCGAGGCTTCTATAGCCACAGCCATCTCAGGGGTCCCGTGAGAAATTCCCGAGTGCCCCTGGAGGACCTGTCCCCAAACAACTTAGGACTTCTCACCTCTTAAAGATTCTGAGTCACCTCCCAATTCAACCAAGCTCCCAACACATGAGTCTTTCGGGTCAGAGACAAACAGCATCCAACAACCTGTAGCAGCCAGCTGGAGCTGCCACATGGTGTTGCACACACTGGGTGGCTGGAGCATCAGAGGTTTCTCACAGACGGGATGCTAGGAGCCCACCACCAGGGAGTCGGATGTCAGCCGGGTAGCTTTCCCATGAGGCAGAGGTCATCTTCTTGCCTTCTTCCCGGCCTCCCCTCCGGCACCTGTCTCTGACCTAATTGCTTCTTCTTCTAAGAGCATTCCTCACCCTAAAGACCTCATTTTAACTCATTTACCTTGCTACAGTCTCAGCTGCAGTCACATGAGGATGTACTCGTGGGTTAGGACATCAGTGTATGAATTTCGCATGGGAGAGGAGGCACGGACCAGCCCATCACAAATCGTAAATGGCAGAATTTGAGCAGAAATACAGGCAGGTGCTTTGTAAATGATAAGCAATTGGCGAATAAACAGGGACTTCCCTGGGTCTCCCAGTGCCCAGAGCAATGACTGTCAATATGAGCATGCATATGTGTGTGTGCGTGCATGTGTGTGCGTGTGTATGTGTGAGGCAACTCCTGGGGACCTTTGGGAACTCCCGGAGACATTTTGCACATTTTTTGGCGGTCAGAGCCAGAGCAGGTGCTGCTGGCATCTAGTGGGTACAGGTCAGAAGAGCTGCTCTGAGCATCCCCCCTACCCTGACAGCGCCGTCCTCAGCCCCCAGCATCATCCACACACAGACGTCATCCAAGCCGGATCAGCACGGATCTGCCCCCTTGGCTGTGTTGAAGTCTCACTCGCCCACTGAGAAGTGGAAGGGAGTGTGGGGAGGAAAGAGCAAAGCAGCGAAGCCTTCTCGCTGCTGGTTTTCAGCTGCAGTGCCCGCTCGCTCTGTGTGCATCTGACCTGCAAACCATTTGGCCATGCCCAGGCCGCCTTAATGCTTTTCCAAGATTGTTTCTCTGCAGTTAGAGAAAGTTCCACTCCTCCCTTGAATTATGATTGGTTTACTCTTCCTTTTTTCTAGAGAGCTTCTCATCGTGTCCAAAAAGCGAGCCAAACAATGGTTCAGTTCAAGCAGGGGCTACTCCCAGCGATTGTCTCAGACAGCCGGGAAGGGACTCTGCTCCCCGTGTCCCATAGAACAAGCAGTAGCAATGCTTCTTTTTGTCCCCCTTCGCTTCCATTTCATCCCATGCTGTAACTAAATTTAGCCCTCTCCCCAGTGACCCTGGGAAAGAGCAAAGCGTTCTTCAAATTCCGGGATGTGGAAGAGAAGGAGGAGGAGGAAGAAAAGATCTTAAGAGTAAATTAGACATTGAAACTGCAGCAAGGGAGGGGGCAGGTGCATGGGGCTCTCAGGGGGTTGGCAGACCTGTGATATCTGGAGAACAAAAGACCCAAGGAGATGCACAAGGTCTTGCTCCTCCAAGTCCTGGCTCCTTGGACGCATCAGGGAACCCACGCCTCCTCCCAGCAGGCAAGGCACAGTTCAGCCCAGTCATAGCCCCTTCTCCCTCCTTGATACTCCCCATCAAGGGGACTATCAAGTTTAGCAGGACCTCTGAGTACCCCTTCCAGTCCAGTCTTGGGGGTGAGGAGTGCATACCCAGAACATCAGAGAGAAGCAGAGCTTCTGTGTCAGGCTGGGTTCCCTGGGCTCCGGGGTTGAGGCGCAGGTAGAAGGGTTATCGGGAGAGGACCCTGTGAGTCAACGAGAGGGCAGGAGTGCGTGGAGGGAGAGAGTCTGACCTCCGTCTCCCACCACTGATGCTCAGCTGCTTCCCTCTGGTGCTCCGGGACTGGGAGAGACCGCCAGAAGGGTGCCACAAGCAAAACCAAACAAGGCTGGGCCTTGGTAGTGCCAGGCGATCTCAGGGAGAGGCAAGCCATGTCATAGCTTGAGCAAGGGCTCCTGGCGAGGGCGCCTGGGCAGAGCACCCCAGCTTGACTCCAGCCCCTGGAGCAAGCACAGCAGAGAGTTAGCCACTCGGCCCACTGGGGCCAATGGTCCCTCCCATGAGCACCTCCCTAGATGATAACCAGCAAGTGGGCCCTTGGGCTTCTCACTGAGGAGTTCTCTCGGTCATCACAGCACCCTGGAGAAGCAAAAGTCTCAGGAGGGTAGGGGATTTTTTTTTTAATGAGCTGGAAAGGCAGCTGCTGGAGGCTGGAGGCCCTGAGTGCCCTCCCCAGGCCTTGTGCAGGAGAGGGGCCCCTGGACATGCAGTGTGGCTTTTGGAAGGCGGGAGGTTGTAGCAGAAGAGAAGAAAGCCGTGGTCACAGGACCGCCTGAAGGACCATCAGGAAAGTCAAGGTTCCCCAGCTCTTTGCTAAGAATGGGGGTGTGGTGGACTCTAGTAGTAGTGTTAGCCTCTCGGTACCTTAACTTCCCCGCACACAGGATGGGGCTAAGGGGAGCCAGGTGGCAGCGAGGCAGGGGCTGTCAGTGGCTGTCAGAAGCTGAGCCCCCTGCTGCCCTCCCTCGGCCAGGGGCAAGGTCAACGTGAGCAGTGTTGGAAATGGCCCAGGGATGCTTTGTGTGTTCCTGGGCGTGTGGCCTGGCATTCCGGACGCAGCTAACAGAGCAGAGACAGGTGGATTTGACAAGGCAACCAGGCACGATCGTTCCATTTTGTAAACCAGGAAACAGGCCTATGGTGGCGGAGAGGCCAGACACCAGGAATCTGTGTTGGCCCACACTGAGCCTGCCCTTCACGGGGCTCTTGGAGATCTTTGAAAGAATGGTGACAGCGAAGGCTTCTATTGCTATAAAACTACGAGCGACCTCCAAAGGGTTCATGGAAAATGCACCTAATGAAAACGCTATTTTGGATTTCCAAAATTTTTGCACCAATATACACTTATCTTTCAATGCCATCTCCACCTTGCATTCACGTGGTAGAATTCCAAGGTGGGAAGGAGCATTTGAGAGCCATGTGTCCCTCCTCCCTCCTGGGGCGGGGACCCTCGGTGCAGAGAGGGAAAGTCACTCGCTGGAGTCTGCACGGCTGACCACGGACAGATCCCAGATCAGATCGCCGACTCTTTGCCGCCTTGTAACTGTTTTGGAAGGCACACTGTTTTGGATGTGGGGGATTAGGAAGGGATTGCTTGATTATCAGTGAAATTGATCAGCAGAGTCACCATTTAATTAAAAAATATATCAAAAGCTTTCTTGATAACGACTGACCTGTTACACTGAAGCAATTAAAGCAGTGATTTTATTTACTGAGTCACTGCCAAGTCCTGTGATTTTTTTTTTTTTTTGTAACACCCTTGTGAGAACTCAGTTGGGGTATGTGGTAAGACGCAGTCACATACTGCCTTTTCTTGAGATCGCGCATGACACAGCCAACCAGAGACTTTGCAGGATGGGTCCCTCGCACAGCGGAGGCCCCCTGTGTCCCATTCTGCCCCTAGTGGCTCCAGAGGGACCCGTCAGGCGTCTTTGCCAGGGCCCATATCTGATCGGGTGAAACGCACACAGACATTGAACGGCTTTGAGCTTGCTCTGCGTTCGTGCTAATTAGAGATGGGTCTGTTTGAAGATTTAAAGATGAACTTGGACAAATTAGAATTTTGCCTTTATGATGTCACAAAGCATGAAGCACAACTGCTTTGGGCTGGATGCCTCTGGCCCCTCGGCTGCGCATCTGGCCAACGAAGTCCTGAGAGTGTTGGCTTTGAGGAGGTAGAGCCTTCGGGGATGAGCAGGCCATGAAGGTGAGTGGGATCCGCGCCCTCATCAGAGGCCCCAGAGTGCTCCCTCACCCCTGCACCGGGCGAGGACGCAGCAAGAAGGTGCCGCCTCTGAGCCAGGAAGTGTGCTTCCCCTACTGAGAATCTGCCAGCACCTCCATCCTGGACTCAGCAGCCTTCAAAAGCGTGAGCAGTCAGTGATGCTGACAAGCTGCCCGGGCTATGGTGTTCTGGTACAGGCCCTTAAGTAGCCTGGCATCCCCAGTCCCTCCACTCACTTCTAGGGGCAGGTGGGGATGGGAGGAGCCAGGCCTTGCCAAGCAGGCCTTGGTGAGGTGCTTCATGAAGGCCATGGATACTGGGCTTTAGAGAAGCAAATCCTGAGTCCTCATTCATGCAAAACTGAATCGAGCCACATTTTCCAAGTCATGTGCCCCAGTGGGTTAATGTCACAAGATATTTTGTTAGGGCATGGACTAGAAAGAATTCTGTGATCAGTTAAATTTGGGAAATGCTACTTACAATACTGCCCTTCTGCATTCACATACTACGAGCTCTGAGATGTTCTGAGTCAATATGCCAGCTTACTTTTTGGTTTATCATGATCCCAATTTATCTGACCACAGAATGCTGCCCTCCTGTCACACCTATGAAAAAGTTAAAGAATATATTTTGAATAACTCCTAATCGGGTAGCGCTAGAGTGAACCTCGTTATTAATCAAAGGAGGTCTGAGCAATTGAGTGAACCAGGGGACCTGGCTTTTGATCTGGACCCTTCAGTTAATTAGCTCAGTGGCTTCGGGGACATCATGTCTCCGTGAGCCTTAGTTTGCTTGCTGGGAAACAAGGGGCCGGAGTGAGATCACACCCCATGCCCCTTCTGAGTCGGATTTGCAATGGTTTTCTTTCTTTTTTTAAAGATTTATTTATTTATTTATTTGAAAGAGTTACACAGAGAGAGAAGGAGAGGCAGAGAGAGAGAGAGAGAGAGATCTTCCATCCACTAGTTCACTCCCCAATTGGCCACAACCACCAGAGCTGTGCCGAACTGAAACCAGGAGCCAGGAGATTCTTCTGGGTCTCTGACATGTGTGCAGAGGCCCAAGGATTTGGGCCATCTTCCACTGCTTTCCCAGGCCAAAGCAGAGAGCTGGATTGGAAGTGGAGCAGCCAGGACTTGAACCAGCGTCCATATGGAATGCGGGCACTGCAGGAGGCAGCTTTACCAGCTACACCACAGCACTGACCCCTGCAGTGATTTTCCTGATTTGCTAAGACTCACTTACTAGTGGGCTTCCTGCTCTCATCACCTGTCACAGTCCATGGTGGCAGCTCCAGGGTCTACAGTGTGGCCTGTGACCTCCCCAGGACAGCGGAATTGAGTCGTGGAACTCTGAGGCCATGTGGTCAGGGTTTCTGCCAGTGTAGTCCTGATCCATGTAGGATGGTGGCTGCATCAGTGTCTCTCTCTCTCTCTCTCTCTCTCTCTCTCTCTCTCTCTCCTCCACCCATTTGTTGCAGATCTCTGTGTTCATGCATGTTATCACAGAAGATTCATGGAAGGGTGAAGGACACCTGCCCCCTCTGCCCATGGGAAGTCCACGCGTGGGCAGAAGCAACCACATGTGGCAGTGGATGTTGATGGTGAACATGTTTAGGAAGATTCTAGAAGGGGTAGCTTAAGGCCTGGGTAATCACGGAGACCCTCAAGCAAGGTCTGAAAGGTTGTGGAATTCAGATTCTGAGCACAGCGGTGGGACAGCAGTGCACGAGGTCAGGGGGTGGCCCGGCGCCTGCACTGGCTTACGTGGAGAAGGTGTATCAGAGGGATTATGTGCAACCAGAGTCTACAGACCAGCCAATGGGAGCCTTTGAGTGCTGGCGAGTGCCCAGTGAAGTATGTTCAGGAAAATGATATTTTAGTAAGCAAACCTTGGGCCACAACCAGAGCTGGATGGTGGAACAGACACCCAGGGCCCCAGACCTGGAGGCTTGTGAGAGTTTTGGTTCCTGTTTGCTGGTGCAATCTTCCCCAACCAAGGGCAGAGCATTTGGAACCAGGCACACCAGGGCCCTTAAATAGGAGTGAGCTAGAGAAGGAAACTCAGGTGCGAAACCCGGAAGCAGAGCACTGGAGGCAAGAAAACCCCAGGATTGGAAGAACCAGAAGGGTAAGGAGGGGCCATGCAACGTCCTTGGAAGAAGGAAGCCTTATCAGCCAGTTGTAGACAATCAACCAGTGCCTGGGCTTCTAATGGACATGATGCAGCCAGGTGTGTGATGTCGGACAACAATGACATCAAGAGAAAGACAAGGTAATGCTTGAGGTTACAGGTTGTAGAAAGATGAGGATGAGGCTTACCTAAGGACGGTACCTCTGCCCCAGGAAAGCTCACAGGAGGAAGCTGAGCACTTTAGTTTCATTCTCATGAAACGGAAAATAGAGAGTAGTTGTTACGGTAAACATTTAATGAGTGATTCAAAGATTGCATTTTGGACATCCTGGCGTAGCAGCGGTGCTGCTGCCTGTAGGAATCCTGGAACCAGACTGCCTAGAACTGCAAGTAGGAGCTCTCTGTATCCTTTTCCTGACTGCACCTGGGAATCTAGACAGCGCCGTGCATGCTGCCTGGAGAGGCTGCTCCACGGGGATGTCTACAGCTCACTGGGGTAAGGAAAGACTTTGGTTCTTTCTCCGTCTTTATTGTGTGTTCGCTTCAGGACTTAAATCTCTTACTTTTTCAGCTGTGCCCTGGGCCACTGAAGGCCCTTGTGCATGTCTGGGAGTGGATGCTGGTCCACTCTCCAGATGATGACTGGAGATACTTGGCCCTGGTCTCTGGACACAGATCCCAAACACTGACTTAGGGGCCCTGCTAAAATGCTGGGTGAGGGGGCTGGCGCTGTGGGGTAGCAGGTGAAGCCACCATCTGCAGTGCCGACATTCCGTTAGTCTCCGGTTTGAGTCCAGTTCGAGTCCCAGCTGTTCCACTTCCATTCCCGCTCTCTGCTATGGCTGAGAAAGCAGTGGAAGATGGTTCAAGTGCTTGGACCCCAGCACCTGAGTGGGAGACCTGGAAGAAGCTCCTGACTCCCGGCTTCAGATATGCCCAGCTCTGACCTTCGCAGCTATCTGGGGAGTGAACCAGTGATTGGAAGACCTCTCTCCCTCTCTGCCTCTGCCTCTCTCTAAATCTACCTTTATGAATAAATAAATAAATTTAAAATAAAAAGAATTCTGGATGCATTGACTTCCCCCTGTGCCCACTGTGTGTGTGTGTGTGAGAGAGAGAGAGAGAAGGAGAGAGAGCCCGCGAGAGAGCAACAATGCCTGTGGACAAGTGATGGGACCACTAGCTTAAACTAGTGAGAACTACAAGAGACCAATAGTTGAGGTGACTGGGCAGAGCAGAGGTAAGGAGGGCTTGCGGGACCCCGTGTTGCTTTCCTTCGGGATTCTCCATTCTGCTTCTCATGGCCTCAGCCTCATCCCAGCACTTCCGTTCCCTATGAGAGAAAGACGGTGGCCAACATTCCCCAGGATAACATGTCTTCTTCCCCAAACTCAGAGGGAGGAAGACAGAGACAGAGAGAGGGAGAGGGAGAGGGAGAGGGAGAGGAGCGGGCTTCAGTCCTGGAAGTGGGAGCTCTTTTTCTATCTTGCTGCTCCAAAGTGGAACCCAAGGGCCGGCGCTGTGGCTCACTTGGTTAATCCTCCACGTGTGGCACCGGCATCCCATATGGGGGCCGGGTTCTAGTCCTGGTTGCTCCTCTTCCAGTCCAGCTCGCTGCTGTGGCCCGGGAGGGCAGTGGAGGATGCCCAAGTGCTTAGGCCCCTGCACCCGCATGGGAGACCAGGAGGAAGCACCTGGCTCCTGGCTTCGGATTGGCATAGCTCTGGCCGTGGTGGCCATTTGGGGAGTGAACCAACGGAAGGAAAACCTTTCTCTCTGTCTCTCTCTCACTAACTCTATCTGTAAAAAAAAAAAAAAAGTGGAACCCAAAGCCATTCTGGGACCAAGCACTCGGGCCAGCACCCTGGGTGTGCTATTGTCTGTATCTATCATCTCTGACCAGGCGCTTGGGATTGGTCAGTTCCCAGGCCACATGTGACCTGGAGGGAGGGAGAAGGGTTCTGCAGGGAACAGAAGGGAGACGTCAGTCAAAGGAGGTCAGATTGGGTGCTGGGGTGTCACGCGGGGGCTGTGTATCGCCAGGAGCTGCTTCAAAAAATACGTGGAAAGTAGAACTGCAAGAAAAGTTTATTTTGGTGCAACACATTTTTGAAATCCATGCATAGTGTTTTTGTAATACATGTTTTCTATGAACTTTTTGAAGACTCCTTGTCCAACACCAGCCTGGGTTCCTTGTCTGGGTCCCTGGATCAACCAGGATGCTTCTGGCTGAAGTCATACAAAATCCTGCCTCCTGCTGTCTGAAATGACAAGGGGACATCCAGATGGGGAGCATCCCCTGGAGATGACATGATGAACTGCACCCTAGCTACTGGCAGCTCAGGTGGTTCCCGTCTCTCTTCTCTTCTGTCCTCAGCATCCGCTTCACCCTCGGTCTCCTCCCCTTATTGCTGTTGCAAAGAAGCAAGCAGAAGTCATCTCTTGTGGTTCTCTCCTGCAGAGGGGACGTTTTCCCCCAAGCACCATCTGGGCCCCAATCCCAGCTCCACCCTTCAGGAGCAAGTCCCTCAGCTGTCCGTGGAGTCCACCCTGCAGCCCTCGGCACCAGCCCTGGCACACTGTAGTCCTCAAGGCCCAGCTCGAGTCCTCTGGCTGGTCCCACATGTCGACAGGAGCTGCATGCTCTGGCGTGAATTGTCCCTGCACATCCAGGGCTCAGTGCAAATCTTCCAGGGGTTTATGGTCAAAGTGAAGGTCAGAAACTGAAGATTTGGGGCTGTTGTCCCTTGTTGAGCCCTTTGAGCAATCTCAGCCCCGACAACTCTTGTACTTAGGAACACTGGCATGATCGCTTTGCCCTGAGGATTCTCTTTGCCGAAAGCCCCCGACATTCATTCCCGTGCCTGGGAAGAAAGGTTGCAAGCGTTATGTGTCAGGACCTAGGTCTAGTGTTTTAGAAGTCAGATCTTCCCTCCTTGCCTTCCCAGTCCCCCAGGACTTTCAGATTTACTGTTTAAATATTTATAAACTGCTACAATTATTTATTGGAGGTTTACGTTGTTATTAGATTTAGTGTGGAATATGCATCTCTTCCTCCAAAAATAACAGGCCTTTCCATTAAATGACACGCACTAATGAGGCAGTAAATTGTCTCTTAAAGCAGTGGAGAAGGCTCCGCTCTCCTGACAGCCCTAAGTACCCTTTATTTAAAAGTGGGCTCCCACCTCACTGAAAAGCACATTCTTCCTGATGTCCCCAGTGCTGTTCCACTCCGATTTAGGGAATTTTGGTGCTGACACCTGGAGATCTCACCGTCAGAAATCAAAAGCAGGAGGCACCTCCTCCTCCTCTCCATGACTGTTGTTACACGGATGTGCGTGTGTGCAGCCTTGTGCGTGTGCTTCACCTGTTGCTCCTAAGCCACCTCCATATGTATGCAATTTTAAATCCAGTGACTAAAAAGGGCCTGCTCCAAACTAGCTCTCTATCACACACACACACACACACACATACACAGAGAGAGAGAGAAAGAGAGAGAGGAGAGAGAGACAGAGAGAGAGAGAGATGGAGCGAGAAAGAGGCTGATGGTTTAATATCACTTGGTAATAGGTGGAATTAGAGGTAGTATCTTTTTATTTTTTTACTTCTTTTAATATTTATTTATTTTACTTGAAAGTAAGAGTTACACAGAGTAGAGGCAGAGAGAGAGAGAGAGAGAGAGAGAGAGAGAGTCTTCCATCCACTGGTTCACTCCCTAATTGGCTGCAATGGCCAGAGCTGCGCCGATTCGAAGCCAGGAGCCAGGAGCTTCTTCCAGGTCTCCCACATGGGTGCAGGGGCACAGACACATGGGTCATCTTCCACTGCTTTCCCAGGCCACAGCAGAGAGCTGGATCAGAAGTGGAGCAGCTGGGACTCGAACCGGCGCCCATATGGGATGCTGGCACTGCAGACCGTGGCTTTACCCACTATGCCACAGTGCTGGCCCCTGAGGTAGTGGCTTTTTAAATTTTACTGCGATTCTTTTGTGTTTTCCAAGTTCTCAGAAATAAACTTTAACAGAAAAAAAGTTTGTGGTGTTTCATTTGTAAACATGTGTGTGTGTGTGTGTGTGTGTGTGAAACAAAAAGAGAAAACTCCAATCAGCAGTTCCCTCCCCAAATGCCCTCAATAGCCAGGGAGAAGCCCAGGTAAAGACAGGAGCCTGGAACGCAGCCTGGGTCTCGCATGTGAGAAGCAGGGAGCGTCACCCGCTGACTTGCAAGGTGTGCACTTAGCGGGAAGCAGAACCAGAACCAGGCACTGACCGGGACGCTGTGGGTGGCGTGCAGGCTGTCTCCACTGGCGCCGTAGCTGCTCGGTGATTTCCATCGTGGGTTGCTTTATAAAGCAGGCACGTAAGTAGCGGAGGGGAGAGACCGGGATGCCAGTCTTGGCTCATCCGCCAGTGGATGCGCAGACCTCAGGCAACTGGTGTCCCTTCTATGCCACCTGAGGACCCCATAACCTCTGCCCTGCTGTCCTTGGGTGGGGGTGGGGTAGCTTCTGAGAAGCAGATGGAACACTGCACTTGGAAATGAAAAACTAAAGAAAGAAAATGTTGCCAGCTTCTCCTTCTCCCAGGAAGAACCAGGCAAAGGCGTATGGTCATGGATCTAAGCTGGCTGTCCCCTTGATTTCCAGCTGGTGTCCGGGCACCCCGGAGCCGCTGTGGGACACTGCACGTTGCAGATGGAGGGAGAGAGGTGCCCCAAGGCAATGTGAGACTGCAAGTAGCCCCAACCGCCTGTTTCTCTTTGTGTCTGGAGACCGTCTCAGCTGCAGCTGAGAGTTGCTGGCGTTTGCAAGGGGCGCTCTTTAACGTTCCATCTATGCCCCCAGACGGGGCTCCCCAAGCCATGGCTGCGAATCTCAATCCTACCCCGTGATGGCTTCCTCTGCCTGTGGTGCTCAGGCCCCTCCGGCAGCTGCCCTGGGCACAGGCATCTGTGCTCCCTGGAGGCCGCTGCTTCTCGTCTTCCCATCGCTAGGAAGCCAACTTAGACCAACAACCTCCGCTTTGCTCCCGGCATGTGTGCCACAGGCAGGCATGCACCTGCTTGCCTACAGGGAGATCGCCTGAGGCCCCGGGTATCTCCAGACATTTCTGGGGTTTGGCTTAGACGATGAGGGAGGGGATGTCCTGGAAGTGTGGCATCTGGGAGAATCAGGGGGCTGCTGCCAGGCCACCCCCTCCCTCCTCCACTGCACAGAGTTGGGACTCCAACTAAATAATTGAAGTATCAGTAACAGTTTCTTTCCCCTTCTGCAGGCACTCCCAGGGGCCTGCCGTTTGCTTTACGGGAACAGTTGGCATTCAATACGCTGGGTGTCAGTGCAGCAGTGAGGTGGTTAATTTTGACTGAATATTATGCTATATAACCACTTGGCATTTAACTTGAAAAATGGGTTTCTGCTTCACCTGTCAGCATACCCAGTTCTCATCAAATAAGTGAGTGAGAAAAATTTTTAAATTTCAATTTCCTGATGCTATTAGACACTACTTCTTCCATACTTAAACAGTTTAGCAGTGCATGTACCGGTTTTTGGTATTCAGACCGCGCCTGGGACTACATGCTATTACAATAGCTTTTTTGTTTAAAGGGTAAAGAGATGCATGGATCTTTATCTTGAGGTTAGGAAAATGTATTGCAGGAACACGACCAATCAGGTGCCACGTAACTTTGAGACATGGCACCGTCACCCCCAGTGTAGCGCCGGGAATTCCAGCGCCGACCGCAGCGGAGTGGGGGCTGTCGAAGGCGGCTTTGGAAAAGCAGTGAATGTGCAAAGGAATCCTGCATGGTACTTCAGGGAGAAATTGATCACTCGTGTTAGCATTAATCTATTTTTACTGTTTCTTTTGTCAATTATAATTTGGTAAACCGTGCCAGAGACTCGCATTCATGAACTCTCTATGTTTAAGATTAAAACCCCAGGCTCATCCACTTAGGTGAATTAGAGATCTCCCATTATTCGTAGTTCAAACAGCTTGATTGGCGTCACTTTATTTTGTCTCTACATCCCTAAAATGAAAAGCCCATGGAGGGAAGATGACAGGATTGGGTTTCCATGTCTTAGAAACACTTCCTTTTTTGCAATTTTTAAAATATTTCATTTATTTATTTGAGAGGCAGAGTTACAGAGAAAGAGGGAGAGACAGAGAGAAAGATCTTCCATCCGCTGGTTCACTCCCCAAATGGTCATAATGGCTGGAGCTAGCCAAAGCCAGGAGCCAGAAGATTCTTCCAGGTCTCCCACGCAGGTGCAGGGGCCCAAGGACTTGGACCATTTTCCACTGCTTTCCCAGGCCATGGCAAGAGCTAGATGGGAAGAGGAGCATCCGGGGCTCGAACTGGCACCCATATGGGATGCCGGCACTTCAGGCCAGGGCTTTAATCCGCTGTGCCACAGCGCCGGCCCAACCACTTTCTAATAATACCTTGTTTGTGTGGTAGATGGGCCCTGCACTTGACAGGAAATGCCCCTTGCTGACTTAGTCCTGCACCACGTCCAGTCCGCCAGCAGGCTGGGTCTGGTTATGGGAAGACAGCATTCACGGGGCCCAGCCACGCACATCCGTCAGCCTGTTGTCCATGATAGTCCAGGACGAGGCCGGTCCAGAATGTTCATGGGGAAAAAAGGAATTAAAACCAAAGATTTTATTTTGGTGCCAAACAGTGTGGAACTCTGCACATACATTCCCCACAGTAAGCGTTTTCCATGAACGTTTGGGAGCTCTCTTCCTAGGCATCGATTTCAAACAAACTTATGCTTTCATTCCGTTTTCCGCACCCTTTCTGAAGTTCCCTCGCTGTCACCCCACACACCCTGCATCTCACAACACCTGAAACGTTTACACTTTGGAGTTTTACAAGGTTTGCCCCCTGCGATTCAGTCTCACGCTTCCCTCTGCTTCCGTCTGTGTTCCTAGCCCAGTTTTTCCAGGCCCTCAGTAGAGATGTTTCTGGAAAGAACGCATGGCTTGAGACGTTACGCACTTGTGACCAAAGCTTATTATTGTTCTTCTTATTATCATTTTACTAATGCCAAATGGGGCGGTGTGAAATTGGCTCCAATTTGCAGGGGAGGGGAGAGGGGCAGAGTGACCTGTTGGAGCCTCACAGCTGACAGCAAAAGCGCTACCTCCATTTGCACAGAAGCTGTGGGAATTCAATGAGTTAGGAAATGCGAGCTGGGAAAAAAAAAAAACAAACAAACAAACAAAAAAAAAAACTTCCCAGCACATGGCAAATCCTTGTTAAATATGAATATTCCCCCTATGTCTGTTATTCCAGGAGCCTCACCTGGGGAGCCCCAGGCAGCCAGGGAGGTGGCATGTCTGCTGCCGTGGGCCTGGACCAGCAACACAGGGATTCAGGCCATCAGCCCGCGTGAAGCCATTTGTCTGCATCAGAAACATGAACCAGATTTGCCCGTAATGGGCTCCATATTTTGGCCGGGCAGCCTCAGATGTCTGGCCAATAGGAAATCCGTGTCCTTCCTGCACAATTTCAGCCCTAAGAATCTGTGACTCTCTTCTCCCTGGAGGCCCATGGAACAAGAGGAGGGAGGGCTGGAAATCAATAAATGGATCGCACACCTCCAGGGCTGCGCCATTTGTCATCTCTGACCTGCACAGGCGCTCTGCCGCTCACACCAACCTGTGCGACGTGTGCTTCGCGGCCTCTCCGGTCCTCCACTTTGACCTCTCAAAACATTGCTTCAAGCTTCAGGAGGCTGGGTGGTGAGGAGAGGACGAGAGAGAGAGAGAGAGAGAGAGAGAGCGAGCGAGCTTGCAGAACGTGTGTAAAGAGATCATGTTTAAAGTGCTGGCTCCAGCTGCTGGGGCTCAGGTACCAGGTGCCAACGTCACCCTCTGAGGTCAGCCAGAGTAGCTGGGACTCGTCACTTTTAGGCAAGTAGGTGCTGCCCCTGGAGGCCAGTGAGCCCTGCACAGTGGCCCTGCTCGCCTTCTCAGAAGGCCTCCAAGGAGGAAGGCATGGGGAATGAACCATGATGATCTATACACAGTCTTCAGGGTGAAGTACAAACTCATCGATGTGTCCTCGAAGGCCACTCATTCATCTGTAATACCTGGTGTGCCTGGGAGGAGAGGGGGACAGAAGCTGAGGGCACCGGCTTGGCCCAATGCCATTAGGAACGCTGGCCCAATGCCATTAGGAAACCCGTCATAACGGTGTTAGAATAAGGCGGGGGTAGCCGGCGCCGCGGCTCACTAGGCTAATCCTCCGCCTTGCGGCGCTGGCACACCGGGTTCTAGTCCCGGTCGGGGCACCGGATTCTGTCCCGGTTGCCCCTCTTCCAGGCCAGCTCTCTGCTGTGGCCAGGGAGTGCAGTGGAGGATGGCCCAAGTGCTTGGGCCCTGCACCCCATGGGAGACCAGGAGAAGCACCTGGCTCCTGCCATCGGATCAGCGCAGTGTGCCGGCCGCAGCGCGCCTACCGCGGCGGCCATTGGAGGGTGAACCAACGGCAAATTTCTCTCTGTCTCTCTCTCTCACTGTCCACTCTGCCTGTCAAAAAAAAAAAAAAAAAAAGAATAAGGCGGGGGTGGGTCTGCAAGAGAACCCTGACATAGCCAGTGGCAGGAGGCTGTCAGGACCTGTAGGATTGGAGCGGTGATGGGAAGAGGTGGCATTTCAGGCCTCCACGGTCTGGGGCTGCTCCTGCAAACTCGGCCCATGGAGGAAGGGGCTGACTGGGGACTGTGCAGCCACTGGTGGGTAAGCCACAAGCCCGGGAGCCACTGAGCTCACTCTCTAAAGACGTGTGCACCTACAGGCAAGCTGAGGAGCCTCAGGACAGTAGGATAAGGTAGGGCTGAGAGTGGAAGAAAGTTCCAGCAGGGCAAGTCCCCAGCTGGCCTACCTGGAGACTCTTGGGAAGATGAGTGGTTTCCCAAGACTAAGAGAGGCTAGGGGCCAGGAGGGTGGGCTTCCTTCTAGGGATGCTGCTAACCTGCATGGTACACGTGGGTGGTTCCCCCTGCCGAGCTGGGTCTCAGTTCCCTCACCTGCAACCTGGGACCATTGGATTGACTGCCAGGGGTTACCTTTAGATGACTATTCTAAAGCTCACACCTAGAGGACGGAGCATTAGAGAGGAGACACGGCCCAAGGCAGCTCAGAGACTTGTTGGGCAGTGAGGGCTAAGTCCGGGATATGAAGTCAGGGTGTGTGTCTGAATGGAGCATTAACGATGTCAAAAAGTTGGTGGAAAATGGACTTACAAACGCCGCTGCTTCCTGCACAAAGCACAAGGAACACTCCAGAAACAGCAGCGGCGTGTGTGGTGCGGCCCTGGAGCACCGGGGCTTACCGGCCCTGAAGTTGCCATTGCCGAATGCCATGGCGCGCCTGCCGGTTAAGCGTCTGGAGCCGCGAGCTGATTTGTGACCGGACCTCAAGGTCCGCCTGTGTCACGGTCGCCCGTGATTTATCGCTCGCGCCACACCTCACCCTCTCTGTTGTGCACTAATGTCCTGTCCTTCATATCTTCCTTTAATCACGAGAGAGTAATTGCAGATATTTAAACACTCGAGTTTCCTGCAGGAATTTCTATACTGGGTTTTATAGGCCTTTTATAACAGAACAAATCACAGTTTGGATGAAATTCTGAGAATTCTCTCGCAGGATAATCACACTCAGATTGCCTCCCTACTGCTAGCTTAATGTGGCTGTCCAAGTTTGGGATTTACTGGGGAGCCAATTTGTTTTAAGAAATTAACAAAACCAATACCTAAGTACCCCACTGAACATAAAGTTTTTATTCATTTTGGTGAAAAGGAAAAAAAAAAAGCCCCAACATGCGACTTCTCACAAAACAGCTCTTGAAAATCATTTTTATGAAATTGAATCTCTCTCCCCAAATGATTCCCTCATGCTAAGCGGGACGGGGCATGGCCTTGCAATAATCGCTCCCTTGTATTTGTCTCGTAAGCGGCTCGCGCTCTGCGGGCTGGGCGCGACTCAGAGGCCTCATTGCCCACTTTTTTTCTTTTCTTTATTTATGTGGTTGCAGAGATGCAGGGAGCCACACTGATGAGAGAGGATATTCCCCAACAGGGAGAGTCAGACGACAACTAGGAGATAGAGATGCAAGAAAGGAGTCCGGATCCCTCACACGCCCCCCAACCCCCAATCCCCACAGATTGGATTTTTTTTTTTTTCCAAAATGTGCGCTGGAAATGAGAAAAAGAAAGGAAGAAGGATGTGCTTTCACAGAGCTGGGTGCAGGCAAACCTCTCTGAAAGGCAATGGTATTTCCTCCTGGGTGGGGATGGGCGGGGGTGGGGCGCTGTGTCCCTGGCTCTTGCCTGGTGCCCTGATTCCGCCCTGGGCTGGACGCACGGGCTGGCTGCGCTCTCCCGCACCCTCATAGCCACTTTGGGAACGAATCTCCAGTAAAGCATCGCCTTTTTGTGTGTCTGCAGCTGCAAAGCTGGGAGAGAGCCCCCTGGTCAGTTCCCTCTGGTGTGCAAGTCTTGCCGGGGGCATGATCCTCTCGCCCAGGGGAGGAGCTGCCTGTTGGATGTGAGCTGACCTGAGGCTCATGGCTGGTGGGCGTGGCTTGAAGAGCCTGGGGATCCCCTGCTGCCACAGGGCTTGGTGACTTTGAGGCATTTTCTTAGTCTCAGTGCTGAGGTTAGGAGCGGTTGTGGGAGGGCAGAGACTCAGAGGGGCTCCCAGGAGAATCCTTGTTGGGGCTCAGTGCCTTTGACAGCTGCCCCAGGACACACCCCCAGGATGGCCATGAGGCTGTGAGGGGCTCCCCTGGCTGGCTGGATATGGCTGGGGTAGGGGGAGGGTGCAGAAAGCAAAGGCTCATTGTATTCAGGGAGCAGTGTTCTCTGCCTCCCCTGTGCGGCACAGTGTTGGGCTCCCAGGGGAGACGGCTCAGCAAGACACTGCTGCCCGGCTGCCTGCACCTGCGGGCTGCCTCTCACCACCCCAGGACCTGCATGGGGGTGACTGGCTCCTCCAGGCAAGGTCACCCCCTGACATGGACATCGTGGCCCAGCCCACCCTCCTGCATGTGCAAGACCGAGAGCATCAGGGGACAATGCTGCCCTACTTCTTGGACAACCCAGCACCTGGGCAGTGCAGGCTCCCATGGCCCTCTTTGGTGCTTATCTCCACCTTGCTCTCTGGAGTCCTGTCCTCACACATGTGCCCCACTGCCCCTTCCACCATCCTGGCTCCTTGCACTGCTCCCCAGCCTGCCCACCCCCTGCCCACTCCAGGGCTCCTGGTGGAAGCCATGCGGCGGCGGGTCTTGATGCTCTCAGAGCCAGTGTGGCGCCCTTTCAAGCTGAGGCCTGGGCTGGAGCTTCCCTGTGCGGCTCCAATTGTGACATATCTGACTCTGAGATCGGGCACACCTGCCACTTCTCGGCTAGAAACCTACTTATTGCCTGGTCGCCTTCCCTGCACTTCCAGCCTAGATCCTAGAATCCTGCAGGGGCTGAGCTGCTCAGATCAAAGGCATGGATAGCAACCTGCTCCTTTTGGGCACAAGTCCACCTCCAGCCAAGCCACAGTGTGGCTGTCTCTCCCTCACACCTGCCTCCTGGGTGCCCCCTGCTGGCCAGTTGGCACAGTTCGCATGGCTTTGAGCTATCTGGACCCCACTAAGAAGCCTGTGGATTTCTGAGCCAAGCAGGAAGCTGCCCTCTTAGGGGAAAACGCCTGGAGTGGTGCTTGCGAAGTCTTCCCAGTTGCTCCACTAGAATGAATGGAGCTCCTAGCGTGGTGTACCCTCACCCAGCCAAGAGCTGGGAATGCCACTGAGACCAGCCCACGAACCTGCTTCGTAGCAGGGGATGGCTCCGTGGGGTGACAGACCACGGTGCAAATGGCCCCTGGCGAGAAGGGCGCAGGTGATGGATCGGATCCAGCCATGTGGATGTCAAGGTTGGATGTCCCGCTGAGGAGGATCTCCGTTGGGTGGTGGGAGGCTTACAATGTGGCCACTGAGTGATGGGGAGAGGCGGCACCTGGGATATTTGGGAGGCCAGAGGAGATGGAAATAGTGAGGGGAAGGCTGGGAGGCTGGACTGAGAGAGGCTGGTGTGGTGGGACGGAGGGACCTGGGCAGGGTTCTGACAGCTGGGCAGGGGCCATGTCCTGACCGCCATGGGGAGCCTGGACTGCTCCACACGCCGGGGCAGTATGGGAGGGCAATGCAGTCCTGGTGCCACGTGGCCTGCTGCAGGAAGCCCATCACGAGCAGAACACACAGGCTTGGCTCTGGCTTGTGCCAGCGAGGACTGGGGCGACACTTTTCTCCAAAGAATCTATTTTAATTAACAGGTTTTATTTACCGCCGCAGAGCTCTCTCTTGCTCACAGCCCATTTAAGAGCATTTTAAATTATCAGCTTTTATTTCTCACAAGGACGTCGCCCTGGAAGGGGAACTTGCCTGTTCACACTGCTGCCCTGTTGGCCTGAGGCAGCGGAGAGGAGGGAAACCCTGCGCTGAGCCCCAGCTGCTACCTGATACACACCTGGCCCCAGGTTTCCCCAGGAGACCCGCTGCTACCTTTGCCGGTGTGGTCAGCCAGAGCAGTGTCTGGGTCAGACCCCTCCACTTCTGTTCTACCGCGGTGCCTCTGGTGCTGGGAAACACAGCAGGCTCGTGCGTCTTGGTTAATTCCACCTGCAGTGGCTTTCCATGCCGCCTCTACTGAAATCCCCATCAGAATGCCCTTTGAGGAGATCCCGTCTTATCCACTGCGGATGGAACCACTCCTCTAGAGAAGCCCCAGCCTCAACCTGGCCAGCAAAGGCGGCATCCAAGCCCAGGAGCCGGACAGCCACCTGCAGAGGAACAAAGGAGCCCCCTCCCCCTCCTCCCCTTGGCATATGTGCCTATTAAAAAATTTATTGAGCCTATTTTAATATCCTTTGACTAACGGGAGAGTTTTAAGACCTTTCTAAGTATGAGGGGAGTAAATCCTGGTTCGTGTTTCACCCAGAAATACAAAATAAAAATGGCCCTGATTGTGGGGGGGACTCTCCCTGCTGGCCCAAACCTTCAGCTTTGGCAGCTCAGCTGCCAGCTACATGCACAGCCAAGAAGCCGCGTGGTAGCAATCAGCGCCCTAATGAGCCTCTAACTGGGTTCTACCTTATCCCAAAGGTACGGCGAATAGCACTGCTTCTTTTAAAATATCAAGAAAACATCATTTGCTCGAAAATGTCCCTAAAAGCAGGTCTAAATTGCCAATAAAGGCGATGTAATTGTATCAGCATGGATCACAGAGCAGAGCTCAGGCCTGGGAAGGAGTTGGCAGGGCTGCAGAACTGCACGGCCGCTGAGGGTCTGTGGCCCCTGGGAGGGGTCCCAGCACAAGGCAGCCACCCTGCACCGCTCCCGGGCAGCGGGCTCCAATCCGTTCCGCTTCAGGGCTCTGAGCAGGCGTCTGCAGAACTCAGGTTCCATCGGCGCAACTTTCGGGCTGCTTTTCCGAGCCGGCAAGCTTTCTCCGTGCCCCCTCCTTCAGCTCCTGGGCCTGAATGACTTCATTATTGTCTCCTCGGCCAGGTTAATGATGGGAGGGCGGAGAACACGCAGCATGCGTGGGAGGTGTGTCCGCTTAACCGCCCGGCCAGCCGCGCCCTCCACCTTCCAGCTCCGTAACCGCTTGACTCGCAAACACATATACAGTATAAATATTTAAGAAAAAGTAAATTCCATTAAGCTGCTGTGTGATAGATGCAGTGGTAGGTACTTATCTTTGAAATATTAAACTCTAGACATTTATATCCATACAAAAAAGAGTTTCCTGCCATTTGATGAGAATTATGTGCCTGGCACTAATAAAATATTAAACTCCAATTTAAAAGATAAGTATCTTATCCACTTTTTTCATAATAAAACATTTTACAGTGCCCAGGAAAGCCCAGGCAGCAAAATTTCCATACAATACTGTATTTACAAACTTTCAGGAAAGTTTCGTGTCTGCCTTTACCAGGGGCTGCTTTCACTCGGGCATCCTGATTATTTGCCCTAATGACAGGGCGCATTTCAATAATGCATGACACAAGGTGTACACACAGGGTTTGTTTGTGCACATGGCGATGCCGCCGTTTTGGTGAGCGGCTCTCCTTGCCAGTTAATTAAATGGCGGTGGTCAGCAAGGTTGCATTATCCTTTTCGGTCCCCATTATATAAATTAATGTCAAACTGATGCAGCGTTTCATGTTTAAAATAACAGATACAAGTGTTAGAAATTATAGCCTGCAGTTTGCCGATGTGACAATGCATTATTTTCAGTGGCAAATGTCACTGTCTAACCCTTGCCAACGATATGGTGACGAGGGCAATGAGTCATCAGTGTGAGTTATCAAGTTGAGTGGCTCCTGACAAGTGCCTGGTGGTGCTGCGGTGGGGGTGGGGAAGCGGTCGGTGCCTACTGCGGATCCAGGAGAGCACCCCTCCTGGTGGGACAGAGGAATCACCAGTCAGGACAGCCTGCTGGTCCCAGCTGAGGCCTGGTGGGGCCGGCCTTGGGGGTTGTCCCCAGAGTCTCCTGAGCTAGGGATAGTTCAAAAGTCAGATCAGCTGAAATCTGGGTGAGTTTCCTGAAGGCTCAAATATTTCCAACTGGCCTCCCTTAATTGGATGTGGAGTGTGGGAGCCTCAGTGTCTCCATAACGTCTATGGCTATCAATCTGTACCCTCACCTTTGGCTTGGGTGTTACTGAGCTGGGCTTTGGCCATGGATGGAAGGTTCTGGACATCTCCAGAACATTCTGGTCTCTGCCAGGGGGAGTCACCTGGGAAAACTCCCTTGTCCCGGTGGAGATGAGCTTTATTTATTTAAATATATATATATACACAATATTTATTTATTTATTTATTTCAGAGGCAGAGTTACCAACACAGAGAGAGGTCTTCACCTGCTGGTTCACTCCCCAGATGGCTGCAAAGGCCAGAGCTGGGCCAATTCAAAGCCAAGAGCCAGGAGCTTCTTCTAGGTCTCCCACATGGGTGGCAGGGGCCCAAGCACTTGGGCCATCTTCTACTGCTTTCCCAGGCGCATTAGCAGGGAGCTGGATTGGAAATGGAGTAGCCGGGACTCAAACTGGTGCCCATATGAGATGCTGGTGCATAAGGTAGAGGCTTATCCCATTATGCCACAGCACAGGCCCCTGGAGGTGGGCTCTGACAATAGAATTTCTCTTAACAGCTTTCTCCTTCTGCCTGTTGCTCTGGACAGATGTCCACAGACACCTATGCCTTCAGAAATGCAATTGCTCAAGAGGAAGACCAGAGAGCAAAAACTCGGAGAGGTAAACTGGATGAGGTTTTAAACTGAATAAAAGTCACTGTGCGAGCAAATCTCCCAGGCCTTCGCCCTCAGGTTTGGGATTGCGAATTGCAATGCACAACCCAAGGAGGCGTCATTTGACTTACGAGCAAGTGAAACACGTAGCTGGCGGGATAAGCTAGAGGGGCAGGAACGAAATGGTTCTAGCATTCAGAGCCACCGTGCTTTCCCAGAGAGATATCGGGCGCTGTGATGCAGCATGGAGCAGGAAGAGACCCTGACTGGCACTGAAGATGGGCAGCATCGCCTGTCAGAGGACGGGGACACGCCTGTCCTCGCTGCAGATGGACAGACGCTTGGCGAGGGGTCCCAGCTTGTCCAGCAAGCATCACCAATTCAACATGTTGCAGTCAAGCATTCTAGCAGAGAGAGAGAGAGAGAGAGAGAGAGAGAGAGAGAGAGAGAGAGAGAGAGAGGACAGGTGGAGAGCACCGAGATTTAAAAATCCTAACAAACACCGCGCCGCCCAGAAGACAGCAGCTTTGCAAGAGCTCTTTCCGTGGACTCTGGTTCCGACAAAGCAGGTGAATGCATGTGAGATTTTATCCTGAGCCCGTTAGCACTGGGGGGTTTCTGCAGGTGTGAGGGACCGTTCCCGAGAGGGACAGGGATTGCTGGATGTGTGGCTGGGCCACAGACGCCAGCTAATTTCAGAAGAGGGGCTCCGTGCTTCCCCAGCACCAGGCAGGCAGCGGTGGAGACCGTTGGTTCTGTAAATTACTGTGGAAACAAGGGGCTGCAATTATCATCACATTTGAAAAGCATCCGCTAATTACACTCAGGATACACTGCGCTTAATACCTCTGATATCTGTTATGAGCAAATCAGGCACGCCGTGATCCCTTGATCTCCCAATATTTGGAAGAAATAATTGCTCTGTAAGGGGTTCTTTAAAAGCCCGGGGTCCTCTTTAGCAGGGGTTTCAGGGCTGTGGTCTCGGTGGGGAAGGCTCAGCTAGGGCTCCTCTATTCTGCAGGGTTGGGGGGGTATGGGGTGGCAATGCAGCAGGGTTTGCCTCGGACACTCACCAGCTGTGTGACCTCAGGGGAGTGTCTTAACCTCTCTGAGACACTGTTTCCTTCTCTATGGAATGAGGAAGGAAACAAGACTCCGGGGGAAACATGATTAGGCTGGCGAGTGTGCAGACATTAAAAGCGCAGATATGGTCACCACGGTGTGTGACCTGGAGGTCCCAGGAGGCGGGGCCTGTCATAGGAAGCCAGGCTGTCCCGACAGTGTGGGGTGGGGTGGGGGAGGGGGAGACCGGCCCACTCAGGGGCTTCTGTGGCACCCCCTGGAAGATGCGGCAGGTTTGGTGTTCAGGTACCTGAGTCTGCCGTGGGCATCTTTGCGCGTGCAGGCTGTGATGCTGGCTTCTGAAACCTGCTCTCCTGACCCTGAACGTAGCAGTCACAGCAAAAGGGAGCTCAGGAGGAGAAACAGCAGTAACACAGTGTGGTACCAACACGGCCGGCCGGCTGGATTTCCTGTATTCTGTTGCGTGTTGCCCCTTCTGCTCCTCTCCCTGCAGCCTCCATGTGTGCCGAGGCCCTGGCCCGGGCTCTGGTCTCGCGCTTCACCTACACACGGTACAAACCTCCCAGTGTCACCAACCATGTAGCACCTGTGTGAACCCTGAGTTGATTCCTTAGTATCCCAGGCTCAAGTTCAAGCTCCTTGGCCTTGCCCTCCAGCCCCTGACCACCCCTCCAGTCTTACACGAGTTAACTTAGCGCTCCTCCAGCCAGAGGGGGCTTTTGGAAGTCCCTGGAATAGGCACGTTGCCCCGTTCCTGTCTTGGCAAAGTGTTGAGCAGAAACAGGCTGGGCCTCCAGAGCTGGACTCCGCAGTTTCCAACCCTGCCTGACACTGGGAGCTGCGTGCCCTTAGCCAAGCGACTTAGCTCTCTGAGTCTTAATCTCTCCACCAATAATAGATGTCATTAGTTGACTATGGAAAGTGACAGGGGACTTGGGTGACTTTGTTCTTTATTATTTGAAAGGCAGAGTGACAGAGATAGAGGCGGACACGTGGAGAGAAACAGACCTTTCATCTGCTGGCTCATTCCCCAAATGACCCCAATAGCCCAAGGCTGGGCCAGGCCGAAGCCAGGAGCCTGGAACTCAGTCCGGGACTCCCGTTTGGGGGGCAGGGGCCCACACACTTGAGTCATCATCGGTTGCTTTGCCAGGTGCATTAGCAGGGAGCTGGATCAGAAGCAGAGCAGCCGGGCCCAGAACCAGCATTCTCATATGGCATACTGGTGTTGCAGGTGGCAGCTCAACCCACTGCACCCCATGCTGGGCCCGTGACCTTGTTCTTGTGTGACAGGTGTGAAGAACATGTTTGAAAGAGCAGTCTCCTGAGCTAGGAAAGGCCTTTGTCTCTTTTCCCCCTTGTGGATCCCAGAAAAGGTGAGTTTCAAACACCTGCTTTCCCAGAAGACCCCTTTAGTTCTTGGCTCCACCCCCCCCATCCTTTTCCCAAACACCTCTCCCACCCTCCTGTTTTTCAGCTCTGCGTTGTTCACTGCTTGGTCTTGACCTCTAGTTCTAATTCCAGTCTTGTCTCTGCTAGCTGGCCAGATTCCGGAAGAAAGGAGTCTTGCACCAGTTCCTCCCTTGGACTGGGGCTGGGCAGACAGTGCACACTCGGCCAGGAGCAGATGGACACAGCGAGCACCTGCCACCACAGGGGCATGGACGACGGTCACCTCTGCAGGACAGTTGCGAGGGGCTCACATCTGCCAGCCTACTGCCAAGCATCTCCAATCCAAGCCAGTCAGAGAGACACCTGACAGGGCTGGAAGGAGGCGAGACTGGAGATGGCTGGGGTCTGCCCTGAGCTCTCCACGTGAGCATATCTCCCTTGCTGGACCACTGGTTGCAGCTTAGGGAGGCAGGGAAGCCAAATGCCAGGCTGGTGCTGATAACACCACACCTGGTCTTCGAAATCGCCACTGCCTCCTTGGTGTTTTTTTAAATTTAATTTTAATTTTTTTTTTTGACAGGCAGAGTGGACAGTGAGAGAGAGAGATAGAGAAAAAGGTCTTCCTTTTGCCGTTGGTTCACCCTCCAATGGCCGCCGCGGCTGGCGCACTGTGGCCGGCGCATCGCGCTGATCCGATGGCAGGAGCCAGGGGCTTCTCCTGGTCTCCCATGGGGTGCAGGGCCCAAGCACTTGGGCCATCCTCCACTGCACTCCCTGGCCACAGCAGAGAGCTGGCCTGGAAGAGGGGCAACTGGGACAGAATCCGGTGCCCCGACCGGGACTAGAACCTGGTGTGCCAGCGCCGCAAGGCGGGGGATTAGCTTAGTGAGCTGCGGCGCTGGCCGGTGTTTTTGCTTAGGGGCCCTGCGTGTGCCTGTCGGGTGCCTCGGCCACAGCCTGGTCTTGCTCCCTGGTTCCTTTTGTCTTAAGCAGAGAGAACGGAAGCACTGTTGATTGAGAGAGGTTTTCTAGAAGTAAAAAGAAATGAAGCTGAAAGAAGGCAAGGAGGAGGCGAAGACGGAGGCAAGGGATGAAGAGGGGTAGGAAGAGGAAGAACAATTTAGGAAGGGAGGGAGGGAGAGAGGGAGGGAGAGATGGGAGGAGGGAGAGAGGGAGGAGGGAGAGAGGAAGGAGCAAAGGAAGGGAGAGAGGGAGAGAGGGAGGAGGGAGAGAGGGAGCAAGTCTACAGAGACCCGGGACCCCAGAGCAGCCAGGACAGAGCAGTCAACTCCTTTTTCCTCTCTTAACTTGCAGCGGATCTCATGGAAAGCAGAGTGTTGCAGTCTGAACTCTCGGCTCTGCGTGACAGGGACAGGGTGGGTGGCTTCAGTCTGCAATTGAAGGTAAAATTAACGCACATGCTTCTCCAGTCTTTTCACAGAGGAAGACTTCCAGCCAAATGCGAGTGTTTCCACATACTCCCTCTTGGGAAGACAGATTTGCATATGCATTAAGGCCATTTTATCAGAAGGCACAGCAGAGGAATGACACATCTCAGCGACAGCGCCCGGTGACGGATAACTCCACACAAAACATACATTTGAGAGCAAAACAGGAGGAGGAATAGAATTAAGGGCCGACGTGCGAGCAGCACAGATTGGAGTGTTTGACTCACTTCCTGGCTCTGCGTGAGTCAGGTGGCGACAGGTGTTCCTGCGCTACCTGCACTCCCCGTGGGGCTGCTGGCCACCGGCGCGTCTAAGTTGCATTACCTCATCGCTCAGGTGCTCAGTGAGACCATGTCCTGCTCGGGGCCTGGCCCTTGACCATTTCCCCGCCTCCCTTCCCCGCCTGTCACCTGCTCAGGTGCATTGGTCACACAGGCAGGGCCTCTGAACGCTCGGATCCTGCTCTTCCTGCAAAGTGTAACTCGGGGTGGAGGACCCAGAGGAGAATTTTCTGGGAAACTCAAGACACTGAGGCCTGGGGGGCAGCTTGCTTGCTGGGCGCAGTGAGTGCCGGGAAGGGGAGAGGCTTCAGACTGGAGAAGAGGGGGCAGGTGTGCAGCCAGGAAACTTTCTTATGTGGGGGTGGATTTCAAGTAAGCACCTCAAGAGCTCTCAGAAGTGCCCATGTCTCCAGTATACTGCGATGGTTCTTCCTCTGGGAATGTCTTCCTCAGAGAGGCTCCCCCAGCTGAAAAGCCTCAGGGCTCACACGCCATCACCCTGCCTTCCGCAGGCTCCTTTCTCTTCTTTCTCTTCTCAACATCATCATCTCAGAGAGGGCTTTGGTCCTCTGGCTCCCAGCCCCCAGTCACTCTATGTTTTATCCTGGTCTGTAGCCTTTAACTACCTGCAAAAACCATCCATTCATTCGTTCATTCTCGTTTTGCTCATTGGTCCATTCCACATGCAGACTGTCCTGAACACGGGGGTGATGTCTGCTCCTTCAGCGTCAGCCCCCTGCATCCAGAGCCTGTGGCAGATGCGTGGCAAGTGGTGGCTCGGTGGCTAGATGGCTGCCCAGCCTGTCCATAGCTCTCTCTGCCCTCTGGAGGGGCTGGCTCTGGGATGAAGGGCTTCCTTATGAAACACGGGAGCTTTGCTAGGGGTACCGAATTGTTCCACTCACATCTTTCACAGCTCGGGAAGTGTGTGAGGTCCAGACGCCAACACAGAACAAGACAGGCAGGGGCCCTGTCTTTATGGAAGGTACAGTTTTGCAGAAAACTCTGATGTTTAGAAGAAATCCACAGCATTACCTGATGAGGGTCACTCGCAGGCTCTCGCAAGACACATCATCCATTGTTCCGCCAAGGGACAGCTGGATAACCCAGAGCCCTGGCGGCATCTCACATGCACTCGTGGGAATGCAGATCACCAGCCTGCAAGCAGCGGGCTTGTGCCTTTGTGCCTGAAGTGTGGGCACGCTCAGAGGGGCACCACATCCTTGGCCTTGCTGAGGCTCTCCTCTGGCATGGGGAGAGAGCTGCTGCTGGTGAAACAAGAGGTCTCACCTCCCAGCCACATACACATCTTTGAATCCAAGGTCCCTGGAGTCCTCCCCTGTGTTACCAGATGAGGCCCCATGTTCCTGCACTGGCCTGCGGAGTGGTTGCCTCTGGTGACTGTGAGAGGAGGGGCTGCACAGCCTCGTGGGTGGCCGATTGCACCAGGAGGAGATGCGGAGTCACCTTTCTTGGTAGAAACCCTGGTGCTAACTCAGGTGGAGTCTGGGAAAATGCAAGTTGAAAGCTTACTAGTTTCCTCTTTTTATGAAATGTTCATATAATAATTGTAAGTAACAAATGCATATATGGTTATGAGTCTGTGGACCTGACCTCCTTGGGAGAATCTCACGTGCAGATTCATAGAGTATCAGCTTAGGTACCCAGGATGGGCCGTGTGCTGATGCAGGCAAAGAACCTCTGAGCCACGCTCGGATGGTTGCTGCAATGCTGGGCAGACCAGCAACAGCCAGGTGCATGCAGGTCCAGTCCCCACGTCACCCACTGAGGAAGCAAACAAAGCAATTTGTATGGGGGTGGGGCTCAGCGAGTTATAAGCAATTAACCAAGTTAGCCCTACAAGTAATCACATTAGCCTGCATTACCTGGTCCTGTGAGCCCACAGTTGCCAGCTCTTTTCAGCTATTAATCACAATGGTCATGCAGCTAGGGGCAGATGCGAATACCCAGGTATATATGATGGTCTTAAATTCTGTCCTCATCTCCTGCAGCAAGGCGGCACCCAGCCAGGGCCTGGGGCTAAAGGTGGGAGGGCGGGAGCCAGCACAGATTACCGAGGATCATTGGGGAGAGGACAAAGCAGCTGATCGCATTAACCTCCCATCCGTGGTTAAAACCCTTGAAACGACAGGTGTCTTTCGGAGACAGGTATTAGAACTGCTTGTTGCTAACTTCCCAAACTAGAGCTCTAATATTTTGCAAATAAATCGCCATAAACATGCATTTCTTGATTCTATCAAGTGTCTCCCCGGGTGCTAAGTCTACCCTTGTTGCCATAGATTCATTTTCTTTGTTGGAAACATGACTATGGGGTGCCATCTCCACTCTCCCTAACCTGGGAGCTCCCCTGGGTCTTTGGGAGGGGATTGGTACCCATTGGACTATCCTTGGCCTTCCTTCCTTTGGAATTTATGCGATAATTTCAGCAGAACCGAGACCTGGTGCAGCAGTTTTCATTTTTTTTTTTTTTTCAAGGCTGCCTCTCTCTTGAGATGCTGGAGGGTTTCCAATGGTTCCTTCTGGTCCCTTTGGATGGGAATTGTAACAGATCAGCTGAGAGTCGCGGTTCAACATTGTTAAGCTTATCAATATAAATATAATGCTAAACCCCTTTTAGATAATTGGAGCTATGTGTGAAAATGTGACCAATTTGTGCATAAATTGGTCCTACACTTCTTCCTGGCAAAGGGAGACAGAGAGGGAAAGAGAGACCAACCATATGTGAGGCTGGATCGCGTCTTCTCGGGGACTTTTTCCGCACCTTGCATTCTGGGTCCAGGCTCGTGGCTGCTCACAGGGGATGCACACCCACAAGTCCCCTTGCCCTTTGGGACCAAACTGCTCTGTCCTAGTGGCTGCAGCGGCAGTAGCAATCGGGCGCTCAGCACCGCAGCGAGGGGGAGACGCAGACTGCCTCTCCTTGGACAGTTACCAAATTCAAACAACCAACTGGAGAGACTGACGCCCATAGAGAGGAGAGGAGAGGGCGCCGAGGGAAATCCTGGAACCAACTCATCCCGCCTGGAAACCTTGCTGTCGCTTCGGGATCCTGGAAACGCTCGCGTTCTCCTCCTGGCTGCTCCTGGCTGTGTGAGCGTTTGTGTGGGAGGGGTGGGATGGCGGCCGGGAACGAGTCCAGTTTCCCCAAGGCTCACTCCTCTGGGGCAAGTCAGGGGGCCCAAGATGATTATTATAAAACCACCCACAGCCCTGTGTGCATTATTCATGCATTAATTTATCTACTGTTACACAGAGAGAGAGAGAGAGGTGGAGAGGGTACTCTCGTCTGCTGGTTCACTCCACACATGCCCACAATGGCCAGGGCCTGGTCAAGCCAAAGCCAGGAGCCAAGATCTCTATCTGGGCATCTCACAGGAGTGGCAAGGACCCAACTACTTGCACCATCACCACTGCCGCCCAGGGTCTACATTAGCAGGGAGCTGGAATTTGGAGCAAAGCTGGGTGAGACAAGGATATCTTTTTTTTTTAAGAGAAATGTTTATTTGTTTTTGCTTTTTTTTCTTAAAGGCAGAGTGAGAGAGAGGAAGAGAGAAAGGTACCTTCCACCCACTAGCTCACTCTTCAAATGCCCTCTCAAGTCAGAGCCAGGCCAGGCCAAAGCCAGAAGCCTGGAACTCCACCCAGGTCTCCTGCGTGGGTGGCAGAGATTCAAGTACTTGAGCCACCATCTGCTGCCTCCCAGGGTGTGCACTAGTAGGAAGCTGGAGCAGAAGCCAAGTAGCCAGGATGCAAACCAGGCACTCGAATATGGGATGCAGGCATCCCACGCAGGGGCTTAACCCGCTGCACTACCTTGCCTGCTCCAGACCGGTGTATCTTAACCACCAGGCCTGCTGATAGCATTTTACTGCCAATGAAGAGGGCTTCACAGAGCTCAGTCCTCCCAACGAGAGAGAGAGCTAAGGGCTATCATCCATACTCTATAAATTAAGCTCAGGCTCTCAGAAGATTAAGACTAAAACCAAAGCAAAACCAAACAGCTGTTGGAGGATCCTGGGAAGAACTTCCTCAAATCCACTCTGTGCTTTGCAACTTTCTAAGGAGTTTCCTTGTTATCCCCCAGGAAGGCTGAGATGAGAGTGTAAGGAAGAGAGAACTATTTAAAGCTCTTGCTGTCTGTGGCATCATTGGGCATTTCTGGTGGGTGGGTTTCTGATGGGTGGCACCTGTCTCCACGGATAGCCTGGCCAAAGTGTCCTTGTCCTCTCCCGCTGGGGTCCTGAGGAGCATTTGCCTCCCTTTGAGGACCAGAACCACAGCCCCAGTCTTCCAGCACAGAGGTCTGGGGACCGTGCACATGGGGGTCCTCCACAATTGACCTCTCCCGTACCGCAGAGGCCCTCGGTGCCGCTGACTGCCGAGCAGAGCTGAGCTTTGTAAGAAAAAGGCACTCTCCAAAATGCAGCTCACTCGGAAGACACAGCAGCTCCCTGTAAGCCTCCAGGTTTCAGCCCTGACTTTGGGGGTGCTCAGGGTGGGAAGACCTGTAGCAGCCTCCAAGACACAAAAAAGCACCAGTGCCAAGGCCTTTTGCTGTGGAAAGATGGGTGTTTGCTGGGAATACCGAAGATGGCTATTTAAACTCCGGGTTATGTTTCCAAATGGACCCCAGGATTTCTGGACCTCCAGTCCTGCCTCAACTCCCCCTCCCCCTCACTCCAACCTGGGGAGGAGAACGCGAATAAAGAGGTTTCTTGGACATCAAATGCTCTGTTAAAGCAACAAGATGAGTTAAGCAGACGTGAATCAGAAAACATATGGATCCAATTTTGGTTTAAAAATTAATGGGAAAACACATTCTCATCAAACTCAAAACAATGAAAAATATTTTTTAAGCAGGCAAAAAATCCAAAATACAGCTGGGTTTGCCCAACTCCACGCAGACTCCTTACCGCCCATGGCCTCCTTCCTTGGTTTTCAAAAATAGCAGATTGAGCTGAAGGATGCGTGGAATAAATTAGGGCGGCGCCAGTCAGGTGCAGGCTTCCAGCATGATGGACCACCCAGGGCAGGGTCCTTAAAAGGTGCTCTTGGTGGCCGATGCTTTGCTGTGTGAGCTGATGGGCACATCCCCTGGACTGGAAGTCGCAGAGTGAAGAGGGCACAGTGCTGTCTGTGGAGGGGAAGCTAAGGTCGTTCATGAAATGCAAAGGGAAAGCAAAGCCAAGTTCAACTTCGGTCTCTGGTGGCTGGGATCTTGCCCTAGGGGAGAATGCTTTATCCATCAACCACATTTCCTAGGCTGTCCCTTCCCCAGGTAAAACCCTCCCTCCTTCCCACAACCCTGCAGCCACACATCTTCAAAATCCCGGCTGCTTGGAGCTGCCTCTGGGGGATGGCTCCTGGGAACCAAGGCTGTTTCCTATTGCCCTGGCCGGTCCCGCTCAAGGATCACGGATGAGGCAATCCGTTGACAGAAGTGATGGGTGATGGGCGGGGAGAGATGCTGAAATGGCGCCCTTGCTGGGTATCCAGCCAGCCAGACTGGAGCCACTAAATTGCTCCAACTCTTGGGTTTTCCTGGTCGGTAACCACTCCTGGATTCCATCTTCTCCAAGCTCCCGAGCCTGCTCCTCACCTTGCCCTTCCATTTCAGCAGATGAACTTGCTTCTTACGTTACAGACAAAGCAAAAGCTGCCCGGTGAGCTTACTGTCGCCACACCTACCATTTCCCTTGCATCGAAGCACATCCTTTTGTGCCCTGTCCCATGTCACAGGAAGCAGGAGAGCCTCTCGCTGCCCACAGCACACCCCTCTGCCTTGTGCTTCCTCTGCAACCCGGTGACCTGCTTTCTCTGTCCATCTTTGCTCACTGCTCAGCACAGTCTTGACATAGCCCACCTTGGAGCCAGCCTGCCTGGCCTTGAGGCCTCAGCATGGTCTCCCTACAACTCGTATTCCCATCTCAGAAGTGCGGAGAGCACTAGTTCCCGCTCACTGGGCTTGTTTGGAGAAGGCAAAGAGTTAACACACAGAAAACACTGAGAAAAGTAGCTAGTACATCATAAGCATAAAATAAATGTAGGTTATCTGCTAATTCCTGCTTCCTGCCTGCCACCATGGAAATGCACTCAGGTCTCTCGTATTTAACAAAGGATGTCTCTCAATCGCCAGCCTACCCGCGGGTGCTGTTAGAAGAGCTGGTCTGGCTCTGTCTCCGTCGCTATCCATGCCTGTGAATCCAGCCTTGCTAGCACGTGCTCTGGGTGCGAGAGCTTATGAATACGTGTTTCTTTCCTACACTGTGCCTCCTAAATCCACCGCGGGCTACCCTGCACCCACACTTCCTTTCCTGGAAGCTGCCTGTGCCATGAACTTCCTGCCACTGAGCCCGACAGACAGGCTGCCCAGGCGCCACCTCCTCCATGTGCCCTAGGCCCTGGTTGGTCCTGGTGCTTTCTCCCCGGTGCATGGCTCCTGCTCTCACAGCCCCGCAGGCCGCCCTTGGCTCTTCTGCCTTTGCTGGACATGGAAGTGAATGTCCCTTAGCGCCTGAGCATCGCTCCTTCCCTGGCTGCTGCCTAGCCCGCTCTCCCGGGTCCTCTTGACAGTGTGTTCAGATGTCTCTGAGGCTTCCAGATGAGCCTCTCCCATCCATCCCTCAACTTGTTCCTCTCCACGGGTCCCTGCACCCAGGGAGGATGCCACTGTGCACCCAGCAGTGTACAGCAATGTCTAGGGGTCATTGCTTTTTGCATTTTTTTTGTTTTATTTAAGAGAGAGAGATTGATTCCACTCACTGATTCACACTCTAAATGCCCACAATGGCCAGGGCTTAGACTGTGGTGGAGCCAAGAGCTGGAAACTCAATCCAGTTCTCTCATGTCGGTCATAGGGACTCAACTACTTAAACCATCACCCACTGCTCCCCGGGGTCTACACTGATAGCAAACTGGCATTGGGAATCAGAGCTGGAAATCAAAGCCAGGTACTCCTGGGTGGGGCACAGGTGTCTTATCCAATAAGCTTAACAACTGCTTTCACAAGAGTCTATCTTACACCTGTCCCCCCCTCTCCCCCATTGATGCTATTTCCTAAAGGCCTCTCAGGTGGCTTGGGCTCTCTGTCTAGCTCCATTGCCATGGCTGTGTCTCCTCCGTATGACTGTGCTTGCCCTGCAAGTGCCCTCTGTCCCCCAGCCACTCTCTCCTCCAACCCATCCCCCCATCCCTTCTGCAGCGAGTTCTCAACCAGAGTTCCTGTAACCTCCAATGCCCTCGGGCCTCACCCCTTCCCTCACTGAAGCCCATGGACAGTTCCCCGTTGTCCAGACTCCCTCACCTGCTCCTCAAAGACCCGGATATGCTGGCCTCTGCTAAAATGGCCAAGTGAGTCTCCGTTCCTCCTTTCATCTTCCATGTTCCAGGTACTTAGGATTGAGTGGATTTCTCAGGTGTAGGTTGCCCAGCATCTGAAAATTTCGCTTTGACTTAGGGAAGTTACCTGATGTGAATCTACATCTAAATGGATGTGGATGCACCTACTCGTTAGCTATTGTAGGAGATGTTAGCCAGTCTGGTGTCCAGCAGAAGTGGCACCAATGAGAATGTCCTTACTAGTCTTTCCCGAGTGTAACCCTGGTGGGGTTCCCGGCAGCCTGCATCCTGGGCTCCTGCTTGAATCCCCAGCCTTCTTGACTCCCCTAATATTCTTCTAGTATTCTTTTTCTATGGCAGTTTGCCAGTGAACATCCAGTGTTCACATTCAAGAGCTCTGATACTGCTGTGCAGTTGCTAGCAGGGTCTCCAACACACAGGCGTGTGTGGTGCTCTGTGGACGAGTCTTGCTTTGCTGGCTCTTACTCATTCCTCAGGGCTGGATTTAAAGGGCCCTTCTCCAACCAGGGCCTCCCTCAACCGTCCTCACATAGACCAAGCCGGCTGCCCCTTGCGTCCTGTTTTCTCCATCACCCAGCTTGGCACAGTCATGTGCTGGGTCATCTCCACCACCAGAGGCAGTGTTCAGGGACCTCCCGTGTCCTGCTTTCCCAGGACTTGGAGCCCAGGTGGCCATCTCTGTCCCACAGTAGCTCTCACCAAAGCTTTGCTGAATGAGTAGGGGCCTGGTAGCCTCAAGTGCCTGAAGCTGTGTGGGAATTCTCCTTTAAATTCCTAAGTTCTTAGAGACCCAGAGCATCCAACACCCAAGTGTGAATTCCTTGCCCATCTCCAAGCACTGCCTCACAAACCCCTCTACCCACCCTGGTCTCGGGAAGCTCACAGCAAGGGGCAGGCCCTGAGACCTGGATTCCGTCCCAGGAGGAGCGGCTCCGAGATGTGCCACTTTGTGCTACTTGTGCACGAGCTGCCGCAGAGGCGCCTGCCTGGGAATGAGCTGGAAGAGGCACTGGAAGGAGCAGTGCTGTGCGGGGATGCAGGAGTGAGAAAGCTGAAAAGGCACACAGATGAGAAGGTGCCGGCTTCCCCGCGAGAGCGTCAGCTCACGGGACCTGGGGATCTTTTTTTTTTATTTTTTTATAATTGCTATATCCCCAGGCCTAGAACAGTGGTAACAGCTCAGCATGTAGGTGGGAATTTCAAAAAGTGTGTGGAAAATGGAATTACGAGTTAGGTTTTTTAATTTAATTTTATGCATTTGATAGGCCGAGAGCATATTGGAGTGTGTGTGTGTATGAGAGAGAGAGAGAGAGAGAGAGAGAGAGAGAGAGAGAGAGAGAGATTTCACATCCACTGGTTCACTCCTCCAATGCTCTGGGGCCAGGCTGAAGCCAGGAGACAAGATCTCAATCCGGTCTCCCCTGTGGGTGGCAGGGACTCTAGAACCTGAGGTATCACCTGTTGCCTCCCACAGTGAGCATGTGCAGGAAGCTGGAGTCCAGAACAGGGCTCGAACTCGAACCCAAGCATCCTGATACAGAATGTGGACATCTCAAGTAGCATCCTCATTGCTGCTGCAAACACCCTCCTGGTAAGTTTATTTTGATGCAAAAAAGAAATGTACAATGCAGGTAGCATTTTTCACAATACACCTACTCCCAAGAACTTTTTGAAGATTTCTTGTATGCATGGATTTGAAAATGCCATTGCAACAGGCTAAATTTATCTTTGGATTCCATTCTCCACACACCTTCTGAAGCACTCCAGTGTTTATCGATTGTTTGAATGCGTGCACATTACGTAGGTAGAGAACGCAATGCAAACAAGAGTCCCCGGAGTAACGTGAGTCCACACAAGGGAATGTCCAGCATGGACGGTGGGCAAGTGTGACTGCCATGGCGCCATGTAGGTAGCTCCACAACGCTCAGTATGAGGATTTTCATGATGCTACTTGGGCGGCTGCCCTTCGAAGTCCCTTTCCTCCCCAGATCTTAACTCAGTGCTCTTGAATCCCCCGGTTTGGGGCTCAGCACTCAGAAGGATGTTCCCGGGACAGGAAGCAGTTCCATCCTCCGCACTCGGCCCCTGGCTCCTCTGCACCTAGGCACCCTCTGCGATTCCCTCCCTTTCTTCTTGTACTGTCTCTCCTAAGGCTCTGCCCACCTCCTACTGCAAGGCCTTCCTCAAGTCTCACCTCCTACGAGAAATCTCCCTCCGTCACTGCTCCTGCCTTCCTCTGAGTGCTCCCAGGACTCGACTCCATCTTGACTGCTACGGCTGTGTGATTGGACCATCGGCGAGTTACATCTGTCAAAGACAAGACTGAGTCCCAGACAAAACACACACCCTGCTTCTTCATAGACATGTACAGGGCAACCCATCTGCTGTGACTCTTAGGGGCAAGGGTGTAAGGGTTAGGAAGGAGAGAATGCTTTATAGAATGAAAAGAAGAAACAAAGATACCGTGTCCTAATGGGAGATGTTCCACTAGAGTGGGGTTGTGGAAGCTGGGGAGACTTTCTAATTGATCTTCAAGAACCGTGAGCCATCCCTGGGGGGTGAGGGGACACTTCTAGAAGGAGGGAGGGGGAATTTTCTGTGGCTGGTCACTTCCTGGAACTAGTGGGGACAGGAGGCTGGCTGCTGTGGCCGGCAGTCTCTCCAGTGTGATGGTGCAGCTCCCAGCTCGCCACAATCAGAAATCACGTCTCACACATTCCTGGTATGTGCTTCTCGACTTGGATCCCAGCCAGTAGTCAGTCCTACTTCCAGTTTTAACGTGAGGAGTTGTTAGAGCAGCTTTGGGGGAGCAAAGTACGGCTACACATTCACCTAGTGTGTGTGTGCACGGGTGTGTGTGTGCACGGGTGTGTGTCTGTGTGCACATAACTTCCTGTCTCTGGAGAGCATGGATGATGCTACGAGGGGGGGACATACTACACAGTCTGTTCCCAGTGTCCCCATCAGAAGAAACTGCAATTGGGTATGTGTGGCCCCGGGGTCTGGCTGGCTTTGTGGTGACTGGCAAAGCACCGAGGCACCGCGGGCTGCAATCAGGAGATGCACAGTTTCCCACAGAAGACCAGCCTGGAAGCACCATTCTTCAAGATACAAGAGTTCCTTTGGCCCCGTTTCTGAGTGAGCCTGTGAGTTCAGAATAGGAGCGCTGTGGCAGAGGCAGGGATTCTCTGGAAACCCCGGATACCCAGAAATAACGCACAAAACAGGAAACCCTGTCACAGCACTGCCAAAGTGGATGAAATTGAAGACTTCATTTTTTGAAAAGATTTATTTATTTATTTGAAAATCAGAGTTACACAGAGAGAAGAAGAAGAAGAAAGAGAGAGAGAGAGAGAGAGAGAGAGAGAGAGGACTTCCATTCTGCTGGTTCACTCCCCAATTGGCCACAATGGCTGGAGCTGTGCTGATCCGAAGCCAGGAGCCAGGAGCTTCTTCCAGGTCTCCCACGCGGGTGCAGGGGCCCAAGGACTTAGGCCAGCTTCTACTGCTTTCCCAGGCCATAGCAGAGAGCTAGGTTGGAAGTGGAGCAGCCAGGTCTTGAACTGGTGCCCATATCGGATGCCAACACCACAGGCGGAGGCTGTACCAGCAACACCGTAGTGCCAGCCACTTCATTTTTTAAAAAGGTTTTATTTATTCATTTGAGAGGTGGAGTTACAGTGAGAGGGAGAGACAGAGAGAGGTCTTCTATCTGCTGGTTCTCTCCCCAGTTGATGGCAACGGCTAGAGCTGAGCCAATCTGAAGCCAGGAGCTTCTTCTCTGTCTCCCACATGGGTGCAGGGGCCCAAGCACTTGGGCCATCTTCTACTACTTTCCCAGACCATAGCAGAGAGCTAGATCGAAAGAGGAGCAGCCGGGACTTGAACCAATGCCCATATGGAATACCAGCACCACAGGCAGGGGATTAACCTACTGTGCCACAGCCCCGGCCCCAGAGACTTCATATTGAGATTGCAAAGCCCCAAGTGCTACTGCTCCATTGGAGACACCTGCATGGCAAACAGAAGTCAGTGGGGATGGGCCCCACAGAGAACAGCAGGAGCTCAGGGGTCACCTGTGGACTCAGGGAGGCTCCTAACCATGAGCCCCCAGCACTGCCCCTCCCAGCAGCTCCATGTCCACCGCTGGCTGTGCCATTACACATTTGATCACTCTGGGTACGGGAGTGATGGTGGCACAGAGGTGACCAAGGGCAGCATCAGCTGAGGAGGTTCTTTCCTGGATGTAAGTCGCATGGCACAGCCTGGGGAGACTGCCGAGCCGGAGAGACAAAGCAACATCGCACTCAGCTACACTTTGCTGCTGCCCTTAGAGGTCAGGCATTTGGAGATGGAAGAAGAGAGAGAGCACTCTCAGGGTGGATGGCATTGAACTTGCCTGCCTCTGCAAACATAAACCACTTCCAGCACGAGGTCGCTCCAGTTGTATCTCTCTGTTCAGCTTTTTTCTCCTCAAAATTAAATGACAGAGTCCTCATGCTTGGAGTTTCCATGGTGTAAGTGCAATGGGCAGTTTTCTGATAAATAGACTTTGAAATGCTCTACATATGCCTACAACAAGCTTTTATCCATTTGGGTAATTTTATTCTTTGGAAGCCATGGGAGACAGGAGAAAATGGCCCTATGATTAGATATTAGATCTAGCTCAGAGACTGGGGGGCGAGAAGAGGGATCTGCATTGCCCTGCAACTCATGAACAAAGCATCTTTTGTACAAAAGTGGACTCGGGGTATCAGGGAACCTCAAGGCTGGGCAGGGCCCTTGAGGCCCTGAACCTCCTGCTTCCCCTGCTAACCCTCTACTCTGGGGCTGGGGATCTCTGGAAAGTCGTGCAGCGTGCACATGACTGTCAGGCCAAACTTACCAGAATCCTAGTCAAGCAGCCTGGGCGTCTAGATTTTTTTCAAAATTCCCCCTGGGTAAGTGGGAGGTAAAAAAATAATACAAGGGGCCAGCGCTGTGGTGCAGAGGGTTAAAGCCCAGGCCTGCAGTGCCGGCATCATGCATGGGTGCTGGTTCAAGTCCCGACTGCTGCACTTCCAATCCAGCTCCCTGCTAATGAGCTTGGGAAAGCAGCAGAGGGTGGCCCAAGTCCTTGGGCCCCTGCGCCTCTGTAAAAGACCAGGAGGAATCTCCTGGCTCCTGGTTTTGGATCGGCGCAGCTCCAGCCATTGTGGCCATTTGGGGTATGAACCAACTGATGGAAGACCTTTGTGTGTGTGTGTGTGTCTAACTCTCTCTGAGACTCCTTCAAATAAATAAATCTTAAAAAAGAAAAAAACAAGTTCTAGCACCATGTTCCAATCCAGGCTCTATCACTGCTCTGTGCCTGTTTGCTTGTTTTACATAGGAGGGGAAATTGTATACAGCAGTCTCCCTTTATCACCAGTGAATATGGTCCAGGCCCCTCAGTGGACGTCAAACAGCAGATTGACATCCCCACTACTTGGTTTTTTTCTGTATCTGTACCTAAGATGAAGCTTAACTTCTAATGTATTCATGACCAGAGATTAATGACAGTCACTAATGTTAAAATAGAACAATTATAGAAATATACTATATTATAGCCGGCGCCGCAGCTCACTAGGCTAATCCTCCGCCTTGCAGCGTCGGCACACCGGTTCTAGTCCCGGTCGGGGCACCGATCCTGTCCCGGTTGCCCCTCTTCCAGGCCAGCTCTCTGCTGTGGCCAGGGAGTGCAGTGGAGGATGGCCCAAGTGCTTGGGCCCTGCACCTGCATGGGAGACCAGGATAAGCACCTGGCTCCTGGCTTCGGATCAGCGCGGTGCGCCGGCCGCAGCGCGCCTACCGCAGCGGCCATTGGAGGGTGAACCAACGGCAAAAGGAAGACTTTTCTCTCTGTCTCTCTCTCACTGTCCACTCTGCCTGTCAAAAATTTAAAAAAAAAAAAAAAGAAATACACTACAACAAGGTATCTCCCTTTTTCTCTCAAAATGTCCTGTGTGGGGCCGGGGCTGTGGCATAATGGGTAAAGCCACCTCCTGCAGAGCCAGCATCCCATATGGGTGTTGGTTCGAATCCTGCTGGTTCTGATCTAGCTCTCTGCTGTGACCTGGGAAAGCAGTGGAAGATGGCCCAAGTCCTTGGGCCCCTGCACCCGTGTGGGAGACCCAGAAGAAGCTCCTGGCTCCTGGCTTTGGATCAGTGCAGCTCCAGCCGTTGCAGCCATCTGGGGAGTGAACCGGCAGATGGAAGACCTCTTTCTCTTTCTGCCTCTCCTTCTCTCTCTGTATACCTCTGCCTTTCAAATAAAATAAATATTTTTTTTAAAATGTCCTATTTGACTTTCACTTTTTCATGTTGAGGAATCACGTTGCAGTTTCTGTATTCTTGGCTGCTTGTTACTACCAATGTTTGAAGACACTAACTGATAAAAATTCAAAGGCTGACTCTAGCTCCAGGTTTTGGAGGTTCAAGTTCCAGAGCAGGCAGGGGTCAAGTTCAAGAACAGGCAGGGGTCAAGTTCAAGCCAGGCAAGGGTCATGTTCAAGAGCAGGCAGTCCCATTGATTTGGCCCCAGTGATGGGAGAGTGGCAGATGGGAAGGACGGAGCTGGTGTGCAGCAGGGATCGGGAATCTTCAAGCAGAGAATTAGGACCAAGTTGCACTCACAGCAACCTTCTCACGAGCCATGAGCATGACCTCCAAGGGCACGCCCACCATGACAAAGAACCACCTGCTAGGCCCACCTGTGATCGTAGCCCTGGCTGGACTAAGTTCCCACCCTGTTGGTCCCACTCATTTATGACAACGGGGTCTGAAGTTCTGTATGGGCTCAGGAACAAGACTGTTCAAATTACAGCAGTGTCTTTAGCACACCTACATTGCCGGCATCCGTGCTCTTATCTTTTGGAACCATTGGTAAGCATAGTAGGATTGTAAACACTGTGATAGCACAATAGTCAGTGTGCTGGCTGCTCAGTGACTCCTGCATGGCTGGGGTATTCAGTGTGCCACACGGGGGACAACAGGAAGGGGCCCAGCCCAAGCAGGACACAGCATGGTGACACGGGGTTTCATCACTCTATGCAGCCTGCAGCTGAACCCTTGGGAAGGGTCTCCTTTTGGAATTTTCCAGTTAGTATTTTCAAAGTGTGGTTGCTCATCGGTAACTGAAACAGTGGAAGGCAAAATCGTGGTTACGGGGAGACAATGGCATATGGGGTACAGTTGCTGGGAGCTGCACAGGTGATCAGGGTGGTGGATGGCAGTGATGATGAAGGCCAGGACGAAGAGGAAGGGCTAGGCCATCACCAAGCCTCTCATCCAACCCAGGTCCAGGACTGCCTCCCTCAGTGTCCTACAGAGTCATCACTCCATCTGTGCTGTGGCCAGCAGGCTGTTGAGTGTGTCCTGCTCTGACCTCGGCTAGCTCAGTCTCTGGAGACTGCTGCCACAGCCCACTCTGTCCTTGCTCTCATGCCTGGTGATGCACAAGTCCTGGGCTGTGCTGGGCTTGGCTCTGGATCCCAGAGGCTCACTATCCCCAGGAGAGCTCTGGGCCACCAGGGAGGGCAGTTTGTTTATAGCAAGTATCAGCTCAGTGCAGAGCAGCTGCTGGGTCTCTGGTATTAACCCAGAAGGGCTCCTCCCCCTCCTGGTATCCTCAGCTTCCCTACCAGCTCCGGGCACCCTTCAAGTCAGCATGTCCCATGAGCTGCTGTGAATGAACTCACGCTGTGGGATGGTAGCAAGCACCTATCATCAGATGGCAGCCCTGGACCAGCAGGTGCACACATTTGCTGGGGAGCTGCCTCAGGACAGCAAATGCACTCATTTCCTTAGATAACAGCATTCCAGACCTTACCAAAATACTTGATTTCTCAGGCCAACACAACCAACAGTTTTCTTGTGTCCTCTGGGTGCAAGACACAGCCAGGGACTAAAGAGGGAGAAGGTGACCTGGTGGCCAAGAGAGGGGACATCAGGGAGCCCAGGGTGACCATGCTGGGGACAGGGTGGAAAGTGAAGTGCCGACATGGACTATGCATACCTTGGTGAGATGTTATGAGCTCCAGCTCCATTTGTAGCGACATCTCCCTGGCCTGTCTGCTCCGTAGGACGCCTCACCTGACACATCATCTTGCTGTCATCAACTTAACTTCTTAATCTCTGAACAAAGTTCTGCATTTTCACTTTGCAGTGGGACCCACAGATTAGCTGGCCGGGTTTAACTGTAAGTGTACAGGGTTTATCGACACAAAAGTAGCCTTCTCTTCTTCCTTCTTCCAAAGGCACAAAACCGTGGGCTTTCCCTGGCTCTGGGCATGAGTTAACAAGGATACCTGACTGCCTCCTTAGCCCCGGGTCCCTCTATACCTTCCCTAAAATTTCACAGGGCTAGCCTTGTATCCCAGGTGTGCTCATGCACATGTGTGCGCCTGTACACACACACATACACACGCACACATACACATACACACACACACAGGTCCCACACGCCGGTCTATCCCTTGGCCAGGAAGCTGTTTTTGCTGTGCCTCTGTTGCCCTGGGAAGCCCAGGAAGCTTTATTCTGTTGTCTCGGAGAAGAACCAGCATGAGTCAGCGGTTTTCCTCCAGATCCTGCTGAGCCAACCCCCCATCCAGGCGGCCACTGACCCACAGCAGCAGGGAGCAAGTTCAGGATTCTTTTAGAGATTTATTTATTTGAAAGGCTGAGTGACAGAGGAGGGAGAAAAAGAGAGAGAGAGAGACAAAGAGAGAGAGAGAAAGAGAGAGAGAGAACCAGCAAGAGCACATCTATCCAGTGATTCACCCCATAAATGTCTGTAACATTCGTGTGTGGACCAGGCTGAAGTCAGGAGCCTGGAACTCCACCCAGGTCTCCCACATGGGTGCGGGGAGCCAAGCACTTGGGCCGTCATCCACTGCTTTCCCAGGCGCATTAGCAGGGAGCTGGAAACTCAAACCAGTACTCTGATATGGAATGTGAGCCTTCCGGCTTCCCTGGCTGCACCACAATGCTGGCCCCAAGATCATGACATCGACCACTGTCCATCACGCGTTTCCCTATGGAGACTTCTCTTTCTCTCAGGTGGCAGACATTCGAGGGAGGCTCTGAGAACAGGTGCCTGTTTGCACTTGCCAATGCTTTGCTTGGCTGCAGTTGGAAGGGTGGAGCTCCGGGCTCACACATCCACCCAGGGCAAGGGGTGGTGGCAGGGTGGGGAGCTGGGAAAGCTTGGGAGGACCCAGCTCCTTGCTGGAAGTCTCCGCTGGGGCATGGCTCCTGCCAACTCTGCAAAGAGAAACCGATTCTTAAACTATGGTGAGGCCTGGCTGGCTGAGCTCACCCATCTTGCCGGGAGCAATGAGCACACTCCAGGAGGTCCTCAGGTCACTCACAGAGAAAACCAGCCACCTCCAGGCATCAGAAGAGATGTATGGAGACGCAGAAGCCTACGGCTGCGGGGCTTGAAGGGGACACAGACAGGCAGGCTGCATCCCTCCAGAAGGAGCCACGGGCTCCCACTCCATCGTAGGCCCCTTGGGGATGCCCGCCCCAAATGGCCTTGTCCCTGAGGGTTGTGCTGCAGGATGGAAGCCTGGCTCCTGCCCCAGTCTGCTGTGGTCAGGACCAGGGGCGTGCACCTCCCCCTGGAGGACTTACCACATGTTTCTCCCAAGTGCTGCCGATGCGGACCGGCAGTGGCCCTGGAGCTCTGAGACTCTGGAAAGTGTGGGTGGACCCTCGTCTACCACGTGCTTTTCGAAGGAGATGAAAGCCATTAGCAGCGGGAGCAGCTGGTAGCAGAAAGGGAAGGAACCGGGTCCATGCAAGAGGCAGGAGAGTGCTCTCTTCCTCACAGGGGCTTCTGACGCAGAGGGCACCGCCCCCAGGGTGATTTCAGCTCCAGGTCACTCTCTAGGGAGCCTTGTACACCATATGCTGGGCCCGACCTTGGGCACCCAGGGGTGATCCCTCGGGCGGCCACAGCTGGCAGCCCCTTCTGAGTCTGCTCTGTGCTGTCCGACCCAATGCAAGATCCACTTCTGCAAGAAAAAATCTCTCACTGAGCACATCCTGTGCCCTGACTCTCCTGCAGTGTTTCAGCACAGGGGACACCTCACGCCACTCCAAGGGCACAACATCCCAACAAGACACGTGGCCACTCAGAAGTACCCCACGCCCCCACCACCATCTCCTCGCCCAGCTGTCATCCCTGCTCCCCCAAGGATCTGATGAGGCAAGAGCTGAGCAACTGTCCACGCAGTCTGTTTGCTCAGCACCTGCTCCCCAGTCCTGCCGTCCACACTGAGTTTTATGGAGAAGCTCGGAGTCCATTGGCAGTGGCCCTTCCTTGGGGAAGGCTCAGACCGGCTTCGCCAGGGCCTCTTTGCTCTAGGCTGTCAGACTTGGATTGTGTCCTCAAGGTTTCTGTGAGGAGACCCCAAGAAGCCCAGCACTCTCTCATGATAGACCTAGTGCCTGGCACCCAGAAGGTTAACGTATTACTCTTATAGTGCACAACGGAGCCAGTGTGCAATGTAGTGGGCTAAGCCACCAGCTGTGACACCAGCCGGTTCTTGAAGTCCTGTTTCGTTTTTTAAAGATTTATTTTATTTGAGAAGTAGAGTTATGGGGTGATGGGGAGGAGGGAGAGAGAGAGAGAGAGAGAGAGAGAGAGAGTGTGTGTGAGAGAGAGAGAGAGAGAGAGAGAGGGAGGGAGATCTTCCATCCCCTGGTTCACTCCCCAGATGGCCACAACAGCCAGGGTTGGGCCAAACTGAAGCCAGGACCCAGGAGCTTCTTCTGGTTCTCCCACAGGGTGCAGAAGCCCAAGCACTTGGGCTGTTTTCTGCTGCCCTCCCAGGTGCATTAGCAGAGAGTTGGATTGGAAGTGGAGCAGCCAGGAATCAATTCGGTGCCCGTATGGGATGCTGGTGCCACAGGCAGCAGCTTTACCTGCCATGCCACGGCACTGGCCCTTAATTTGGTTTCTGAACAGCTGGTGACATGGGACCCCTCTTCCTCTTCTTATTTACCTTTTTTTTTTTTTGACAGGCAGAGTGGACAGTGAGAGACAGAGAGAGAGAGAAAGGTCTTCCTTTGCCATTGGTTCACCTTCCAATGGCCGCCGTGGCCAGCACGCTGCAGCCGGCCCATCACGCTGATCTGAAGCCAGGAGCCAGGTGCTTCTCCTGGTCTCCCATGGGGTGCAGGGCCCAAGGACCTGGGCCATCCTCCACTGCACTCCCTGGCCACAGCAGAGAGCTGGCCTGGAAGAGGGGCAACTGGCACAGAATCCGGCACCCTGACTGGGACTAGAACCCGGTGTGCCGGCGCCACAGGTGGAGGATTAGCCCAGTGAGCAGCAGCGCTGACCCTTATTTACCTTTCTTAAATTGTCTTGGTGGCAGTGAATGGTAAAATCTTCTGCTCATCTTTTAGTAGGTGTTTTTATTAATGAATTGTAAGAATTATATATGCCTGCATTTTAATTTTCTTGAATTTTCAATGAGAAAATGACTTTAATTTTGATGGATTTCAGTTTGTTATGGTTTTTCTTTTATGGTTGAGACCTTCTAGGAGCAGTCTAAGCAACCTTTGCTGAGTCTAAGATCATAAATGTTTTCTCCTAGTCTTCCCTAGAAGCTTTATGGTTTTAATGCTAACATGTTGGTCTATGATCCATTTTGAATTGCTTTTTGTGTCCAGTATGAAGAATGGGTCAATGTTCATTTTTCCCCCCAGTCGCTATCCTGTTATCCCAGCACCATTTATTGAAAAGACTGCCATGGCTCCCACTGAATTTACCTTGACACCTCTGTCCTGGTGCCAACTCTTAGCTGACGGCTGGTTGAGGCTATCACAAAAGAGCATCCTCCCTGTAGGCAGAAGTGCAGCTAGGATGGAGCAGTGGGACTTCCCCTGAAGAGGGGGCGGGGTGTCCGAGACTTGAACCCCAGGTCACCAACGGTCAGGAACGCTGCTTTCCACAGCCTGGTGTCATCTTCTCTTGTGGCACAGATGCTCTCCTCCCTCCTGCGTCCCGTCCATCTTTCGTCTTTCTGGAGGGCCTTATCGTCATGATTAAAGCTCAATTCATAGGAAGGGCCAGTGTTGTGGCACAGTGGATTAAGCTACCTCTTGTGACGCTGACATTGATTTCCTGCCCTGGGCTACTCCACTTCCGATCCAGCTCCCTGCAATGCATCTAGGAAGGCAACAGCAGATGGCCCAAGTCCTTGGGCCCCTGCACCTACGTGGGAGACCTGGATGGAGCTGCACTTCTGAGCTGTCTCCCAGCTAATGCATCCGAGAAAGCAGCAGATGGTGGCCCTCTTGGGAGACAGGGAAGGAGTTCCTGCCTCCTGGCTTCTGCAGGCATTTGGACCTGGCTGTTGCAGGCATTTGGAAAATGAACAAGAAAATGAAATCTCTCTCTTTCAAATAAATAAATAAAGTAAATCTTTAAAAAAATAATTTGTAGGAGACCAGGTAGGAGAACTTAGACTCTTCAGATATCAATGCTGGGAGGAACCATAGCACAATAAAGTGAAACTCTTAATTTGTTCTAGGAAAGAGAGGCCCAGAAAAGTTCAATGTCTCAGCCAGCAAAGAAATGCAGAGATGGGAGCAGGCCCCAGGTCCCATGGTGGCCCACGGGTGTTGGGTGCTTCTCCTGAGCCACATCCCCGTCTCTCTCCCAGGGATTTCTCTGGGGGCCACTGGCTTTCCAGGCACTGGAACATCACAAAACAGTCTGGATGAGGGGTGGCTTAGAGTGCAGGTGGCTGCAGACCTCGCTGTGAAAGCACAAAGGCCTGAGGCTTTAGTTAGTGGCACCAGCTGTTCCCTGCTGAGGTCATCTGACACTGCTTAGGGGCCTTCTAATTGTTCCCAAACTGTCCCACGCTGCAGGCCTGGGAGGCTGCCTCACCACCCACATTTCCACCAGCCCTGGCCCCCTGCTCGTTTGTACATGGCTGGCACATGGCTACCGTCAGGTGCATAGTGTGTGGCAGGCATTGGGCGGATGCACCATCATGCAGCCATCGGGGTGGATGCTGTCCCCGCCATGTGTCCTCCGCCTCTGTAGAGCAAGTGCAAGGCTGGGCTTGAGGATCCCCCCACTCCCAGATCTGTAGCCGTGTAGGAGGGGAGTGCACGGTCTGTGATCATGTGACTTGCAGCATCAAGCCTGGCCGCGACAGCACACACTGCCATGTCCAGCTCCCTCTGTCTCAGACAGGGAAGCTGAATCCTGCAGAGGATGTGACTTGTCCCCAGTTCCACACAGCAAAGCCACCCAGCATGCATGTTAACACACAAAATGTCAACTCTGCACATGCTTAGTGCTTTCCTTCTGTGGGGGTGAGACTTCAAATAAGAATTGTGTGTGTTGTCTTTGTAATGTATTTCCCAATTACACGTGCTTTCGTACATACAAATGACTGCATAGTGTTATCTACCCAAATGCACCTAGTGTGCTTCACCGAGGATTTTAAGTACATGCAACCAAAATTACCATCGAAATGGGATTTTTGTCTTACCTGGTGTCTTGGGATCCTGCCCTCTGGGAAGGATACGACCTTAACGTATAGCTGTTTAAGTGGGCGATCCGGATTCCTGCTGAACCACTCTCCCAGCACCAACTTGGCTTCCTCTCTCAGCACCACATCCAAGTTGCATCTTGGTGGACCCCTCCCCAGGATAAAAAGTGCAGCAGGGGGGCACAGGATGGCGTTTTTGCCTGGAGGTTTGCAGATCAGGGAAAACCTGAGCAGCGAGGTCCATGAAATCTTGATTCTAAGGGAATCAGCCAAGAGGATTGAATTCGCAAGCCCCCCCTGCCACCCACTTCCAGCCCGCCACAGGGCAGCTCGGCTTCCTGGGGCTGAGAGCAGCCTGCACCGTGTCCCTTTCATGCCCGGGCCTCCTGTGAGTCCTTCGTCTCTCCGGGAAGTGGCTGTGTACAGGGAGAAGGTAATTGGCAGCCTGTGACACTCCTGTCTGCAAGTGTCTCTCTCCGTGGAGTGCATTGCAGCCTTTATCTGGTGATGGCTGCTACCTGAGAAAGGCCCTGGGCCATCTCAAAGGGCTTGTAGCAGCTAATTGTGCCTGTTAGGACCCGCAATTAGCCGGGGATCTCTGGACTTCCAAGCTCCAACACCCACCAGCTTTCAGCTGGTTTCTCTCCCTTTCACTTAACTAGCCGAGCCTAATAGAGGCAGTGAAGGACAGGCAGGTGAGGCGCCGCCGAGCAGGGAGGCGGGGGCCAGCCGGGGCCTCGTCCAACGCCCCTTCTGACTCCCACACTCCGCCCCCGCCCCAGAGCAGCTGCTGACTTGGTGCCATAAATACGCTCTGTTTATGGCAGGGCCGGGGCCGGGAGCTTATTAATCGGTATGGGGAGTCATCCTGCCCCTGTTTGGACAGTTTCAGCGTGAGTTGGAAGATGACAATAAAAAGCTAATTAGATGCAGGTCGTAAAGGAGATCACACATGCATGGTGTCTGCTGGTTACTATGGGCACACTATGCTTTCACTGGAAACACGGGGCGGAACATCTGAAAATGAAGACAATAAATCAGCTCCATTGAAGAAAAGCCATGGATTTACCCATTAATTAAGGATAATGGTGTGCTATAAGCTTCCGTATACCATAGGTCATTTGTTACCGTTTGCTATGATAGCATACATTGAAGATTACTCTGGGTAACGGATACTCAAGAGGACCTGCCTGATCTTTCCAGCGGCCATCTTTGTCTTTTGGTTGGCACCTCCACCACGTACGTGTTAATGTACCTACATTGCATTGAGCTGTACATCTGCCATCTGACTAGCTAGTGCTGGATGGATCCTACCCCTCCATGCCCCTTCTCTTCTCTCCGGGTTGGTTATTTCATGAATTCTCCCAGTTCTTCCTGCTTGGGCAGGATGCACTTGTTTACTGTCCCTCCCTGGTGTCCCTCTTACACTGGTTCTCGGCTGGGAGGATGCCAGGGGATATTTGGCAATGTGTGGAGATGACTCTGGCTGTCACAGTGGCGGTGGCAGGTGCAGGGCAGGGTCGCTAGTGATGAGTGAGTAGAGGCCAGAAAGGCTGCTACGCATCCTACAGTACATTGAAAAGTTCCCCACAGCAAACCTTACCTGGCTTCTTCACACTCTGGCTGTTCCACTGCTGATCCAGCTCCCTTCTAAAGTACCTGGAAAGGCAGCAGAAGATGGCCCAAGTCCTTGGGCCCCTGTGTCCACATGGGAGACCCAGATAGAGCTCCAGGCTCCTAGCTTTGGCCTGGCCCAGTCCTGTCTGCTGTAGCCATTTGGGGGAGTGAACCAGCAGATGTGTGTGTGTGTGCCCCCTTCTCTCTCTCTGTAACTCTGCCTTTCAAATAAATGAATACATCTTTACTTAATAAAAAAAAAAGAATACTTGGCCTCAAATATCACTACTGTTGTCTTTGTCCATTTTGTGCTGCAACAACAGGACATGGCTATTTATAAAGAGCAGAGATTCATTTCTTAGAGTTCTGAAGACTAGGTCGGGGGCTGGATACGGTGAGGCTCTTCTGGTTCCGTCATGGCACGGCGATGGAGGAAGGGCACAAGAGGGAGGGGGTGGGACTCCCCGCTCGATCAGGAACACTTTTCCTGCTGTAGCTCACTTTCTCCTGCCACCGCTACATCAACCCACGCGCGAGAGCAGAGCGTTTGTGCCCGCGTCACCTGCGAGTGACCCGCCTTGCCACACCACCGCGCTGGGGGTGGAGCTTCCAGCACGTGGAACACACTGAAGCCACACCGAGTGCTGATGCTGAGAAACCCTGCCACAGGGATGACAATGTCGCCCCGAGATCGCCACGTCGAACGTCACTTGGGTAACTTCACGAGGCTTGCGACCGGCCTCTCCAACTCCTCTGCCCGGTGTCAGTCTTCTGCTCTCTGCTATGTGTTCTCCACGCATCTTAAGCCCCTCCAGAGAGCGCTGTGATTTCTGAGAGAGTTCTTCAGCCAGATTTTCCCAGAGTGCTCCATTCCTTCCTGCCTCTTTGATCTTCCATCTGGATTCTTTCCCTTCTGCCTAAAGAAGCCCTGGACTATTTCCTGTCGTACGTGCCTGCTGCTAAGACAGTTGCTGTTTGTCTGAAAAACGTCTTCATCGCACTTTGTTTTTGCATCCTGATAACTAGCATGTTTATCAATGCCAACGTGCAGAAAACACTGCTCCGGTGAGAACGAATGCAGCCCTCTGCACAGCCATGTGCCAGTATTCCACCTAACAGAATGACATCTGAAACAGAGTTAGTATCTAAATCCTCATAGTTGTGCCCCGCGTGCCTTCAGAGTCGGGTCCTCATAAAGATTTTCCTGGCTGCCCTGTCTCCAGTCTTTTGTGGTCTCCAATGCCCTCTATTTGTTTTTGAAATGATGATGAATACTTTGTGTGTTTTGAAGAAACAGCCTGGTTGTCTGGTAGAACGCATTGCATGCTGGGCTTTCCTGGTTATTTCTCCATGATCTGACTTGGGGCCACCACGTTGGGCAAGAATATTGCATGGGGGCCGAAGGTGTATCTTGTCGCTTCGTATCAGGAGGCACTTATTGTCCGGTTGGGGGTGCTGGTGACTGCCAGGTCTTTGCAGGATGAATGTCTTACTCTGGTACTTAGTATGCCAGTAAGCAGACAGAGGTCCCTCCTAGAATCACACGGAGGCTGTGACATTTCATCACCTCCGGCGATCTTTGATGCAAGGTTTTCAGCTTTCAGTTGACTGTTCTTGCCGGAGTCCGTGATGGCGCAGGGGATAGGACAATGGTGTTTTGCTCATTTTCTAACTCCTTCTGTATTAGGTAGTGAGTGGCATCTATGGAAAGAAGAGTATTAAGCACGCTCTGGCTGCCTGGCAAAACCACCACAAATCCTCAGCTTACTCTGTATTCTTTTCTACCCGGATCCCTGTTCAGTCACGGTTTTAAGCAGCCCTGGTTGTCTTTCACAGGGAATGGTATGTAGAAGCCAAGATCTGAGGTTTAGGTGTGCTCCTCACCCATGGGCTGATAGCATTTCTCACCCGTTTTAGGGGAAGGAATTACAAAATGATTTTTTCAGCCTGGGCATTTGGCATAGTGTTTGAGATACTGTTTCAAACACCGACATTTCACATCAGAGTGCCTGGGCTGGAGTCTGACTCTACTCCCAATGCCACCTTCCTTCAATGTGCACTATGGGAGGCAGCAAGAGATGGCTCAAGGACATGGGTCCTTGTCACCAGGTGGGATATCCCAATGATGTTCTAGGCTCCTGGCTCCAGCCTGGAACAGCCCTGGCTGTTGTGGTCATTAGGAGAGTGAATTAGCAAGTGGAAGATTTCTCTCTTTCTCTCAAAGAAATTTTTAAAAATGAAACGAAACACATCTTGCCATAAAGTCTCATGTTCCTGCTGATAATCTCCAATTCAGAAGAAAATTAATCTCACATCTGCATCTCCCTTCTCCCACACTGAGAATGGCATCACCTTTATGCATTTTTTCCTATTCTGTAATGCAGAAAACAGTTCTAGAATCACACACTCAGACCACGATCATCAAGACACCCAATAATTGCCAGGATTTCTTTGCAACATGTTTTCAAATCATTTTTAACTGTAGAACATATCCCTATAGACAGGCATGATTAGAGCACCATGTTCAAGTTACTCAAACAAACTCCTTTCTGTCGGTGGTTATCAATTTGAAGTGCAATCTGATTGATTTGCTACTGTGTATACAGTCTCACATGAACTTTTTATCCTTTTGATACTATTTCATTTCTGCACACATACAACACTTGCATGGTTCAAAATTCTAAATTATATACAAAGACATATTCAAGGAAGTCTCACTCACCCATCCCATCCCATGCTATTGCTAACTATCACCAGAAGGGAAATCTCTCATATTTTCTGGTACAACCTTGCTGTGGTTCTTTCTGCACAAGTAAGTATGTATGTACGGATTTTGATATCCACATGCACATATATAGGTGCATAGATGCTGTCTTCTATGAGGCTGCAGAAAACTCTATCTTCCTTTTGTTGCTGATAAAACATTTAGGCAATCACTGTCTAATGGTTTATGAAGACATTCTTCACTCATTTTTAGAGCTAAATATTATTCTATTGCAGGGGTATGCCAAAAGTTTATTCAAACAATCTTCTATGGATGAACACTTGAGTTGATATTCCTTGTTTTACTTCAGGGTAAATTCATTAGTAGGCTTGCATTTGTTCTGATTTTTAAAGAATCTGCAAGTTTATTTTTTCCCAATGTTTTCCTGTTTATTTTTTCATATGAATGCTAAAATTCTTGTCCAGATCCAGGAAAGAATATTGATAATTTTATTGTGATCATTATCATCTTATATTTTAACTTGGCTAGAGGATATTTTTTAAAGATTATTTATTTGAAAGGCAGAGTTACAGAGATGCACAGGCAGAGAGAGAGAGATTTCCCATCCTCTGATTCATTCCCCAAATAGCCACTATGGCCAGGACTTGGCCAGGCCAAAGCCAAGAGCCAGGAGCTTCCTCTGAGTCTCCCACATGGGAGTAGGGCCCAAGTACTTGAACCATCCTCCTCTACTTTTCTAGGCTTATTAGTAGGGAGCTGGATTGGAAGTGGAGCAGCCAGGACTTGAACCGGTGCCCATATGGGATGCCAGCACTTCAGGCTACAGTTTTACCCACTAAGGCCCAGCACTGGCCCCCAGATGACATCTTTATGATGCTAATTTTTTCTATCCAAAAACATGGGAAGTGTCTCCATTTCTTCAGTTACACCTTTGAGTACTTTGGATGCGTTTTCAAGTTTTCCTTATGGATGTTTTACACATTTCTTGTTACATTTATTTGTAAGAATTTATCCTTTTGTTCTTATTTTAAATGGGATTATTATTTTTCATTACATCTCTATATCATTATTGCTTGTATATTTAAAGGCTATTATTTTAAGCTAATTTGATATCTCTTACTGAACTCTGTTTGTCTCCCTGTGTGTGAGAATTGGTTTAGCATTGACTTATTGGATTTCTCATCTGCATGGTCATGGGTGAATAGAGAAAGTTTTACTTCTTTCTGAATTTTTATGCCTCTTCACCACTCTGGAAGAGAAAGAGTACCTAGTAGCAGCAGAAGCACAGGTGATGGCAATTTTTGCCTCTTCTGGAAAGTGCTAGGAATAATTCCATTAAATATATTCTATTAAATATCTATTAAAGACAATGTTACCTTCTACACTGAAGAATAACTGTTTTGTTGTTGTTGTTGTTGTTGTGGTTTTTTTTTGGTTTTTTTTTGTTTTTTTTTTTGTTTTTACAAGCAGAGTGGACAGTGAGAGAGAGAGACAGAGAGAAAGGTCTTCCTTTGCCGTTGGCTTACCTTCCAAAGGCTGCTGCAGCCGGCGCACTGTGGCAGGCGCACCACGCTGATCCGAAGGCAGGAGCCAGGTGCTTATCCTGGTTTCCCATGGGGTGCAGGGCCCAAGCACTTGGGCCATCCTCCACTGCACTCCCGGGCCACAGCAGAGAGCTGGCCTGGAAGAGGGACAACCGGGACAGAATCTGGCACCCCGACCAGGACTAGAACCTGATGTGCCGGCGCCGCAAGGCAGAGGATTAGCCTATTGAGCCACGGCGCCAGCCTACACTGAAGAATAAATATGTTTTTTAAAAAATATTTGAAAGTCAGAGTTATAGAGAGAAAGGGGAGGGGGGGATAGATCTTTCGTGTGCTCGTTCACTCCCCAGATAGCTGCAATGACCAGGGCTGGGCCAGGCAGAAACCAGGAGCCAGGAGCTTCTTCTGGGTCTCCCACATGGCTGGCAGGGGCCCAAGCCTTTCCCAGGCCATTAGCAGGGAGCTGGATCGGAAGTAGAGCAGCTGGGACAGAAGCCAATGCCCACATGGAATTCTGGTGTCTCCGGTGGCAGCTTTACCCACTGCTCCACAATGCTGGCCTCTGAAGAATAAATATTTTATCGCAAATAAATAAACAAATAAAATGAATGCTGACTTGCTGTTGATGTAGTCTACAGCTTCTATGTGAAGGGTGGTAGTAATGAATTTGCTAACATTGACCGTCCTTGAATTTCTCAGAAAAATCCCACTCTATGTGGTGTATTAGTTTTCAATTTTCTTTCTGAATTATTGGCGATAGTCCCAATTTTCAGTATAATTTTAGAAATAGTACAATGGAGTTTCTTTACTCTGATTCGTCAATTGTTAACAGTTTGCAATACTTGTTAGTATGTATTTGATAAAGAAAAGGGCACTTTCTGACATAACCATGGTATACTTAAAATCAGGACATTACACATTGCTATAAAATTATTTAATCTACGGTCATAATTTCAATTTTTACCATCTACCCTGTAAAGTTTGCTGTGGGAATTCTTTGTCAGCTCAGTAACCAATGCAATAACACAAGCTAAATTACCTGACTTTCTATTTAGTTTCTTTTAATCTGAAGCATTTCCTCATCCTTTCATAGTCCATCTTTTTATTATTATTATTTTGAAGCTTTTATTTAATGAATACAATTTTCATAGGTACAACTTGAGGAATATATTGGTTTCCCCCCCATACTACCCTCTCATTCATGGTCTTTCTAACATCAATCCTTTTGAAGACTAACAGGAAGTTTATTTTGTAAAATGTCCCTCAACTTGGTGGATGTTTCCTACTGCTTAGATTTGGATGATGTACTTGGGGATGGAACACTATAGAAGTGACACAATTTTTTAAAAGATTTATTTATTGGGCTAGCGCCATGGCTCACTTGGCTAATCCTCCACCTGCGGCACCAGAATCCCATGTGGGCACCGGATTCTAGTCCCAGTTGCTCCTCTTCCAGTCCAGCTCTCTGCTGTGGCCCAGGAAGGCAGTGGAGGATGGCCCAAGTGATTGGGTGCCTGCACCTGCATGGCGGAAACACCTGGCTTCGGATCGGCGCAGCATGCCGGCTGTAGCGGCCATTTAGGGGGTGAACCAACAGAAGGAAGACGTTTCTCTCTCTCTCCCTCTCTCTCTTTCTGTCTCTCTCTCTTTCTGTCTCTCTCTCTCTCTCTCTCTCTCTCACTATCTAACTCTACCTGTCAAATAAGTAAAAAAAAAAATTATTTATTTATTTGAAAAACAGAGTTACTGAGAGGCAGAGGCAGAGAGAGAGAGAGAGAGAGAGAGAGAGAGAGAGAGAGAGAGAGAGAAATCTTCCATCTGCTAGTTCACTCTTCAAATGACTGCAATGGCTGGAGCTAGGGCAATCTGAAGCCAGAAGCTTCTTCTGCGACTCCCACGTAGGTGCAGGGGCCCAAACACTTGGAATCTTTTACTGCTTTCCCAGGCACATTAGCAGGAAGCTGGATCAGAAGAGGAACAGCTGGGACTTGAACCGGAGCCCATATGGATGCTGGTGCTGTAAGCAGCAGCTTTGCCCGCTACACCACTGTGCTGGCCCTCAACCTTCTTTTCGGTGCACTGCTTTAAAAGGCAAACGGCATCTGTTTGCTGCACGATTGTCCGTGTGAACCGTGTTCACCAGGTTTCTCCACTGTGCAGTTAGCATTTTTCCTTTTGTAATTATTGTGTTTTTTCCTGGGATGAATTTTTCATATTATTTTGAACTAGTGAATATCCTATTCCAGTTAAATCTTTTGCCCATGGTTTTGTATCCACTGATTATCCTTATCTAAATGAATTTATTCTTTGAAAATCGACTTCCCTAATTTTATCATCTGTTCAATGTTTAATAGCTGGCATTCTTATCTATAGAAAACTGTTAGCATGAAACTTTAAATTTCTTTTTACTTATATTATATTCCATTGCCCTAATTATTGTTGGTGCTAAATCTGCTCCTTGTTAGAATAAGGTGAAATTCTGTAAGCTGTTTTTTGTGTTGTTTTCACAAATATCCTCCATTGCATACTTCCATTCTTTTTAACGTTTTGTATGCAATATAATTTCTCTTCTTTTACTTCCTATGTATCTGTGCCTGTAAATTTAAAATGCATTTGTTACTGAAAAAAACACCATTTGATGTTTTAAAATCTTTTCTGACAATTTTTGCCTTTTAATTGGCTTGTTAATTCCCTTATACAATATAATTAAGTTCATTCAGAAAAATGAGAAAATTTAGATCTTATACTTTACTATTTTTTTTGGTTTTCACCTTTTATTAAACTCTTCTTTTCCTGCCCTCTTTTGGTTTAATGTATATATTTTGTGATTTTTATTTCAATTCATGTATTTTTGAAAGCTATAGCTGATTTTTTTTCCAGTTGCTCTTAGAATTAAGATACACAGCTCTTATTTCCCACAGTCCATGCAGAGCCCTTGTCTCCATCTTCCCCCACTCTGTACTTTATGCTACAGTTATTGTATATATTACAGTTACGTCCTTTATAAATCCCATAGTAAGGCTGGCATTGGGCACAGTGGATTATGCCATCTCATATTCGAATGCCAGTTAGAATCCCCACTGCTCTGCTTCTGATCCAGCTTCCTGGTAATGCACCTGGGAAGGCAGAGGATGCTGGCAGACCAGGATGGACTTCCTGGCTCCTGGCTCTAGCCTGACCCAACACAGGCTGCTGTGGCCATTTGGAGAGTGAACCAGCAGATTCATAATCTTTCTCCCTGTCTCTCATCCACTCTCTGTCACTCTGCCTTTCACATAAATAAATCTTTAAAAAAGTAAGTCCCACAAAGAAATGTTGTATATTTGCTTAGTCTAGCCTTTTTTAAGGAAAGTGCTTTGCATTTCCTACATATTTACCAGTTTTAGGACTCTACTCCTCTCTATGAACCTAGATTTCCATCTGGTAAGATTGCCTTCAATCTGAAGAACTTCTTTTAGCACTCATTGTACCTTTTACCTACTAAAACCAAACTCTTTATCTTTAATATACCGGTACATGTCTTTATTTAATCTTCATGCTTGAAGAATCTTTTCATAGAATAAAGAATTCTCTATTGATAGGGTTTTTTTCCCCAGCATTTTAGAAATGTCATTCCACTGTCCTGTGACTTCCAGCGATTCTGAATAGAAGTCAGCGGCCGTCAACACTGCTGTTTTCATCTAACTTTGAGAGAGATGTGTCCAGGTGGAGTTTCATTGTATGGATTCTATTTGGGGTTTGCTGAGCTTCTGGAATCTGTAAATCCATTTCTTTAACCAAATTTCAAAAATTGGGTCATTATTTCTTCAAATACATTTTCTGTCTCTTCTCATTTCAGAATTCTGATTTTATATATATATATATATATATATATATATATATATATTAGTCTCTTTTCTATTGCCTCCTAGATTGTTGAGGCTCTCTTGTTGTTTTTTTTTTTTTTTTTGTAATTTTAAATTTATTTTCCCGTTACTTGAATGGGGAGGGATGAGAGAGAGAGAGAGAGGGAGAGAGAGATTGCATTTGCTGGCTCACTTCTGAAATGCCTGCAACATGCAGGGTTGGGTCAGGCTGAAGCCAGGAGCCAGCTCTCCTTCATGGGTGACAGGAAACCAAACACTTGAGTCATCTTTGTCTGACTCCTCCTGTGGTGCACATTAGCAGGAAGCTGGATTTGGGTTTCAGGCATCTCAAGTAACAACTAAAGCCACTGCATGAAACACCTACTCCTAAATTGTTATTTTTGATCCTTTTGTTCCTGATAGATGAGATAATTATCATTGTTCTGTCTTCCAGTTCAGTGAATTCTTTATCTGTCATCACTAACACATCTTATAATTTTTTGTGTTCTGCAGAATATTTGTTATTTATGACAAAATTCATGCAATAAAAATTGTTCCACTACGACCAGAAGCAGAATTTTTCTGTAGAACACTAATGCATTATTTTGAATACATTCCACAAGTTTATTCTAGAAGGTTATTATAAGGGGAACAGAATTCTTGTCTGGCATGATTTCAGTACACATAAAGCATATTATTTATTTAATTATTTTCTACTCAGAAGCCAGCTGTCAATCCTGTTGGAGCTCCTCTGAAGATATTCTTATTCTTCCTGGATTTTAAAGGCTTTTTTAAATTCTTGCTTATTGCCAGCACCGCGGCTCACTAGGCTAATCCTCCGCCTTGCGGCGCTGGCACACCGGGTTCTAGTCCCGGTCGGGGCACCGATCCTGTCCCGGTTGCCCCTCTTCCAGGCCAGCTCTCTGCTGTGGCCAGGGAGTGCAGTGGAGGATGGCCCAAGTGCTTGGGCCCTGCACCCCATGGGAGACCAGGAGAAGCACCTGGCTCCTGCCATCGGATCAGCGTGATGCGCCGGCCGCAGCATGCTACCGCGGCGGCCATTGGAGGGTGAATCAACGGCAAAAGGAAGACCTTTCTCTCTGTCTCTGTCTCCCTCTCTCACTGTCCACTCTGCCTGTCAAAAAAAATTTAAAAAAAAATAAAAAATAAAATAAATAAATAAATTCTTGCTTATTATATGTATAAATAGGAATCTATTTTTAAGTTCATTCTTTTCCATATTTTGTGAGCTTTTTGTAACAGTACATGATGTCCTTCAACATTGCTAGAAAATTCTCAGCTACTATCTTCAAATGCCTTGTCCATTTCTCTCTCTTCTTGTATAACTCTAATAAAATATGTACTAGACATGACACTGTACTATCTATACCTCTGTCCTATTTTATAGTTTCTTATCATCTTTCTCTACATTCTGCATTTTTCTTTTATATGCGCTACTTTTTACTAATTCTGTCTTTAGCTTTATACAATTTGTTGCAAAACTCATTCACTGAACTCTTAATTTCATTTTTATTTATTGTTCTAGAATGTCCTTTTAAAAAAGATGTATTTATTTATTCAATAAGGCAGAGTTACAGAGAGGAAGAAACAGAGGCAGAGAGAGAGAGAGAAAGAGAGAGGTCTTCCAACCACTGGTTCACTCCCCAAATGGCTGCAACGGCAGGAGATGGACTGATCCAAAGCCAGGAGCCAGGAGCTTCCTCTGGGTCTCCCATGTGGATGCAGGGGCCCAAGAACTTGGGCCATCTTTTGGTGCCTTCCCAAGCTATAGCAGAGAGCTGGATGGGAAGTGGAGCAGCTGGAATCAAGCTGGTGCTCATATGGGATGCCAGCACCGCAGGTGGTACCTTTACCTACTATACCACATCGCCAATCCCTAGAATGTCCCTTTAAAATCTCCTATGCTACTTTTTAGAAATTCTCCTCTTTGTTAAAAAAAATTGCTTTATCAAAGAAAAATCTTTGAGTCTACATTCAAAGAAAAATTTATGAACACAGAAAGTGTAATTAGTGAGTCTAATTAATTTGAAATCCATGTCTGATGGTTTCATTATTTGGAACCCCTGTGTTTCTGTTTCTACTGCCTGGTTTCTGCTACTTTCCTTTCATCTTGTTCTGTCAAACAATAAAACACAGTTCCTTCTCTTTTCTGTATGGAGGGTGCCCCTCTGAGCAGCGCTCAGGGTTGCATGTTCCTTCCATTAGCTGTGTCATCATATTCATTCTTCAGATGAGCAAGCCGATGCTTAAGACATTACGTAACGTCTCAAAGCCACACACACCTAAACAGTTGCCCTGGAACCCATAACCGTGTCTATTTTCCTTTAAGGCTAAAGGATGAGATTTTAACCCTTTGACACGTTAGAGAAGGTGAACTGATAGGAGTTCATTGTCCTGAGTGACAGAGCTGAAAGCAAACCATTGGTAAGGAGAGGTATCGAGTCCCATGCTCATGCTGCCTCCTTTTTCAGTTCCCTTTGCTGGCTGATCCTGCAGAAGCCTGTTGACTGCAAGCTGGTTTGGGGTCTGTGGCCTGGAGCTGGACAATTGGCTCCTTGAGCATGAAATGAAGGAAGCAATAATAATAAATCCCCTGAGGTTGAGAATTGGGCAGTGCTGAGGAGCCCAAGCCCTCCAGCCAGGAAGATGGGCATAATAGACCCCAAAGCTTGCTTCACTGCTACCCGGTCCGAATATCCTCCTTATAGTCCCAACCAAAGGTTAACTGCAATGCATATTGTTTGTTGAATACTAGCTGTGTGCTCACTGCTATCCTAGAAGTGCACATTTGTTGATGCATTGAAGTCCTCATAACAACACTATGCAGTAGATGACATTCATGGCTGCACTTCACGGAGGAAGAAGCAAAGGCACAGGGAGGTGGTGTACCTTGCCCAGAGTCTTCTCAGTGGCCAAGCTATTAAGCCTGGCACGGGATCACAGGCAGGTCCAACCCTGGAGCTCACACTCTTTGCCAGGGATTAACTACATTGCTGGTTATGTTCTCACCAGTAGAAACTGGTGGCCTGTGGTAAGTAGAAAGGTGTGTATGTGGCTTAACAGGAAGACAGGATATGAACGGGGCTCTGGCAGAGGTCAACGCCTAGGCCAGTTGAGAGGAGCTCAGGAGGATGGTGGGGGGGTGCTGATCCATGCAGCTGAATGGACAGACACAGGAGAGTGCTCCTCCATAGTAAGAGCTCTGCCAACAGCAAAGGTAGTGGGAACGTGGGGCAGTGTGGCAGCCAGCCCCACCATGGAGGCGGGGCTTCTGCAGGGCTCTCCACTTCCAATCCGGCTCCCTGCTATAGCACCTAGGAAACCAGCAGAGGTTGGCCCAAGTGCCTGGGCCCCTGTACCCACATGGGAGGACCAGGTGAAGCTTCTGGCCCCTGGCTTTGGCTTTGTCCAGCCCTGGCTTTTGTGGCCATTTGGGGAGTGAACCAGCAGATAGAAGACCTCTCTCTCTCTCTCTCTGCCTCTCCTCTCTCTGTAGCTCTACCACATAAATAAATAAATACAGCTTTCAAAAACAAAAAAGCTGCTTTCACTCAGAGTCTTATGTAGCAATTCTTCCATATGTAGATAAATGTGTTGGCACAGATTCAGATGTTTCACTTGTCAAGAATCTCCGGATCTGTGTAAGAGATACTGTTTCATTGCTTATTCCTGTTGGGTTTTTTCTCAACTTCCCATTTGCTTCCCTTCTTCGTCTGTTTGGGTATGGGGTTGGTCCATAATTCTGGGTTCCTTTCAGCTAATGATTCTCACTGAGGTTTTAATTGCATTGGGTGGTGGTGCTGGGAACAAGGGCATAGCTGGACTCCTTGAGACAGCCCAGAATGTTCCTTGAGTGGGCTGTGGAGGTTCCCCTCCTGAGCTGGGCCTCCCTGCAGAGGAATTCAGGCTGTGCCCAACAGCCCAGGGCCTTGAAGACCTGAAAGAAGAGGGTGAGGACCCCTCATTCAGCATGCGGGGTGCTAGAGTGTTTCAGGTTTTTTTTTTTTTCAGATTTTGGAATATTTGCATGTACATAATGAGATGTCTTGCAGATGGGACCCAAGTCTAAACACAAAACTCATTATGCTTCATAGACATCTTATGTGCATAACCTGAAAGTAATTTTTAATACTTTTGTGCATGGAACAAAATATCAGGGTGTGGAATGTCCAATGCGTGCTCTCATATCGGTTCTCAGAAAAGTGTTTGGTGTTTGCAGCATTTGAGATCTGTGAGTTTTGGGTTAGGGATGCTCTACCTGCAGTGCGTTTAGCCAGAGCCAGCAGATAGCTGGATCTCTCAGAAGGCACCCCTGCACTCGGGGCCACCTGGCCATGGCTCAGTCATGGAGAAACCCTATGGGACTTGAGTCTAGTTGATGGGGCACTGGGCTAATTACAGGTTTCCCAGGCTCAGGTGTCCCTGCCTCCACCAGTTATAGAAGATAAAGGGTAATGTGGAAGATAAGTGCAGTCCTTGTCCAGACTCCCAGGTGTCTCACTCTGCTGGATCCACTATCGGTGCCGGGGCAGGATGTGTCAGGAAACCTAGGCTTGCTCGGGACCGCCTGCCTGGCTCTCCATGAAGCATCCTCTGTACGGGTGAGACGTGGGTGCAGACCATCCGTTTAGTGAGCAGAGGAGGCAGTGAGGTTCGGGAGATGGATCGGGGCCCCATGGCCTGCCTTGTCCTGAACTAACTTCAGAACTCAAGCACGGAGCTACTGGGGTCCAGGGGCATCTCCGAATCTGGACCATGAGAAAGCAGCAAGATCAAGAAAAAGGGCACACACTACGGGGTCCACTCATGACTCACTGTGACGTTGGCCAGGTCATTTCAGTGTCCTCCTATGTAGTGCCTGCCCCATTCCCAGGCTGCCCAACCAAAGGCCCTGGGACAACATGCCTCTGAGTACCAAGCACGATGTGGATGTAGATATGGGCTTCCATGAGTCACCATGATGTGATGCCTCAAAGAACACCTCGGTCACCCTTCACCTTCCTGGAGGGCAGGCCTGGCCCTGGGTGTCCAGGTGAGAGGCCTCAGAGCTTGGCAGGCTCTGAGTCGTCCCGTTGGGACAGGGAGGACTAGTTCCAAACCCTATTTCCAGCACACAGTAGGGTCTCCATGCGTGTCTGTGGAGTGGAAGAAGGAGCACGTGGACCCCACGTAGCCTGTCTTTCACCGTCTCAATTATCCACTCTCCGCCTTCCTGCCTTTGAGGCCGGGAGCCGTGCAAGCCTCAGTCTTTGTTCTGCAGCCCCCTCTGGGGGGACTTGTCCCCTCTCTGACCTCCTGGGACTCCTCAGGCACAGGTGTAAAAACACTACTTCCTTTCCTCACTCCTTGGCAGGTGAGGAGTGATGCCTTTTACCATTTATGAAAAAAAAATGTAAATGGCGACAAAAGCTATTTTTATAATGTTTTTATCTATTCCGTGACTGACATCAATAACACATAACAGTTTCATTGACATTGTATCACATCCAATGGGCCCAGTGACCTGATTCAATGTCAGTGGAAAAGCCTCGTCCATCATCTCCGTGGCGGAATTGCAACAGATCCATTATCGATGCTTCCACCCCAGAACCGAAGCCAAGTCCTTCCTGGTCTTCCTTCTGCATAACCGCCTTGGCTTTCTGACCATGGACTCGGTCGCCCTTGGCGCACACTCTGATATCTCCATCTGTGGACTTATCGTTGGATTTGATTCCTGAGGGCCAGGTCTGTGCACCTAGTGGTTAGTGTGTCACACAGTAGGAGCCTAGTTTAGCAAATGGATGAGAGAAGTCGGGAAGGTGGGAGGAGGAAGGGCTGGGAGCCTGTGCCTGGACCTCACCTCCAGTGCACAGTAAGGGCTCCTGCACCTGACTCTCGATCCCTCTCTGCACTCTGTGTGGGTGGACGCGTCAGAGCAAGTCTACCCAAAGATTTTTGGAGGAGCCAAGTTCTATTGAGACCGGAACAGGGCAGAAAAGAGCCAATGCTTCAGAACACTTGCAAAACAGAAACCTAGTGTGAGAAAACCTCCTGCCCCAGACTTCAGCTCCAGGACCTGCAAACTGGCCAGTCCATGGGGCAAGGAGGAAGCTGCCCCACCCAGCCCATGTGCTGGACTGACAGCGAGAAGCCTCAGCAGTCAGGCCCACCCTGATCCTCCTCTTCTTCTCAACTGTGCCAAATAGGAATGAATGTCAACTCCACAGTCTTCCAAGGGCTTAAGGGAGTCCTTGCTAATATCGCAATATATTTGTCATTTGTCTCACTGGTAAGGCTGTTTAGTAGTCGAAACTGTAGAAAATTGAATATACACTTACTGTATAAAAATGATATGCTCGGTTAGTGATAGTTTAAAAGAAATAAGTACATCTATCATAGAAGAGCAGGCTGTCAGCTCTTTATATGTAAGAAAAATATTGAACACAAATGTGATAAATGTTGGGCACTGTTTACAAAAGTTGTCTGACAAAGTTGGTTTGCCATAAGTTCTTCCAAGCAAAGAGGAAGTTGAAATGAAGAGAGAGAGAAGAACACAATAAGAGTAAAGGTAGCATGTGGGGGAGAGAGAGAGAGAAGGAGGGAGGGAGAGAACAGACATAGAAACAGTTCTGCAATGATCAAGGAGCAGGTAGAGCTTGGCCCAGCAGTTCCAGAGTCCCTGGGCTTGAGTCTCAGCTCCTGACTCCAGTTTCCCACCAATGCAAATCCTGGCCGGCAGCAGTGGTGGCTCACGTAATTGGGTTCCTGCTACCCACACGGAGACCTGGATTGGGTTTCCAGCTCCTGGCTCTAGTTTCCATCTCTGTCTCTGTCTCTGTCTCTGTCTCTCTCTGTCTCTCTTTTTTTCCTTCCCTCCTTCTCTCTCTGTGTGTGTGTGTTTCCATCTCTACCTCACAAACAAACAAATAATAAAAGGGATCAGATAAGAGACCCCAGATGTCGCTTTTGTTCTGATGCGACATTGGCCCCTACCCGCTTAGATCCCTTGCTTGAGGAAGCTTCATGCCCCCAACAGGAGCTCAGACAGAGAAGGGCGGGTCCCCTGCAGAAGATGCCACATCTCAGGAAGCAGCTGCACCGTGAGTAGGTCTGTCCCCAGGCCACCAGCCAAGGCAGCTGAGCGGGCTCTCACTGTGGCCCAGCAGGAAGAGTTAGGCAGATCAAGAGGGCAACTTGAACTATGAATGACAGGTCAACGACAGGACTTGAGGAGTAGAGTCAGAGATAAGAGGGGCCAGGTGGGGAGCTGGGACCCTCAGGGGAGCGCTGTAAAGGGGCCTGAGGCAGGGCCCTGGCATGGAGGCAGGATCTTACAGGTCTTCCAGCAGGTGGATGGAGGAGGCAGGTTCCTTTCCACTCTTAGAGTCGAACATTTGCACTCCAGGTCAGAGGGGTATTGCAGTGGTTTCTCAAAAAGGTGTCACTGGAGGAACCTGAGGGGGCAGTGAGCTGAGGCCACCACAGAGGACATGAAGCTCAAGGTCAAATGGCTTCACTGTCTTTCCAACATTTCCAGTGTGTTAACTCACTGCAGAAACGGACGGCGGAGCGTCAGGTGCATTGGGAAGCAGGCTGGATGCACTTGGAGCATAGCGTCTGGGCCAGGTGCAGTTACATTTGGCTTTGCCTTAAGGCGTCCTGAGCAGACTTGGACTGCAAAGCCATTTTTAGTGCATTGCTACGCATCCCGGTCGCAGACTGTCGAGAGCTCGGCTCAGAATGGCAAACACGCCCCAGGGTTGGGCTTTGTCTGCAGAGTTCCTGGAAAGGACTAAGGAAGTATCTGGCCCTGGGTGGCACCAGATTCAACACTGGAGGCCTAGGCTCTGCCCCCCCACTCAGATCCACGCCACCTGTTCCTGCGGGCAGGGGGTCCTTGCAGTGTCAGAGGTGGGAAGTCCCTCAAAGCCACAGAGTGGGACCTCTGGGTTTCCAGCTGGGGAAACAAAGCATGAGCCAGGTAGCAGCTCAGTGGCAGCAGTGGTTTCCCGGTGTCAGTACACAGCCAGCGTTTGGTCCACACTTCTCCTCCCCCTTGGTGGGCTTCCAGTATCCCTCCAGCCCAGGCCCAGGCTGTCTCCATCTCTAGAGCCGGAGTGAGAAGAGTGGAGGACAGGTGACTGGGTCACCACAGTCCCTGAGCACACCCCAAGCCCAGTGGCCACTGCAGCATCTACAGCTCAAGACGACAGAGGACACGGGTAGTTTAGGGTAGAGACCATCCCTGGGTGTGCACCTGTCTGTGAGGCCCCTGAGGGAGGCTGCAAGGGATGTCGTCTTCACTTTGTGTTCCAGCACAGAAGGTGTCCCCCAAGCCCCTGTGAGCAGTGCTTAGCTCACCCTGGACAACCGAGCAGCAGCAAACTTGACCCTGGCCCACCAGTGACCTTCCCCTGGGATCCCTCCCCCTAACCCCCGCCACCCACAGTCAGCACACTCTGGCCTGCAGCCGACCTGCTTGCCCAGTGTTGAGTCCTGAAGAACCTCTTCCAACCTGGAGTGGCTTGGATCATTGCTGGCCTTCATTCGTTAAAGAGATAGACCCCAGCCCTACCCACCATCCAGCCTTGCTGCCTGGACCCCTCCTCTGCTCCCTGGGGCCCACACTGTTCCAGTCTCTGTTACCTGAGCTCCCTTCTCTTCCCCAAGTGTCTGCTTGGCTACAGCCCTCCCTACGTGCCCATCCTGACCAGGGCCCTCCCCTATTCTCACTTCCACTCTCCACCCCCCCCACCACCACCACGACTACCACAACCTTCCCCAGACTGGCCTCATTCTCCTCTTGGCTTGTCTTTTTAGATTTACGTGGTCATGTTTTTCCAAGATAAAAATCTTCTATCAGGCACATGCCTATTGCTACACACTCCACTATTTTCATTCTGCATATATTATTTGTGGCTCAGAATTTAACATTTTTGTTTCATTTATTCACTCCACAAACATCTACTGAGTACCTGCTGGTGTCAAAGGATCAGCCTTTTCTATCTGTGTTTTTTCCTTCCTACTCTGACCCTCTCTCCTGATTTTATAGCGCATTTTCTCTTTGGATCCTATAATGACTACAGTTATTTTTCAAATACTACGAGATGGAGATGTAATATATATTTTTAAGTGCACACTACATTTCATAGCCTCTCCTCTCTTGGATTCTCAGTGTACACAGATCTATTTCTCAGTTCACTTTCCTGTCCTACTTTTCTGTAGTACTTTTCTGTAGTACCTGGTGCCAATACCTTTGCTTTTTATCACAATGAGATAGCATATTTTGGATAAACCCTCCCCTCCTCTTTTTTAACATTTACAAATTTTACATTCTCTCCATTCTTCTTACATATAGACTCTTCTGTGTAAATATTAGAATTAGCTCAGTTTCCAGGAAGTATTTTGTTGGTCTTTTGAGACTTGCTAGGTTGAAGCCACAAATCGGTGGGGTTTCCAGGCTGAGTCCTCCCGTTCCTGCACACAGTCTGAGTCTCTAGGATGTGAGTCTTGAGCCCGCCTCCCCAGAGGCAGGACTCCTTTCCAGGCATGGCTCTATGTCTCAGTATCTGATGGACTATTGAGTATATTGGCTTATCTACAGGTAGTGTATTCTGGAGTCATGGGGAAGATAACACACATAGACTCAGACAGGGTCCCAGACGTAAGTCCCAGAGATGGCCAGATCAGGAAAACAGGAGGGGAGGTGAAGCCAGCTCTCGGGAGCCTCAGGATGTCAGATGGGCACTGAGAGTGGGGAAGGGTGGTAGATAGGGGAGGGGAGGTTTGGAGAGGTGGAAACTGGCCCTGGGATGAATGGGGTGCGAGGTTAGGGTATGGGAGGCACATTGGCGAGGAAGCCCATGACTGGGCTGAGACAGGAAGGAAGGCTGAAGGGCGGGTGGAGATTCCTGAAGGACATCAGCCAGGGGTCAGGGAGGTTGGGACAAGGTGGCCCAGACCTGTGTTCCCTGGAGGGAAACTGATCCCTCGGGAAGCTCCAGGGGGTCCTCTGGGGACACACCTGATAGATGGTGAGCAGGGCAGTGACTGCATGGCCTCAGGGAGGACAAAAGCACCTGCCAGTCCTCAAAGCAGACCTTGGCCTCAAATCAGCTCACATGAACCAGTGCTGCAGGGCCGCCATAAAAAGTGATGGCAGCGAACTGAAAACAATGAAAGGGATTGTTTTGTGTGACGCGTGGATTCCTTTCCACACATAGACCTAGGATGCACCACACTGCGCATGTGTGCTGGGGTAAGGGCTACAGTAGGATGCTGTGGACAACACTGGGACTCCAGGACAGGGGAGGGCAGGGAAGGCAGGATGCCTGCTGCTGGCCATCTGACCAGGATTGCAAGAGGGGGTGGGGTGGAGAGTGTGCAAGAAGGAGGGAGGTGGGGCCCCCAAGGAAAGACTCTCTTGGGAGCGAGGAAGGGCTCCACTTAGGCAAAGGCCCAGCAGCAGGAATGGAAGGAAGGGGAAAAAGAGTAGAAGAAGGGAGCAGATGAGAAGGAAGTGACTCGAGTGGCAGAGAAGGACCAGGTGAGGGCCAAACACTTTGAGGCCATGGCAGGACAGCGTGGTACAAGTGGGCTAAGTGAAGGAAAAGGGAGAATCCACCAAGACTTGGAGCCCTGGCTGTGTCAGCTGACTGGATGTAGATTCCATACCAGAGATGCTAAGATTGGAACAAGGGAAGGTTTGAGACAAGGCAGAATCTCAGTAACACTATCTCAAAATTGTTAAGTTGGTGGTGCATTTTTTTAAGAAAGTCCAAGAGGAGGGATAGACATTGTGCACAGTGGTTAAAACACTATGTGGGTTGCCCACATCTCATATGACAGTGCTTGGATTCCAGTCCTAAATCTCAATTGTTGCTTCCTGCTAATGTGCACTTTGCAGGTAGCAGATGAGGTTCAAATAATTGAGTCCCTGATACCCACAGGGGAGACATGGATTGAGTTCTGGGCTCCTGGCTTCAGACTCTTGTCTCTGACTCTTGTGGGTCTTTGGTGAGTGAACCCCAATAGATGGGAAATATTTCTCTCTCTCTCTCTCTCCCTCCCTCGCTCCCTCCCTCTATCCATCTCCAACTCTGCCTTTCAAACAAATAAATAAACCTTCATAGATATAAAAAGAAAAAAGCCAAATGAACCCTTGACAGGGTAAATCAAGATAAATCCATGCCAGGATTGTAATCAAGTTTCTGAAAACTAAACACAAAGGACAAACTTTGAAAGAGACTAGGTAAAAACTGCTCCACTCAGCACCAACAGCATACACATTTTTTTCAAACACCCATGAACATATGAAAAGTAAAACCATGCCCTGGACCATAAAATACACTCAACAAATTTAAAAGAATTGAAACTCTATAGAGTGTTCTAACTAAAATAGAGTTATTTGAAACAGCAAAATAAAAAAAAAATCTACGCACTTAGGAATTAAACAATAATTAAATAAATTAAATAATCAATAAGTCAAAAAAGAAGCCTCAAGACAAACCTAAAAAGAAAAAAATGAAGCTAGTAGAAATAAAAATTTAACATTTCAAAACTCATGAATGTAGAGAGGGAAATTCCATAACTTTATATCATATTATTGCTCCAAAAAATGAAATGACAGAGCTGTTTGTTGAAAATTATAACATTATAATTAAAGAAAATAAAATGATCTAACTAAATGGAGAGACATACCATGTTCATAGACTGGAAGATTAAACATAGTAACACATCAGTTTCCTAAAATTGATCTATAGAGTTGGTGCAATTCCTATAAAATTCCCAGTAATGTTTTTTGAAGATAAAGATAAGTTTATTATAAATACATATATGGAAAGAGTAAATGTCTCAAATCAATAACTGAAGTTTCTACTTTTATAAACTAGGAGAAGAGCAAATAAACCCAAAGCAAGAAGAATAGGAAAAAATTAAGATAACAACATAAATCAATGAAACAGAAACAATAAATCAACATAGAAAATCAATGAAAAAAGTTTGTTTTTTTAAAAAATGCTATATCAAAGATATATCAGGGACTGGCACTGTGGCGCAGCAGGTTAACACCCTGGCCTGAAGTGCCAGCATCCCATATGGACGTGGGTTCGAGACCGGGCTGCTCCTTGCTATGGCCTGGGAAAGCAGTAGAAGATGGCCCAAGTCCTTGGGCCCCTGCACCTATGTAGGCGACTCGGAAGGAACTCCTGGCTCCTGGCTTTGGATTGGCACAGCTCTGGCCATTGTGATCATTTAGGGAGTGAATCAGTGGATGGAAGACCTCTCTCTCTCTCTCTGCCTCTCCTCTCTCTGTATAACTCTGACTTTCGAATAAATAAATAAATCTTAAAAAAAAAGATATATCAGATCCCCCCAGTTCATGTCAACATTACCCATCAAGTCAAGGTATGTAAGCAACCAAAAGCCCTTTAAGGGACAAATTTACACAATATAATGGAACACACAATACAAGAGAAGAATATGAGTGGCAATTCTCCAATTGATCTCCCGATTTAGTGGAAGTCCTATCAAAGTCCCAGAAAACTTTTTCTTTTGTAGACAAAGATAAGCTATTCTAAAAATTATGCAGGAAGACAAAGGATCTACAATAGCTACAACAGCTTTGAAAAAAGTTGGAGAAAAACTCTCTACCCAATGTTAAGTCTTACTACAGAGCAATAGTAATCAAAACAGTCTGGTTCTGGTAGGAGGATAGGCACATCGATTAGTGGAACAGAGGCTAAAACCTAGAAATGAACTAAAGTGTGCCCAAATCATTTGCAACAAAAGTGTAAAAAAAAAAAAAAAAGGGCATGACAAGATATTCATCATCACTAGCCACCAGAGTAATTCACATCAAAACCATAAAGCTATCTCACTACACATCCATCAGAATGGCTAAAATTAAATATTGTGATAGAGAAATATGCTGGTGAGGATACAGAAGAACTGGATCACTCATTCGTTGCTGGTGGGAATATAAAAAGCTATGACCACCCTGGAAAATTGTTCAGCAGTGTCTTACAACACCAAGCATGCACTTACCATACAAACCAACAATGTATTGGGTGTTCATTCCAGAGCAATGAAAAGCTATGTTTACATAAGTGTCTGTATGTGAATGTTGACAGCAGCTTTATTCATAGGAGGCAGAAACTACAAACAATCTAAATGTCCTTCAGTGATGAATAAACAGATTGTGGTCCACCCATACCATGGGATATTGCACAGAACTAAAATGAATGAGCTGTTGACAAACAACCTGCATGGAGCGCAATGGAATTATGCCAAGCAAAAAAACATTATTTCACAAGGTCACATAACACCCCATACACACACACACACACACACATATATATATGTATATATGCATATATAATACATGTGGTGAAGGGTACAGTTATAGAAGTAGCAGTGCAAGGTTGAAATTGTTCTTGTTTGTATTTAAGGGCAGAACTGATAGAGGATAGATAAGCTAGACTGACAGACTGAGGGATTGATGAAGTGTGCATGTAGCTATAAAGGAATAATACAAGGAAGTTTGTGGTGATGGAACAGTTCTTTATGGTGGTAGGTACAGGAATCTACATGTGATAAGATTCCATAGAGTCTCAGTCTCTCTCTCTCTCTCTCTGTCTCTCTCTCTCTTCCTCTCTCTCCCTCTCCCTCTCCCTCTCTCTTCTCTCTCTTCTCTCTCTCTCTCTCTCTCACACACACACACACACACACTCACACATACAGCAAACATATATAAAGCACATGTGAAAGTGGCAAAATCCAAATACCTTCTGTGGATTGCACCAATGAAAATTTCTTTTTTTTTAAGTTGTTTTATTATTATTTTTTTGAAATGCAAAGTGACAAGAGAGAAAATGGGATCATCCATCTGCTGGTTCAATTCACAAATGGCTGCAAGATGGAGCCTATGCTGTGGTGTAGCAAGTAAAGCTGCCACCGGCAGTGCCAACATCCCATTTGAGCACTGGTTCAAGTCCCAGCTGCTCTACTTCCGATCCAGCTCTCTGCTATGGCCTGGGAAAGTGGTAGAAGATGGCCCAAGTCCTTGGGCCCCTGCACCCACGTGGGAGACCTGGAAGGAGCTTCTGGCTCCTGGCTTTGGATCAGCTCAGCTCCTGCCATTGTGGCCATCTGGGGAGTGAATCAGCGATTGGAAGACCTCTCTCTCTGCCTCTCCTTCTCTCTTTGTATAACTCTACCTTTCAAATAAATAAATTCATCTTTTAAGAAAATGGCTGCAAGATCTGAGGCTGGGTCAGGTTGAAACCAAGACTCTATCCAGGTCTCCCACGTTGTAGGTCTTACACAGCTGGGTCATTTTCTGCTGCCTTCACAGGTGTATTAGCAGGCAGCTGGATCAGAAATGGAGCAACCAGGATTCCCACTGGCACTCCTATATGGGATGCCAGTGTTGCAGACAGTGGATTAACTGCTCTGCCACAACAGGGTGCACCCAAGGTGAAAGGTGCCTGGGATTTTCCTGTATTTTTTCAATTTTCTGTGAATCCATAATGAACTTAAAAAATAAGTTTTTCAAAACGCAAGAGAGGATGGAGAGCAGACGTCTGTGTTGATAAGAAGGATCCAAGAGTTGCAGATTGGGGAATCATCAGCATATGCTTGCATTTTAAGCCAGGACCTGGATAATAAGACCATGCCAAGTCTATGAAGAAAGCTTGCACCTTGACATTGAACTATCGGACAGGGGCAGGCTCTGGCAGAGAAATCTGAGTATAGAGGGACATATGACGAAACCCTGCACAAGACAGGGTATGCATGAGGACAAGTGTATCAGGAGGAAAGGAGTGTGGACCATGCAGGTGCAATAGGTGTTAGGAAACTGGCACAGTTTTATCTATGGCGTGATCTATACCCTGATTTACATGTCAAGCTCTAGCCCCCGCTGCCATTGCTGGAAGCCAAGTGGCCACATGGCCCAACCTCTGTGGTCAAGCTCCACCCCCATCCTAATGGGATTCGCTGCTTCTGCTTCCCTGCCCGCCCTCAGGCAATGTTTTAAAAGGGCCTGTTCCTGAACACGTGGCTCTCTTGGTTCTTCTCTCTTGGTTTCTCTCTTCTCTCTTGCTCTCAAACAATCTGGACTCTAAAATTTCCAGTAAAATTTGGACTTCGGTATTTCCAGTTCGGGCCCAACTGAAAAAACTGAATGACCTGTCTCTCATCTTGTAGAGACACCAACCTATCAGGCTATTTGGATTATATTAGAAATACTGCCAAGATGCGAAGTGGTGCTGAATTTTAAGTCTCTATAATATAAAATGCTATTGATACAAATGTCTGAGAATTAAAAAGTCTAATGATCTTGTGTTATTAGACACGATAGTTATCTTAATGAGAAAGCCCCAGAGGCCTAAAGGGTTAAATGCTTTGTAAAATCCTACAGCCGCTTTCAAAAATACTGTGAAGTAAGCAAGTGCCTCTTATTGGTCAATGAGTTTATAATTTTAAACGTGGCAACTTAAAGTCTTTTGTCATCCACAGTTGTATATATCAGATTTGCTGCTCATAAACTAAAGTGTTGTTGGTTCTGTGTTTAGTTGTCCTCCTATAGTTTCTGATGGAATTTTTCTAGCCACTTTTATTGTATTCAGTACTTTGGGATGGCTCTGTAGACTGATGAAGCCAATAATGTATTAACAGTACCAACTGAGAGAAAGTATGGTTAACTGAGGTTACTAAAAACAAAAAGTAATTCAAATCAATTGGTAATTTACAAACAGGAGTTAGATTTTTTAAAAAAAAGCCATTAAAACTGCTATATTGGTCTATTATGAGTGTACAGGTTGTATGTCTACATGGGAAAATTTATTAAGAGTTTTATTTTAATTGGCTTATAAATAAAAGATTGCTTATCAATTTAAACTGCTAAATTACTCAAAGATACATTTTGATTCATGTGACCTAAATCTCTACCATATGTTTAAAACTTGTTGGTAGAAAGAAACTAAAAACATTCTATATGCTTGTGCTTAAATTTGCTGGTTAAACAAGCTACACCATGTTAGATATTTAAGAAATGTTTCCAAATACATGTATTCTTAAAATTTATAGAAGGCATTGGACCTTCTGGTAAATGTTTTCTTAAGTTGTTATCTAATGGTTGAAACTGTTTGCTAAGTTTTCATTTGATACTACTATTGTCAATAAGTGATCTGGGACTGGCTCCCTCATTTCTCTATTCTAAGTGCAACTTGTTCTCTCATTTCTCTATTCTCTTCAAGGTAGGAAACTATTCTATTCTGAAGGACTCTCCAGGATGCGCAATTTGATTTTTGGATCTTATAAAAGGGGTAGGTAACATTTTCTGTAACAGCATAGCCAAAATGAAAGCTTAAATTATAATTTCACAGCTAGATTTATTTCGCCATGGGCACAGAAAACAGGCTAGACCTCCCTTTCAGACCAAACAAAGGGAAAGAAAGTTTTAAAGTGAGAATATAATTTTCCTTATGGGCATTGTCTACCTTAGAAAAACTACCACCAGAACATGCCTGTGACTACAGACTTATAGATTAGAGATGGGACTTGAGCATCCCCTTGACTTGCATCCTCTGGTCTGCTTTAAACCAGGAGGAAAAGAAACCTAGGCATCAGAAGCAATGTAAAGATAGGTGGCAGGCCTACTAGTGGTTGTTCTGTGTGTGCAGTGATCTGCCATCAGGGAGACCCAACAGGCCAGTCCACTGCAGTGGCTTTCAATGTGGTAAGCCTGGGCTTCAGCAGAAGTCAGCTTGTGAAGAGCCCTGGCAGCTCTGCCAAAAGTTGGATCACTGGAAATGGAACTGCCTTGGAGTCAAAGGACACCCAGGTCAGAGCCACAGATCTTATTGGCTCTAAGCTGAAAAGCCCTTCTCTCAGCCCGGCTTCCAAAGAGACCACCATAGCTGAGGGGATGGCCAAGTAGGGTCAGCAACATTACAGGCAGAACTGTAAATTTCCTGTTAGAGATGCCACCTGCCATTACCTAGCCAGCTCTCCTCCCAGGCCAACTAGGTAATGAAAGTCAACAGGGTGCCTTCCCCAAGGAGGTTCACACCTCCCTATTCATGTACCCTATGAAGAGACAGATGAGTCTGAGCCTCATAATTTACAAGGCCTAAAGCCCACCAGATTATTATCAAGCCCCTTCTGTCAGGTTCTATTTGCCTCTCAATCAGAAAACTTAGTAGTAGCTTAGATAGCACCTTTCTTAGGTTCTCTAATAACAACTCTGTCCTTTGTATATAGCCCATTTGAAACTCATTCCTTTGTAATTGTAGCCTCTACTCTACCACCAATGGCTCTACTCCCAACCTGTATATACTGATGGTCCTCAGAGAGAAAAGTCTTCCTTTTCCGTTGGTTCACCCCCCAATGGCAGCTGCAGCCAGCATGCTGAGGCTGGCACACTGCGCTGATCCGAAGCCAGGAGCCAGGTGCTTCTCCTGGTCTCCCATGCAGGTGCAGGGCCCAAGGACTTGGGCCGTACTCCACTGCCCTCCCGGGCCATAGAAGAGAGCTGGACAGGAAGAGGAGCGACCGGGACAGAATCCAGCACCCCGACAAGGACTAGAACCCGGTGTGCCAGCGCAGCAGGCAGAGGATCAGCCTATTGAGCCGCGGCACAGGCCTGGGGTCAGCTTTAAGCCACATCCATCAAACTGTCCCCACAAGGGTCCAGAGACCCCCCCCCCCATTTCCTCTCCTCTATGAAATCCTCACATTACCTGGTTAATGCTACTCTTACGATCATTGGTTACTATTCTCACCCTGTCTTTTATACTACAGTGTCTAAGTGTTTACAGCAGGTGATAATGGAACGAACCAAGGCCTTCAGCAACCAGGCGATCAACCAAATGCTGCTACAGGGATATACTCTGCTCCCCACCCAGGAGACAGCGGCTTGAGACATTGCCCCATGTCAACAGGAAGTAGCTCTAAAGACAGATCATCCCATCCTCCCTCTACCCCTCCTGGACTTTTGGGACTAATGTAATTGTATACAAATCCTGCTTTATAAAAAACAAAAGGGGAGAATGTTAGGAAACTGACACAGTTTTATCTGTGGTGCGATCTATACCCTGATTTACACGTCAAACTCTAGCCCAAGCCACCATTGCTGGAAGCCAGGTGGCCACATGGCTCAACCTCTGTGGTCAAGCTCCACCCCCATCCTAATGGGATTCCTTGCCCACCCTCAGGCAAAGTTTTAAAAGGGCCTGTTCCTGAACATGTGGCTCTCTTGGTTCTCTCTTGGCTTCTCTCTTCTCTCCTGCTCTCTCCTGTTCGCTCTCTCTTTTCTCTGCTCTCTCTTCTCTCCTCACTAGCTCCTTTCCTCTCTGTCTCTCTCTTTCTTATACTCTCCTCCCCTCTCTTTTCCTTCTTCACCCCTTCCCTCCAGCCTGCTGGGTTTCTCCAATTAACCCTCTTGCTTACTCTGGTGTTCGGTGTGTTTTGTGATGGCTAACAATAGGGAGTACAGCATGTTGGACAGAAAGGCTGTGACGTTTAGCAAGACGAAGCTGTTCATCTTTATGAACTGCATCTGTGAGCAGAAAAAAAGAATAATGGAAGTCCAGCTGGGGTGGGGGAGGAGAGATTGGGAGTGGTGGGTACAGGACATGGAAACAATCTTCAAGTTTCTCTTAAAATTTGCACCTCAGGCCGGCGCCGTGGCTCACTTGGCTAATCCTCTGCCTGTGGCGCCGGCACATCGGGTTCTAGTCCTGGTTGGGGTGCCAGATTCTGTCCCGGTTGTCTCTCTTCCAGGCCAGCTCTCTGCTGTGGCCCGGGAGTGCAGTGGAGGATGGCCCAGGTCCTTGGGCCCTGCACCTGCATGGGAGACCAGGAGGAAGCACCTGGCTCCTGGCTTCGGATTGGCACAGCACCAGCCATGGCAGCCATTTGGGGGGTGAACCAACGGAAGGAAGACTTTTCTCTCTGTCTCTGTCTCTCACATTCTAAATCTGCCTGTCAAAAGAAAAAAAAAGAAATTTGCACCTCAACATTCATCGAGGGATAGGCCTGGGCTGAGTGAGTGATATTCTAAGTCTGGGGACCTGAGGGATCCTGGGGGAGGAGTTCCCAGCCTTGATTGATTTATTGCTTTGCACTGGAGCTGAAAGAATGGGAAGTGTAATCCCAGGCCTCCTCCGGCCACTCTCTTGCTCTGGGATCTTGATCAAGGCGCCAAAGAGGGTGTGTGGCTGCATTGAGAACTCTTTTCAGCACCTGTTCCCCACCCCTAACAATGCAGTGCAGCCCCTACCCACAGCCTCAGGCCTGCTTGGGACTTCTACAGCTATTCCCTGTGGGGCAAGGGCATGAAGCTAGATAGAGCTATATAAAGCCCTTCTGCTTCCCTGGACCACACCGGTCACATGGGCCCCCTGCCACATGGCCCTGAGCCCAGCTGCAGCCCTGCACTGACCTCTTCCCCAGATCCAACCTCCCACATGCAGACCACACACTCTGGACTGGAGATGTAGCCCAGGCAGTGCGGACATAGCTTGGCCGTGCAGGCTTGGTGTCCACACATGTGCACAGGAGGCCCTCTGTGATGCTGGGGACTGCAGAGGGGGAAATGGAGTGGTCAGAAAGTTGGGGGGGGGTGGGAGGGGATGGATACATTCTGCATGTGTGGTCCATGGAGGTCCAGGGTGCCTGGAAATTTGAAACTCAAGCCCAACCTGCCAAGCTATTATGAAGCTGTGTTTGTCAATGTGGGAGGACATGCCATGTCTTATTTCATAGCTTATAACTTGATTTATGGCACTTAGAAACATGTGTGCTCTTAGAATAAGCATTGCAATTGTCAGGATGGGGCTCTTGGAGGGCTGTCCTCTCCCTGGCCCTGTGCATTTTGGGAGACACAAGGAACCCAGATCCACCACCCTCCTCCAGAAGCAACACAAGACCCTTGAGCCCATGTCCACAAGCATCCTCCTTCTCTGTCTGTTCTGGGGCTTGAGCTCAAACCATCATATTCTTTGTTCCTGGGCTGGCATCTTGAGAGGAATGACGTTCACTGAAAGGAGTTTGCTCTGAGGTCCATTCCTGCAGGAGTGGCTCCTCGGGATTGGGCCACTCCACTTGGGTTTCTCCACACAGCCCCGTATTCCAGGCTTCCTACCCCATTGATTCTAGAAACTTCTCCTTACCCTTCTCTTTCACCCCTAGTTCTGCCAGTTGGTTTATTGCTGACTATTACTCATTATTTCCTACATATTACTCATCTGGGTTAATCATGTGACCACTGCAGTTGTCCTGAAATTTAACAATGCTAATAAATAGTATAACTTCATGAAACTTTTGCTTATTGCTTAAATATTCAGGAGTTCATGTTGCACAAGTTTTGGAAGCTATGTGTCTTTCTCCAAAGCACTGATTCACCCTTCTCGGCTACTAATGCCTAGTCAGCATGAGTTGAGGGGGGCTGGTGGACAGGAGAATGAATGGAACATGGCATTGGACCTGGGGGGAGCAGGTGCATCCAGGTTTTACAGTGGATGTTGTTAAGGGATGTCTGGATCTGTTAATCGTCAAATAATTCAGGTCAGCCAAACCTAGTAAGCACAGACTAGTGACAGTTGAATGTCCTTGAAGGTCACTGATTCTTCGAGGTGGGCAGCTGCCCTTGAGCTCATAGGCCATCTGCTACTTTGACCCACCTTCCCAAAGCACCTCTCTCTTTTTGCTCTTATCCCAGGAGCAGGAGAGCATTTGCAGCACCCCGCAGAGTCTAAGATTTACAATGTTCCTATTTTAAGAGCTCCCCCAAAATGACATCTGATTTTTCAGAAACACAATCAAAAGAACTCCACCTTCCTACCATCCTCAACCCCTCCCTCACCTCCTCCAATCACAAATCGGAGAGAGGGCAATTCAGTGTAATTCCACTGGGTCGAGGCTGGAGCTGTGTCTAAAACCCTGCTCTAAATTGATGGTAGACAGAATCTTCTCACTATCCAGACGTGAAGCCAAGTGCTGGTGGTTGTTGTCCTCTGAGTTCTCCGCGCACGGAGGTTCTGGCAGGGGGTAGGGGGCTTCATGAGCTCCTTGTCTCTCACACAGCTCACTGCGTTCCGAGCCCCCTTTGCAGATGACAGGAGGTGCTAGACGGTGGATAGGAAGATGTGTGGTACTGCAGGCAGAAACTCGATAGGGTGTAATTACCGAACATGAAAATAGATGCGATTTGGAGAGGAAAGTGGAGCAGACCACGTCTCCCGTGCAGCTGAGAAGAGACATCACCCCACTGCGCGTGCGCATGTGCCTGAAAGCGCTGTGGCATCCCGGAAATGGCACACGGAGCAGCAAGTCCAAATAAACACCTCCTTCCTGGGAAGGGGATGAGGTTTTCAGCCAGGCGGGTGAGAGAAGGCGTGAATCAGAAACCACAAGTCTATGAATCAGCCCTTGCTTCAGACTGGTAGTTGACTATGAGAAGTTGCAATCTCCTTTGCAGAACCAAACTAAAGCCATGCCAATTCTTTTTTGGGGGAGTGGAGAGAAGTAAAGGAATCCCCCAAGGCTTGACTGAACCATAGATGCCTGGCCAGATCAAAGAGCAGCAGGAGGAAGACGTGGCATGGTCTATGGAGCTTCCTATTTTATGGGACCATTGGAAAACCATGCTGGTATTTTTTTTTAATTACCATACTTTAATTGAGTATTATCATGCACAGTTCAAGTGGGGATGTCGAGAAGAAGAAGAAGAAGAAGAAGAAGAAGAAGAAGAAGAAGAAGAAGAAGAAGAAGAAGAAGAAGAAGAAGAAGAAGAAGAAAGGCTTATGAAGGAGGTGCAGAAGTGGAGAGGTGGAGAGGAGTGCACCCAAGTAGACATAGGGGAGGAGTATTCTCTCTCTGGCTAGGGGTGAATGGGGGATAACATGGAGCTGGCATGAGTGCAGAGGACTTCAGGGGCTACCAGGGCATCTGATTCGAATCTAGAGATCCCTTCCTGCCCCGTCGCCATGAGGCTCTGCTCTCCAAACACTGGTCAAGCTGCAGATGGTGGGAAAGAACTGTGAAAAGCAGTGCAGGGGACATTGTATTGGGGGAGAGGCTGTCTGTCACAGCCATCCCGACCATCAGGTTTTTGTCTGGGTTTTGCATTTAACTTGTGTTAGTCTGTTGGCTGCAATGCCTCGGCCAATGGAAAGAAGGAAGAAAGTAGCCTCAGTTTCTGCACACGGTGCAATTGGATTCTTTGAAAAGACGCCCCCTGGGGATCCTGCCCAGCAGACAGCTGACTTCCTCTGGGTCTGGCACTGAATTCCCTGACCTCTTTCCCAAGTGGCAGGGCACACACACAGCTGCCAGCACTGAGCTGCATCTGTTAGGGGTTTTTTTTGAAACTGCTCTTAAAATATATTTGAATAGAAGGAAGTCACTCCTGGAAGTAAGGCCATTTTGAATGCAAAACGCTCATCACACCTGTTGCAATCCTGTATTCACACTTCTTTCCTAGAGCAAGAGGAACAGGGACCAACCAGTTGGGAGGGAACAGCAGCTATGGCTTGGGCTGCTGATGCCAGCATTGGTGCGGATGGGTCCTGTGTCCACACTTGGGCTACATGTCCCAGGAGAAACCTTGCTTTTCCTCGCTCCATCTCATTGAGATTTGCTGTGTCTGAATGGGGGAAAGGGATGGATGGAGAGTAAGACAACCTACAGAAGATGTCTTGGTGAGCTTCCGGTTCAAAATGCTGTCTGTGGGCTGGCCTTTGGCATAGCAGTTATGATGCTGCTTGGGACCTCTGCATCCCGTATTGGAGCGCCAGGATTTCAGCCCTGGCTCCAGTTTTGACTCTAGCTTCCTGCTAATGCACAACCTGGGAAGCAGCAGGTGATGGCTCAAGGAGCTGGGTCCTTGCTTCCTATATGGAAGACCTGGACGGAACTCCTGGCTCCTAGCTCTGGCCTGGCCCAGTCCTAGCTGTTGCAGGCATCTGGGGAGTAAATAAAATAATGCATCCTATCTAGGTGAGCTGGATTCATCGTCACATCCTCATTCTCTCTCCTCCTCTCCCTCTATCACCTCCCTCCCCCAACACACACCTGCTCAAGTACCAATGAAGACAGTTGGGAAAGAGAAGAAAGTCACAATACTACCTACAACAGGGACCAATAGACATTAATGCCAGCAGGTGGAAAGATTTTACCACAGTAACAACATCTTTAGATGGGATAAAGAAAAATGGTGCACACAAGGACAGTGACGTCTCTCAAATTGTTTTTATTTCTTTGACAGACTGAATAGAGAAAAAAATAGAAAATATGAATAACCTTTTACCTTATACAGAAAATACCTTATTTCCTAACACCCACATATTATTGATTACAAATTGATCTTACATTAGGAAAAGAGGTGCAGAATAGAGAGGAAGCACTGTACAAATTTACAGGTAGATTGAATTTATTCAGAGAAAATAAATTCGTAGGGGTGGGTGACCAGCTGCCATCATGCACACTAATGGAATTCATGGCAGAAGGCCCCACCTCTAGGGGCAGAGCCTTTCTATATCTTAGGAGGCTGAGGATGTGGTTGGGGTCAGAGGGCAGCAGGTAGAGGGGAATTCCTGGAACTGGACTTTCAGATGTTCCTAGCAACTGGTCTTTCAGGTGGCTGTGAGGGGTGGGGTACGAAGGCAATTGGCTGCAATAGCCGGAGTTGCATCGATCTGAAACGAGGAGCCAGGAGACTCTTCTTGGTCTCCCACGTAAACACTACTCTTTTAATCACCTTTTTATGAGATAAAAATTCAAATTTTGACTACATATTTATATTAAATTTGTAGGAAAAAATGAAAAAACTGTATTAAATCTCAAAATATGTTCAGATTTTCATACAAATTTTAAACCATTACATAATTTTTATTTAAGAAAAATTTAATGAGTTGAGACTTATAATGTCTACATTTGAAGTAAATGTGGCAGGATGTCTTTTTCAAATGGTAAAATTGGAAAAGAAAGAAAAATAATAATTAAAAATCATATTATAGGGGCTGGCACTGTGGTATAGCAGGTAAAGCCACCTCCTGCGGTGCCAGTATCCCATACGGGCCCTGGTTGGAGTCCAGGCTGCTCCACTTCCAATGCAGCTCTCTGCTATGGCCTGAGAAAGCAGTGGAAGATGTCCCAAGTCCTTGGGTCCCTGCACCTATGTGGGAGACCTGAAAGAAGCTCCTGGCTCCTGGCTTCAGATTGGTGTAGCTTGGGGTGTTGTGGCCACTGGGAAGTGAATCAGTGGATGGAAGACCTCTCTCTCTCTCTCTCTCTCTCTCTCTCTTTCTGCCTCTGTAAAAATCTCTGTAACTCAGCCTTTCAGATAGATACATATATCTTAAAAAAAAGAAAAAAAATCACAAAAATATAGAAAGAAAGAGCTAAGATCAGAATTTTAATGATTGGGAAAAAGTAAAGAAAAGAATATATTGGGTATATGAAACTCTTGTGTGAGTGTGGGTGTGTATACATGTATACTTTAAAATGTATAAAAATTTAAACACTTTTTTTTCTGGAATTTCCAGACATTAGAAATTAGCAAAAATACATGAGAAAAATACATCTTGGGGGAAGAGCACAAAATTATGGTTTATAGTTAGTTTAATTATCTTCCCCTAAATCCAAAGGTAGCTGAATAATCATTGAAAGTAATCTGAAGTATGATTATAATAAATTAAAGGATTCTTTCAGGAATTCAACAAAATGATTTTAACACATATGGAAGAATCAATAGCTAAATTACTCAAGAAAAATTATACGATCAGTGAAGAATTCTTGCCTATACACATGATAAAGTTGTAATAACAAACCCAGTATGGTTTGCCTTTCTGTCATAAGTCAGTGGAGCAGAAAAGAAAATCCCGAAACCTGCCTGGATTTATGTAATACGAAATTTTAAAATCTCTGGACAAAGGCTATGAGACCCATTCAGCATGTTGGGATAATGGCCCATCGTTTGCAAAAAGGAATTTAATGAATAATCCATTAATTAAAAACCATATAACAAAGCAAGCTCTGTGTGAGTAAAATCTTTAAATGTAAGTTATGAAATCAAAGAAGTACTAGAAGCAAATGTGAAGATATATATATGTATATATCATTAACAGACGAGAAGGTAAAGGTGGAAGTTGAGAAAAAAATGTTAATTCTAAAATATATCTATAACACTTTGCCCAGCTGACTACTTCTACTTTAATTGTAATAAAGTGTTACCTAATATAATGGAAGCATTTCATTTTTATTGTATCATATCTATACGTTAACTTTTGCACAGCATCTGCCAGTGTTGTCTTACTTGGAAACATGAGTTTGTGTGTGTGTTTATGTGTGTGTTTCCATTCCAAAACAAACATCCCTTGGAGATCGAACTAGCACAACATTTGAGAGTGTGAATTCTGCCAGTGGCAAACGTAAAGTCCTAGGCTGTGTGACCTCAGGAAGTTTAACTGATCTCTTTGTGACCAATTTCCTTATCTATAAAATTAAAGCAAGATTATCTAATTTCCAGGTGGTCTGATGATTAAATTAATCAGAGCATTTAAAGCCCTTAGAACATGAGGCTGGCACTGTGGCATAGCAGGCTAAGCCTCTGCCTGTGGCACTGGTATCCCATAGGGTGCTGGTTTATGTGCCAGCTGCTCCACTTCTGATCCAACTCTCTGCTAATGGCCTGGGAAAAGCAGTGGAGGATGGTCCAACTCCTTGGGCCCCTGCACCCATGGAAGAGACCTGGAAGAAGCTCCTGGCTCCTGGCTTTGGATTAGGTCAGCTTTCTCTGTCTGTAACTCTGCCTCTCAAATAAATAGTCTTTAAAACCCTTAGAACACGTCGGTAAGTTAAAGCATTTTATACATTACTATGATCATTAAAATAATATGAAAAGTTTATATCTAAAAATGTGTGACCAAAAACATTAAAACTAATAAAATTATTTTACATTTATTTTTTCAAAGAAATAGAATTTAAGAATTAGGAAATTCATGTTTTCCCCTATAAAATGGCAGAAATGAAAATATATTTTCAGTCAGCAAATTTGCAGAGAAATAAGTATTCTTTATTGACATCAAACTTAGTGGATTGATTTGACAACACCTAATAAAATATTAAAATATATCTACTTTTAAAATTATTTTTTGAAGGACAGAGACACATACACATACAAACCCAAACACACACACAGAAAGAGGAAGAGAGAGATATATAAAGAGAGGGAAACAGAGAGGGGTTTCATTTATTGGTTCATTCCCCAAATGCCTACAATAGTTGGAGGATGAAGGTGAATTCAGGAGCCAGGAACTCAATCCAAGTCTCCACCTGGGTGGCAAGAACCCAATCACTTGAGCCATTAGCAATTAGCAGGAAGCTGGAATCAGGAGCCAGAGTTAGGTGATGAGCTACGGAATAAGAGCGTCCTAACCAGGGTATCATCTCTTTCTAGAATGTTCCATAGAACACCCCAGTAAAACCACCTAAGCCTTTGCTCAAAGGTTACTAATTATGGGTGCAATTTCTTTAATTAATATAGGAACCTTCAGATTCTCTGTTTCTTAGAGTGTGAGTTTTGGCAAGTGATGTGTTTCAAACTGACCCATTTTAACAACTTTTATCAAATCTGTAAGCTCAGAGTTGTTCATAATATTCTTTTATTATTTTTTAATTTCTATTGGATTAGTGATGACTCTTCTTTCATTTCTGATATTAATAATTTAGTTTCTCTCTTTTTTTTCTTTTTCTTGGTTGGCCCGGTTATACCATTAGCCACTTATTTGATATTTTCCAGGAAAAATTTTTGATTCTGTTGATTTTTTTCTGTTGATTTCCTGTTATCAATTTCATTTCTACCATCTTTTTTTTTTTTACTATTCCTTTTCTCCTGCTTATTTTGAGCTTAATTTTCTCTTCTTTTTCTAGTTTCCCAAGGTGGAAGCTTAGACAATTGATTTTAAATCTTTCTGCTTTTCTAATACATGCATTCAGCTCTAAAACACTCCCTCTAGCCATGGCTTCTGCTGAATCTCACCGATGTTGATAAGTCACATTTTCCGTCTTGCACAGCACGTTTTCGTATTTCTTTCTGACCCCTGTGCTGTTTATGATTGCATCATCTAACGTCCTGATGTTTGAGGATTTTTCACCTTACCTCTGAGACCGACTTTAGCCTAACTTCGTTATGTTCCGAGAGCAAGCCTTGCATAATTCCTATTGCTTTCAATTTGAGGAGGTGGGCTTTATGGCCCAGGATGTGGTATCTCTTGGTGAATGTCCCAAGGGCATTTGAGAAGAGTCTGCAGTCTGCTGTTGTTGGATGAAGTATTCCGTAAACATCAATCAGAGTCCGTTGATTGACGGTTCTGTTCAGTTGGACTATGTCCTGGCTGGTTTTTGCCTGATGGATCTGTCAGTCACTGCCAGAGGGTGTTAAAGATGCCAACGATAATACTGGATTCGTCTGCCAGTTTTTGCCCTTTTTATTTTGACCTCTGCTGTTAGGCTCACACACATTAAGTATTGTTATGTCTGCTCAGAAAATATACTCCCTCTGCATTAAATGTTGTCCCTCCTTATCCTTGATAATTTTCCTTGTTGAAGTCTATTTTGTTTGAAATGAATATGATGGTTGATTTTGATTAATGTTAGCATGATATGTCTTTTTCCATCCCTTCTGTGAGTCTTCATACTGATAGTAGTGTTTATAAAAAAGAGTTATTTATTTATTTGAAAGGCAGAGTTACAGAGAGACAGTTGGAGAGAGACAGCAAGAGGACTTCCTTCCACTAGTTCACTCTCCAAATGGCCCCAACAGCCTGAGCTGGGCCTGTCCAAAGCCAGCAGCCAGGAGCTTCTTCTGGGTCTCTCACACAGATACAGGGGCCCAAACACTTGTACCGTCCTCCGCCACTTTCCTAGGCACATTAACAGGGAGCTGGATTGGAAGAGGAATAGCTGGGACTTGAACCAGTGCCCATATGGAATGCTGGCACTGCAGGTGGCAGCTTCACCCACTGGCCCAAGAATGGATTTCTTTTAGACAACATGGAGTTAGGTTTTCTTTAGAAATTCACCCTGACGATCTCTGTCATTTAATTGGTGTATATAAACTATTCACATTTAAAAGGACTGATATAGTTAATAGCTGCCATATTGTCACTGTTTTTAATTTTTGCCTTTGTTGTTTGCTTCTGCTTTTTCTTCCACTCTTTTTCTGTTTTCTCTGGTTTTAATTGAGTATTTTACAGAATTCTGTTTTCCCTTCTCTCTTGGCACATCAATTACGCTTCTTTAAAATTTTTTTGGTGTGTGAATGCAATAGAATTTGCAATGTGCATTGACAACTAATTTAATTCTAATTGGAACACTAAACCTCTCCAGGTTTGCACACATGTCAGCTAACAGACAATTTCTGGTTTCTTGCTCTTATCTCTTATAGTTGTGTTGTCATTCATTTCCTTTTTCTACCAGTGATAATCAATGAATAAATTATTATTATTATTTTTAACAAGTAGTACATAGTCCATTAGGTCAACTGACAAAAAGGAAATATTCCATTTTCATTTATTCCTTCCCTAGCACTGATCCTTGTTCTTTACGCAGATCCAGGTTCCTGAGCTGAGCTGTATTATTTTCCTTCTCACTAATCTGGTGTTACCATCATGGAAGCAGATGAATGTTCAAAGCTAGGATGAAGTTGTGGTGAATCGTACCATGGACAGCTGTGAAGCCATTGACAGTAATGGTGGGCATGCGTCTTTCTCTTCTCTTCCACCTTCTCATGGAGACAGTGGTTGGCCAGAGTTGAAGGAAGGTCAGTGGAATGGATTCCAGGTTGCCTGTGAGCATGTGGCGAGGCGAAACCAACCATGCCCAGTCCACGGGTGTTCAGAGGGCATTCCCCACAGTGGGTGGAGTGGGAGAGGTAAGAAGGAAGGGGGAAGGTGTGCGCTGAGGGAGGAGTCGGGAGGAGGATGTGGATCCGTGGGACTGCCTGGGAAGGGCTCATCAGTGAGGGGTGCCCGGGAAGCTCTCAAAACAAGGTAGGATGGTAGGGGGATTCCCCTGGGCTGGAGGGGTCGTAATCAGACCGATGTTCCCACCAAACACGACTTTGGTCTACCCCTCATCCAGTTTGCTTGTTTTCAGTTTCAGGGAAAGGAGGAGAATTAAGAAAGGAGAGGAATGGAAGGTATCTCTCTCTTTCTTTAGAATTTCCACAGTTCAGGCCCTTGGAGGAACTGCAGGATCTGGAGATGCTTAAGAAGAAACCGTCATGACCAAGATGGAGAAGGGCTTCAGGCTGCAGAGAGAGAAGTCAGCGATCCCTGAGTGTGGCCTGAACCACAGGCTGAACCCACAGCCCAGGAAGACAACCCGGGAAAGTTAGCAGGAACCCTGAAGCAGCTGGGCTGTACAGTTTCCTGGGAAGAGGCCAGGAGAGGAAAGCAATTCAGTGAAGGCAGACAAGGCTCTGGGCAAGCTGTAGACTTTCCAGGTGGCAGTGAGGTGCAGGAGAAGCAAGCACCCCCAGGTGCTCAAGGGCTCAGGGTTCCCAGGCCACAGATTGGGTTAGTGGCCCAGCCCAGACATGGGGGCACTCATACGGACGGATCTCAGCACAGGCAGCATACACTGAGAGTCAGATCAAATTGGCCTCCCCGCTAGGAACCCATGTGCTATGTAGACCCTAGAACCAGGGGCAACCTGGGGAGGGGCTGGAGGAGTCCCCACTTCTCCTGAGCTTAAGTTTGTGCAAACTTGGTGACCTGAGTGCTGAGAATGCTACCTGAGTTATACAAAAATGAAGTTGTATTTATTAAGCACTTGTGTTTTTGAACCAAAATTCCTGTCTCACAATTTCATGGCAATTTCAGCCCCACACTTTCCTGAGGGGCTGATGTAAGGAGACAGAACAGCAAAGACAACTATTGCCAAACTGTTGGGTCTAAAATCTGCCATCCCACTAAGGGTTAAGGCAGGCCATTTCTTACTCAAACTGAGGAAGCTAGCAGACCTGATTATAAATAAGGAATTAATGAGTGCATCAAAGACAATGTTGAGATTGCATAAAAAATTAACAGTTCACACCTTTTTTTCCAAAGTTAACTTTTTTCAGATTCAAAACCCGATAAATGATTTCAATTAACAGTTAAAGAAAAGGAAAATTATATTGCAAATTCATGCAAAATCTTCCTTCAAAATCACTTGCCTAATTACACAAATCAATTCTTCAGACTGAGAACCCAACTCCAAAATAGAAAGTATGGATGTTTCAGAAGCAGTTGCACAGGTAAGGAGGACATCCCTGTGTTGTCTGCTCCGGCCTCAGTTCCATAAGGTCAAAGTGGGGGCCGGCGCTGTGGCGTAGTAGGCTATGCCTTTGTCTGCAGCTCCAGCATCCATAGGGGCGCCGGTTCAAGCCCCAGCTGCTCTTCTTTCCATCCAGATCTTTGCTATGGCATGGGAAAACAGTAGAAGATGGCTCAAGTCCTTAGGTTCCTGCACCTGCATGAAAGACCTGGAAGAAGCTCCTGGCTCCTGGCTTCAGTTCGGCCCAGCTCCGGCCATTATGGCCAATTGGGGAGTGAACCAGCGGATGGAAGACCTTTCTCTCCATCTCTTGCTCTTTCTGTCTGTAACTCTACCTCTCAAATAATTAAATAAAATCTTTTTTTTTTAAATAAGGACAAAATGAGTTAAAGGGCACCTGTTAAGATGCTAGCATCTCACATCAGAGTGCCTTGGGTTTAAGGTCTGGCTCCAGCCACAGATTCAGCGTTCTGTTAACGCAGATCCTTGGAGGCAGGATGATGGTTTAAGGGACTGTGTTCCTGCCAAGCGTGTGAGGTTGAGATCCTGGCACCTAGCTTTGAACTTGGCCCAGTCTTGGCTGTTTCAGCCTTCGGAGATAGAACCAGAGGATGGGAGTGCCTTCTCTCCCTCTCTCTTCCTCTGTCTGTTAACTAACTGTAGATGTAGTGTAGTATGTTTAACCATTCAAGCATGGGAAGACGATGGGGATGCTTCCACTTTGGGGAAATTATGTAGAGGTTATCTAACATTAGGGCAATTTTTATTAAAGAATTTATTTACTCATTTATTTGAAAGGCAGAGCAACAGAGAGGGACACGCGCACACACACACACACACATCTTCCATACGCTTGTTCACTTGCCCAAACGGCCACAACAGTCAACTCTGGGCCAGGCTGAAGCCAAGGGCCAGGAACTCCCTCCTGGTCTGTCACATAGGTGACAGGGGCCCAAGCACTTGGGTTATCACCTGTTGCCTTCCCTGGGGGCATTAGCAAGAAGCTGGATTGGAAATGGAGCAACCGGAAGTGGAACCAGAGCTCCAATCTGGGATGCTGGCATGACAAGAGCACCTGTTTCATCCACCTTGGCACATCTCTGGCCCTATGCACAGGTTTAATGGGGACACAAGTACTTGACTTTTTTTTAGGATCAATACTGATGAATGAGGCTGTTGGGTTAGTGTTTGTTTATTTTTAGAAGAAACTGAATGACGTTTGCCTAGGGCATGTATCATTTTAAGTCAGGGGATGAGAGTTCAAGTTACTCTTCTTCCTCACAAGCAGCTGACATTGTTAGTTTGAAAATTTCCAACAGTAAATGACCAGTGTGCTGTGCTATTAATCTTGACTTTAGCTTACATTTCCCTAATGGAATATGATGGACATATTTCCATTGATTTATTTGCCATCTGTATGTCATCTTCGCTGAGACGTCTGTGTCTTTTGCATTTTCACTGGGTTGTTTATTCTCCGTTAAGTTTTGAGAGATTTTCCATATACTACACATGAATCCTTTGTCACATATGTTGTTTGCAAATATTTTCCCTGTCTGTAGCTCTTTTCTCATTCTCCTAACAAGATCTCTCACAAAGCAAAACATTTCACATTTTGATGAGATCCAATTTATTGATTTTTTTTTCTTTGATGGTTCATCTATAGGTGTCATGTTAAGAACTGTTCACGAAGCTCTTGGTTCTAAAGATTTCCATACATGTATTCTTTTAAAGTTGTATAATTTCATCATTAAAATGAGTCAATTTCATACAAGGTCTGAAGTTTAGATAATGATTAATTGATTTGAATATCTAATTTTTGGCACTATTTATCCGTTTAATTTCTTGTGTACCTTTTTCAAAAGTCAGTTGACTGAATATGTGAGTGGCTCTTTATGGATTCTCTATTCTGTGTCCGTGAGCTATCTGTGAGCCCCACCACCAATGGCACACAGTGTTAATTACAGTAACTATGTAGGAAGTCTTGCAATAGAGCACTTCCTGCCATTTCTTTTCAGGAGTATTTTCACAACTTTAGTTCTTTTGCCTTTGAAATATATTTTAGAATAACCTTGTCTATATCTAGAAAAAAGTCTTGCTGGAGGCTTAACAGGAATTATGTTAAACTAGTTTATCACTTTGAGAAGAATTAGCATCTTTAATATGTTGAGTCTTCTGGTCCATGAACATGGAATATCTTTCCATTAATTTAGATTGCCTTCGATTCCTTTCATTAGTATTTTCATTTTTGGCATGCGTATTTTGTTAGATTTATGCACAAGTTTTCCATTGTTAAGAAATCATAAATGATAGTGTGTTTTTTATTTATTTCTACATATTTAAAATACAATTAATTTAAGTATATTTGTTGTGAATCCTATGAATTTTGCTGAACTTATTGTGATAGCTGAGATAATTTTTATAAATTCTTATTTTCTTAATCAAAATAATTCAATAGCTGAAATAATACAAACTCATTTATTTCAGTTATCATGTGTAATGGTAGAAATGTCAAACACAATTTAGATAGTCAAGTTTTAAGAGGAAAATATGACCTCACAGTTCAGGTATTCTAGAGTTAATAATCACTACAAAATGCTTAATATATAAGGATAGAAAATGGGACAACTTTCCCCAGATTCTTCTTTGTTATTTTCTATGTAGGCAATCATGTCATCTACAGGTAGACACTATTTTATTTCTTCATTCTTCTCTGTAATCTATTCTTTTCTATTGCTCTACAGAGATCCTGCAGTACTATGTTGGACATTAATGATGAAAATGGACTTTCTTGCCTGGTTTCTGATCTTGTGGGGGAAACATTCAGTACCTCAATATCAAGTGTGAATGTTCATAGTAAGTGTTTTCTAAAGTTTATTTGTTTATTCGTTTATTTTAAAGGCAGATTGACACATGCACGCATGTGCAGGGTATATAAACTCAGTATGGATCTCCCACATGGATGACAGGAACCCAAGTACTTGGACCATCATCCATTGCCTCCCAGGCATGTTCACAGGAAGCTGGATTGGAGGCTGAAGTAGAACTTGACCCCAGGCTTTCTGCTAGGGGATGTGGGCATGCCAAGTGACAACCTAACCTGCTGGCCGTAACACTTGCCCCGGGAAGCAGTTTTTTATAGATGCTCTTTTTAACTTGAGGAAGTGCCACATTATTCCTAGTTGGTTATGATGATGAATGAGCACTGAATTTTTGTGAAATTATTTTTGTGCCAATTGGTACAATCCTGCAATTTTTTTTTAACATGTGAATATGGTGGGTTATTTTGGTTTCTTTTCAAATATTGAATCAACTGTGTCTCTTTTTTTCTATGTATGTCCACTCCCCTTCTCTTGTATAATGTTGTTGTTGCAACTTACATCTTTATGCACTTCTACACCAGTATAAATGAATAGTTATTGCTTTAGGAAGCTGTCTTTCATTCAAATAGGGAAAAAAAAGAATCACAAACAAAAAACTATAGTTAGTATTTATCAATGTAGTTATCCCTACCAGTGTTCTTTAATTCTTCAAGTATGTTCAACAGACTGCCCAATTCCTTTCATTTCAGCCTGAAAGACTGCTTGTAGTATTTCATGTAGGTTCAATCTACTAAAAACAAATTATCTCACTTTTTGCTTATCTTAGAATATCTTAACTCCTCCTTCATTTTTGAAGGTTTTTTTTTTTTGTATACAGAATTTCTGCTGGTAATTTGTTCCCTTTTAGTGCTTTGAATATGCTGTTTCATTACCTTCTGGCCTCCTGGTCTCTGATAAGAAAGTTAATCTTGTTGAGGATCTCTTGTACATAATGAGTTGCTTCTCTCTTGATGATTTCAAGATTCTTTTTGTCTTTGACCTTTAACAGTGTGTTAACGAAATGATACGTGAAGTGTAGGCGTATTGACTTTATCCTACTTGGAGATTGTGGCACTTCTTACATCATGTGTGGGAGTCTCCTTGTCCCACCTCCTATTCTGAACTTCTGTTGCATGTATACTGGTGCACGTGGTGCTACCTCACAGATCTCTGATGTTTTCTGTATTTCTCTTCATTCTCTTTCTTTCTGTTCCCCAGGCTGGATACTCTCAGTATTGACTTCATCTCCAAGTTTGCTGAATCTTTCTTCGGTTTGCTCAAATATGTCGAGGACTGCTAGTATTTTTGTTTCTTTTCAGTTACTGTACTTTTCATCTTCAGGAATTCTATTTGTTTTTAAAATAATTTCTATCCTTTTATTGATATTCTGTACCTATTGTGACATCTCATATTTTAGTTCTTTAGATTTGGTTCCCTTTAGCTAATTAAAAAATAGAAAATCATTGGTTTAAAGTCTTTGTTAGTAAATTCAGTGCCTGAGATTCTTCAAGGATAAGTCCAATCTATTGCGATTTTTTCTTGTGAATTGGCCAGGCATATACTTTTTCATAGATCTTATATTTATTATTGAAAGCAAACACTTTATATTAAATTTAACAACTTTGATTGGAAATCATGTTCTTTCCCCTTCCTGGCTTTTGTTATTTTTGATACTTGTTATTGTTGTTTTGGTGGTTTTTCTACTTAAAACCATAAAGTAGTTTTACTTATTGTGCGTGGCCATTTAATGTTCTTTCAGTTAGTTTCGTGATAAACTGGACAGAAATTTCCATAAACAACTTCATCCAGTAACTCTCACGTTCTTTATTTAGGGTACTGCATGAATATGGAGGCATATTTTCAGCATTCAACCCACAGTGGAGAATTCTGTTGTAACTTTCATGTCCTATTTATGCAGAAGCTCAGGGTCAGCCAGAGGTAAGAGCTTAGGGCTTCTTGTGTCTCTCGTAAGCATGTGCACAGTCTTATGCATGTATAGCTTTTTACATTTCCAAGAATCTGTCACAGTTGCTTCAAAGCTCCTATGAATAACTGATTCTTCAGATTTTTCTTTTAATTTAATCTATTGTTTGTCCCAACTGCTACCCACCGCCTCAGGCAGCCACAGTGTTTGCCTATAGATGTTTTTTAAGCATCCCCCTGAGATGAGAATTTTATCACTGATGAGCTCCAAGTCAGGTCAAATAAAAACAACAACTTTTAAGGAGGGTATCACAGGAAAGCATCCAACAAGTCAAATGACAATTATTGTTTGGTTATTTGCTTCTTTCAGTAGCAGAAGTGTGGGTAACTGTTTTTTTTTTTTTTAAGTTTTATCTTTCTTATTTTATCTTAAAGATATTTTAACAGACACAAAAATTGTGCTTATCTATGGGCTGCTGTATACACCTGTATACATTGTGTGCTATCTAATCCGTGTAAATGTATCTATCCTTTCAAGCTGATTGGTGATCTGGAACATTTTGTCATGCACCTGTTGGTTATTTGTATGTCTTGCGTTGAGAACGTCTGTTTAGATCTCCTGTCCATTTTTTTAATGAGATTATTTGTGGGTTCTTTTGCTAGTGAGCTGTTTGAGTTCCTTACGTGTTCTGCCTATCAGCCCCTTGTCAGACGTATAGCTTGCAAATGGTTTCTCCCATTCTGTGGATTGTATGTTTGTTGACTGTTTACATACTGAGAAAAAGTTCTTTAGTTTGATGAAGTCTCTTTGGTCTGTTTTTCCCTTTATTTCCCGTGATTTGGAGTTCTCCAGAATATCTTGGCCCATTCCAGTGCCCTGACATGTTTCTCTAATTTTCTTCTAATAACTTCAGAGTTTCCAGTCTCACATTTTGGTCTTTAAAGCTTTTAGAGCTGATTTTATACATGGTGAGAAAGATAGGTGTCTAGTTCCATTCTCTTGCTTGTGGATAATCAATTTGTCATTTTTCCAATGCATGTTCTTAGCACCTCTGTCAAAGATCAAGAGTCTTTAGACATATGGGTTTACTTTGAGTGTCTCTATTACATTGATCTGTTTTCATATCAATGACATGATACTTTAATTACTGTACCTTTGTCATATAGTGAAGTCAGGTAGTATAATGCTTCAGCGTTGTTCTTTTGTTCTAGATCACTTTGGCTACTTGGGGTCTTTTGTAGTTCCATAGAAATTTTATAGTTTTTTTTATTAGTTCTGTGAAAAATCTTGTCTTGGGGATTTTGATAAGGATTACATTGTATTTGTGGATTGCTTCAAGTAGTTGACCATTTTAATGATTCTGATTCTCCTAACCTGTGCACATGTTATATCTTTTCATTTTTTGGGTCCTCTTCAGTTTCTTTAGTCACTTACTTAGCAGTTTTCACCAAACAGCTCCTTTCACCTCTTTGTTTAAGTTTATTCCTAGGTATTTTACTGTTATTTGTTACTGTTGTTGTTATTGGAAATGGGGTTGCTTTCTTGATTTATTTTTCAGATGATTCATTATTGGTGCTACTGATTTTTTGTACACCAACTTTGTATTCTGAAACTTTGCTGAATTTATTTATTATTTCTAACAGAGTTTTGATTGGATATTTTAGGCTTTCTACATGTAAGATCCTATCATCTGAAAACAGTGACAATTTGACTTTCTTTCTTCCAATTTGGTGCTCCGTGATTTTTTTCTTTTGCTTCATTTCTCTTGCTAGGACTTCCAGTGCTATGTTGAATACAAGTGCTAAAAGTGGGCATTCTTTTCTTGCTCCAGATCTTAGAGAGAATGACTTCAGCTTTTCCCCCACACAATAGGATGTTGGTTTGTTACATGATCTTCATTATATTACATATACAACATACATATATATATAAAAATATATACATATATATCATGCATCTTCATATATGTTACATGTTGTTACATGATCTTCATTATATTGAGGTATGTTCCATTTATACATATTTTTGTCAGAGTTTTTTTTTAACCATAAAGGGATGCTGAATTTTATCAAGTGTCTTTTCTGCATATATTGAGATGATCATGTTTTCATTTGTCATTCTATTATGTGATGCATTGCATTTATTAATTTGCATATGTTGAACCATCCTTGCATCTATGGGATGAATCCAACTTCATATGGTGAATGATCCTTTTAATATGTTGTTTGACTCAATGTGCTTGTATTTTGTTGAGGATTTTTGCCTTAAAGTTCATCAAAGATATTGGCCTGTGGCTTTCTTTTTTTGTTGTGTCCTTGTCTGCTGTTTGGAATCAAGGTAATGTTGGCATTTGGAAGAAGTCCTAAACTTCTTTGGAAGTTTGGTAGAATTCAGCAGTACATTCAGAGAAATCTCTACCAAGCCTTTGTATTTCTATGGTGCCAGTTGTAATGTCTCCATTTTTCTATCTGATTCTGTGTATTTCAATCCTCTCCTCTTGGTTACTCTAGCTAAAGGTTTATCAATTTTGTTTATCTTTTCCAAGAATTAGCTCTTTGCTTCATTGATATTTTTGTTTTTGCTTTTTGGTCTCTTAATCATATATTTGTGCACTGATTTTTTTTTTAATTTCTTTCCTGCTATCAATTTTGGATTTAATTTGCTCTTGTATTCTAGCTCCTCAATGTGTAGTGCTACGTTGTTTATTTGCGATGTTTTTGTCTTTTTACTTAGGCATTGATCACTATTAACTCCCTCTCAGTGCTCCTTTCGTAGTATCCTATAGGTTTTGGTTTGCTATGTTTCCATTTTCATTCATTTGAAGAAATGTTCAAATTTCCTCCTTGATTTCTTTCCTTATCTATGGACTGTTCAAGAATAAGTCGTTTCATTTTCTTGTATTTGTGTCATTTCTAAACTTCACCTTGCTATTTTTAAAGATTTATTTGTTTATTTGAAAGCCAGAGATACAGAGAGAGGACAGAGAGAGAGAGAGAGAGATCTTTCATCCGCTGGCTCACTCCCCAGATGGCCACAATGGCTGGAGCTGCACCAGTCCGAAGCCAGGAGCCAGGAACTTCCTCCAGATCTCCCTTGTGAGTGCAGAGGCCCAAATACTTGGGCCATCCTCTACTGCTTTCCCAGGCCATAGCAGAGAGCTGGATCAGAAGTGAAGCAGCTGGGACTCAAACAGGTGCCCATGTGGGATGCCGGCACTGCAGGCGGAGGCTTAGTCCACTACACCACAGCACCAGCCCCCTTTTCCTTGTTATTGATATTTAGTTCTATTGCATTATGGTCTGAAAAAATACTTAATGTGATTTCTATTGTTTTAAATTTGTTGAGACTTGTTTTGTGATCTATGAGATGACCTATCCTGGAAAATGTTCCATGTGGTGTTGAAAAGAATGTGTATTCTGCAACTGTTGGATGGAAAGTTCTACAAATGCCTGTTAGGTTCTGTTGATTTTGGGTGCAATTTAACTCTGCTGTTTTGTTGTTTATTTTCTGTCTAGGTGGTCTATTTCTGAAAATGGAGTGTTAAATTCCACTACTATTATTGTATTGGGATCTATCTCTCCCTTTAGATCTATTGATATTTGCTTTATATTTTTGGGTGCTCCAATATTGGGTGCATAAATATTTATAAGTATTATTTCTTCTTGCTGGATTAAGCTCTTCATCATTATGTAATGACCTTCTTCGTCTGTTTTTACTGCTTGTTATTTAAAAATCTATTTTACCTGATGGGAGTGTAGCTACTTCTGCTTTCTTTTGGGTTGCATTTGCAAAGACTATCTTTCTCCATTTTTTCACTTTCAGCCTACATGTGCCCTTAGAGGCGAAAGGAGTTCCTTGTAAGCAACAAGGTGGGGTCCAGGTTTTGAACCCATTAGGTCACTCTGATGTTTTAACTGAAGAACTTAGTTAATTGACTAAGTTGTAACTGTCGATAAGTAAAATCTTATAACTGCCATTTTGATATTTGTTTTGTCTTTTCATTGTCATTCCTATCTTCTCTTCTCCCTCTCTTAAAATCCTTATTTGTGGATGAGTGATTTTCTCTAATTGTGTACTTTGAGTCTTTACTTATTATTTTTGTGAAATTTGGTAGTTTCTTGCATTGTGGTCACCATGAGGCTTACTAAGAATTTATTTTTTAGGCTACAACAAGCTATCTTGAAATGATAACAACTTAACATTGGTTATAAAGACAGTGAAGAAGTCAAACAATAAACAAAATGTGAGAAATACTAACAAGGGGCCAGCACTGTGGCATAGAGGGTAAGCATCACATAAGGGCACTGGTTCGAGTCCCCGCTGCTCCACTTCCAACTTCCTGCTATTGCACCTGGGAAAGCAGCAGAAGACGGCCCAAGTGCTTGGACCCTGGCACACATGTAGGAAACCCAGAAGAAGCTCCTGGCTCCTCCTTTGTATTGGAGTTCTCTGTCCATTGAGGCCATTTGGGGAGTGAAACAACAAATGGAATATCTTTCTCTCTGTCTCTCCTTCTCTGTCTCTCTCTCTTTCTGTAACTCTTCCTTTCAAGCAATTTAGTCCTTAAAAAAATAAGAAAAGTAGTCCAATTAGATACAATTTGGGGAAAAAAAAAGAAATTTTAACAAACAACTGTATTTGTGCTATGTTCCTCCCCGCAATTTGAAATTTTGATGTTACTCTTTCAATATTGCTTGTCTGTTATTTTTGAAAGAAAAACGTGGTTTATGTATTTGAAAAACAGAGTCACAGAGAGAGAGGGAAAGAGAGAGAGAGAGACATACATCTGCTCTTTTACTCCTCAAATGGCTGCAATGGCCAGGGATGGGCCATGCCAGTGCCAGGAGCCTGGAACTCCATCTGGGTTTCCCACGTGGGTGGAAGGGTCCCAAGCACTAGGGCCATCTTTCACTGCTTTCCTGAGCACATTAGCAGGGACATGGATTGGAAGTGGAGTGGCTGGGACTTGAATCGTTGTTCATATGGGATGCTAGTTGGCCAGCACCATGGCTCACTAGGCTAATCCTCCCCGGTGGGGAGGAGAGGCCTTTCCTCGCTCAGCCAAGGCTGCCCTTAAGATGCCCATGGTCGGCCGGCACCATGGCTCAATAAGCTAATCCTCCGCCTGCGGTGCCGGCACACCGGGTTCTAGTCCTGGTTGGGGTGCCAGGTTCTGTCCCGGTTGCTCCTCTTCCAGTCCAGCTCTCTGCTGTGGCCCGGGAGTGCAGTGGAGGATGGCCCAGGTCCTTGGGCCCTGCACCTGCATGGGAGACCAGGGGAAGGCACTTGGCTCCTGGCTTCGGATAGGCACAGCACGCTGGCTGTAGCGGTCACTTGGGGGGGTAAGCCAAAGGAAAAGGAAGACCTTTCTCTCTCTCTCTCTCTCTCTCTCTCTCTCTCACTGTCTAACTCTGCCTGTTAAAAAAAAAAAAAAAGATGAGCTTCAGCTCAATAAAAGGAGCCACTATGCTTGTGGAAATCCAAACACATATGGGATGCTAGTGTCACAGGCAGCAGCCTAAGGCACTGTACTGCAATCCTCTCTCCTTGCCTGCCTCTTAACATTTTGATGTCGTGATCATGTTCTTAGTCTTCACAGCAAAGTTGTAAAATGGCTTACATAAAATGTGTATTACTTTTGGAGCATTCTGAATTTGCACAGTTACTCTTGCCAATGAGGGTTGTTTTTTTCTTTTTCTTTTTCAACCTTCTAATGTTGCTTCTTTTTACTTGTTAGCATTTATTTGTTTCAGTTAAAAGAATTATCTCTAGCATTTTTTTTGGTTTTTTTATTTTTTAATTTTTTTTATTTTTGACAGGCAGAGTGGACAGTGAGAGAGAGAGAGAGACAGAGAGAAAGGTCTTCCTTTGCCGTTGGTTCACCCTCCAATGGCTTTTATTTTATTTTTAAAGATTTTATTTATTTATTTTAGATGTAGAGCTACAGACAGTGAGAGGAAGAGACAGAGAAAGGTCTTCCTTCCGTTGGTTCACTCCCCAAATGGCCGCAGTTTCTGAAGCCAGGAGCCAGGTGCTTCTTCCTGATTTCCCACACAGGAAGTAGAGCAGCTGGGTCTTGAACCAGCGCCCATATGAAATGCGGAGGTTTAATCGTACTGTGCCATGGTGCCAGCACCTCTCTAACATTTCTTGTAACACAGGTCTGCTGGTGAGTTCCCCCAACTTTTGTCTGCAAGTGACTGTCTATCTTCTACTTATATCTGAAGGATAGGTTTCCTGCATGCAGTTTTATTGGCTGGCAGTTTTTGCCTTCAGTACTGTGAAAGTCGTATTCCACTCCCTTGTGGTGTGGTAAGGTTCCTGCTGCTAGGTCTACAGTGAGGCCAGCTGGTGCACCTTTATGTGTTTTTTGCCTCTTTTCTCTTGCAGCTTTGAGAATTCTCTTTTTACCTTTTCCTTTGGAGAGCTTTGCTGTGCAATTAAGTCTTGGGCTAGACTTGATTGGGTTGATTCAGAGTGGGGGCCTTTGCCCTTCTTCTACCTGGATCATGTCTTTCTCTAGGTTTGAGGTGTTTCTGTCATTGACTCTTTGGATAGACTTTCTACCCCTTTGGCATTCTCATTTTGAATACCAAAAACTTAGATACTTGCTCTTTTTATTCTGTCCTGTGTTTCCTGTAAGTTTTTATTCCTCTTGATTTTTTGTTTTCTGTTCCAAATGTGTATTTTCAAATATTCTGTCTGAGCTCACTGATTCTTCTGCTTGACCAATCTGTTTTGGGCCTTCGATTGCATTTTTAATTTCATCTCTGCACTTTTCAGTTGAAGAATTTCTGCTTGGCTTTGTTTAGCTATTGGTATCTCTATAAAATCTCCCTATCAGGATATTGAATAATTTCTCTGCATTCTCTTAAATTTCGTGCAGTTGTCTTTTTTTTTTTTTTTTTTTGAACAGGCAGAGTTAGACAGTGAGAGAGAGAGAGAGAGACAGAGAGAAAGGTCCTCCTTCTGTTGGTTCACCCTCCAAATGGCCGCTACGGCTGGCGCACTATGGCTGATGCTGCACCGATCCGAAGCCAGGAGCCAGGTGCTTCTTCCTGGTCTCCCATGTGGGTGCAGGGGCCCAAGGACTTGGGCCATCCTCCACTGCACTCCTGGGCCACAGCAGAGAGCTGGACAGGAAGAGGAGCAACAGGGACAGAATCCGGCGCCACAACAGGGACTGGAACCCAGGGTACCAGTGCCACAGGCAGAGGATTAGCCTAGTGAGCCGTGGCGCTGGCCTCGTGCAGTTGTCTTAAAACAGCTCTTTTTAATCTTAATCCAAGCAGGTGAAATTTTCAATCCCTAGATGATTGGGTGTTGGCACCTTATTTTGTTCTTTAAGTGAGGTCTTGGTTCCATAGAACTTCTTGATGCTTATTGCTGTAAAACATCCCCTGTAAATTGAAGGATTAGTTATAGCAACCTGACTCCATTTGTAGCTTTCCTTTTAGCAATTCTAAGAGGTCTTTGATTTTTTTCTGAAGCTAAAGATATCAGCACTAGGTAACAATCTAAGTTGCAGTTTGCTCCAGGTTTCTTGTTGATACGTTTTTACTAATTCAGTCTTATGATACACCCCAAACTCAAATTTGTCCCAAATCTGCAAGTGATTTGTTGTTGACTGGAACTGGAGAAATGCTGAAACATGGGTAGTTGGTCCATCCCCACAAGCCCCTTCCTGGACTTGTGGTGGGCTCAGACTCCCAGCCCTGAGTTCGCAAATGCCAGGTTGCCAAACCACATCCCAAGCCTCCAGCCCTCCAAGATGAGTGCAGCTGGGGGTAGGACCAGAGCTCACCCTGCTATGCTGTGAGTGCTGTTGAGATGGGCTCACTGTCCCAAGCCACATCCACCAATGATTTTGCATGGGGTGTAAGACTGCTGCACTGGGACCATGGAATTCTGCTAGGCACTGAAGCACTTGTCTTCTTCCTATAATGTTTCATAATCATCTCTCCACCTTCACTAAGAAGTTCCTCACTGTTTTTTATCCCCTACACTCCATCCAGTCCTAAATCCACTGCTACATATTACAGGTTGTTGTTTAGTAATAGCAGCACCTCACTTTTAGATATCAATTTCTGTGCCCATTATTGCTTGAAGCATAGCATTCCAAAATTGAAAGACTTGGGGCAGGTGCCGTGGCTCACTTGGTTAATCCTCCGCCTGTGACACCGGCATCCCATATGGGCGCCAGGTTCTAGTCCTGGTTGCTCCTCTTCCAGTCTAGCTATCTGCTGAGGCCCGGGAAGGCAGTGGAGGATGGTCCAAGTGTTTGGGCCCTGCACCCCATGGGAGACCAGGAGGAAGCACCTGGCTCCTGGCTTTGGATTGGTGCAGTCCTGGCCATAGTGGCCATTTGCGGGGTGAGACAATGGAAAGAAGATCTTTCTCTGTCTATGTCTCTCTCTCTCACTATCTATAACTCTATCTGTCAAATAAAAAGAATTGGAAGACTTAAAATCACAAGCATTTATGATTTCTCTTGAGTCTGGGCATGAGGGTGGTCTTCTCAGTGGATCTCAGTTGGATCTGTTAAGGTGTCTGTGCTCAGAGAAGGCTGATCAGCCTGGGATAAGGCAGCTTTGGCTAAAACAGTGTGAATGAATGGCTTTCATGTGGTCTCTCATTCTCCATCAGGATAGCCTGTCCTTTTTGGTGGTGGTAGAGTCCCAAGAAATACTGGAAGAGCATAGATTTCTTAAGACCTGGTCTTGGAACTCCAGCACTTGTCCCATCTGCAGATACTCTAGCTGCCGAATCAGTCACAAAGCCAGCCCACATGTAAACGGTCATCATCTTCAATGGGAGAAGCTACAACATCACATTTCACAGGTGCAGATTTAAGGGGGGAAACATCGCAACAGTTTTTGCAATCCATCTCTATTATCAATAATAGTTTGGAAAATTAAAGCCTAAAGATCTTCCTTTCGTGATTGTGTTGTGGGAATGTGGGTAGATGGAGGAGAGAAGCTAAGGTCTGACAGCTCCATCCCAACCGCTGTTGACAGTTTCTGGCTGACCCACTGTGTTGGTGATTGACAGACAGCTCCAGGAGAGCTGTGGCAGGTCCCTATGACAGCCTGGCCCAGCCCACATGACAAGCCCCCTTCTGTGAATCATGCAAATTCCCTTCCCTTTCTGTGCACAGCCCACGCCTCCCATCCCGAGCACTCGCAAGCCCCTGCCCCTTTGTAAGTAGCAGAAATGGCAAGTTCTACAATGTCGCAAACTTACAACCCGCCCTAGCTGGAAATACACAACATGACTGCAGGCTGTGTCCCCTAGATAACTTCAGGTCACTATAATGTCCTCGTAATGAAATTACCATGGGGGGCACACTCACTCTCACCACCACACACCTGACACCATGACACTTCTGATGTTTCCTAAAACCAGCACAGAAATAGGCAGCACTGGAGCCACGCCCCAAACTCCACCCAATTTTGAATATTCATTTGAGCTCCACCCTGGACACACCCTCTGTGCCTCTGTAGGGTACAAAAGGAAGGGCTAACCTTGTTTGGAGGGCTTTTTTGTGGTTGTGGCGTTTTTCTTTGTTGAAGACTTTCTCATTATTGGATGTCTTTCCTTAGAGTTTTTCCTTTGGGGACTTTCTGTATTTTTGGCTGTTTGCTGATGCACTGCTTGGTCCTTGAACTTGCACGTCTGTTTTGCTTTGGATAAGTCCCGCTCTTATGCCTCCACTTTTGAATTCCTTCATGCCTGGAGGAAAGAGTCTGTAGTCACCCTTGCTGGAAGTCCTGTAGCCCACAGCAGTTGGCTCCTAAGGAGAGCCAGGAGCTCAATGCTGAGATCATGGTCTAGAAAGCAAAATCCACGGTGTTTCAAGAAAGCCTTAGAAGACCATAGCATATACCCCAGTTCTAGCTTTGAGGATGCACCTGATTTAGTTTAGCTACTTGTAAGTGTATTGAAATTCTAGGTTTTAATCTTGTTTATTATTATTATTTATTTATTTATTTGACAGATAGAGTTAGACAGTGAGAGAGAGAGAGAGAGAGAAAGGTCTTCCTTTGGTTGGTTCACCCCAAATGGCCGCCATGGCCAGCGCTACGCCTATCCAAAGCCAGGAGCCAGGTACTTCTTCCTGGTCTCCCATGCAGGTGCAGGGCCCAAGCACTTGGACCATCCTCCACTGCCTTCCCGGGCCACAGCAGAGAGCTGGATTGGAAGATGAGCAACCGGGACTAGAACCCAGCACCCATATGGGATGCCGGTGCCGCAGGCGGAGGATTAACTAAGTGAGCTACGGCGCCGGCCCCCAGGTTTAAATCTTCTAGTGTCATTTTGAAATGTTTACAGTCCTGACTCTCTCCAGCTTAAAGAAGTCCATACAGAAGGAGAAGGAAGAGAAACATTGATTCACGGCCAGAATAAGTGAAAAGCAAGGGAGGGGCCACGGTAGAGAGTGGAAGCCCGCGAGGCACTAATCTCATACATCCTCATGAGATACACGGCTGGCGTGGCCTCGCTGAGAACTCGTCTCCGAGACCATGTAGGGTTGGGTGGATCTGGAGTGATCCTGGTACGGCTTTCTGAAAAGAGGCTGCACTGCCTTCTGCTGGGAGCCTGGAACTGTCAGGCCCTCAGGAGGTTCCACAGGAACTGGGAATCTTAACAAGTTTCCCTCACTGATGATGGGGCTGGAAAAAGCATAAACTCATCCCAGGACAAGAGCCCAGAGATGACTTAAAGAAGATATCAATGTTTTTCTTTTTTTTCTTTTTCTTTTTAAAGATTTTAAGAGCTACACAGAGAGAGGAGAGAGAGAGAGAGAGAGAGAGAGAGAGAGAGAGATTTCCATCTGCTGGTTCACTCCCCAATTGGCCGCAACGGCAGGAGCTGTGCCCATTCGAAGCCAGGAGCCAGGAGCTTCTTCTGGGTCTCCCACATGGGTGCAGCAGCCCAAGGGCTTGGGCCATCTTCTACCGCTTTCCCAGGCCATAGCAGAGAGCTGGATCGGAAGTGGAGAAGCTGGGACTAGAACTGGCGCCCATATGGGATGCGGGCCCTGTAGGTGCAGCTTTACCCGTTATGCCACAGCACTGGCCCCCAATGTTTTTCTAGGTCAATCAAGATCTTTCCTTGGAGGACCCACAGGAAGAACATGGATGTTATTCCATGGTTCTGCAACCATGGAATCAAGTAATCATGTCCCAAAATCTTAACCAGCTTATTCACCATGGGAATCCTTCCCAGATCCTTCTGCACCTCTGTGGCAACAAGGTAGTCACTGAGACAGTCTAATCCATTTCAGGGTGGCTGTTAGAATGCACTTACTTAGTTTTCTGTGTGCCCTGATAGATCCCTGGGGACCATCTAGAGACCCCATGAAATGGAACATGGCCACTGGAACACTCTTATCCTAGTGAGCTCCTCAGTTTCTGTCCTGCTGGCTTGAGTTATGCATCTTTATGTAATGGCCTAGACACCATGGGGTTGGCTGGTCCTTGCGTAGCGATCCCAAGACACTGGAAACACGAGAAAGGGCAGCGAATGGAGGTCGGTGTCACAAACCACTCGGGCCCCTGGAGCAGGGAAGCTGTCCCCATTTAGCAGGCTCAGCAAACTGTCGTCCTACACATGGAGCGCGTTGTCATTCTTCTTCCGGCTTTAATTTGCCTTTAAAAAAAGCAAGATTGGGTCATCGCCTCTGTACTGCTTTCTCGAGAACTGACATATCCAGTGCGAATGAAGCTAATGACGAGAGACAATATTTTAATGTTAATTAGATAGCCCATGTGTCTTAGTTCATCAGAAAACTATGCTCTTTTATGTATCAGATGAAAGGGGAGCTCTTGCTTGGAGGAAAACAGAGTACACAGTCAGAAAAGAAAGTATTTTCCGTTTGGTAATTATTCAAGTGATTGTTGCTTTTTATAAAAGCGAGATTTTTGAGAGGGCAGACGGGTACTTAGCAATAGCACGCTACATGGCAGGAAGCCTCTGCGGCGCCTCTGAGACCCTCCTCTCTGTCTTTCGGCAAACATTGCTAAAAGCTGTAATCTCCAATTAGGGAACAACCTCTCAGAGAGTTGCTCAGTGGCCTCGTTACACAAACAAGAGGTGGGAGCCCCACGCCTCCTTCGGAAAGGGCCTCGCCGGGAGGGAAGCAGTCAGGGGCAGAGAGAGCCTTGCAGGGTCCTGTGTCCCCTGTCATGTGCCAACACCCAGGTTGGAAGAAAGACACTGGGCACGCGTGGCAGGAGTAAATAGCATCTGTATCTGTTCAGAAATATGGATTGGAAAAGGGTTGCAGGCAGCTTCGCGTCTCTGTGAACTCAGTTGTACGGAATGAACGTGGCGGACTTGTTCTGGGCTTCCATTGGGACCACCTCATTCCTGTCCTACAGGGTACGTGGCCGAGCCACAAGGTCAGGGTGGGGCTGCTGTACAGACTGCGTGTGTCCAAGGGAGCCCCGCTCACTGATGGCACCATGAGGATACTGCCAAGTGTCCGTGGAAAATGGAGCGAAGAGATGAGTGTATTTTGATGCAAAAATGTTTTGAAAGCCACAAATCATTTTTTTTTCAGATAATATACACTTTCCATGAACTCTTAAAAAGAAACAATCCTGTATATTGTATACTTTTGTCAGGTTGAAGCAGAAAAAATACAAAACCAGTGAACTGGGCTATCTAATTGCTAACTGGGTAATTCCTTAATTTGGGAATTTGCTATTCCTACTCGATAGGTGAATTAATGAATGGCTAAATGACTGATATTTCTGAATAAAACATTTATTTGTTTTTGACATTTGACATTTACGAAAAAATTTTGGAATAGTTTTAGATGTACAGAAACATTGCAAAAAATAATTTTCATAGGCCTTTCCCTCAGTTATTTTTAATGTTTATGTCTTACGTGACTACGGTACATTTGTCAAGAACATTCCTGCATTCTTATCAACTAACTGCAAACTGTACTGGAAGGCACTGCGCTGCCTTTTGTGTGCCATTTCTATGCCGTGTATGGGTATTTCGGAGTCAATGCGTGATTCATGGCCCCCACTTTCCAAAAGGTGCAGGAGACTTCATGGATCTTTGTTCGCAGGCCTTCACAACGTAGTGTGCAAAGCTTGAGGATGTGCAGTCTGGGGGTTGGTCAGCGGACAGTCCACACTGTGTTATCAGTTACCCACCAGCTAAGTCCGACCTGCCAACTGGCGAAGGGGGTGGCGAGCAAGCAGGGTTCTTTTGTTAGGATGCTCCGACCACACTCTGCCAGTGTATTGGATCAGTGGGTGAACTGAATTGCTGAAAAAGAGAGTCAAACAGGTTCCCTTCCATCACGTGTCCAGTGTTTCATTTTCCTTCCAGTTCTTGGGCATCAGGCAGACTCAACATGAGGTATGCAGATAATTCTTTACAATCAGATGGGATAATCCAAGGAAAATTGGCAAAGCTCTTTTCAAATGAATGAGATCTATGTGTCAAGTGGTGCTGCATGGAGCTGCTGGTGGGAAAAGCAACTGAGGCATCCCTCAAGGTTATGAGGGACCTGGAAGTGCAGGTCATCAACATATGGAGACGATACTGGCCATGGTGTTGTTCGTTCCGCAGCCAATAAATAAGAAGCAAAATGCATGATTGCTCAAGATTTAGACAGGTTGCATGTGCAAATAATATGTATAAAGTCAATATCCACCTTTAAGAAACAACACTGACAACAACGATAGTTCTGGGGAGTGTAACGATAGTTCTGCTTCATGGAAGAACATCACAGCTACGCACTGTGGGATCACTTTGCATATGTATATACTTATATATATATGCAAATAAGTTTGAGATAGCTTAAAGTCACTTTTTTTTTTTGACTGCAGAGTGGACAGTGAGAGAGAGACAGAGAGAAAGGTCTTCCTTTTTTCCATTGGTTCACCCCCCCAACGGCTGCTGTGGCCGACGCGCTGCTGCCAGTGCACCACGCTGATCCGAAGCCAGGAGCCAGGTGCTTCTCCTGGTCTCCCATGTGGGTGCAGGGCCCAAGCACTTGGGCCATCCTCCATTGCACTCCCGGGCCACAGCAGAGAGCTGGCCTGGAAGAGGAGCAACTGGGACAGAATCTGGCTCCCCGACCAGGACTAGAACCCAGTGTGCCGGTGCCACAAGGTGGAGGATTAGCCTATTGAGCTGCAGCGCCGGCCTAAAGTCACTTTTACTAGACGTATTAGCAGCAGTTATCTCTGGGAGGTGAGAACTTCTGTAACAGCTTTATTGAGATATAATTCACCTACCATAGATTTCCCCTGTTGACCTTATTGGCCTAGTCCAGATAAACATAATGTGTCATAAATGTAATGTGTCATTTTTTCACTTAGCACAATGGTTCCAAGGTCCATCCACATCGCAGCATGTATCAGTACTTTGCTCCCTTTTCATTGCTGAATTAAACTATTTCATTGTATGGCTATACCATGTTTTGTTAATCCATGCATTGTTCTGGGTAGCTGGGTTGGTCCCACTTTGTGGCTATGATGACTCTTGGTCCTGGAAGCACTTGTGTAGACAGTTTTCATTCTTGAGCTTATATCTTTTTTTTATTTGACAGGTAGAGTTATAGACAGTGAGAGAGAGACAGAGAGAAAGGTCCTCCTTCCATTAGTTCACTCCCCAAATGGCCGCTACGGCTGGTGCTGCGCCGATCCGAAGCCAGGAGCCAGGTGCTTCTTCCTGGTCTCTCATGCGGGTGCAGGGGCCCAAGCACTTGGGCCATCCTCCACTGCCCTTCCGGGCCACAGCAGAGAGCTGGACTGGAAGAGGAGCAGCTGAGACTAGAACCTGGCGCCGACATGGGATGCCAGTGCCGCAGGCGGAGGATTAACCAAGTGAGCCATGGTGCCGGCCCGAGCTTATATCTTATATAGAGTGGGATTACAGGGTCCTATGGTAATTCTACACCTAACTTTTTGAGAAACTACCAAACTGTGACCCACATGGCTGCAGAATTTCACACTCTCACCAGAAATGTACGTGAGTTCCAATTTCTTCCTGTTTTCATCAACATTTGCTGTGATCTGTCTCTTTGAATAGAGTCATCGGTGTCTGTATTGTGAAACGTTATTGTGGATTTCGTTGGCATCTCCTTGTTGACTAATGATGTTGCGCATCTTTCCATGGGCTCAGTGACCATTTGTGAATCTTCTCTCAAGAACTGTCTGTCCAGATCCTTTTCCAATTTTAATTGGGTTATTCATCTTTTTATTATTACAGTGTATGAATTCTGTTTATATTCTGGATATAAATTCCAGCTGAGATGTCTGATTTCCAAGTATTTTCCCTTTTTTCACTTTCTTGCACAAAGGAAGATTTTAGTTTAACCAGAGTTCAATTTATCTTTTTCTTCTTTAATCCTTAGTGCTTTTGGTGTTACATCTAAGACACTATTTTCTCCCATGGATTACAAAGATTTACTCCTATGCTTCCTTCTATGAATTTTATAGTTTTAGCTCTAACAATGAATTTTTGTATCCATTTTGAGTTAATTACTGTGTATAGTGTGAATTACTGTCCAATTTTTTTCTTCCATGTGTAGATATCCAAAGATATCCAGTTGTCACTGTTTCGTTCATTGAAAAGAGCGTTCTTTCTCCATTGAATGGTCTTGACACTCCTGTCAAAAGTCAATTGACTATGAATGCAGGGCTTGTTTTCTCAATTCTGTTTTGATCACAGCGCCCGGCAGCCATGGTTCCTGTAGCTTGGCAGTGCATTATGCGATCGGGAAGTGCAAGTCCTCCGGCTCTGCTCTTGTTTTCCAGAACTATTTTTTCCTACTCTAGAACCCTTGCCTGTCCATATAAATTTTGCAGTTTCTCCAGAAAGATACCTGGATTTTGCAGCTGTCATGGACCCGACTATTTGAGCCATCACCTGCAGCTGCTCAGGGTGTGTGTTAGCAGAAAGCTGGAATCAGAAGCAAAGTTGAGATTCGAACACAGGCCAGGCCTTCCAATAGGGGAAGCAGGCATCCCAAAGAGCCTCTTAACTACTGTGCCAAACATCTGCTTGCATTTGATTCTTTTACGTCAGAGTTTTTTCTTAGCAGAAAAAACAGGTTTGACTACCTGCCTTCTCGTAGTGACAAGGTCATTAAGGTCCAGCCTTTGTTCTTCTCTGTTTCTTCTGTGATGGCTTCCTCTTCAGGCAGTAATTCCTCTGTGGGGCCCTCTGGTGAGTCTAGAATTACATCAATCCCAACCCAAAGTACATTTTTCTCCTGAATCCAGCCAAAGCACCATGTTGAGTTATCCTGGCTGGGTCTGGTCATGTGCTCTTCCTGTATCGCCCATTACAACCTGGGGGTCCGTGGTCTGATTGCAGAGGAAGAGACTACACGCCCACTCGCTGGGGGAAGAGATGACGTCAGGTCCACTGAAACTGCATGGACTGAGAGTAGGAGAAGAGACCTCACCGGAGTGCGGTGCATCGTGAGATGCAGGTGTGACACTGAGCACACAAAAACGACCAACGTCTGTCGCCATCAAAGCCATCATCCTCCCTGCCCGAGGACACAAATTTCTAGCCTTGAGAGTCTTTTAATTCATTTCTTTCTCATTTATTCATGTTGTACACACACACACACACACTTAAACCTACTGTGTTCCAGGTGTCTGTGGAGCTAGCCAGACCAGCACCAGCAGATCATCACAAGGCCAGGCGTATGTTGAAATGTAAACAACTTGTAGAGATCACTGCCTATCAGTGGCCCAGCTGATACAAGACTCTACTTACCTTCAACCTCCAGTGGGCCAAATGCCCCCAAGTTCTTCCACGACCTGGCAGCTGGCATACCTGAGGGTGTTTTTAAAATGGAATTCATGAAGAGGTACCTGTCTCTGAAGGGAGGAGAGAACTTCCACTTTGCTTATGGCCTTGTCTAAATAATATCTAAGTTTGTGGACTCAAAAGCTTCAGTAGCCTTGGCAGCTCATGACAAGAGCCTCAGGTAATTACTGACATCATAAATAAGAATGTCAATTGTTAAATCAGCAACAGGAGTCATTGTGCACTTGCTCCCCACGTAGGACCTCTGTTGTTAATGAGTTGTACTATGAGAATTAACAGTAAATCTAGTCTTGAAACAGTACTATATACTTTGGGTGTCTGTGTGAATGCAAACTGTTGAAATCTTTACTTAGTATAGAGTTGGTCTTCTGTATATAAAGATGATTAAAAATGAATCTTAATGAAAAATGGGATGGGAGAGGGAGTAGGAGGTGTAATGGTTTGGGGGTGGGAGGGCAGTATGGGGGAAGAACTGCTATAATCCAAAAGTTGTACCTATGAACTTTATATTTATATTAAATAAAAGCTTTCTATAAAAATTGAATTCATGGTGATTGGCACTGTGGCATAGTAGGCTAAGCCTCCTCCATATGGGTGCCAGTTTGTGTCCCAGCTGCTCCTCTTCTGATCCAGCTCCCTGCTTATGGCCTGGGAAAGCAGTGGAAGATGGCTAAGTGCTTGGGCCCATGCACCTGTGTGGGAGACCTGGAAGAAGTTCCAGGCTCCTGGCTTCAGCCTGGCTCAGCTCTGGCCATTGCAGCCATTTGGGGTGGGAACCAGCAGATAGAAGACATTTCTCTCTCTGTCTCTCCCTTTCTCTGTCTATAACTCTACCTCTCAAATATAAAAACAAAATCTTTACAAAGATGGAATTCATGAAATGGGCATCATCTTTTAATGCTACTTTCCATCAACTTTTGAAGTACACTCATACTAGCACCTGTTGTAATTAAATAAAATAAAATGTAAAATATTATTTGTAGGATATCAGCATATTTACTGCAGCTCTGAATAACTGCAAAGAAAACAATTAGGCTTACAGACTATTCCAACATAGTTGATGAGTTTCTTTCTAGTAGACAGAGACAGAAAACCCTTAACCAGAAATTATGGAAAGTGTATTATCGTTTTGCTTATTTGAAATACCAATCAAAATGACCACATTCCAGTCTAAGAAAGTTGTCTGTAAAGATATGTAAAGTCTTTACTATCATATCACAATGTTCAACAATTATTTTGCTTGGCAGTAATTTTAAAAATCAACATCAAAAATAATTCTTAAATTTAAAATTTTTCTTCTACAACTTTAGAAGAAAAATATATGTTCCTAAATAACTCTTGAGCCAAAATATATTAACAGAAATGTGAAAAAATTTTCAATTGAACAAATGAAAATACTTCATATCCAGGGAGTTCTAACAGCAAAACATATATTCTTGAATACTTGTGTTAAAGAAAAAAGTCTGAGAAATTATGAGCTAACCAGTATCTTGAGAAATATAAGAGGTGAACAACAGTGGAAACCAAAGACTATAGAAATATGAAACTAGGGTCTGGTGCTGTGGTGTAGCCGGGTAAAGCTGCCACCTGCAGTGCTGACATCCCATGTGGGCACCAGTTCTGGTCCTGGCTGCTCCTCTTCCAACCCAGTTCTCTGCTGTGGCCTGGGAAAGAAGTGGAAGATGGCCCAAGTGCTTTGGCCCCTGCACCCACATGGAAGACCCAGAAGAAGCTCCTGGCTCCTGGTTTCAGATCAGCACAGCTTCAGCCATTGCAGCCATTTGGGGAATGAACCAGCAAGTGGAAGATATCTGTTTCTCTCTCTCTCTCTCTCTCTCTCTCTCTTCCTCTCTCTCTCTGTCTCTCTCTTTCTCTTTCTGTAACTCTGCCTCTCAAATTAAAAAAAAAAAAAAACAAAGATTAAACTAGTAGAAGTGAAAGAAAAGACTAATGAAACGGAAAGCAAGTAAAGAATCCTCATGTTACCTTTTTTGTTGTTGAATGGGAAAATCTGTAAGAACAGACATCCCTTCAATAGGACTGAGCAAGGCAAAGATCATATACAAAAAAATTCAGGACTGAAGAAGGAGATTGATTTCTCAGGGATGTAAACAATACAGAATTCTTGGAAATACTATGGTTTTAAATGTGAAAACTAGGACAAAAGTTATATTTTCCAGAAAAAAAGTGACCTCTGAGGAAGGACTTGAAATATTTTGTCTTCACAAAACATGTATCTTTCAAAAGACTTGTATTTAGAATACACAAAGGACTCTTCCACTGTCATGAACAATATCGCTAATATTCTTGATTACAAATAGCACATTTAAAGATATAATATTATTACCATTAATCTTACTAAATAAGAAATCAGCCTAATTTTTTTAAAATGGGCAGAAACCTTGAGCAGAGACGATATACTTACCAACAATCACAAGAAAGAGTACCCCAGCATTAGTAATCATTGTTGAAATACAGGTCAATTCAACAATAAAACACTGCTGTTTGTATCCAGCAGAATGGCTCAAATCAAAATTCCAAAAACAGCAGATGTTGGTGAGGTTGTAGAAAAACAGATCTGTTATAAGTTACTGGTGGAATATAAAATGATAAAGCACTTTAGAAAACTCTTTGGCATTTTGCTCTAAAACTGATTGTGTGCATATCCTTGGAATGAGCAATTCCGCTCCAAGATATTTACCCAAAGAGTTGCACACCAATGTTTACAGCAGATGTAGGCTATAAATTGGGACACAACCTAAGGATCCATCAAGGAGGGAATGTTTAAGCAAATTGGATATATTCATAGGATGCATCACTACCCAGAAATAAAAAAGAATAAACTACTGATAGATCAGTGTTATGGATAAATCTCAAAAAAAATTACTTTGAGTGAAAGAAGTCAGACAGGAAACTGTATATGCAGTTGAAACAATGTTCTGGGAAGGGAGTGAGAGAAGTTTATCTGAAAGGGTGAGTAAAGAATTGTTCTAGATTGCTGGAAATTTTCTAAATCTTCAAGCAGATGCTTGTATTTGACAAAATTTCTCAAATGATACACTTAACAAGTACACATTTAACAACAGAAATAATGTCTCAGTAAATTAACCTAAAAACTTGCCAAGTATAATATAAGCAAAATGAATTGTTGGTTAAATAGCCACACACAACTAGCCACACAGGTGCCTACAACTAGCAAACAGATCTAAATGGTTTCACAGAGCTCTAGTGGGCATTCAAGAGAAGGATCACCCAGTGTTGATCCTACAAGATGGAGAAAAGTTCCTCTGTACCAGTGTCAGGAGCTGGTCTGCAGCTCAAGCCTCCTAGGCCACAATGAGGGTGGGAAGAGTGGAAGACAATGAGCCCTGGGTAGGGCGAGGGCCACACCCAACAGGCTCCTGGAGGCAAGAGAAGCAGACATTGTTGGTTGACTACCAAAGAGTCACATTAATCTGCTGTCTCTTCTTTCTTGGGAATGAAATCCAAATATCGCTCAGGTAGGAAGCAACCTTGAGGCTGAGAGTGAGTCACCCCCCCCCCCCAATCCCTGGAGATGAATCAACAGCCTCCCCGTGGAACTTTCACTGTTCTGGCCATGGGAGTGGAGTCTGGTGGAGGGGGTCCACAGTAGGCAGTAAGTCTTTTTTTAATTGATCGATTGATTTTATGTAAGGTGAACAAATTTCATGTTTTCATATATATGGATTTAGAAGCATAGAGATACTCCCCCCACATTCCCTCCTGCCCCTCCCATCCACCCTCCTCCTTCCTTTCTTTTTTCTTTTAGTTTTCACAATGACAATACTTTCAGCTTATTTTATAATCGTAAGACTAAAGCTCCATTAAGTAAAGAATTCAACAAATAGTAAGAAGAAAAAAACACTGTTTTTTAACAGGAGAGACAAGGACCATAAACAATAAACAATTCTCAAATTGTCAGTTTCTCTCTGTACATTACATTATTTTGTACTCTTAGCTACTATGGATCAAGGAAACAGATAACATTTGTCTTTTTAAGACTGGCTTATTTCACTAAGTACAGTGATTTCCAGTTGCATCCATTTTGTTGTGAAAGACAGAATTTCATTCTTTTTTTTTTTGTGGCTGAATAGGACCATAGTATATATATATATATATATATATATATATATATACACACACACACACACACACACCCCACATAGTGTATGTATATATATATAATATACACATACCACATAGTACATATGTAATACTTATATATACTACATATAATATTCATATTACATATTTATAATATATAGTATATATAATATTTAAATTGTCTTTAAATCTGGTATTGTGATGCCTCAGGCTTTGTCCTTGTTTAAAATTTCTTTAGCTATTTGAGTTCTCTTATGTTTCCATATGAATTTTAGCATCATTTTTTTCTCTATCTGAGAAGAACGTCATTGGTATTTTGATTGGGATCACGTTGAATCTGTAAATTGCTTTCAGTAGTATGGACTTTTTGATGAGATTGATTCTTCCAATCCACAAACATTGAAGTTTTTTTTCCATTTTTTTGTGTGTCTTCTTATATTTATTTCTTTAATATTTTGTAATTTTCATCATAGAGATCTTTCACCTCCTTGGTTAAATTTATTCCAAGGTATTTCTTTTGTTGTTGTTGCTATTGTGAATGGGACTTATCTTACAAGTTCTTTCTGAGACATGGAATTGTCTGTGTATACAAAGGCTGTTGATTTTTGTTTGTTGATTTTATATCCTGCCACTTTACCAAACTCTTATGAGTTCCAATAGTCTCTTAGTGGAGTCTTTTGGTTTCTTTATATAAAGAATCATGTCATCTGCAAATAGATAATTTGACTTCCTCATTTCCAATTTGTATCTCTTTGATTTCTTTTCTTGTCTAATGACTCTGAATAAAACTTCCAGAACTATATTGAATAGCAATTGTGGGAGTGGACAACCTTGTTTGGTTGCAGATCTTACTGGAAGTACTTCTGATTTTTTCCCATTCAATATGATCCTGACCATATTGCCTTGATTGTGTTGTGGAATGTTCCCACCAGACCCAATTTACTTAAGGTTTTTATCATACTTTATCAAATGCTTTCTCTGCTTTTATTGAGATAATCATATGGCCTTTATTCTTCAGTTTGTTAATGTGATGTATAACATTTATTGATTTGCGAATGTTGAACCAGCCCTGCGTGCCAGGGATAAATCCCACTAAGTCCGGGTAAATGATCTTCCTGATGTATTGTTGGATTTGATTAACCAGTATTTTGTTGAGCATTTTTTCATCTATGTTCATTGGTGATATTGATCTATAATTCTCATCCATTGTTGAATTTTTTTCTGATTTGGGAATTAAGGTTATGTTGGCCTCATAGAAGGAGTTTGGGAGGATACTCTCCCTTTCTATTGCTTTGAATACTTCGAGAAGAATTGGCATTATTTCTACAAACTCTGGTAGAATTCAGCAGTGAAGGCATCTGGTTCTTGGCTTTTGCTTGTTAGGAGAATCTTTATTACTGATTTAATCTTCCATCTTGGTTATTGGTCTGTTTATGTTTCCTGTGTCTTCATGATTCAATTTTGGTAGATTATTTGTGTCTAGAAATTTATCTATTTCTTCTGGATTTTCCAATTTGTGACATACAGCTCTTTGTAGTAATTTCTTATGATTCCTTTTATTTCTGTTGTATCCATTGTTACACCTCCTTTTTCACATCTGATTTTATTTTATTTTATTTTATTTATCTTTTTATTTGACAGAGTTAGACAGTGAGATGGCTGCTATGACAGGAGCTATGCCGACCCAAAGCCAGGAGCCAGGTGCTTCTTCCTGATTTCCCATGCAGGTGCAGGGGCCCAAGCACTTGGGCCATCCTCCCCTGCCTTCCCGGGCCACAGCAAAGAGCTGGACTGGAAGAGGAGCAACCGGGACTAGAACCCGGCCCCCATGTGGGATGCCAGCGCCGCAGGCGTAGGATTAACCAAGTGAGCCACGATGCCAGCCTCACATCTGATTTTATTGATTTTGGACTTTTCCCTCTTTTTTTAGTTAGTTGGGCAAATGGTGTGTCAATTTTGTTTAATTTTTCAAAAAAAAAAAACAGTTCTTCATTTTGCTGATCTTTTGCATTTTTTGTTTCAATTTTGTTTATTTCTTCCTTAATTCTAATTATTTCTTTCCTTCCACTAATTTTGGATTTGGCTTGTTGTTGTTCTTCCAGGTCCTTGAGATGTACTCATAGTTCATTTATTTGATGCCTTTCCAATTTCTTGATGTAGGCATTAATTGCTACAAACTTTCCTCTTCACACTGCTTTTGCAGCATCCCATATGTTTTGATGTGCTACATTGTCATCATTCATTTCCAGGAATTTTTTTATTTCCCTTTTGATTTCTTCTATGACCCACTGTTCATTTAGGAGTTGTTCAATCTCCATATTTTCTAGAAGTTCTTGAGTTGTTAATTTCCAGCTTCCTTCCATTGTGGTCAGAAGAGATACATGGTATGATTTCAATTTTTTTGAATGTGCTGAGGCTTGCTTTATGGTCTAGCATATGGTCTATCCTAGAGAAAGTTCCAAGCACTGATGAAAAGAATGTGTGTTCTCCAATTGTGGGTTGAAATGTTCTGCAAATATCAATTAGGCCCATTTGGTCCATAGTGCAGATTAGCTCTGTTGTTTATTTGTAGATTTTCTTTCTGGTTGATCTGTCTGTTGATGAAGTTGGGGTGTTAAAGGCAGAGGGGCTTTGAAAAGTGTTTCCCAGATTTTAAAAAGGGTCAAGAAGAATGAAATTCCATCTTCTGGCTTTGTGCGGTGCTGGCTATGAAGCTGTTCCTGCAGGCATCTTCAAGGTGGGAGCACCAGCCTGGAGGACAAGGTCCACACCGAGAGCACCACGAAGGCAGGAAGGAAGCCATATCCTTGATGTGTTGTTGAACCACCAAATTAGCTAAATAGATATTTCTTACTGCTGGACTTTTATGTAAGGTCATGCGTGCTGTAACTTATGTCATTCTTAACATGAGTTGTTTTAGTTATTCTATAATTTGCTGCCCAACACATCCTAAATAATTCCCTGGAATGCAGATGTCAGTATTTATGGTGTAATGGGAAATTATCGATATATTTTAAACAAGGGATAAGAAAGATTGATCACTCTTTGTGGAGTGTGAAGAGAGAGTAGATTAAGGAGCAAAACATGGGGAGAAATGATACAGAACCAGTGGAAATAGTCCAGAGAAGCAATGGAAGATCCTGCCATCGTAGGTCCTGGTGGCAGAAGTGACGATGGAGAAAGGCAAAACAGTTCACATTTCTTTAGGAAGAAAAATCCCACATGTTGCTTCCTCCAGAAGGCCTTCTGTGATTTTTTTCAACTGTATCTCTGCTGTGGAGTTGCCATCTTTTAAACTCTCTGATGGACATCGTGTGGCCTTCCTTGGGGCACTGGTTCTGCCTCAGATCATCCACGCATGTCTCTCTGAGCCAAGCATGAGCTCTCTGAAACCTGATACTCACTCTTGCCCAATTCTCTCTCAAACAGGTGCCTGACCCAGAGGTGTCACTCAGCCCAAAGTGGACTGGCCTAGTGGAAGACAGGTTCCATGGCTTCTTCGCTCTGGTGGGCATAGAAGTTTGCTTTGAGTTCTCGTTCACTCCACCACCATCCGTCTGTGCTCACCCACGGGAACCTGAGGCTGTGAAGCATGGAGCTGACTGATGTCAGCAAGCACAGGGAGCGAGGCCCCAGCTCCCAATGCGTGGTTCCAGACAGGGAGATCAGCCCCGCCTCTGCCATCTTGGGAGGTTTCCGTTTCCTCTCTGGGGCTCAGTTTCCCTCTCTGCAGTGTGGGTGGAGGTGAAGGGAGAGGCTGGTTTCTCAGGACTGAGCCTGGAGGGGAACCCGCCTTCTGCCACAGCCGTCCGGTCACCACCCTTTCTTCCTTGGAATTGGGGTCCACTGCGGGAAAGAGTGGTGTGAGGCACCCACTGAGAGATACAATAAAACCAGGCTTTTCAGAGCACATTTTTTCTCTTTCCCTACAAATTCACATCTTGTGCTTTCAGCGAGAAATAGAAAACAAGGCTGTTGGCTTTTGAGGGTTGTTTATTTCACGGAACCGGGTAGACAGTAGCGGTGGGGATAGGGCCCCTCTCAGACAACAGGCATTGTTTGTGCCCAGACTACAAATGTAGCCCCAGCCTGGGTCCTTGGCTTCCCCTTGGGTCGCTCCACACCTGGGAAGCCTGGGTGGACAGATCCTTTGCAGGTTGCCTGACTCTGAGCCACACCAGAAGGACATAAATAATCAGCCACCAATTCTTCAGCTTGACTATAAAAAGCATGCATATGCTCTGTGCAGGTTTTCTTAAGGTAAGGGACAGAGCTGGGCAGAGCTGAGCTTCTGCAACTGCCCATATGGGGAGGCGGTCTTTCACCGATGATTCTGCAGACAGAAATCGCCCATCTGCACTGTTTGCAGGTGTTTTGAATGATTATATTATTAGCTCTGTCTGTTCAACTTTGCTTTTTTATGGTGGCTTTAGTATTGCAGTAAAAAAAAAAAAAACAAGCAAGAAGAAGAAAGAAAAAAGAAATATAAAGGCAGCCATCTGGTTCCTGATTTGTGACGGCATTCTGTCAGGGAAGAGGGAAGAGGCCGCCTCTGCTATATTGAGGATGAGGCTGACCTGGGGCAGCCCCCAGTCATGCCCTTGTCAGCCACAGTGGGATGTGGGAGAAGCAGAAATCTTCCCTATTACTGGAGGAAGCTGGTTTCGTTCCTCACTTCTCCTCCCCTACTTCCACCTGCATGCTTTGTCCCCAAAGCCACAGCAGGACTGGCCGTGTGCTCTCATGTAGCCTCAGAGAGCCAGGCCCGAGCTGTCCACCCCACTCGGGATTCTGGGCCTTCATTTGATCTGTGCCGTGACCTGTGAAACTTCACCGGGCATCCCGACTCGGGACAGAGATTTATTTGATTATCTGTGCATGAGTAATTCATCAGGGAAATGCTGTCCGTGTCAGGTGGCACAGAAGTGGGGTTATTTAGGGTTGTGCCGTGCATCCAGGGCAGCGAGGGCGCGGGGAGCCACCAGCTCAGCAAGGTCACGGAGCCGCCACACCATGGGAGACGGCAGGTGGATACGGAGCCGCACTTCAGCCAGAGGGTGTCGCCTGCCTTGTCATTGATTTGGGCAAAGAGAAGCGGATTGCACTGTGTCTTTGCTTTTTATTTTCTTCTCCCTAAAAGGACAGAAACAATGCTGTGATGTAACTTGAAGTAAACAGGAAGAAGAGGTCTCCCACTCAACCTCCTCTTCTCGCCCAGCACCTGAGTGACAGCCAAACCATTACAGTAAAAACATCTTAGGAGGGCACTTCTTGAAATGCCTGGGAAAAGGGAATGAAAAAAGACCAGTTTATTTTAGTGGTAGAAATTTTTGAAAATCAACATATAGCTTTTTCGTATAATATACGTTTTCTATGAACTTTTTGAAAGTCCCTATAACGCATTTCAAAAAATTTTTGGCACTCAAATAAGCTGACCTTTTGATTACGCATTTCTGGGAACTTTATGAAACACCCTCATTTATACGATGGACAATGACCTTGTGAGCTGGCTTCCGCAGCCCACAGTCACGGTGACTCTGGCTGTATTTGTAGTTCAATGCAAGGGGCAGGGCTCACCATGGGTGACTCAGAGATACACAAAGCAGAAACCTGGAAGAAAGTTCTGGACACAAAAGGAGAAAAAAAATCCTATGGCTACACCTCACTGTTGGAGAACAGTTTCGCATTGTTGCTTTCTTCAAAATACACTTTTTATTGGATTTATGGGAAAGGCAGAGAGACAGAAAGATGTCCTGTTGCTGTTCCCTGCACCCAAGTGCCTGCAACAGCTGCAGCTGGGCCATGCCAAAGCCGGGAGCTAGGAACTCCATCCGGGTCTCCCACATGGGTGGCAGGGACCATGTTCTTGAGCCATCATCTGCTGCCTCAGGGCGTGGCTCAGCAGGAAGCTAGAATAGGAGCAGAGCTGGGACTAGAACCTGGCACTCTGATAGGGGCTCTAGGCATCCTAAGCAGTGTCTTAACCACTGATCCAAGCTCTCCCCTGGGCTTGGTGCTTTTGATGGTGGTGAACCAAACTCTACCCGAGCACAGCCAGCAAAGGAGGCTCAGCAGGTGTTCTATGGGGCTGGGGACTGCATTCTGCGCTGTGTGCTCTTCACTCCCCACTGCTTCTCGTGTCAAGAAGTGAACCATATGATTCACACTTTCTTCTCTGGGGTGCTGTGCAAGCTTAGAGCAGAAGCTGGGACCACCTCTCTTCCTTTCCATTGGGAAAGCCCGAGTCACCCAGGAGCACCCTTGCAGGGGCTCCTCCAGGGAGACAGGGACCTTGGACAGTCCTGTGGCCTCCAGCCTTTCGGTTGGGCAGAGGGAGATGACACACGTGGAGGACTGTGTCACCGTGGGCCATGGGCATCTTAAGGGCAGCCTTGGCTGAGCGAGGAAAGGCCTCTCCTCCCCACTGGGGAGTGGTCTGAGACAGGAGCTCCTTACTGAATCAAGTAGTCACTAATGAAGAGTCTAATGCCTTTGATTAAATAATAACAGGAACATCGTGGGCACCGTGGAGCTGGCACCTACACATTCACTTCTGCACGGGTAGCAATGAGCCGAGCAGGCAAAGTCCAGAAAACTCTCAAGGCCGGGAGCCCTGAGAGCCTGCAGCAGCCCCGAGGACCTCGGCTGGAGAAGTCTGGGGGGGACTCTGTGACCCATCCATGTTGAAGGCACAATGTTAGGTTGACCCTACAGCAGCAACGCTATGGCTGGCCAAAAAAGTTAACTGCTACTAAAATGTTCATACTCTTCAATTTAACTTGGGAGCACTTCTCAGGGGCTACACTCTCTGGGTTTGGGTGTGATCTCATCTACTTCCTATCTAGACAACCACGAATAAGGACTTAGCCAATCTCCCTTCCCTCCCTGCCCTTCCTTCTCTTTCTATTTAGCCTCCCTCCCTTCCTCCTCCCCTGCCTCCCTCCCTCCCTTCCTTCTTCCTCCCCTGCCTCCCTCCCTCCCTTCCTCCCTATTTTTGCCTCAGTTTCTTTATCTGCAAAGTCAACTTTATAATTAATAGCCCAACCACCGTGGGCCTGTGGAGAGTATTGATACACATGGTGCTGATAAGACCACCTGCCATGTAATTACTGTTCAATAAACATTAGCCATAATTATTCTCATTGTTATTATTCCCAGCAAATTTGCTTTCTTTTCCTCTCTCTGTACTGAGAAGCAACATCGTGTAAAGTTCAGAAAATAAAATTTGGAGTCATGCAGCCAGGATGCAAAATAAAATGTGTTGATTATTTAATAGTTTCAGTATCATCATCATCAAGTGGTTTCTCTGCCTCTTCTTCTTCTTCCTTCTGAGTATACCTGCCTCTGGTGCACTTTGACCCACATGTCACCTTGCCAGGAATCTCCTTCCTTCCTCCCTCCCTCCCCTCCTTCCTTCCTCCCTCCTTCCCTCCCTCCCTCCCTCCTTCTCTCCCTCTCTCTCTTTCTTTCGTTCATTTATTTATTTGAGACAGATAGAATTCCTATCTTCTGATTTATAGTCCCCAGATACCCCAATGACTGAGTGACTGTGCCTGGAGCTCAGCCTTGGTCTCCCCTATAGGTAGCAGGGTGCTAAGTACTTGAGTCATCACTTGCTGCCTTCCAGAGTACACATTAGCAGGAGTCTAGAACCAGGAATCAGAGCCACTTGTCAGACCCAGGTCCTTGGATACAGCCTCTTGTCCAGTGTCTTAACTGCTAGGCCAAATGCCCAGCCCAGAAATCTTAATTCTTAATTTGTTGCTCCATAGGGAGCCTCCTAGAAGAGCCCAAACCCTCTAGCGATGGGAAGGGCCTAGAGAATTTCCCTCCAGGCTAACTCACCCAGAGCCAGAGCAGAGAAAGCTGCCACTGTTCCCAGGCACAGCAACGCGGGGACAGATGTGATCGGGAGATGCAGCCCTGCTCTGAGTGCCCAGGAGCACAGGGGGCTTCTCTCAGTGCGGTCTCCATGACGTCCAGACTCCTGCCAATGACTTCATGCCAGGGTGTCACACAACCTGCACCTCCATAAGCGCTCCCCATTCTGTCCCAGAGGCTGAGCCGAAGGCTTGATTGTATTCTCGTGTGCTCCTCAGGGAGGGCAGGAGCCCTGCGATCTGCACTGTTGAGGCCGTGTGCAGTCCACGCTAGTGTCGACCTTGGGCCAACCCCATGCCGTCTGGTCACCCCCTCGCCTGCCTTTGCCTTTGACTGACTGGCTGTGGCTGCAGGGGAGCACACACTGTGCCATTTCCCGTTCTCATGGACTCTTCCTCTGTCTCCCATCATCATTGGGCACCTACCCCATTCCCTCGGAGTCACTGATTTCTATGATAATTAGCAATGAAAACTGCTGGATAATCTATTCCAGTCCAAAATTCTCCCTCTGAACAGTTCTAGAAACTCAGCAATTTCCACGTTTTTTGACTTCACATTCCCAAGGTAGAAAAACTCGTCTGTGGCGATGCCTGCTCTTGGTGCCCTCAGCTCCATCTAGCAAAGGGTGGACTTCCAGAGAGCTGGGTGGGGGGCTGCCTGGAATGAGAGATGCTTCAGCCCACGTTTATACAGGGCTGTCTGGGATCCGCAGCAAGCCCTGGCCTGGACATTGGCCTTTTTCACAGCAGGGGAAAATGCATGCTCCTTGATGGAGTCTCAGGAAGAACTGGAGCTCCACTGTGCAAACTCAGCCACACGGAGGAAGCACCTGCTCCCAAACACAGCACACCTGGAAGCCTGAGAAGTCTTAGAAGTCATTTGTCAGAGCCAAAATGGTGGCCACGAGCCTGACTTCAACTCCAAGATCAATTCTTCACAAGAATGCCCACAGCCTTGGGGCCACCTTCCTTCCAGAGCTCTCCAGGCTTTGTGTTAACACATCCCTCATCCAAGCTCTCTCTCACACAACGTGGACCTACGGAGGGCCAGCCATTGACTCTGCCAGAGCACGGAGTCATGGCCAGCATGGAGCTTATGTTGCAATGGCAGGGGAGGGGTGAGTGAGTTCCCCAGACCAAGAAGCAGGGAGGGCTGGAGTGAGGCTGCACTCCCACCAGGAGTGGGCAGCATCAGCCTGGTCCCTGGGTGCCTCTCTGACCCTGCAGCAGGGACCTGAGTGCAAGCAGGCTGTGAGTTCTGAGGCTGTCTGGGACATGAATAGGCGGCTCTGAGATAAAACACAAGACCTTGAGACAAGGCTCTTGGGGCAAGTGTGAAAGACTGCAAGGGACCCAGTATCACAGCAGCCAAGGCTAAGGTTTAGCGAGGAGTGACCCAGAAGCCGGTCATTTCCAGCCACATGGAACCTACTCTGAATGAGATGGCAGTTGGGGAAGGAGGAGGAGCCCCAAGGTCTCTCCCAGATCCTCCAGGAATCAGGCTGCTTCCATGCTGAGAACACGAGTTAGGAGGCCATGGCAATAATGCGTACAAAGAACAAGGGTCCCTTGCATTTGGGTGGTAGCAGTCAGAGTTGATTCCCTGTGTTCAGCCAGTGATTTGGGGAAGTTTGCTATGGTAGCTGACATGTATTTCCAACTCTAGGACAAGGACTGTGCCAAGTGGAGGGGGAACATACTGAGCAGTTGAGAGAACAGGTGGTCATCAAATGGCCCTTCTTGCTATAAGTCCTATAAAGGTTAGACAGCTATCTTGGGAGTTTCTTCCAAGTGGTGACGCAGGGATTTAGGATCCCTATCTATCAGGTCTTCAACATCGCAGAAGCTTTCAATTCCAGTCAAGGGGACAAAGGAGAGATTAACCCGAGGAAAACACTGAGCTGGAACACACCGTAGATTGTAAAGGTCAGGCCTTGAAGAGGGGTGATTCCGTTTGCACATCACATTCCACTGGATTATTTCATGCAGCAGTTGCATGCATCCAACCTATCCACCAAGAAGCCTAGCGTGCAGTCTCCTTCCTGGAAACCAGAGCAGTAGAAGGGAAAAAACTGGGCAATGTTGGACGTTCATCTGATGTCTAGCCTCAGTCTGGTCCCACGGAAGCCTTGGACACTGGAATTGTGGTATCTGAATTCAGGGGCTAGTCCTCTTCAGTCCCCAGCAGTCAGACATTGGCTATGGGCCACCGGGAAGGAGGGTGTAGCCTCTTGTGTGTCTCAGGTAAGTGTTCTTATCAGCTAAGGCAATGGTTCCCAACCAGGGGAGAATTTTGCCCCTAAGGAACATGCAATATTGGCTGGAGAGATTTCTGTGTGTCACAAGTGGGTGTGAAGGCTACTGGCACCTAGAGGCTATGGGCTCAGGGTGCTGCCATGCAGAGAATAGACCTCCAGAGCCAAGGATAAACTGCACCAATAATGTAGTTCCAAGGCCAAGAAATCCTGAGCAAAGGGCAATTCTCAGGACAAGTTCAACCATCAAGTGTTGGGAGCCACGCTGTCCTAATTTGAGAGGTGGATGCACAGGCTGGGGATCCAGGCGGGGGCCAACAGTGTCCTGCACTGTACCCCAGATGAGAACAGGAGTGATGAGCATCTACCCATCCCGTCTTTGGCACATTTCTCAACTCCACTTCCAGAGCAGTGCCCTGCACATGGTGGGCACTCAGTATATCTTTGGGGGAATGTGGATTCTACCCTCTCCTAAACTCCAGCCTGCCACAAACCCTCACCCCTTGCAGCTGGTGCAATGGTCCCAAAGCAGAATGCCTGGGCTAATGTCTCTGAATATGGCAGCCTGCTAGAGCTGCTCCTCTGGCACCAAGCGTTCAGATTTCTCTGTGATTCCTTCTCACCCTGGCAATCCAATGGCAAGTGCTACATGCTTGTAGCTGCCCTGGACCTTCCCAGGGGACACAGGACTTTGTCACTGAGATGCTAACTAATTTTGCTACTGAATGGTGGTTACCGCATTCGCGACCAAGGCTTCTCCTTTTCAGGACTGTGGGTTCTTCCATTTTTGCAAGAACGTGTGCACATCTCTGTTTCTATCAACTGCACTCTGAGGAGTGCTGGGTTGCCCTAGACCTCAGTGCTGAAGAGGTTTATAGGGGGTAGGAGGCAGAGGCAGAGACAGCGCGTGGGACATCCCAGTCCCTGTTTCGGTTTCAACCATAGCTGCCCAGTTTATTTCAGACGTTAGGGCTCCTCATGAGATGAACTCTGCTGCTAAATGTTCAGACCCTCTGGAAGGGGTTAAGATTGTCAAATTGCCATGTCTGTTTGTGCAGGGCAATTGAGAAAGTTTGTGGAAAATGGAATGATATATATATATATATATATATATATATATATATATATATAAATGCATCCTTGCATGATTTTTTGTTTGTGCATTTTTACAAACTTTTTGAAGTCCCCTCATATGCATATATTTCAAATATTTTTGCACCAAATCAAACTTATTTTTCATTCCATTTTTCCATGAACAGATTGTTGTACCCACGTATGTATATGGGAGGAGGTTTGGTGTGGCCTATGTGGGGTAGGGGAGACATCTTCAACATCTGTTGATGCTGCTATTGTTTTAAATTCATGTTTCATTTTTTAAATTATTGATTATTTAATTATTATTTAAATATTTCACTTTTTAAATTATTGTTCATTGGAATGGTAGAGAGCCACAGATGAAGAGAGAGACAGAGAGAGAGAGAGAGAGACGGAGAGAGAGAAAGGATAGATGATAGATACCTAGATACATAGATACATAGATGATAAATACATAGATAGAAGACAGATACAGAGATACAAAGATACATAGATGATAGATAGATGACAGATATATAGATCTTCCATCTACTGGTTCACCCCAAATGCCCCTAATACCTGTGGCTGGCCCAGACCTAAGTCAGGAGCATGAAACACAATGAGAGACACCCGTGTGAGTGGCAAGAACTCAAGTGCTTGAGCCGTCATCTTCTGCCTCCAAGAGCGCATATGAGTAGGAAGCTGGAACTGGAAGCAGAGCTACAACACAAGCCCAGGCACTCCCTGCCAGGGGACGCAGGAGTCCCAATCCGGGTCTTGACTGCTGCACCAAATGCCTACCACGAGACGCAAGATTTAAAAAATGCTGGGTGAGCTTCCTTTCCACTCAGGGAACCCAAAGTGTAATCAAAAGTTTGGTCTCTGTTCCAAAAAGGAAAGCTTGAACTAGTCTAGAAGGTGCCAATGGGACAAAGGAATGACAGTAGCCCCTGGGAAGTGACTCAGAGCACTGCATGGTAGACCCAACGCCCTGGACCTGAGTAGGGAGCTGTGCCCTGCTGGTCCTCCAGGCCTGGCATTGCTATGGAGCAACCTCACCCTGCAAAGCCTGCTGCCCTCTCCCTGACCCCTCTACCCACACCTGAGTGCGGGGCAGACTTGTGACCCTGCCAGGGACTGTCTCTTGGCATCCAGTCTGCAGAGTAATAGAATGCCTGGAATTCTTCATCTTGCTTCTCCTTGCCCTTGCAACTGTCCTGACCCCGATGTCCAGCAGAACAGAGGGAGAATAATCCTACGAATCACTGCTCTCTGGGTCTTGGGTTATTTAACAGGACATGGATGCGGGGGAAATGCACAGAACTTAAAACCGGCCGTTCCCAACCCCAGCCGCAGCTTAGCACCCTTAATTGCGTGGTAGTGACAAATTCTATTAATTCTCTCTAAACCTGTGATAGGTAGACAGGGGCAATTATTTGATTCCTCCAGCTAAGGAAACTGAGGCATTGAACAGGGGTAACTATGTCTGCAAGTCCCCTGTCACTTGCAAAACAACATGAGGAGGGCAGTACAATGTACAATCTTTTTTTTTTTTAAGATTTTTATTTATTTATTTGACAGGCAGAGTTACAGACAGTGAGAGAGACAGAGAGAAAGGTTTTCCTTCCGTTGGTTCACTCCCCAAGTGGCCACTACGGCCAGAGCTGCACCAATCTGAAGCCAGGAGCCAGGTGCTTCCTCCTGGTCTCCCATGAGGGTGCAGGAGCCCAAGCACTTGGGCCATCCTCCACTGCCCTCCCAGGCCACAGCAGAGAGCTGGACTGGAAGAGGAGCAACCGGGACTAGAACCCGGCGACCATAGGAGGTGCCGGTGCCGCAGGCGGAGGATTAACCAAGTGAGCCACGGCACCAGCCCACAATGTGCAATCTTAACCAAGTGGAAGAAAATCTCACGTCAATATCAACTCTTAGTCTATGCCTAGCTGGTGAACATGATCCCGGACGGCCTGGTGAAAATCCTGACCTGAACTTTTCTCCTGATCAAGAACTTGCCCTACAGGTGACGAGAGCCAGGTGACCTTCAGCAAAGATCTGTCTGGGATGACCTTCCCAGATCTAATTACTCTAGAGGCTTAGGCACCATTCAGGCCCTCCTGGCATGGACCCTGCTCTGATTGTCTGGCCCTGCTCTGTGGCTCCCCTGACCCTGAACCTCACAACTCCGACTGAATCCTGCTATTGCTGTGTGCCTTGTCATGGCATGAACCCTTGTGCACCTGGGACACCAGTACACATTCTTATGATCTCGTGGACTGTCTCTGAGGATGGCACATTAGGCAGAGTGTGGAAGAAACCAGACTGCTGGATAAATGGTCAGGAAGTGGCAAGAGAAACAGGCCAACCCCCCCCCCCCCCCCGCTGCACGCCCACCAACTAACATCCGTGGCTTTGTGTTTGATTTGGGGAGTACTCTGATGGCATGCAATGCAAAAAAAAAATTACTCACTTAAAAATGGATATTCCTAAATAAATCTACTGTTGAGCAATAGGTTCTACAGAAAGCTGTGAGTTTGTTTGTTTAAAATTTGTAATTTGCAATCTGGAAGTAGCTGAAATTATGTGATTTGACATTTTCTCTTGGGTAAGGTTCTTGACAATTAGAGGGAGAATCTGTAATGCTGGAAGCTTCCATTGTAAGCCCTACCCCAACAAAGCTGGCTTTCGCCAGCTTACGGAGGGGATTTAGGGCTCAGAGCTGTGCCCCTGGGAGGGCCCCAGCAAGGCCTGTGGCCAGCCCCCATTCCTCATCCCCATCCTGACCCTGGAAGCTCTCACTCAACACCATGAACGTGCCCCCCTGTAGGGGAAACCTGAATCCTTCTACTGTTTCTCCCCTGGAAAACTCCTATTGTACATATCCATGGCCACATACGAATCCCAGCTGATTAAAATATTGCTGACTCCACAACAGTTGCAGAGATAGGTGGTTCCTGGATTGTCCCCTGGACACACCTGCACAGCGGGAATCTCCACAGTGAGGATGCACAGAGCCAAGAAAACTCCAAGTCATCTTTCCCAGGTCCTTCAGATTGAAAGCAGAGAAAGTCATGATGCACACTCACATTAACCTCTGGGAGGTTTTTTTTTTAATTATTATTATTTGAAATAGTTACAGAGAGAGTGGGAGAGATAGAGAGATAGCAATCTTCTATCTGCGGGCTCACTCCCTAGATAGCTGCAATGGCCAGGGCTGGACCAGGCCAAAGCCAGGAGCTTCATCCAAGTCTCCCACATGGGCGGCAAAGGACCATCTTCCTGGCTTTCTCCGGTCATTAACAGGGAGCTGGACTGGAAGTGGAACAGCTGAGACATGAACTGGCACCCATAGGGGACGCCAGGGTGGCAGACAATGGCTCTACTTGCTGTGCTACAACATTGACCTCAGCATCTTAGAGCTTTATAAAAAGCAATTATAAAAAGCTGGGTAATCATTTGCTTTAAAAATCATAATAGTAACTACGGCTTTTGAAATAAACAGAATTTAAAGCCGTGGCTTAGCCTTCAGTCCATGTAGACAACCAGCAGATACTGACAGAGCATCTAAATGTGGCAGTCACCTTGTCCCAGGAGCAGGGAGATGCTGGCTGCCCAAGGGAGCCACGTGCACGCGTTCACCACACTTCAAGGTGGGAGGAGTGAGAGACCAATAAAGACGTGCGGGGAAACTTGCAGTTCCAATTAACAGAATTATTTGTGTGTATCCATTTCATCTAGCAGTGTAAACTCAGCTGTGACAGTTTGGAAAGTTGGGAGTTATCCAGTGCGGTACCATGCAGCTCTGACACGAAGCTCCCGCTTCTCCGATTATCCTTTTGTTTCGTAGGGCTGAGTGGCTGTGAGGGAGATGTCTCTAGTTCTAAAGATACTGAAGAGGGCTGGCCAACCCTTTGCTTCTAACCCAGTGAGGACCAGGCCTGATTCCCACATAGGGATGTCTTAAACTCACTGTGAGTTGAGTCTCCAGAATGCTGTCGGCTCTAACGTGGAAGCCCCGTTCTGATGGGTGTGGCAAAGGTAGAAAGGAAAGCACATACCCAAACAGCCATTCTCTGCCTAGAAACCAGCCAAGGCTGAGTTCCCCCCGGGCTGCCTGGGCTCTCTTGTCACCCTGTCTGAGTCTTTGGAAATCTCTGAATCTGGGGAGTACCAAGTAAGAACCCAAGAGGGGCTTGTTTGAACTGAAGTTGGGTTTAAGAAGGCTACCACTTGGATATAGGCTGGGAAGTGGGTTTTGCCACTCCAGATAGAAATAACAGAAAAGAAGAAATAGATTAAAACACTCTATGGTTTATGTTAAAATTGTTGAACTGAAGCCATGAGACAGACATTGTCTAGGGAGCAGACTCTTTGGGTCTGCCTTAAATTATACAACCTAATGTCCTAAAATAAGCCCAGACCCGGGATTCTGCACTGCTTGGTCTGTCTCTCACCCTCTTTTCATTGTTTTCTTTCATTTATTTGATAGGGAGATGGGAAAGGAGAGAGAGAGAGAGAGAGAGAGAGAGAGCGAGAGACAGAGACAGAGAGAGACAAAGAGAGACAGAGAGAGACAGAGAGAAGAGTGTGTCAAACCACTGGTTCCCTCCCTGAAATGATTACAATGACCAAGGCTGCGTGTGCTAGAGCCAGGAGCTGGGGTTCAATCCAGGTCCCGTCTATGGGTGGCAGGAACACAACTTCTTCAGCTATCGCCTCTGCCTTCCTGGGTGTACACTGGCAGGAAGCTGGAGTCAGGAGCCAGAGCTGGAATCAAAACCCAGGCACCCAAGTGCGGGGTGCAGGCATCTTCACTGGCAGCACATCTAGCATCTTAACCACAGGCCAAACGCCTGCCCCTCGGCCTTGTTTTTTCTTCTCTCTTTGCACTCTTGCGCTCTCTTTATTGAAATATAGGCTTGACCGGAAAGTGCATCACTTTGAGAAAGAAAAGGAGAGGGAGTCTGATTTTCTTTGAACCTGATCGCAGTGTCATAGTCGCCAAGAGCAAAGACTGCACCTTGCTGTCCCCACACCTGCTGGTGCTTCCGGCCCACTCTCATCTCATACCAACAGTACTGGGGGTGAGCGTGCCCAAGTATGAAGGCCGACAGGGCTCAGGCTCTACACATTTCTTAATACCTCTTAGATTCACTCATCTGTAAGCAGATGGAGCAACCTCTATCTCAATATGCTGTTATGGAAGCCATGGTGCCAGCTCAGGAAGTGTTGTGGTCATCCTGCCCAACACCCACACCCAACAGTCTTCTACATAGGGTGATGCCTATTTTAGAACTACAGAGTAAGGGGGTTTGAACAACCATCAGTTGGCAAGCTTGCTATGGGCTAAATGACCAGCCTTTAGCTGTATACTAAGACAGTGGAGATGTTTGGATGACATCTTGCAGCCAAAGACTTCAGTGTGCTCTACGTGTGTCCCCCTAAGCCAGCCCTCATTGGGCCAGAGGAGTCAGACTCAATGGCACCCACCCAGTGGTAGAGTGGGACCGGATGGGGTGGTGGCCTCTCTGTAGGGCACAACCATTAGGCAGGACTGCTAACCCAGAAATGAAATGTCACTTGGGATGGAGGAGGGCTCTGGACAACACTTTCAGGCCCTCTTGAAGCAGGAGACACCAAGCAGGTAGGAAGACACCAGGGGGAGCAGACGGGACCCCTCCCTGAACATGGACACAACCAGGCTAGTCTGGGGAGGAGAGGGAAAGACTGCCAGCTAGTTGCTTTAATCAACAGGAAGTTTGGATACATGTCACTTGCTGGGTTGGGGATGTGAACATCTCCTGGAGGACAGGCGAGGGTATTTCTGCAATCCTGCCCTCCCTGGGACACGGTACCTGCATGGAGCCTGTGCTCCACGGGCATGCCCAGTGCTGCAGGCTGCCTCTCAGCTGTAGCTGACTCTGTGTCGAGATCTGGGTCTACTTTCCCTCCTCCACTCTGCGGCTGGCCTGCACGGCTCAGGCAAGCTGTTCTCTGGCTCTAGACCTGCACACTCCTGCAGCTTGGGAGTTCCCACCTTCCTTGGGATGAGTTCCTTTGCTTCAGATTGTCAATCTAACCTATGTATTGACTGCAGAATAGCCAAGAAATAGCCATGGCCAAGCAGAGGTCAGAAAGACTTGGGGAGAAGGAAACAGCCCCACCCATTCTGGTCTCCAATGCTGTGCAAAGACCACTCAAGCACTCTTGTGTGTCATCCTCCAACCCCACCATTGCCTCCCTTTCATGAGGGATGCAGCCCTCAGCGTGGATATGGACCTGGGCAGCACCCTCCTATCTGGCTGGCTGCATAGTCAGGAAACAGAGAAGACAATGTATTTGCCTGAAAGTTCTCAGAACAAACCTGCCCAGTGTGCTTTCCACGGACTCCCTCTTTCATAATTATCTGAAGTGAACCTGCACAGACAAATGGCCTGGGATGTCACTCAGCTGTATGAGATAGAAGAACCCTTGGTTTTTGTCCTCCGGATTACGTGTTTTTTTCCCCTGGTGTGCATCTAGTTTTGTGGGGAAAGTTCATGCAGGCAGGAATTTGTGCAGATTTACTGTCTTCCAGGCCGTAGCGGAGACTCTTTGTCAAATCATTAAAAAAATCTCTGCTTGTTGGACCTTGAGGAAAGACCATAAACCACTCTGTGTGAAGCCCTGGGGGAGGCTGGCCTGCAGCTTCATGTTCGAGGTCCTACAGATTCCTGGAGGAGACCCCCCACCCCCAGCAGCTGTGAGAGCGCTGCTCCTAGCCCAGGAAGATCCTGTGACTGCTTGTGTTTATATAGCTCGGGTTCTGAGCTTTAAGTGCCATGTACTTATTAGCTCATTTAATCCTACAACAACCCTCAGGCTCAGATAAGAGACTGTAGCCACAGGAGACTCATTGCTACTGAACATACACGAACCTCCCTTTTCTTCAAAAATGTGCTATTTAGGAGATGTGGTGTTTCACACCGTTCACCAACCCCATGCCCCACTGGAAGCAGCCAGCCTCTGGAAGCAATACTCTGTCCCTGAAGGAATTTGATTTCCCATAGGGAAATGAAACATCTGTGCTTTACACAAAGAAATGGGAGGATGTAGAAATGTCAAGTATATGATAGGCCAGCCACTCTTCCACATTTCTATGTCCAAGGCAGACATCACTAATCAATCCTGGGTCTTCTTCCCTAACGAGTCAGGTTTCAGCCTCAGGATCTTCCACAAGGCTGTGCTCCTGGAGCCACCATCATTGATTTCCATATTTTTTTTCTTCCTGCTTTAGTGCTTTCTGCCAGCTCTGGACATGCTTTTACATGACAAAGGTCTGTCTGCATCGTTTCTCTGCAGGCCTGCTGGCCACTTGGTGAAAGATGCAGGTAGGAGTCAAGGCAAAAGACAACCAAAGAGGCTGGCTGCCTTTTCTTAAGTTGCAGAGCTCGGCTGCCCCATCTTGAGCTGTTCTCCTGCCACTTGGTTAACAGAGATTAGAAACTTTGATTGACAGCCCATCAGACTGAGGCATGGGATTGCAGATCATTTTCAAAGAGAAGCTCCTGAACTCTTACCAAGTGGGAAAAAGTATTGAACACTCAAAAAAAAAAAAAGTTCCCTTACAACCTGCACCTGATTTCTTCAGAACCAGGTCCCCCATGCCTCTTTTCTGTCCTATCTCTGAACAACTCCCCTGCTCTACATCACGTTCAGCCTTGGGACTGTGGATGGCCTGGACCATCCTCTTAGCACCTGAAATGGTCCAGACGGTCAAGTACAGCAGCTCCACAACGATTTATTTTATATATTTATTTGAAAGTCATAGTGACAGAGAGAGGGGAAGAAAAGAAGGGAAAGGGAAGGAGAAAGAGAGAGAGGGAGAGATCCTTTGTCTGCTTATTCAATTTCCAAATGTCCCCAACAGTCAGGGCTAGGATAGTCCAAAGCCAGGAGCCTGGAACTCCATCCAAGTCTCACATGGGGGTGGCAGGGGACAAAACACTTGGGCCATCATCTACTGCTTTCCCAGTGGCATTAGCAGGGAGCTGGATCAAAAGTGGAGTATCTGCATTCAAACCAGGAGCTCCTACTTGGGATGCCAACGTAGCAAGCAGTGACTTAACCTGCTGTGTCCCTCTTATAAAGATCTTGGGGCAGGTTTACTTTCCCCTCTTTCTGAGTGAAGTGACTGACTCAGAGAGATTAAGTTCTTCCCATGAATAGACTCTGAAACTGGACCAAGATTCTTTTCAGGTTCTTTCTGAATAGGGATTCCAAGATCCATTTGTGGATTAAATAATTCATTCACTCTTCATTTATTGGCTTTTCATTTCTTGGTCTTTGTTCAAGAAGGTCATTGCTTTGAAAACAGTGGCATGAAACCCATCTTTCTAGACCCAACTTCCAAGATTCCTTCCTCAGAGAGGCAGTAGCTGTCCATGCTTCCGGCTTAGTTTGAGTCCCTTCAGGCAGCCTCACCACCCACTGGACCCAGAATTCCCTAGGGGCCAGCACTTTATGCCTCTCCCTTAACACAGGGCCCACGTGCTGCAGCGCTTGGCTCATAAGGGCTGAATTGAGCGATTTAGGTCGAACTGTCTGAAGTTGCCAAAAAAATTGATTATTGTATAACCTACAAAAATGTAATTTCATAGTGTGCAACCTTTAAATAAATGGCTGAACTGGTGTTGGCGACTGATCAGGAAATGGCTGCGCTGGGATTTGCTGATTTCATATGTTCAAGGTATTGTCATCACAGTCCCCTGTTATCAGAGAGGCATGGCTTCTACTTCCAGGTTTTCATGTTTAACATCTTCCCATGTTCAAAGCCACACCCCAAAAGAGAGAAAGGCATAACAAAGCCCAGAGCTCATTCCCCAGTGCCCCCAGTCACCCAGTTGATGGCCGCTCTTATTTTCACCTCCACCCCCCACTTCCTTCCTCTCCCATCGCAATTACTGTAAAGCGACTCCAACAAATCGCAATATGAACCTATTGGAAAAGAGTGTGCCCTATATTTCTAGGAGAGGAGGAGCCTCCTTTAAAGACTATTTCAAATAAATGAACAATTTCTTGCCATCCTCAGAGATTCAGCAAGCGCACATGCCCCTAAAATCGAATAAGCTACACCGGAGCTACAGGGAGTGGAGGCTCACACGTAATGTTTGATGTCTCTTAAGAATCTGTATGCTCTCCCTCTCCACCCAAACCCCTTCTCTGAATTTCCCACTGACTGGGGAGGAAGCTGAGGCCTTCAGGAGGTTAAATGTGCTCAACATCCCAAAGCGAGTCAACGACAGGGCCAGGGATGGAGCCCAGATGTTCGGCAGTGGGCGGCCTCCGCGCCCGGCCCCGCCCACTCAGGAGGGTCTGCGCGGGGCTCCCGGACCCTCCCCGGGGTCAGCAGCCATGCCCTCTGCAGATCTCCACTTCCCGTTTATCTTTGCAGGGGGCAGCGAGCACCGCTGTGAAAAGGGTTCAAAGGGTTTCCTGACACACAAAGCCCTAAAAGGCAATATTTTGATGATTTAAGTATAGATGATCAGGAACATGTGGATTTCATTTCCTTCCGAATACACTTGGGTATGAAAATGAAGGGGAAACGTGCTTGGCAAAATACAACCTGGGTTTTCTCAAGCCCCTGAAGTGGTTTAAGATGTTGAGCAAATGTGAGGCGAAGCTGCCCTTCTCCCGGCCGGCTCCCAGCGGGCACACACCCACCGCACAGTCAATCCGTGCAGAATGCAGCTACTGCGGTGGCCTTGACCCTGTGGAGGGGGCGGGGGGCAGAGGAGAAGCAGGAGAAAGAGGAGGCGGGGTCTGGGCGTGCACACTGAGCCCTCTTGCTTACTGCCTTTGCCTTCCCAAGACCAGATTCTGGCCTGGTTTCTGGGAAACAGCTCCCCCCACCCCGGGAAGTCCCTCTGAGGTCGCTGCTGTCCTCAGGGCGGCTTTGGTCCCCTCTCTCCTTTTCCCTGAAGAAGACCACCGGGAACTCCCCAGAGACAGGCACACTCCCGCCAGGGGGGCTTCAGTTGAGATGGGATCCATCCCATGAGACAGGATCCATCCCAAGAGTCCAGGAGAGCCAGGGCTTTCTGTAAGCACAGCTCCTGCCAACACAGGGGCCTGGGAGCAAGATCTGGGGGCAGGAGAGAGCACCAGAGAGCAGGACGGAAAGAGACAGAAAGGGAGGAAGGAAGAAAGGAGGGAAGGAGGGAGGGAAAGACAGAGGCTGGGGAGGAGAGAAGGAAGGAGAGAGGCAGGGGCAGAGTGTAGAGAGAGAGGGGGATGGAGAAAGGAGGAAAGAAAGGAGGAGGGAAAGAGAGGAGGGAGGGCAGGAAGAGAAAAAGAGAGAGAAGGATGTAAGCCAAGGAAGAGAGGGCTGGAGGGACAGAGAGAGAGAGGGACGGAGGAAAGAAGGGAGGAAGGAGAGAATGGGTGCGTGGGGGCCAGTGCAGCGGGTAGGCAAATGTCCAAGAGTGGCCTCCCTCGGGATTGCTGGTTAGGAGTTCTGGCTCTAAAGCTGTGTCGGTGTCCCCAAGCATCTCCAGAAAGGCCTCTTTGATGGGATGTGCCACATACAATGTGAGAAGCAGGGTTGGAGGGTAAAGGTCACGAAGGAGGATGGTCTCCCTTGCCGACTTGTGCACGAGTCAGCACAGCCAACAGGAAGTGCTCCAGAGGCCTGGCCACTTGCCCTGGTCGTTGGACCCTTCCTGTGCCCTGGGGTTCCCCACTGTGATGAGAGCTTAAGTGATCTTAATGCCTCTGGCCTCCCAGCCATCCCCAGCCCAGGTCCACATAGGACTTGGACACTTCCGATGTGTTGTACACTCCAGTGTGGCATGCTGGGTACAGGACAGAGAACCAGACAAGCAGGGCTCCACCCTAGAGGGCACACAACAGAACAAAACCATTTTTCTTGGCAGAGCAGCATGAGCAGAGAGGCAACACCATGTTACCAGCAACCTGCCCTCATTGATCAAGGTGCAGGTGCCTTGGCTTAGGGTTGCCCTAAAAAAGGCTTTGAGACAAGGGGGCAAGTAGTTCAGGTAGGAGGTGACTCCAGGAAGTGATGGTGGAGACAGGGGAGTTAGAACAGGAAGAGAAGTCAGTGGGGTCTTGTTGGCAACTCCGGGGCTCCTCCGACAGACTCTGCCTAGCACACACCTGGGGAAGGCCCTTGGAGAAGCAAGGCCTCTTGTGTGTGTCCATCAACTCCGCTCCCCACGGAGGCTGTGAGCTGCACAGCTCTCTGTCCCTCCCACTCCAAGCTTGCTACCCAAGTCGGAGGTTATCCTCAGCTAGTGTGCATCCATTTCCCACAGGTATAACTGAATCCCACTGGCTGAGTAATCTACAAAGAATAGAAGTTGATTTGGCCCCCAGTTCTGGAAGCTGGGAAGTCCAAGAGCACGGTGCTGTCACCTGCTCAGCTTCTGGTGAGACAGAGTAATCACAGGTCACATCCAGCCCCTCTTCCTCTTCTCACAGACCCATTAGTTCCATCACGAGAACCTCACACTCGTGACCTCATGGACTCCTCTCACCTCCCAAAGGCTCCACCTCTGGAAACCATCAACACACGAACTTGAGGATTAAGTTTCCAAAACAGGAAACATTCAAACCATAGCAGTAGGAAGCTATGGCCCCACCTGGAGCCTGTCTTTGGTGGGGGCTCCTCCAGGGTGCATCTTCAGGGTCTGTATACCGGCCCCACCTTTGAGGCAAACACCAACGCTTTCCCCAGGTGAACAGGCTGCATAGTGGTGGTGCAGGAAGGAGTGGCAGGTGTCAAAGCCCCAAAGCTACACCTCCCTGGGCAAGAGCTGAGCGAGGAAACCTGCAGCAGACCCAGCCTTGCACGAACCAAGCACTTGAGGGCTCAGCCTTCATTTGAGTGACGACTGATCCCTGCCTGCTGCCTCGTCCCCTCAAGAGCCAGTCAGCCATAGAGAACGAGAAAAGTCCCTGTGCTCTGGGCTTTGGGCTTTGGGTGGCCTGGATTGAGTTCACAGCTAATGAAAAGAAAATGTGAAGCCCAATTATGTATGAGCCTTCAGTGGCCAGATTCATGAAGGGAGTAACGGGTGTGTGTTTTCCTTCTGTACAATGTTAATGAAAAAGAGGCATTACCCCCTATTATATATCTCCTTCCAATTGCACTGAGTAGTTTCAGTGACAAATATCAACTTTCTGTATTTACAGAAACCCGGTGCAGATAATGGCATGATTCAGTATTTATAAAGTGCTGACTTGTTTTCTTTAATATAGAAAGTTGGTAAGTATTGCTCCAGCTATTCATGCAAGTGGGAAAGTAGATGTATAAAATGCGCTGGTAGGTCATGTCATTGGTGTTCCCAGAAGAAATGGAGAATTTCTCCTGTGGAATCCTGGGTCTTCACAGGTTAGAAGATCCAGCCTCCCCTGGGATGAGTGACATGGAGAGCGTACAAGCTGGACACGTGGCAGATGGCCAATGGAGCTACATGGCCGAAGTTCTCTGGTCGACTATGCTTCTGTGGGAAGACTTTGCCAGTGACGCTTCCAGCCAGGATCAAAGTCACTGCTATGAGCCCCACAGTGCCAGACTCAATGGAGCCCAGCCAGTGGCTTGATGGCACCTTTGACATGGGAGCAATCTGGAATGGGATGATTGGGAAAAGCTCTCTGCAGGGCTGAAGGCCAGTAAACACACAGCATCCCAAGAAAACCCTGCAACCCAACTCCAACCCCGGCAAGAAAATCCTCCAACTCCACCAGTCCCTTTTCCAGTGTTGTTGTAAAGTGCCTGAAACAGACCTCATAGGAAGAAAAGAGGTTTGTTTAGCTCATTGATTTGGAAGCTGAAACTCCAAGAACAGGTGGCACCATTGGTTCAGCCTCTGATGAGGGTCTGATGGCAACAGTGCATGCAAAAGGAAGAGATCACCTGGAGAGACAGGGAGCCAGGGCGTGGGGGTGGACAGGACTCAATCTTTTATAACAACCCTCTCACAAAAGCTAACACCAGGAGAGCCACCTGCAACACCTCCAAGGCCAGTGCCCCCAGGGTTCCAACTCTTAAGGGTTATACTGCCTCTTAACAATGCCACACAGGTGACCAAGCATCCAACGTGTGAGCCGGTGGGAGGCACATTCAAACTGTATCCTAACTGTCACAGCAGCTGTCACTCTCTTACCTTGGCTGAAATGTACTCATAGTGTCACTTCCTTCATTCCCCTGTTCCAGGGGCCCTTGCTATAAGGAATGGTACACTAACCGCTGAACAGACAGAGAATCACATACAGTCCTGTTCTGCAGAGAATCAGGGCTCCACAGAGCCATGAAGGGCACCTCACCCTGGGAGGTGTCCAGGGGGACAGCAGTTGCTATCAATCTTTGGAGGTGAGCAAAAGAGGGAGGGGCTACAAAGACCTTGAGGTTCTGTCCCCTAAGCTGGGTAGTGCAGTATAGGGTGCCTAGAGGTGGGGGGAGTTGAAGTGATGTGTGTTAAAATGATGACATTGGTGACATGGGTCCAGTGGCAATGCCTAAGCTCTTGTTTGAGATGCTTCCTCTTGAGTCCAGTAAAAAATGAGCACTCTATCCTGTGCTTCTTCCAAGTTCTTCACAGTTGTAAACAACTTTAAAAAAAAAAAAATCAAACGACTTCAAGAAACAGACTGTCTCTTCCCTATTTGGAAGGAGATTGGGCCTTCTGAGATCTTTGACATCCCACTACCTCCTCATGGAGCCTCCTTTTCTCCCCTACTTTCTAGGAACAAACCCCCATGTACCTAGAGAAGAAGGAGAGAAGGGACAGTGCTGGACGACGGGCCAGCCAGGCCATGAGTTTCAACCCCAAATTGCCAGACTCTGGTTTGCACTTCCAACAGAATAAGGGCCCAGGCTTGAGCCTACCGGTGGCTGCAGGATGTGGGCCCAGAACTGACACCAGTCTTGCATACAGACTCTGGCCCTAAAAGGTGTCTCTCCTAGTTTCTTTCTTTCTTTCTTTCTTTCTTTTTTTTTTTTTTTCAAATATCAGAGCAGCTGCTTTCAATGACTCCTCAAGTTTAGTTTTGCTTCTTGGTAGCCACCATTCCAAAGCATTCTAAAAACCAATTTTACACTTAATAAAGTTTAACTATTCAATATTTTTCATTTTAAAACTAAATAACAGACATTGGAAGGCATATTTCTTTTTTAATGACGCTCACGCCACTCTTTTCCAATGCCGAATGCCATCCGCTGTGTGTTCCTCTCTCCTTAACTGCCAGAACCTCTATTAGTCAAGTTTTTTTTCATATTTACAAGATTTGGGGGGGGGGTGTTTTACTGCTATCAGAAGATCTAACATCTGTTTCTCTTGGGATTCTCCATGTGTTCTGTAGTTGACAACAACTGGAACCACTGTTTTCGAAATACATTTGGATGAAACTCAACATACCCAGCCAGCATGTCGCAGGGAGCCCTGTGCTTGTGTCCGGGGTGTCTGTGCATCTCACGTTTCCAAATGGGGAGCTGCTGGCTTGGGGTTTGGGTGGGTGTCTAGAATGACAGTGGCATTCAATGGAGCCCACGTTTGGTGCTGCTGGGGCACCCAAGGGTGGGAGAATCTTCTGGGTGTCTCTTTCTACTGAGGTAGCATAGGAGAGGGTGTTTCCTGTTGTCCCTCTAGAAACCACAGGAGTCGGGGCTCATCCAGTCCCTCTCCCTGTGTCCAGCAGTGGTGGAGGGAGGGAGCCACTGCTGGCCATTCTGTGTTGGAGCTGTCCCAATCTAATGCTGCTGCTGGCACCCAGGAGCAGGGAGTGGATATGGAAATGTGGCCAGGGAGATGGAGGAACTGAATATTTTATGGAGCTTTTTAAACTTAAATTCTAGCCTCCATACCCAGCTAGTGGCTATTATAATGGATGACCACCGAGGGGGCTGGGGGTCCTTTACTGTGTCTGCACTGAGCCTCCACAGATTTCTCCAGGGCACTGATGTCTCCCATCCATGCAATCCCTTAATGCTTCCAGAAAAAGTGACCCCATGGGCCCAAACTGTTGACTGCTACACCCAGTGCCAGGCCACACACCAACTCTAGGGCACACACAGGAACAAGCAATATGATAATATACAAATCTACCATGGCACCCAAGTTCAGGCTGCCCAACCCCAGCCCACACGTGGCAGCCCTTCTCACCACAGGGGTTCAAATCCAATTAGCCCTGTGCTTCCATGGGGAAGCAACTCCAGCACCTCCCATAGGTACCAAAATGCACAGACGCCCAAGTCCTTTATGTTCAATGGTGTAGGATTTGCATAGAACCTGTGACCACACCCTGGGGACTTGAAATGGTCCCTAATTTCTGATCATCACTAACACAGTGGAAATGATACTTGAGTACTCCAAATAGTGATAGACAGTCTGTACCTGTTCACAACAGATGGAACGTTTTTCTCGATATGTTTGATCTGACATGGGTTGACCCCACAGACATGGAACCCACAGATACAAAGGGCCTAGTACGCCGGGGGTGAGCCCATTGCGAGGACCCCTGCTGCGGGAGAATGCTCCCCGCCCCCTCCCCACATATCCTGCAGCACCCCACAGGGGTCCAGACCAGGCAGAGGCTGGGTAAGAAGCAGACTCTGCACTAACCACTCTGCTCACTCCCTAGTAGGCTCCTATCTGTGGGGAGCTCTGGAGGATCCCCTCAACCCTTTCCCATAGGCTATCTCTGGGTCCCTCTCAGGACAAGGATTCTGCTCCAAAACCTGCCTTAGCTTCTGATCTGTGGAACAGGGGTCCTTGGGGGACTGGCTTTTTTCGTTTTTTTCTTTTCTTTTTTTCTTTTTCTTTTTTTTTTTTTTTGACAAGCAGAGTGGACAGTGAGAGAGAGAGAGACAGAGAAAGGTCTTCCTTTGCCGTAGGTTCACCCTCCAATGGCCGCTGCGGCCGGCGCGCTGCGGCCGGCGCACCATGCTGATCCAAAGCCAGGAGCCAGGTGCTTCTCCTGGTCTCCCATGGGGTGCGGGGCCCAAGCACTTGGGCCATCCTCCACTGCACTCCCAGGCCACAGCAGAGAGCTGGCCTGGAAGAGGGACAGAATCCCACGCCCCAACCGGGAGGATTAGCCTATTGAGCCGCGGCGCCAGCCGGGGACTGGGCTTTTTTCCAACCCTCCCCTCCTCTGCCCCAACAGCACAACCCAAACATGTTCTCACCAGGGAAGCAGAGGTCAAAGGCTGTTAGACAAAGTACACAGAACTTCTGGAAGTCCAGACTTGGGACGACGCATTACCACTTCTGCCTTGTTTTGGCCAAAGCCAGGCATATGGGGTGAAAAAGTACACTCTGACTTTCCACAGCAGGTGCCTGGAGCCAGGAGAGGAAGCAGAATGGGGCTCTGAGCCGGACGCCCTGCACCTCTCCCAAATCCCAACTCAGTATCAGCCATGCTGTGAACAGTGGGTCTCTCCTGGTAGGGATAATGCAGGCGATTCTTTCCTTCTTTGCTTTATGGATGTTTTATCATTTTATTTTACATTTCAAATCATGCAATAGGTGCATTTTCATGTTAATAAAGGGAATGGAGTCGTGGAAATAATTTTGAAAATATGAATATAGGAAAATATAGAGAGAAAAAAAGAAAACACCTAAGCAGGATTTTTTGCTAAGAATGTTATCCGCGGTGTAAGCGAGACCCTTCTTGCTGGCTACCAGCACATGCGTCGTGAGCAGTTTGGTTCTTTGATTCTGCAGCAGCCGATGCCAGTAATGGCTTCCAGTCATTCTGGTGACCAATCCATCAGCCCACCCACATTACCTAATGTTCTCCAGAGGCCTCCTTCATTGAAAACCACATCCCTCCTCTTGGTGCCACGCCCTCCGTGGTTTGTGCACAAATCCTCTCGTTTTTACCATTTTCTTGTTTTCGCTTACTGTTTCATCCTTGTCCATTGCTAGAATACACCCTGTGGAAAATGTCAAATACAGCTTTTTGTTTTAAGTTAACGTTGTAACTGTGGTCCTACTTATGACATACATGCTTCCAAATGCTTTGACTTTCTAGATCCATTTTTCCTTTAACAGCAACAAGAAGTATTCAACGTGGGTGCTCAAGAGGCTGCAAGAAGTCCAACGCCTTCCCCAAGATTTTCTAGGGGACGTGGGAGAGGCTCCTGGCTTCCTCATGCCACTGCCTGTAATTCCTCCCACTGGATGTTGGTCCCACCACCTGCCCAGGCACCTGTGCTGATCTCTGTCCTATGGCACCGCCCTCCTTCCCCACCCCTTTTCACAGACCTTTCTCAGCTCCTGTTTTATTTCTTGCTCAAGGCACGTGTAACAGAATGTTATTGTAGGTTTAGTGGGTTTAGTGGGGCTAGAAGGTGGCTGCTGATTCATGGAGCCACACATCTGAAGTGTCCATCAGGCATCCCATTCTTTCCTACCTGACGTTCCTAAGGCTACTGGCGTTCACTGCCCACTGTGGGCAGAGCATGCACTTGGGGTTGGCAGGGGATACTTGATCATAACTCTCTTGCCTGCAGGTTCTGATTCAGTGCAGAATCATACACATGCTCCATTGAGATAATGAGATACTGGCTAAATTCCTGGAGGGCATGGCTTGGACCTGCAGACAAGCTATCAGCATTCTGCTACTCTCCCCTCAAGTCTGGATCTTGCAAATTCTTACCCGTTCAGGCGCGTGGAGAATTATCACCCATTTGTCAGGAAAGAGCAGCTATAGAGATCACATAAGGGCAGTTCCTCTAACACATTAACCCCACTAGTACAACAATAGGAAGGTACTTCAAAAAAGTCCATGGAATTAAAGATAAATTTATGTTGGTGCAGATGTTGAAATCTGTGCACCATTTTTCCACAATACACATTTTCTATGAACGGTTTGAAGAATTTTTGTCCAGATCAGTGAAAGATGGACTTTCCCTGTCCCCTATCAGATGGATCTCTTCCTTCCCTGAGTGGACAGAAGGAGGCTACAGATCCCTACAGTAATCCTTATAAACCCTGCTTTTCTCTGGCTCCAGCCCATTACTAAGCTGCTGTCTCCTTTGCACTCATCATTTCTGCAAGATCCAGGCAATAAGATCTCCTTTCTTTGCTCTGGCCACCAGAAACACCTAGGTATCCATTGCTTCCCAAGTAGCATCCAACCTGGTGCTGAGTTCTGATTATACCTTAAAGGAATCCTTGTGAAAGATCCTGAAGAAGGTTCTTCCTGACATAAATCTCAGGATGTTTATTATATATGATATTATTGTGGTATATAATAATTTTTAACCAAAATGCTCACTGTATTATCTTATTGTGGTGCATAAAGACAAGGCTTCTTTTAAAATGCATAAAATATGAACAAAATTATATGAGCATGATGAGCAGCAAAAAAAAAAGCTCAAAGAATCAGGGTGTGACCAGGGCCCCTTGTGTACTCCTGATACTATTTATTAACTGAGACTTTATATAGGGATGATTAAAGACAATGGGCTCCAGCCTTAAAGTCATAGGAAACTATTTTTAAATAAAACTAATAAAGAATCAGACTATATGGGTACTGCAAAAACAGGAACATGTGGATTAGCAAACAGAACATGTAAGGAATTTCTAGAAGACAGAAACCAGATGGGACTAGAGTGACAGGAGCAGATGAAGCTATAGCCAGAAGTCTTACGCAGTCTACAGGCGAAATCCCCAGATGGCCTTGGTTGGTCCTGCTCTTCCCTGCTCTTGGCTTACAGTTCTGAAGAGTAACTGTGCTGGGAATGCAATGGCCTCAGATAAGGAGCAACTGGCTGTGGAGAGCACTTGGTTCCCACCACTCCTCAGTCAAGATGGGCTGCAGTGTTCTGGCTCAGCCATCCCAGCAGTTCCTGGGCCGGCTCTAGGGGTCCCTCAACTGGAGAGCGACCTGTCATATGTACAAACAGGACATCAGCCGCCCTGGATAGGTTTCCCGAGCCACAGGGGGCTTGCTTCCCACGAATCCTGGGGTTCTCTTGCCTCTCGCTGCCCATCTGTGTCTCTTAACTGGGGTGAGTATTCTGCCTCCCTGGACTTGTACAAGGGATAGAGAAACCTGTGCACAACAAACCTGCTTCATAGAGCCCACAATTATGCTGAAGATAAAAAGAAATCCAAGGAACTTCCAAAGGCCAGGAGAGGGGTCAGAGACAATCAGTAAGAAATTATTAGAAGACTGTATCCAGAGAAGCTTCCAGATGGTTCTCTGCTCATCCCCTTTCCCAGCATCCACCCACCTACCAACTCAAAACCCATCAGCTGAGTTCGACAAATGTCCCCAGGGAAGGGAAAGCGTCTGTTCTGGGCCTGGTGTCAGAGGCTCACGGAAGTGGTTGAAGCAGATTGAGAAAACACCAAGCACCTAGAATATGCCACATTTCTGAAACTAGTAATGCATAACGGCAAAGCAAAAAGAAAAGACAGAAAATCAAAAAACAGAAATAAAATAATAAAACTAGTAATGCAGTTAACTTCTGATATACTTATCATCAACTTGGATTTCTCTAAAAAATGTCCTTTCAAATCTTTTGTTCATTTTTCCATTAGGCCATCTGTCTTTTTGGTATCTGTATTTGTAAGAATGTTTTTACATATTCTGGTAGAAATTGTTTGTTAGCCACTTGTGTTGCAAATATGGCCTCTTACTTTGTAGCTTCTAAATTCTGTATAGTGTGAAGGTGTTCAAAAATTTCACAGAAAATGTGTATTAAGAAAAAAATCATTACATGGATTTCAAAATGTTTTGCACTAAAATGAACTTATCTTTTAATTCCATTTTCCCATAAACCTTTTGAAATAGCCTCAGATGTTTAACTTGCAAATTTTAATGTGGTAAGATTTATCAATCTCTTTCATTTATCATTAGAATGTTTTGTGTCTGTTTAAGAAATATTTTCCTACACTAAATATTTCAAACATATGCTCTGATACTCTCTTCTAAAAACTGTATAGTTTTGCTTTTTCATATTTAGCTCTGTATTTCACTTAAAGTTGGTTTTTGTGGGTGGTGTGAAGTAAGGATCAAATTCCAATTTTTGTTTCCATATGCATTTGATGTTGGTCTAGAATCATTTATTTTAAAATTTACTTTACTCCATTGCTCTACAGTAATGCATCCATTTGTATCCATTTGTGAATTTTCTATTTGAGTACACTGATCCTCCACATATCGAAGGCTTATTATAAATCTGGTATGATATTGGCTATGGGTAGATAAATATATCAAATCCTCACATGATATTCTTTGCCTTTGAGAATGCCTTGAGAATACTTGGCACTCTATTTTCCCCCATATAATGCCAAATCAGTTTGTCAAGTCCCACAAAAATAAACACAAAGGAATTTTGAGATTCAGGATTGAATTACATTGAATTCCCAAATCAATTCTGGTGGGGAAAAAAACACTTAAAAATATTGAGTCTTCAAAACCATGAGCACCATCCCTATTTTTTCAACTTTTCTTAATTTTTTAAAGTATGATTCTGAAAATAGTGAACAAATAGATTTGGGGGCTGATTTTAGCCCTCAGAATTGCTGATCTCCATTCAGCAGCTGCTGGAATTTAGTCCATTTACATTTAGAGTAGGCACCATACACCTGGTTTTCATTCCTCCTAACATTATGGTCTTTGCTTGTTGCATCTGCTTCCCTTTCCTTATTTTGCTAGTATAATCATGATGTCATTCATTTCACTCTTGCCTTTACTATTACAAATTCTAATGTACTTTGGTCTCTATTTAGAGCTAATGTTCCCTCTCCTACTCCTTTACAAATACACATATGGTCCTACCACTATGTGAAAGTGAATTACCAATTATTTACTCATCAAGATGAACCATTTCTTCTACCATGATGTCCCACTTTCTCCCATCTCAGAATTTCTTAATAAAAATATGAAAGCTGTAGAATATTTTGACTTTCTCTAAATCTTCCCATGCCTTTTCTTGCTCCTTATAATGATCTTTATTACTTTGTTTGATTTTACTTGCTTGAAAGGCAGAGAGAGAGAGAGAAGAGACAAAAAACAGACACAGAGAGACCCCTTTTCCACTGGTTAACTCCCCAAATGCCTGAAATAGATAAGAATGGGCCAGACAGAAGCAGAGATCCAGGAACTCCATCTGGGTCTCCCTAGTGGCTGAAGGAAACTCAACTAATTGAGCCATTATCTGCTGCTTCTCAGGGTGTGCAGCAGGAAGCTGGAACCAGAAGTTGAACCAAGACTCAAACCCAGGTACTCCAATACGAGACACAGGTGTTCAAAGCAGAATCTTAAATGTTGTGCCAGATGCCACATTATGTGATACTTAATATTATTTCTCTTCTGCTTTCTCTTCATATTAATTTCCTTGTATAATTTGTTAAAACAGTTTACTTATGAGGAGAGCGGCAAGATGGTGGAATAGGAAGGGAGCACACTGATAGTCCGGGAAGAGACAGTTTACTAAAAGTGGAGATACTGCAGGTTCAAGGAAGAGTAGGGGAAGAAATAGCAGAGGAAACTCTTCCGGAACTAGTGATTCACAATGGACCTGCGTGGAGAGCGTGGGAGCCCAAGTTCGGGACACCAGCGGCAGACTCAACACACCAGCGCTGGAACGCGAGGTGAGCCGAACCTCAATAGCCCGAGACACCAGCAGGAAAGCGGAAAGAGGAGACTAGAGGGAACGAGGCTTGAAACTCCATGGGGAAAAGTTCACCAGGCTAACTAGAAGAGAGAGAGAGAAAAAAAAAGTGACTGATACTGACTCGGATTTCTCTCTCTCCTCTCACCTCTCAAAGTCGAGCAAGACAAAGAGCAGGCGCCATTTTGGACATATGTCATAAGCAGGGCGACCTCAGGTCTGCACCGGCCCTGAGCCTAGCGAAAAAACCTTACTTTGGGGGGATGAAATAACAGGAGATTAGGATCTAACTTGGCAACCCAGTGGGAGACTGCAGGAGAATTGGAGCCCACACTGAGGGCAGCAGAGATTCCCTGTGTGGTCCTTGGGAAAGAGCTTCCAATCTCTGGCTCCTGTGGGTATATCATTCACCTACTAACTACCTCCAATTACATTCAGCTGTGTGGAATTACTTCCCTTTTGAATCAAAAAAAAAAAAATGAAAGAAAGAGAGATTTACCATGCCTAACCTGGGAATGTCACCTTTGGCACACCCTCAAACCCGAGGAACCAAACAGAGCTCTCAGTCCACACTCATCTCAAGCCTCTAAGGCTCCATCGAAAGCCTTAACATAGAGTCATAGTATAACAAGAAAAAAATACCAAAACACCACAGTGAAGAAACCAAATATCTCCAACATGCCAAACAACAAACGCAAAAACCAAGGTAACAAGAATCAGGAAGACACTATGACGCCCCCAAAAGAAAAAGACACTCCAATTCAAGATTATGAAGATGATGAGATAGAAGAAATGCAAGAAGCAGATCTCAAAAAATTGATAAGAACATTAAGAAGTTCTCAAAAACAAATTCTTGAACTACAGAAATCCTTAATGGACAAGATAGAAAATCTCTCTCATGAAAATGAAATATTAAGGAGGAATCAAAATGAAATGAAACAACTAGTAGAACAAGAAACTGATAGTGACGAGAAATCATAATGAAATGAAAAATTCAATAGATCAAATGACAAACACATTAGAGAGCCTTAAAAACAGAATGGGTGAAGCAGAAGAGAGAATATCGGACTTAGAAGACAGAGAACAGGAAAGGAAACAGGCAAACCAAAGAAAAGAAGAGGAAATTAGAAATCTAAAAAATATTGTTGGGAATCTACAGGATACTACTAAAAAAACCAACATTTGGGTTCTAGGAGTTCCTGAAGGCATGGAGAGGGAGAAAGGATTAGAGATACTAGCAGAAAATTTCCCAGGTTTGGAGAAGGACAGAGACATCTTAGTACAAGAAGTTTATAGAACCCCTAATAAACGTGACCAAAAGAGATCCTCACCACGACATGTTGTAATCAAACTCGCTACAGTGAAACATAAAGAAAAGATGTGCAAGAGAGAAACGTCAGATTACTCTCAGAGGATCTCCAATTAGACTCACAGCAGACTTCTCATCAGAAACCCTACAAGCTAGAAGGGAATGGCAAGACATAGCCCAGGTACTAAGAGAGAAAAACTGCCAGCCCAGAATATTATATCCTGCAAAGCTCTCATTTGTGAATGAAGGTGAAATAAAGACTTTTCATAGCAAACAGAAATTAAAAGAACTTGTTGCCACTCGTCCTGCCCTGCAAAAGGTGCTTAAAGATGTGCTATACACAGAAACACAGAAACACGGTCATCAATATGAAAGAAGGTAAAGGAAGGAAACCTCACAGCAAAAGATCACAGGAAGCTCAACTTCTCTTTGACATAGAATTAAACTCTGATGCTCTGTTAAAGCAATGTGTTAAAGTAATCTATTATGTGCTCTTGATGTCTGTTAACTTCTAACTGTTCAAAAACAGCTGAATTTTTATTAAGAGCTATAGGTTATTTAAATATGTGCTTATTTTCAAAGATTTGAATAATCACCTTGTAACAATGATCAAATTTGGTCTATGTTATGTCATGATTTTAAGGAATCTTATTTCAACCAGATATTTTGGATTTTTAACCTTCTTGGCATTCTTGACAGGCATTCCAAAATCAAAGTATCAAACAATCTGGTCTCTAAAATTTCCAGTAAATCCTGGACTTTGTTTTTTCCAGTTTGGGCCCAACTGAAAAAAATCGAAGGACCTATGTCTCTCATCTTATAGAGACACCAACTAATCAGGCTATTTGGATTATATTAGAAGGACTGTCAAGATGTTACGTGGTACTAAATTTTAAATTTCTATAATGGAAAATGCTATTAATACAAATGTTTGAGAATTAAAAAGTCTAATGATCTTGTGTTACTAGACATGATAGTTATCTTAATGAGAAAGCCCCAGAGGCCTAAAGGGTTAAATACTTGTAAAATCCTACAGGTGCTTTCAAAAATACTGTGAAGTAAGCAAGTGCCTCTTGTTGGTTGATGAGTTTATAATTTTAAACATGGCAACTTAAAATCTTTTGTCATCCACAGTTATATATGATTTGCCGCTCATAAAACTAAAGTGTGGGGCAAGTCCGATTGAGCATGTCCCAAATTGTACATCTCCTCCCTCTCTTTTTCCACTCTGAAATTTAACAGGGGAAGTTTTGGGAGGGGGAAGCCATTGTAACCCATGAGCTGTACTTTGGAAATTTATATTCATTAAATAAAAATTAATAAAAAAAAAAGAGGATTCCTGAAAAAAAAAAAACTAAAGTGTGGTTGGTTTTGTGTTTAGCTGACCTCCTATAGGTTCCTATGGACTTTTTCCAGCCACTTCTATTGTATTCAGTACTTTGGGATGGCTCTGTAAACAGATGAAGCCAATAATGTATTAACAGTACCAACTGAGAGAAAGTATGGTTAACTGAGGTTACTAAAAACAAAAACCAATTCAAATCAATTGGCAATCTACAAAAAGAGTTAAAGATTTTAAAAGCTATTATTAAAATTGCTATATTGGTCTATTATGCTATGTTATATGTGTGTACATATTGTATGTCCACATGGGAAAATTTTATTAAGAATTTTACTTAATTGGCTTATAGATAAGATTGTCCATAAATTTAAGCTGCTAAATTTAATCAAAGATACATTTTAATTTGTGGGACCTGAATCTCTGCATCATATGTTTTATACTTGTTGGTAGGAAGAAACTAAAAACATTTTATATGGTTGTGCTTAAGTTTACTGGTTAAACAAAATACACCATGTTAGATATTTAAGAGGTGTTTTCAAATACATGATTCTTAAAATTTATAGAAGGCATTGGACCTTCTGGTAAATGTTTTCTTAAGTTGTTATCTAATGGTTGAAACGGTTTGCTAAGTATTCATGTAATATTGCTATTGTCAGCAAGCGATCTAGGACTTGCTCCCTCATTTCTCTATTCTAAGCCCAACTTGTTCTTTCATTTCTCTATTCTCCTCAAGGTAGGAAATAATTCTATTATGAAGGAATCTGTAGGACGCACAATTTAATCTTTAGACCTTATAAAAGAGATGGCTAACATTTTTCTGTAGTAGCATAGCCAAAATAAGAGCTTAAATTATAATCTCATAGCTAGATTTACTTCGCCATCAGCGAAGTAAACAGTAAGTAGAAAAAACCTCCCTTTCAGACCAAAGGGAAAGAAAGTTTTTAAGTGAGAATATAATTTTCCTCATGGGCATTGTCTACCTTAGAAAAACTACTACAGAACATGCCTGTGACTATAGACTTGTAGTTCAGGCCACCGAAGATTAGAGATGGGACTTGGGCACTCCCTTGACTTGCATCCTCTGGTCTGCTTTAACAAAAACCAGGAGGAAAAGAAAGCTAGGCCTCAGAAGCAATGGGTGGCAGGCCTATTAATGGCTGATCTGTACAGTGATCTGCCCTCAAGGAGACCCAACAGGCAAGTCTACTGCAGTGGCTTTCAATGTGGTAAGCCTGGACTTCAGCAGAAGTCAACTTGTGAAGAGCCCTGGCAGCTCTTCCAAGAGTTGGATCACTGGAAATGGACCTGCCCTGGAGTCGAAGGATGCCCAGGTCAGAGCCACAGATCTTATTGGCTCTAAGCTGAAAAGCCCTTCACTCAGCCCAACTTCCAAAGTGACCACTGCAGCTGAGGGGACGGCAAAGTAGGGTCAGCAACATTGCAGGCAGAACTGTAAATTTCTTGTTAGAGATGCCAGCTGCCTTTACCTAACCAGCTCTCCTCCCAGGCCAGCCAAGTAATGAAAGTCTACAGAGTGCCTTCCCCTAGGAGGTTCACACCTCCCTTAGGATATACCCCATGTGAAGAGATAGATAGGTCTGGGCCTCTTAACTTCCAAGGCCTAAAGCCCACCAGATTATTATCAAGCCCCTTCTCTCAGGTTCTATTTGCCTCTCAATCAGAAAACTTAATTGTAGCTTAGACAGCACCTTTCTTAGCTCCTCTAATAATGACTGTCCTTTGTTCTAGACCCTGTCTAACACACTTGGGCCTCATTCCTTTGTAATCATAACCTCTACTCTACCACCAATGGCTCTACTCCCAACCTGAGTGTACTGATGGTCCTCTTCCCCACGTAATGCTGTATAATTGTTCAAACCTGGTTAATGCCACTCTTAGGATCATTGGTTACTATCCTCACCCTGTCTTTTACGACCTGTCTAAATATGATCAGAGTCGGCGAACTTGGAAGGCTTCCATAGCCTTGACAACTCATGACGAGAACCTAGGGTGGTTACTGGCACCATAAACTAGAGTGTCAATTTGTTGGGTCAACAACAGGAGCCACTGTGCACTTGCTCCTCATGTGGGATCTCTGTCCTTAATGTGCTGTACATTGTGATTTAATGCCATAACTAGTACTCAAACTGTATGTTTCACTTTGTGTTTCTATGTGGGTGTAAACTGTTGAAATCTTTACTTAATATATACTAAATTGATCTTCTGTATATAAAGAGAATTGAAAATGAATCTTGATGTGAGTGGAAGGGGAGAGGAGAGGGTTGCGGGTGGGAGGGAAGTTATGGGAGGGGGAAGCCATTGTAATCCATAAGCTGTACTTTGGAAATTTATATTCATTAAATAAAAGTTAAAAAAAAGTTTATTATTAGACTTTCCATTATCTTATGGGCCTTTCACTTTATAAACATGATTAAATTTAAAGATATGTGCATGCTTTTCCTTTCGTTGTCCTCATCATTATGTTTTTTTTTTAAATTTATTTGAAACATAGAAGGACAGAAACAGCTATATAGAGAGCTCTCATGTGATGGTTCACTCCTCAAATATCTGCAGTGGCCAAAAGGAATGAAGAGCAAGGCCAAGAGCCAGGAACTCAATCCAGGTCTCCCACTTCGGTGACAAAAACCCAAATGCTTGAGCCATCACTGATGCCAGCAGGGTCTACTTTGGCAGGAACTAGAATCTGGAGCCAGAGCCAGGGCTTGACCACTGACGCCCCACACTCTCATGTGGGACACAGGCACCCTAACTGGTGACCTACCCACTAGGCCAAAAACCCACCTTCGTCTTTGTCTTGTTGAAATGTTTTTATTATCCTCAGATGGAATGCTTAGATAATGCACTTTATAAATTCTGGTGTTCATTTCTTTCACACTATTAAGCATGCTGGGCCTAGAAATTTTATTTTGTAGATTATTTCTCTCCCTTACCTGTGGTGGAATGAGAAGGCCATACCAGCATACTCATAGACAAAATTCCACTGTCTTTTAGCTCCCAGTACTATGGGTGAAAAGTCTGATGTCACTAGTTTGTGCTTTTTACTTGGAAGCATGTACAAATCTTTATTCCACTGTAAAAGTCAAGAATATTAGCGAGTCTAGATATGTTTGTGTGTACATACAGCTTACTCCAACTTGGTAAGCACTTTAAGCCTTCAGAGTTTCCTTGTTTCTGACAACTGATGTGTTTGGTTTGTTTTGTGTTTACTGATAGCTTGCTTTAAATTGGCTGCTTCTTTCCCCATAACATTTTTCATGCACATTAGATTTCCAAGATTTGTACCTTGTGTTTCCTATGTTTTCCAACAAGTCTATAATATGTTTTTACTTTTTGTCCTTCTATTCACTCAGGTAACTCTTTCTCTTGATGTGTGACAATACCAATTCAATCACAATAGTGGTAATTCTCTCATTTATTTACTTTAGCTCAAAATCATGTTTAATCCAAAAAATAATTTTTAACAGATTTATTTATTTAGTAAAGTTACAGAAAGCAAGAAAGAGAAAGAGAGAGAGGAGTCTACCATCTTCTGGTTCACTCCCTCCAATAGCGACAACGGCCAGGGCTGGGGCCAGGCTGAATCCAGAAGTTGGGAGCTTCTTCCAGGTCTCCCACTTAGTGTTGGGGCCCAAACACTTGGTTCACATTCTGCAGTTTTTCCCAGGCTATTAGCAGAGAGCTGAATCAGAAGTGGAGCAGCCAGGACAGGATCCAGAGCCCATATGGGATGCTGGCATTGTAGGAAGTGGCTTAACATACTACACCACAGTGCTGGCCCCTGAAAGATAATTTTTAAACATCATAATTTTTATTTATAAAGATACTCACCAATCTCCTCCTGTACTAATTGTTCCAAAGGATACTTCCTATTTGATTTCTGGGATCTTTTGGTACAACTTAAACAGCAGGAATTGTATGGATGGCAAAAGACGTGATTACTGGAGAGCTTCCTCACGACTTGGAGAATAAATGCAGATGTCACATGTCACCAAGTACTCCAATTTCTTCCTCTTTGATTTCCTTATGCACTCTTAGCATCATGGCGACCCACCTGCTGACACTTGTTCCTTCAAGAATATCCACCGACCTGTTCCTCAGGGAAATATTAGACACGCCTATGCTGCTCCTGTGCTCCACCACTGCTGCTCCGGTACCTACTCCCCCTGCCGGGTCCATTGTATCCCAAAGACTCACCACACCAAACAACCCCTGTAGACCCCAATAGCCCTGTGGTTCAGGAGATGTCAGAGATTGAATTATAATGCAGAAAGAGGAGAGAAGGGCATCATTCACTTCATCCCCCAAATCTCCCTCATATCAGTTCCAAACAATACTCCATCAACAACACTTCAAGCAGGAACTAAGTGGAACAGTGACCAGAGATTCTGTAGGAAAAGAATGTGGTCCTAGCCGGGAAAATCTAAGTCAAGTGAGAGGGAAGAATAAAGATTTTTCAGAATGCACAGACTCTGAAAACTTAGCTCAAATGCACATTTCCCTTGGAAGTAATTCAATGAGTAGCACAATGGAGTTTCCAATTTTTGATGATTACGAATAGAATTGCTACAAGCATCTGTTCACCTGCTTTCATATAAACATGAGCTTTCATTTTCTGTAGAGTAAATCCATAGAAATGAGATCATACAAGAGTGTCTCCAAAAGTTCATAGAAAAATAGAATGTAGAGATCATAATGTGAATTTTCTGTGACCCTGGAGCTCCCTCATATTTCAAGTCTGTGTCTAACATAATCAACAGTTAAACTACTTTTCAGGGTGGCTGTATCATTTTAGTACTCACCAGCGTGTATGGAAAGTTCTAACTGCCTCTCATCTTCGCTAATGCTTGGTGTTGTCAGTTCACTTGGGTTTCTAGTAGATGTGGGGTGTGATGTGACTGTGGCCATTCCCCTCCTGACCACTGTTGACAAACATCTTCTTGTGTGCTTAGATAGATGTAGGATCCAGGGAATAGTGAGGTCAAACTTGGAACAGCCAGTGTCTTATTGCAGAGCACCTGTAAACACTAAACCCATGGGACTACCTGTGCAGAGTGGGATGGGAAGCTGACTTCAGAAAGAAAGATAATTTCATCAACAACCTCCATGCTGTTTTCCAAATGGCTGTTCCAATTTTTCTGTCACCACCAATGGCATGCAGGTGTTGCCTTTCTCCACATATTCCTCAGCACTTGCTATCTTTTGTCTTGTTAGTAGCCAATACCACTGGAGTGATGGACATTTCATTGTGCCTTTGCTTCACATTTCCCTGTTTAGTGATATTGAGCATTTTTCACCAACTTGTTGGCTATGTGTACATCTTTCTTTGAGAAACACTTATTCAGATGTTCTTTCCTTTTTAAGTTGAATTGTTTCTGTTTTTGTTTTTGCTATCAAGTTGTTACAGAGTTCCTCGTATATTCTAGTTATTAACAGCTTCTCAGGTATATAACTTGCAAATGTTTTCTCTCCTTCTGTGGATTGTGTCTTCATTCTGTTGCATGGTTCTTTACTGCACAGAAGTTGCTTGATGAAGTCCCATTTACCCATTTTTTCCTGTGCATTTGGTATCTGATCCCAAAAGTTCTTGCCTATTCTGATGTATTGAAGCATTTTCCCTAGTCTTGCTTCCAGTACTTCTTAAGTTTCAGGTTTTTCTTTTAGATCTTTGATTCTTTTTTAGCGTATTTCTGTACCTGGTGAGAGATAAGGTTCTAGTTTCATTCTTTTGCACATAGATACCAAATTTTCCCAATAACATTTATTGAGAAGACTATCCTTTTTCAGTGTGTGATCTTAGTACCTTTGTTAAAGACTGTTTGATTGCAAATTCATGCATTTACTTCAAGGGACTCTATTATGCTATATTGGTTTATATATCCGCTTTTATGCCAACACCAAATTCGATTTTAATTATTATAAATTTGTAATGTATTTTAAACTTAAGTAGTATAATATACATTGCTTTGTTTTGTTTGTCTATGACTGATTTTTCTATTTGATGTCTTTTGTGTTTCCATACAAATATTAGTGGTATTGTTTTCTAGTTCAAATAGAAATTTTATATTTTGATAGGGGTTGCATTAAATATGTAAATTGCTTTGAGTAGCATGGATATCTTCACGATATTGATTCTTCCAGTCCACGAATATGGGATATATTTACATTTCTTTGTTTGCTCTTCAACTCCTTTCATCATTTTTAATGATTTTCATTGCAGATGCTTTTTACCTCTTTGGTTAAATTTATTCTTAGGTATTTTATATTTTTGTACCCAATGGAAATGATGTGGTTTTAAGGAGTTCCTTTTCAGATAATCCCTGGACACATACACCTCACTATGATTGGATCATGAATAGAAAACCAAGACCAATACTGAGTAATTTGATTGAATCAGGGAAAAAAGTATCCCATCAAAGAAAGCCCAGAACCAGATGACTTCACTGCTGAATTTTATCAAACACTTCAAGACTATAAACATCGAGTGTCAGAGCGGCAAGATGGCAGAATAGGCAGGGAGCACACTATTAGTCCGGGGGAGAGACAGTTTAATATAAGTGGAGATACTGCAGGGTCAAGGAAGAATAGGGGATGAAACAGCAGAGGAAACTCTTCCGGAACTAGTGATTCACAGTGGACCTGCGTGGAGAGCGTGGGAGCCCAAGTTCGGGACACCAGCGGCAGACTCAACACACCAGTGCTGGAACGCGAGGTGAGCCGAACCTCAATAGCCTGAGACACCAGCAGGCAAGCAGAAAGAGGAGGCTAGAGGGAACGAGGCTTGAAACTCCGTGGGGAAAAATTCACCAGGCTAACTAGAAGAGAGAGAGGAAAAAAAAGAAAAAAGTGACCACTACGGACACAAGTTTCTCTCTCTCCTCTCACCTCTCAAAGGTGAGCAAGACAGAACAGGCGCCATTTTGGACATACGTCATAAGCAGGGCGACCTCAGGTCTGCACCGGCCCTGAGCCTAGCAGAAAAACCTGACTCTGGGGGGAGGGGTGAAATAACAGGAGATTAGGATCTAACTTGGCAACCCAGTGGGAGACTGCAGGAGAATTGGAGCCCACACTGAGGGCAGCACAGATTCCCTGTGTGGTCCTTGGGAAAGAGCTTCCGATCTCTGGCTCCTGTGGCTATATCATTTGCCTGCTAACTACCTCGAATTACATTCAGCTGTGTGGAATTACTTCCCTTTTGAATCAAAAAAAGAAAGAAAGAGAGAGAGATTTACCACACCTAACCTGGGAGTGTCATCTTTGACACACCCTCAACCCTGAGGAACCAAACACAGCTCTCAGTCCACACTCATCTCAAGCCTCTAAGGCTCCACTGAAAGCAGACAGTCCACTTAATATAGAGCCATAGTGTAACAAGAAAAAACACCACAGTGAAGAAACCAAATATCTCCAACATGCCAAAGAACAAATGCAAAAACCAAGCTAACAAGAACAAGGAAGACACTATGACGCCCCAAAATGAAAAAGACACCCCAATTCAAGATTATGAAGATGATGAGATAGAAGAAATGCAAGAAGCAGATCTCAAAAAATTGATAAGAACATTAAGAAGTTCTCAAAAACAAATTCTTGAACTACAGAAATCCTTAATGGACAAGATAGAAAATCTCTCTCATGAAAATGAAATATTAAGGAGGAATCAAAATGAAATGAAACAACTAGTGGAACAAGAAACTGTGATAGTGACAAGAAACCATAATGAAATGAAGAATTCAATAGATCAAATGACAAACACATTAGAGAGCCTTAAAAACAGAATGGGCGAAGCAGAAGAGAGAATATCATACTTAGAAGACAGAGAACAGGAAAGGAAACAGTCAAACCAAAGAAAAGAAGAATAAATTAGAAATCTAAAAAATATTGTCGGGAATCTACAGGATACTATTAAAAAACCCAACATTTGGGTACTAGGAGTTCCTGAAGGCATGGAGAGGGAGAAAGGATGAGAAGGCCTTTTTAGTGAGATACTAGCAGAAAATTTCCCAGGTTTGGAGAAGGACAGAGGCATCTTAGTACAGGAAGCTTATAGAACCCCTAATAAACGTGACCAAAAGAGATCCTCACCACGACATGCTGTAGTCAAAATCACCACAGTGAAACATAAAGAAAAGATGTGCAAGAGAGAAACGTCAGATTACTCTCAGAGGATCTCCAATTAGACTCACAGCAGACTTCTCATTAGAAACCCTACAAGCTAGAAGGGAAAGGCGAGACATAGCCCAGGTACTAAGAGAGAAAAACTGCCAGCCCAGAATACTATATCCTGCAAACCTCTCATTTGTGAATGAAGGTGAAATTAAGACTTTTCATAGCAAACAGAAACTGAAAGAATTTGTTGCCACTCATCCTGCCCTGCAAAAGATGCTTAAAGATGTGTTACACACAGAAACACAGAAACACGGTCATCAATATGAAAGAAGGTAAAGGAAGGAAACCTCACAGCAAAAGATCACAGGAAGCTCAACTTCTCTTTGACATAGAATTAAACTCTGATGCTCTGTTAAAGCAATGTGTTAAAGTAATCTATTATGTGCTCTTGATGTCTGTTAACTTCTAACTGTTCAAAAACAGCTGAATTTTTATTAAGAGCTATAGGTTATTTAAATATGTGCTTATTTTCAAAGATTTGAATAATCACCTTGTAACAATGATCAAATTTGGTCTATGTTATGTCATGATTTTAAGGAATCTTATTTCAACCAGATATTTTGGATTTTTAACCTTCTTGGCATTCTTGACAGGCATTCAAAAAATCAAAGTATCAAACAATCTGGTCTCTAAAATTTCCAGCAAATCCTGGACTTTGTTTTTTCCAGTTTGGGCCCAACTGAAAAAAATTGAAGGACCTATGTCTCTCATCTTATAGAGACACCAACTAATCAGTCTATTTGGATTATATTAGAAGGACTGTCAAGATGTGATGTGGTACCAGACTTCAAGTTTCTATAATGGAAAATGCTATTAATACAAATGTTTGAGAATTAAAAGTCTAATGATCTTGTGTTACTAGACATGATAGTTATCTTAATGAGAAAGCCCCAGAGGCCTAAAGGGTTAAATACTTGTAAAATCCTACAGGTGCTTTCAAAAATACTGTGAAGTAAGCAAGTGCCTCTTGTTGGTTGATGAGTTTATAATTTTAAACATGGCGACTTAAAGTCTTTTGTCATCCACAGTTATATATGATTTGCCGCTCATAAAACTAAAGTGTGGTTGGTTCTGTGTTTAGCTGTCCTCCTATAGGTTCCTATGGACTTTTTCCAGCCACTTCTATTGTATTCAGTACTTTGGGATGGCTCTGTAAACAGATGAAGCCAATAATGTATTAACAGTACCAACTGAGAGAAAGTATGGTTAACTGAGGTTACTAAAAACAAAAACCAATTCAAATCAATTGGCAATCTACAAAAAGAGTTAAAGATTTTAAAAGCTATTATTAAAATTGCTATATTGGTCTATTATGCTATGTTATATGTGTGTACATATTGTATGTCCACATGGGAAAATTTTATTAAGAATTTTACTTAATTGGCTTATAGATAAGATTGTCCATAAATTTAAGCTGCTAAAATCAATCAAAGATACATTTTAATTTGTGGGACCTGAATCTCTGCATCATATGTTTTATACTTGTTGGTAGGAAGAAACTAAAAACATTTTATATGGTTGTGCTTAAGTTTACTGGTTAAACAAACTACACCATGTTAGATATTTTAGAGGTGTTTTCAAATACATGATTCTTAAAATTTATAGAAGGCATTGGACCTTCTGGTAAATGTTTTCTTAAGTTGTTATCTAATGGTTGAAACGGTTTGCTAAGTATTCATGTGATATTGCTATTGTCAGCAAGCGATCTAGGACTTGCTCCCTCATTTCTCTATTCTAAGCCCAACTTGTTCTTTCATTTCTCTATTCTCCTCAAGGTAGGAAATAATTCTATTATGAAGGAATCTGTAGGACGCACAATTTAATCTTTAGACCTTATAAAAGAGATGGTTAACATTTTTCTGTAATAGCATAGCCAAAATAAGAACTTAAATAATAATCTCATAGCTAGATTTACTTCGCCATCAGCGAAGTAAACAGTAAGTAGAAAAAACCTCCCTTTCAGACCAAAGGGAAAGAAAGTTTTTAAGTGAGAATATAATTTTCCTCATGGGCATTGTCTACCTTAGAAAAACTACTACAGAACATGCCTGTGACTATAGACTTGTAGTTCAGGCCACCGAAGATTAGAGATGGGACTTGGGCACTCCCTTGACTTGCATCCTCTGGTCTGCTTTAACACAAACCAGGAGGAAAAGAAAGCTAGGCCTCAGAAGCAATGGGTGGCAGGCCTATTAATGGCTGATCTGTACAGTGATCTGCCCTCAAGGAGACCCAACAGGCCAGTCCACTGCAGTGGCTTTCAATGTGGTAAGCCTGGGCTTCAGCAGAAGTCAACTTGTGAAGAGCCCTGGCAGCTCTTCCAAGAGTTGGATCACTGGAAATGGACCTGCCCTGGAGTCGAAGGATGCCCAGGTCAGAGCCACAGATCTTATTGGCTCTAATCTAAAAAGCCCTTCACTCAGCCCAACTTCCAAAGTGACCACTGCAGCTGAGGGGACAGCCAAGTAGGGTCAGCAACATTGCAGGCAGAACTGTAAATTTCTTGTTAGAGATGTCCCCTGCCTTTACCTGGCCAGCTCTCCTCCCAGGCCAGCTAAGTAATAAAAGTCAACAGAGTGCCTTCCCCTAGGAGGTTCACACCTCCCTTAGGATATACCCCATGTGAAGAGATAGATAGGTCTGGGCCTCTTAACTTCCAAGGCCTAAAGCCCACCAGATTATTATCAAGCCCCTTCTGTCAGGTTCTATTTGCCTCTCAATCAGAAAACTTAATTGTAGCTTAGACAGCACCTTTCTTAGCTCCTCTAATAATGACTCTGTCCTTTGTTCTAGACCCTGTCTAGCACACTTGGGCCTCATTCCTTTGTAATCATAACCTCTACTCTACCACCAATGGCTCTACTCCCAACCTGTGTGTACTGATGGTCCTCTTCCCCACTTAATGCTGTATAATTGTTCAAACCTGGTAAATGCCACTCTTAGGATCATTGGTTACTATCCTCACTCTGTCTTTTATGACCTTGTCTAAATATGATCAGAGTCGGCAAACTTGGAAGGCTTCCATAGCCTTGGCAACTCATGACGACAGCCTAGGGTGGTTACTGGCGCCATAAACTAGAGTGTCAATTTGTTGGGTCAACAACAGGAGCCACTGTGCACTTGCTCCTCATGTGGGATCTCTGTCCTTAATGTGCTGTACATTGTGATTTAATGCCATAACTAGTACTCAAACTGTATGTTTCACTTTGTGTTTCTATGTGGGTGCAAACTGTTGAAATCCTTATACTAAATTGATCTTCTGTATATAAAGAGAATTGAAAATGAATCTTGATGCAAATGGAAGGGGAGAGGGAGCGGGAGAGGGGAGGGTTGCGGGTGGGAGGGAAGTTATGGGAGGGGGAAGCCATTGTAATCCATAAGCTGTACACTGGAAATTTATATTCATTAAATAAAAGTTAAAAAAAAAAAGAGAAAAAAAAAAGAAAAAAAAAGACTATAAATATCAATTCTTCTTAGTTCCAAAAAAATAGAAGTGGGAACTCTTCCAAACTCAACCTATGAGGCTAGCATTTCCTTGACACCAAGACCAGACAAGGACACTTCAACAACAGTGTGACCAGTCATCATCCCTCAACAAAGTACTTCGAACCAAATACAGCAGCAGGTTCAAAAGCTGAATGAACATGACAACGTGGGGTTCATTCCAGGGATGGCTCACAATACACAAGTCAGTAAATACAATACACCAAATCAAGAGTGTGAAGGGGAAAAATCATAATCATCGTCGTTGATGCAGGAAAGGCATTGATAAAATCCAACATGCCTTTATGGCAAAATCTCTGCACATAGTAGGTGTAGAAGGAATGTCCCTTATAATAAAAACCATATATAACATCCTAATGAATGGGAAAATTTTGGTATCTTTCTCTCTGAGATCTGGAACAAGGCAAGGATGCCTAGTTTCATTGTGTTTATTTTATGTATCATGAGAAGTCCTAGCCAGAGCAATTAGGCAAGAGGAAGAAATAAAGGGCATCCAAATTGGAAAGAAGGAAGTTGAACTGTCACTGTTTGTATGTGAGATGACCTTGTGTTTTGAAATCCTCTGGGCCAGTACTGTGGTGCAGTGGGTTAAACCCCTGGCCTGCAGTGCCAGCATCCCATATGGGCACTGGTTTGAGTCCCGGCTGCTCCACTTCTGATCCAGCTCTCTGCTAATGGCCTGGGAAAGCAGTGGAAGACGGTTCAAGTCCTTGGGCCCCTGAACCCACATGGGATACTGGAAAGAAGCTCCTGGCTCCTGACTTTGAGTCGGCCCAGCTCCTGCCACTGGGGCAACTTGGGAAATGAACCAGTGGATGGAAGATCTTTCTCTGTCTCTACCTCTCTCTCTCTAACTGCATTTCAAATAAATAAAATAAATCTTTTTTTTTTTAACCTGGAGAGTTGACCTGAAAACACCATCTCTTTTTTTTTTATTAAACTTTTATTTAATGAATATAAATTTCCAAAGTATAGCTTATGGGTTACAATGGCTTTCCCCCTCCCATAACTTCCCTCCCGCCCGCAACCCTCCCCCATCCCGCTCCCTTTCCCCTTCCATTCATGTAAAGATTCATTTTCAATTCTCTTTGTATACAGAAGATCAGTTTAGTATATATTAGGTAAAGATTTCAACATTTTGCCCATATAGCAACATCAAGTGAAAAAACTACCATTGGATTACTAATTATAGCATTAAATAGCAATGTACAGCACATTAAAGACAGAGATCCTACATAATTTTTTTTTCAAAATAATTAATTTTCTATGCCATTTCCATTTTAACACCAGGTTGTTTTTTTTTTTTCATTTCCAATTCTCTTTATATACAGAAGATCACTTCAGTATATAATTAGCAAAGACCTCATCAGTCTGCGCCCACACAGAAATGCAAAGTATAAAAATACTGTTTCAGTACCAGTCATAGCATCACTTGGCTTTAGACGACACGTTAGGGACAGATCCCGCATGGGGTGTAAGTACACAGTGACTCCTGTTGCTGACTTAACAATTTGACACTCCTGTTCATGGCGTCAGTAATCTCCCTGGGCTCTAGTCATGAGTTGCCAGGGCTATGGAAGCCTTTAGAGTTCGCTGACTTTGATCTTATTCCGATAGGGTCATAGTCAAAGTGGAGGTTCTCTCCTCCCTTCGGAGAAGGGTACCTCCTTCTTTGATGGCCCCGTTCTTTCCACTGGGATCTCACTCACAGAGATCATTCACTTAGGTCTTTTTTTTTTTCCATGATATCTTGGCTTTCCATGCCTGCTATACTCTCATGGGCTCTTCAGCCAGATCTGAATGCCTTGAGGGCTGATTCTGAGGCCGGAGTGTTGTTTAGGACATCTGCCATCCTATGAGTCTGCTGTGTATCCCACTTCCCATGTTGGATCTTTCTCTCCCTTTTTGATTCTATCAGTTAGTATTAGCAGATACTTGTCTTGTTTGTGTGATCTCTTTGACTCTTAGACCTATCAGAGCTATCAATTGTGAGCTGAAATTGATCACTTGGACTAGTGCGATGGCATTGGTACATGCCATCTTGATGGAATTGTGTTGGAATCCCCTGCACATTTCTAACTCCACCATTTGCGGCCAGTCCGATTGAGCATGTTCCTAATTGTTCTTCTCCTCCCTCTCTTTTTCCACTCTTAGATTTAACAGGGATCACTTTTCAGTTAAAATTTAAACACCTGAGAATAATTGTGTGTTAATTACTGAGTTCAACCAATAGTACTAGAACAACAACAACAACAACAAATACTAAAAAGGATAGAGTATTACATTGTACATCTAAAGTCAGGACAGGAGCTGATCAGTTCATTGTTGCTTATAGTGTCCATTTCACTTAACAGGTTTTCTCTTTGGCGCTCAGTTGTCACCGATCAGGGAAAACAAATGATATTTTTCTCTTTGGGACTGGCTTAATTCACTCAGCATGATGTTTTCCAGATTGCTCCATCTTGTTGCAAATGACTGGGTTTCGTTGTTTCTTACTGCTGTATAGTATTCTATGGAGTACATGTCCCATAATTTCTTTATCCAGTCTACTGTTGATGGGCATTTGGGTTGGTTCCAGGTCTTAGCTATTGTGAATTGAGCTGCAATAAACATTAATGTGCAGATGGCTTTTATATTAACCAAATTAATTTCCTTTGGGTAAATTCCAAGGAGTGGGATGGCTGGGTTGTATGGTAGGGTTATGTTCAGGTTTCTGAGGAATCTCCAGACAGACTTCCATAGTGGCTTAACCAGTTTGCATTCCCACCAACAGTGGGTTAGTGTCCCTTTTTCCCCACATCCTCTCCAGCATCTGTTGTTGGTAGATTTCTGAATGTGAGCTATTCTCACCGGGGTGAGATGGAACCTCATTGTGGTTTTGATTTGCATTTCTCTGATTGCTAGTGATCTTGAACATTTTTTCATGTGTCTGTTGGCCATTTGGACCTCCCCCTTCGAAAAATGTCTATTGAGGTCCTTGGCCCATCTCTTAAGTGGGTTGTTTGTTTTGTTGTTGTGGATTTTCTTGATTTCTTTGTAGATTCTGGTTATCAATCCTTTATCTGTAGTATAGTTTGCGAATATTTTTTCCCATTCTGTTGGTTGCCTCTTCACTTTCCTGACTGTTTCTTTCAAAGTACAGAAACTTCTCAATTTGATGCAATCCCAAATGTTAATTTTGGTTTTGACTGCCTGTGCTGTTGGAGTATTTTCCAGGAAGTCTTTGCCTGTGCCTATATCTTGCAGGGTTTCTCCAATGCTCTCTAATAATTTGATGGTTTCGGGTCGTAGATTTAAGTCTTTAATCCATGTTGAGTGAATTTTTGTGTAAGGTGATAGGTATGGGTCTTGCTTCAAGCTTCTGCATGTGGAAATCCAATTTTTCCAGCACCATTTATTGAATAGACTGTCCTTATTCCAGGGATTAGATTTGGATCTTTGGTCAAATATAAGTTGGCTGTAGATGTTTGGATTGATTTCTGGTGTTTCTATTCTGTTCCATTGGTCTATCCATCTGTTTCTGTACCAGTACCATGCTGTTTTGATAACAACTGCCCTGTAGTATGTCCTAAAATCAGGTATTGTGATGCCTCCGGCTTTGTTTTTGTTGTACAGGATTATTTGGCTATTCGAGGTCTTCTGTGTCTCCATATGAATTTCAGCATCATTTTTTCTAGATCTGAGAAGAAGGTCTTCAGGATCTTGATGGGTATTGCATTGAATGTATAAATTGCTTTTGGGAGGATAGACATTTTGATGATATTGATTCTTCCAAAATAAATCTTTTTAAAAAGTTAAAAAAAAGAAATCCTCTAAAATTCCACCAAAAATTTATTGGAACTAATAAATTAAACAAAATTATAGGACACAAAGTCAACATAAAAAAAATCAGTAGCATTGTTGTACACTAATACCAAATTATATTTAAAAACTCCCCTCCCCAATTTTTGATAATTATGGAACACTTACAAAGCTATATAAAAAGTCTTCAAGAAACGTATGCATATGATGAAAAACTTTGCATAGACTTCAAAAACTCTTTCCACCAAAATAAATTTGTCTTTTAATCCCACATTCCATGAGCTTTTAAAGGTACTTTTTATATGAAATGAAAACTTTTAAATTATGAAAAGCAGAAATCAGTCAGGTCATTAGTCTCTGACTTCATGAACTAGAACAAAAAATTAACATCATAAGAAGTGTGTGGGTTGGCATGTGGGGAGACATCACAATCCACTTGGAATAGTCATCAGAGTCATTATTTATATAAAGGAAAAATCTCAAATAATAGACAGATGATAAAAGAACAGTAATTAATATGCTTAAAACAGATGGACCCAAAAAGTAGTCAGAAAAAAAGAATAACCATAGACAGATATTTTTAAGAAAATAAATCTTAAGATGAAAATTAGGCATAAATAAAGAAGTTTTAAAAAATGTAAGAAAAGCAATCTCCAAGAAAGTAACTTTAAAAAGAAAAAAAGTGATGCAGTAGAGCAACATAAAAAGTGTACTTATCAGAGAATCCAAATGCTGAACCTTTGAGGACAACAAGCTGAAGCTGCACGGGACCCAAGTTCTCCCAGCAAATGTCCCTGCAGTAACCTGTGCCACCATTTGCACTATTAACAAGGACACCTCACAGGGGCCGGCACCGCGGCTCACTAGGCTAATCCTCCGCCTGCAGCGCCGGCACACTGGATTCTAGTCCCAGTCGGGGCGCCGGATTCTGTCCTGGTTGCCCCTCTTCCAGGCCAGCTCTCTGCTGTGGCCCGGGAAGGCAGTGGAGGATGGCCCAGGTCCTTGGGCCCTGCACACGCATGGGAGACCGGGGGAGGCACCTGGCTCCTGGCTTCGGATCAGCGCGATGAGCTGGCCGCGGCAGCCATTGCAGGGTGAACCAGCGGAAGGAAGACCTTTCTCTCTGTCTCTCTCTCTCACTATCCACTCTGCCTGTCAAAAAAAAAAAAAAAAAAGGACACCTTACAGGATGCACCACTTATGGGCATCATTGTTTCTTCCATATTGATTGTTTCCTTTTTTAATATATGATGATTCATTCACTCATTCATTCAGTGAATACCCATTTAACATCTGCCATGTGAAAAACCAATGATTTGGATTAAAGAATTTTGTAATATGGGCATTTGTATGTCACAATTAAAAATATTGATCATAGCTATCAAATTATTATTTGGGTTCCTATTGAAATTGACATACTTTTATATATTTTCCCCTGGATGTTTTATTTTAAAAAATGTTTATTTGAAAGGCAGAGTTACAGAGACAAGGAAAGACAGAGAGAGAGAGAAAGAGATAGGATCTTCCATCTGCTGGTTCACTCCCCAAATGGTTGAGGTTGGGCCAGGTGGAAGCCAGGAACCTGGAACTGCATCCGGGTGTCCCCCATGGGCGGCAGGAATCCAAGCACTTGGGCCATCTTCCACTGCTCTCCCGGCTGCATTAACAGGAAGCTGGATCAGAAGCGAAGCAGCAGGGACTCAAGTCAGCACTCACAGGGGATGCTGGCGTTGCAGACGGCCAGGCAGGTGGCTTCCCAGTGCTCTTCATGGTGCTATATAACTCACATTCAGCGTGTAGATGTCACTGTTTTTAAAGACAGATGCTCCTGCACTTACAAAGCTGTTGTATGCCAATAAACCCATCGTTAAGTTGAAACTTGTTAAGTCAAAAGTGCATTAATACAACTCACCTACTTAAAAAAAAAAAATCAGGAGCTGTCTACATGCAGCCCATTGTAATGTACCACGTGCACGGTTGTGTGGCCACTGCACCACCAAGACATGGAGCATTGTGTTTCAAACCCCAAAATTTCTTTCTGCAACCTCCTCTAGAAGCCTACTCCAACCCCTGGCAACCATTCATGTTTCCTGTAGCTACAGCTTTCTTTTCAAAATTCTGTCTGTGAAGGCATGCAGTATAGCAGTCCTTACCATCTGATTTCTTTCATGTGTCATAAGGTTTGTACATAATATTGCATTTCTCAGTAGTTCATCCTTGTTTGTTACTGAATATTGGCCCATCATAGAGAAAGACACAATTTGTTCATTCGCTATTTAATGGACATTAGAGTTGTTTTCAAATTGTTTCAATTTGGGGCTATTATGAATGAAGTACTAGAAACATGTATGTATTTTTAAGACTTTGTAGTATGCTTTCTTTTCTCATAAAACACATAGAGGAATGGCAGATTTGGTTGGTAGATACATGCTTAATATTATAGTAATTGGGAAAGAATTTTCCAATTTTGATGGACCATTTGGTGTTCCCACTACACAGTTCTTCCACGCCCTTACCAATACATCACATCTTTAGGTGCTATTTGATTGTAGCCATTCTAGTGGGTGTGTAATAGCATCTCACTGTGGCTTGAAAGTGCATTTCCCTTGTCACCAATGAGATTAGTGTCTTTTCACACGCTTATGTGCCATTTGCATATCTTCTTGTATAATATATACATATTCATATATTGTATAATATATACATATTCGTATATACATAAATATGCAGCAGTATGTGTATATACATAAGTAGGCAACAAGAGGGAGGGATGGAGGGAGGGAGATAGATAGATAGATAGATAGATAGATAGATAGATAGATAGACTTGCTTTTCCTGTTATTGAGCATTAAGACATCTTTATCTATTCAGGATAAATATACATTTCACAAATATTTTCTCCCAATGTGACTTACTTTTCTACATTTATAACCATGTCTTTTTAAAAACAAAATATTTAAATTTGATGAAATTTAATTTATCCACTTTTCTTTTATAATTCATGATTTTGTATACCAGTAAACAAATCTTTGCCTAAGTTGAAGTCACAAAATATTTCTCATATATTTGAGTCCAAAGTTTTTTTAGTTTTCATTTAGGTCTAGTATCTATTTAGAGTGTATAGTGTAAACAGAGTTGAGTGTTCCCCCAGTTGTCCAAACCACTATATCAGTTTTGAAAATGCCACCTTTCCCCTACTGAATTATCTTAGTGTTTCCATCAAAAAAATTAACTTACATGAGTGGGTATTTGGCACAGCAGTTTAAACACATCTTGGGAAGCCAGCATCCCAGATCAGAGCCTCAGTTCTGGAACTACCTATGCTTCCGGTTCAGCCTCCTACTAATGAGCAATCAGGGGAGGCTACAGGTGATGGCTCAAGTAGGTGGTCCCTGCCACTCATGTGGAGACCCAAACTGAGTCGCAGACTCCTGGCTCTGGCCTGGCCCATTCCCAGCTGTTGCAGGCATTTGAGGAGTGAACCAGTCGGTAGCGATCTCTCTCTCTCTCTCTCTGACTCTCTCTCTCTCTGTTTCTCTGCCTTTCAAATAAATAAAATAATAGTGTTTCTTAAAAATCTACTTGCATATATGTGGTTCTATTTTTAGAGTCCTCCTTTGCTATACACTTTGCGTACACTTTTATAATTCTTAGGTCTTCTCGGTGAAATCACTCCTTTTTCATTGTGTAATGTCTTTCTTTGTCACTGGTAATACTCCTGATCTTAAAGCCCATTTTGTATAATTATCATCCATTTTGTCTGATTTTTTAAAGATTTACTTATTTATTTGAAAGGCAGGATTAAGGAGAGAGAGAGAGAGAGAGGAGAGAGAGAGAGAGAATCTCCCATCTGTTGCTTCACTCACCAAATGATTGCCATAGCTGCGACTGGGCCAGGCTGAAACAGGATGCTGAACTACACCTTGGTCTCCCATGTGGGTAGAAGGGACCCCCTGTGCTTGGGCCATCCTCTGCTGCTTTCTCAGACACCTTAGCAGGGAGCTGGATCAGCAGCAGAGCTGCCGAGACGTAAATCAGCTCCCATGTGGGATGTCAGCACTGCAGGTGGCAACTTAACTTACTGGCCCAGAATGCCAGTCCATGTTTTGTCTACATTAAAATATACACGCCTGTTTTCCTAAGGCTAATGCGGGCATGGAAAAATCCTTTCTCCATTCTTTTATTTGTGTCTATGCCTTTCTATCTAAAGTGGCTATATTATAAAGTGTACAGGTGAGTTTTGCTTTCTATCCAATCTGATATCTTCTGACTATTCATTGAGGTATTTAGGCCAATACATTTAATGCAATTATTTATATGGTCTGATTTAAATGTACCAATTTGTTAGTTTTGTTCTTTTTTATTTGTTATTTTTTTTTCTTCCTTATCTAGTTTTCTTCCTCATTCTGCTTTACACTGAGTATTTTTATGACCTCATTTTGACTTCAGTATTGGCATATTCTTTATACGTCCCTTTAAGTTTTTAGTGGTTACTCTACACTTCCAATATAAATATTTAATTTCTCACTTCAAATAATTGTACACTGCCTTCACGTACAGTGTTAAAAATTTACAGAACTTATAGTAATATTTTCAGTCTCTCCCTCCCTTCATTTGCAATATATTCCTTTTTTGCACAAGTGTCACAATATGGTGTTACTACTTTTGTCTTAGGTAATAAATTATATTTGAGAATGACTAAAAATTTTAAGTGCCATTTTTATATTTACTCCACTTGTATGGTTTTTAAATATCTTAATTTCTTTGTGCAAATTTTTAGTTGCTGTCTAATATTATATTCTGAAGACCAGTATATCTTGTAGAAGCTGCTGTTGGTTCAACAGTGAACTTCCTCAGGTTTTTTTTTTTTATTTTTGTCTAATTAGTTCTAATTTCACATTCGTTTTAAAGAGAAATTTGGGCTGGATATGAAATTGTGGACATTCCATTGTCTTGGCTTCCACAGATACTGGAAAGAATACGATCATTGCCAATTTCTTCTCTTTGTAAGAAGAGTTCTTTTTTCTTGCAATGTTCAAGATTTTCTTGTATTTCTTTGGTTTTCTGCAGTTTCGTGGTGTGATTTCAAGGACGATATGTTTGTTCTGTGTTTTGCAATTTGTAATTCTCTGAGCTTCTTGGATCTTTGTTTCATGTCTACCACTAATTCAAAAAATTACCATTGTCTCCATAAACATCTTTTTCTGCCTTGTCGCCTCTTCTGGTATTCTATTTCACATACATTTGATGGTTTGATATGGTCCTACAGTTCTTGGATGCTTTTTTCTGTTTTATTTTTTATTCTTCATTTTTTTGTGTTTCAATTGGAGTAGATCTGTTGAACCAAGTCCATTTCAAGTCCACTGTGTTGAATCTACTCATTGAAGGAATTCACCTCTGATACTCTGTGCTCTTTTACAAATTCTCTGCATGTTCAGCTGACATTGTCTTATGGTTCCTTCTGACTGCTGACCATCTCTCATCTCAGAATGCTGGGTCCATGTCTTCCACTACGTCTCTTACATATCAATCATCCTTACATTTAAGGTGTCTGATTGGTTTCAAAATCGAAGTTACTTATGATTCTGACCATAAGTTGTGTTTTTGCTTTAGATTTATTTTTTCATTGGGGTTGAATGTATGTGTGTGTGTTGCTTTTTAACGTGTCTTATAATTTTTTGATTGAGTACTGATTTGTGTGTAGACCAGAAGACCCTGAGATAAATGGTTTTTATGCCTGGATGTTGGCATTTCTTGTCTCTTGTTTGGATGTTAGTGTGGTTTGAGTCAGTCTAGTCTGAAGTTCTTTTTATTGTTGCCATAGTTACCCTCTTTGCCCCACAGGGCTCAACTGCCATTAGCAATGAGTTGCCATTGCCTTGTTTGAGTGAGAGCTCAAACATCAAGCGTATTTCTCAGAATTACTCTTCTCCTTCAGGTTTCAGGGTGTCTTTGCTCACCTGCATCACAGAAGGTCTCTCTTTCTCTCTAGGTATCTCTACCCCTCTCTAAGGATAGATCACCTTCGCTCATTTTGGATGCTTGTCAGGTAAGTGGTGACTGTCACGGGGGTACTCTCTTGTTCTTTTCAAGCCTTAATCAGAAAAGTGATCATGGCTCAAGGATATTTAGCACAGATTCATGAATGGCAAGTAAGGTGTATGAAAATACACCCGGCCTCGTTAGATACCACTACAGTCACGTGTCACCTACAGAGATGCAGTCAAGAAATGCATCATTGGGCATTTTGTCGTTGCGGGAACATCATAGAGTGTGCTTACACACAGATGGCTGTAATGGCACTAGGCAATACAAAGTCATAGGACAACTGTGAAATATGTGGTATGTCATCAAACTGAAACATATTTAGGCTGCACACAGCTACACATGCATCGCTCAAATTAAAAAGCCTGAAAATATCATGTGTTGAGCAGTATGTGGAGTTACTGGAACCCTCATTTGTTGCTGTTGACACCACAAAAGGGTACAGCCACTTTGAGCAAGCAGATCGGCACACCCAATTATCATATAACTGAGAAATTCCTCTTCTAGAGGAAGAGAGATGCATGCTAACACAAATACTGAATCATATGTGTTCATAGTAGTTTTATTCATAACAGCCCCAAACTAGAAATGACCCAAATGTCCATCCACTGGAGAAGGGGTAAGCAACTTGTAGTATTTCTGAATATTGCTGATCAATAAGCAGGGACTTAACCATCCAAAATACATATTCAAAATTTTTAGGCTAAGTCAAAATAATCTTGATATATAAATTTCACAACATATATATATATTCATTTATTTATTTGAAAATCAGAGTTACACAGAGAGAGAAGGAGAGGCAGAGAGAGAGAGAGAGAGAGAGGTCTTCCATCTGCTGGTTCACTCCCCAGTTGGCTGCAATGGCTGGAGTTGCGCTGATTTGAAGCCAGGAGCCAGGAGCTTCTTCCAAGTCTCCCATGTGGGTACAGGGTCTCAAGGACTTGGGCCATCTTCCACTGCTTTTCCAAGCCATAGCAGAGAGCTGGATCAGAAGTGGAGCAGCCGGGACTTGAACTGGCACCTATCTGGGATGCTGGCACTGTTGGTGGCGGCTTTACACACTATGCCACAGCGCTGGCCTCCACATTTCTTTTGATCAAAAATTATAGAAAGGAACACACTAATGAAAGCATTTGTGTCAAGAGACCGTGGTGAAGGGAAGAGTGCTGAAAGAAGTTTCTAGAATGATGGAATGGTCCACATGTTGACTGCAGTGACAGTTACAAGCCACATATATTTGCCAAAACTTAGCAAACAGCACACTTGGAACTGGTTGATTCTATTGTATGTGCATTACCCTCATGTATATGATTAAAGGTAAAGAGACAGGGTGGTGTTCCAGAGAAACAGGGGAATAGGCACAGGATGGACGTAGATCAAATGCTTCCCTGGCAGAAAAGCCTCTGGGAAGCTCCCATACCTCTTGGCTAACACCAGTGGCCTGGTTTCCCTCACTTCCATGCACCTGAGAATGAGAGCCAGAGACGATGTGAAATTCCCAGGTCCTACATTTGAGTGATTTCAGGATTTCAGCCAGAATCATACAAGGAAACAAAAGAAGTTTAAGGAGGCAACCAATTATTTTATATGTACCTCTCTCAACTTCTAAATATTTCTTTTGCATACTAATGATATGGTCAGGCATGACATTAAGCTACTATTGGAGTAATGGGAAGAAAATCCACCCATCTGGCACTCTAAGTCCTTTCTTGGGAGTAACAGATTTTACATTATATTAACTTGTCTTTTCAGGAATGAATCCATGCTGACTGCACAGGTATTTATTTAATCACCACAACAAAACATAGAAACTTGGTCAGAGCTGGGTGAGCCCAGCATATCACTGAGAAAGATCTTTGGGTGCTTTCCTAGGTCCAGGGGAATTGGAGATGCATCCAAGCCCTGGTGGCTAAAGAAGGTGCGATTGCAGTGGAATTTGAGAGTAGGAAAGGGCACTCATTGCCTCTTCCACAAGGGATCACCTTCTTTTTCTGGAGCCTCAAATTACCCAAGAAGATGATCACAAACCCAGAACATGGATTCAAGAAATTGATGAGGTTAGGGGCCTGGGGAATTTGGCTCAGGGGCTAAGACACCAATTGGGACACCAGCATTCCATACCAGAGTGCCTGGACTCAAGTCCTATCTCCACCCTCGATTCTAGATTCCTGCGAAGGTGTACCCTTGGAGATAGCAGGTGGCTATCAAGTGGCTGGATCCATGCCACCCACATGGGGAGACTTAGATTGAATTCCTGGCCCTGGCTACAGCTTGGCCCAGTCGCAGCTATTGCAGACATTTTTTGAGTGAACCAGCTGATAGATGCTCTCTCTGTTGCTGTCTGTCTCATTCTGTCTTGTTCTCTCTCTCTCTCTCTCTCTGCCTCTCAAATAAACAAAATACATATTTTTAAGGAAAAAATGATGATTCTAGATCTCCCTACCATTTCCTCTTTTCAAGGAGAATTCGCTCTGGAATGATTCTGGAATGTTCTGAAGTCAGCACCATTCCTTCTGCTCCAGCCTGGCCATGGCTCACCCAGAAACCCCTGCCTCATCTCCCCTTGGCCTTGAAGACTGAATGCCTCAAGCTCTCTTGGTTGCTCTTTTCCCTTTCCTATTTCTTTGCCTTTTTTCTTTCATTCTTTCTTTCTTTTTTCCTTTCTGAGGGATGAGGATGGGGGAGGAGAAAGCCATTGTCAATTAATAGACATTTCCATCAGGTGCTTCTCAATTATCACGTTGGCAGCCAGCCCCTTCTCTGTGTTTTACAGAAAAAGAAAGAAAGGAAAAAACAACTCCCAGTGCGGATGCCTCCCTCGACTGGAACCAACGCGGAGTCTTCTTTCCCCTGAAGGAGCATCCTCTGGGGTAGCGCTGCCTGGATCTACAGCAAAAGCCAAGCGTGCAGGCTCCCGCGGCGTCACCATTTAAATGTGCTAACGCGGGTGATTATCATTAGGGCTTAAACACTCCAGATCTGCTCCCTCATTCCACACAAGTTTTAGAAATAAACCCGTGGCCAGTCTCCAGGGGAGATTGATGCCTGTTCTGTGTCAGAGGCCTGGTCCCCAGACGTCCCCATAAATTTGTCTGCTGGAAGACCATAAACATGATTCTGAGCATGGAAGTTATTCAGGTTTGAATTAATTGCTTTTTCAGTTGTTTTCAAATATGCAAATCGGGATCGCCAAAGAAACATGCCCATAAAAAGATCAGTCCCTTCTCCTGGGAGGAGTCTAGAAATGTTCTTTGCCAAGGTGATCCTCCTTTTCCCCATGAAAAGATCAAGGTGTATTGTTTTTGAAGATTTATTTATTTATTTTGAAAATCAGAGGTGCAGAGAGGGAGACACACACATACACACACAGAGATCTTCCATTCACTGGTTCACTCCCAGATAACCACAACAGCCAGAGCTGGGCAAAGCATAACCCAGGAGCTAAGAGCTTCATCCATGTCTCCCACATGAGCGGCAGGGACCCAAACACTTGGGCCATCTTCCACTGTCTTTCCCAGGCCATAAGTAGGAAGTTGGATCCAAAGTGGAACAGCCAGGACATGAACCAGCATCAACATGGGATGGCAGCTTCAAAGGCTGTGACTTTACCCACTAGGTCACGACACCAGCCCCCAAGGCATATTTTTGGAAAGTGACCCATAGGGGCTGGCATGGTGGCACAGTAGGGTTAAGCCACAGCTTGTGACACCAGCATCCCATATCAGAGTACTGGTTCCAGTCCAAATTGCTCTGCTTCTGATTCAACTCCGTACTAGCATGCCTGGGAAAACAGCAAAAGACATCTCAAGTGCTTGACCCCTGCCCCCGGTCACATGGGCGACAGGATGGAGTTGCAGGCTCCTGGCTTAGTCCTGGCCCAGCTCCCTCTGTTGTTTGAATTTGGGAAATAAACCAGCAGATGGACAATCTCTCTCTCTCTCTCTCTCTCTCTCTCTCTCTCTCTCTCTCTGCCTCTCCCTCTTTCTGTCACTCTGTTTTTCAAATAAATCCATCTTTTTTTTTTTTTTAAGAAGAAGCCCCATGTACATGTGGGTATTCCCTCCCAGTCTGACATTTTCATAGTGGAGTGGTCAGGTACTTTGCGTTGCTCTGAGCCTTTTTGGCCCCAGCAGATAGAAGGAGACGAAAGAGCTCATAGGGCCTGGTGCAGGGCCAGGCTGTCCTGGGAGCCTGTGAAGTGATTCTGCCGACAAGAGCAGATGGGATGCCAGGAAGATGCACTCATCATCATGATGTGGTTGGAAAACGCCGCTGTTCTCATCAGTGAGGTCAGAGATGCCTCTGCTTACAGGGGCCATGGCCTGGCAGCCCAGCTAACCTAGAGGCCCCGAGGAACCTCTCAGAGAAAAACACGGGTTCATCTGGGGACACACCTTTTTGTAAGATTTATATATTATTTAAGAGGCAGAGTCACAGACAGAGAGACACAGAGATAGAGACAGGTCTTCCATCTGCTGGTTCACTCCCCAAATGGCCCCAATGGCCAGAGCTGGGCTGATCTGAAGCCAGGACCAGGAGTTTCTTCCAGGTCTCCCACGTGGGTGCAGGGGCCCAAGCACTTGGACCATCTTCCACTGTTTTCCCAGGCCACTAGCAGGGAGCTGGATTGAAAATGGAGCAGCCAGGACACAAATTGGAGCCCATATGGGATGCCGGTGCCACAGGCAGAGGCTTAACCTTCTACACCACAGCCCCGGCCCCAGGACACACTCTTGTAGACATCCCTCCCTAAAGGTTTCCCTAGCACCTTCTGTGCCTGGAAAGATGCCCGGCTTGTGCCGACTCCTGTGTAACACACTCCAGATCCTTCCCCTCGGGTGGGAGTCCCTGAGCCGTACCCTTGAACTGGCCCTCGGGGTCAATGCCGGGAGTGGGGAGGCTCTAGGGTCAGACACAGGGACAGGTCTGCATTGTTGTCTGTACACCTGCTGAGTGTTCAGCCTCCGGTCACTTGCTGTCACCCAGGCAGCCTAGACAAGGCTCACTGCAACCAGGAAGAGGGACAAAGCCCCTCCCCATGGCATGGGCGAGTAGCTGCAGGTTGACTGGGTGACATGAATCGTCAGTCATTGTGACAGTTTGAGTCCAAGTGCTGTCTGATCCAGGAAATAAAACATTCTGAGAAGGATGGAGAGGTTCACTCCTCTCATTGGCTTAGGGTGGGAATCCAGAAGCAAAGCCCGAGACAGGGATTCTGACAGCAGGGAGACTGGTGGACAGAGATCGTTGGGGGAAACCAGCAAGGGGTGCTAACTGGAACAGAGTGGGGCAGCCGGGCACAGGTCTGATTTCAGTGGATGTCTGGCTCAGCTTGGGTTCCTGGGAGAGTCTCAGAGGGTGCACTCTCGCCAATCGTTCTGCATTGAGGTGAGAAGGCCAAGCTTTTATGCCTTGGTGTTGGTCAGTGGCTGGAGTTGTTCTGGGCAAGACATCCCCTGTTGTCCATTCTCAGGGAGGAAGCATCCAGGAGCTCAGCACGGGGTGCCCAGGACCGTCCAAGGGCATCTGGGGGAAGCATTAGGAGAGTGGCAGGACAGCTGCCATGGACAACGCGTCTGGGATGCATGGCCACAGAGGACTTCCCAAAGGGTGGGTAGGGTGTGCACCTGTAGAGAAGACCCTCCCTCTGCGTGTGGGACCAGACCCCAGCTTGCCCTAGTGGAGGGAGAAGGCTTGAATCTGTGCTGGACAGGGAAGCCCTGGGGTGGCTGAGTGTTGCCATTGTCCTAAGTGGATGAATTCTCCAGTGCCCATGGAATGAGGACAGAGAACAGGCCCTACCCAGATGTCCAGAGAAGGCAAGGGTTGTTCTTTGCAAGTCTTATGGCAGCGTAGGTTTGCAAGGAAAGACAATGACCTGGGGAAGGAGACCAGTGCAGTGCCCCAAGGAGTGCTGTGACTTAGCTGGGACGGAGGAGGCAGGGTGACAGCAGCAATGCTAGTGCTGGAGGGCAAAGCAGAGTCCAGGCCCTGGCTTTCTGTACCACCAGTTATGGGAGTCTGCTGGCCTCATAACAGGGCCTGGGGGTCCAGGCATCTAGAGGGTCCCGGGCTCCTCCTAGAGTGGAGGTTACACACTGCTGTGTGCCTGAGAACTGCATCAGGCTGGGAGAATCATGTGTGCACATGTGCACCTGCACACTTGGGAAAACAAAGGCCTTGGGGGCGGGTGTTCGGCCTGCTGATGAAGACAGCTGCATCTTGTGTTGGAATTCATGCGTTCGACAGCCCATTCTGTCCTGGTTTTCCTGCTAACACGAACCCTGGAGACTGCAGTGATGGTGAGAGGAGTTAGGTTCTTGACACCCATGTGGGAGACCATGAGAGAATTCCAGCTTCCGGTTTTGGCCCAGCCTGGCCCTGGTCTTCACAAGTTGGAGAGTGAGTCAGTGGATGGGAGTGCTCTGTCTCTCTGCCTCTCAAATAAATAGAATTTAAAAACCAAACAGGAAGCATGAGACAAAATTTAGGAATCAGCAGATTCTCCATAAAACCTGGGAGTTTAGGTATTCGGTAGCTGTTTTATTACTGACATCCCCGTGATGGGGCCGGTTCCTCCCACGTGGCAGAGGTGTGCAGTGGCTGTGCCTCTCCTTGGGATCTTTTTTTATTACTTATTTATTTATTTGAAAGTCAGAGTTACACAGAGAGAGAAGGAGAGATAGAGATAGAGATAGAGAGAGAGAGAGAGAGAGAGGTGTCTTCTATCCGCTGGTTCACTCCTCAATTGACCACAACAGCTGGAGCTCCACCGATCCGAAGCCAAGAGCCGGGAGGTTCCTTCAGGTCTCCCATGTGGGTGCAGGGGCCCAAGGACTTGGGCCGTCTTCCACTGCTTTCCCAGACCATAGCATAGAGCTGGATCGGAAGTGGAGCAGCTGGGACACGAACTGGCATCCATATGGGATGCCAGCATTGCAGACAGCAGCTACACCTGCTGCGCCACAGCACCAGCTTCTCCATGGGATCTTTGCTCTCTGGTTTCTCAGGACTCAGATCTCTCTCTCTCTCTCTCTCTCTTTCTCTCTCTCAGTGTGTATTATGTCACTCTACGTTTCCAATCAATAATAAACTTCTTTTTTAAAGAATAAGACACTTGCTCTCTCCACTGGTAAAATACAGAACCAAACTATAGTGACCAAATAGTGTGGCGCTAGCACAGAAATGTGGGTCAGAGGCTCAGATGGCAGTTTTGACTGTAGAGTGTAAAGGTGACATCTCAAAACCCCAGGGAGAGGTGACTCAAAGTGTTGGGATAGCCCACTAGACATGGCTACAAAGCTACATCTTGCATTCAATTCTTTCATCAGAACAAGGCCACTAATAGACACTACTGTGGTAAGGTAAGACCTTCACTTTCTAAGAAAGTCAAAGCTTTTTTCAGGAGCAATGTGATATTCTTGACAACATAAAACATGAACTCAAGCAAACATACAAAACCAAAAGTAGTCAAATGCCGAAGAGAAAGTTGCCACACTCCTTATGGATAAAACATTGGTAATACGAATTTGAAAGAAGAAAATAAAAACAAAGATTTTAGAGACAAAAGGTTAATAAAAGACAAATGTTCAGTGGAAAACTAGTGAATGCAAAGAGGCAAATCACAAAATAAATGTGCAAACTGCCAATGCATGCTAACGGGTGTTCTACCTCATTAGTAATCAAAAGTGCAAAATAAAAATAAAAATGACTCATCTTTTTTCACTCATCAGATTGGAAAGGATTAAAAGTTTGACAAAGCCCAAAAATAACAAGGATGTGGGAAAAGTGACATTCTGGCGCACTGTTGCTGGGAATATAAATTGGTATTCCTTTCTCGAGGGCTGTTTGTCAACTGAAATTAACGCTTCTTTCACAGAAAGCATGTCTTGGACCCAGCAATCATACTCTCAGGAATTCAGTCTAAGGAGGTAATTACTACAGGGTGCAAAGATACAGGCACAATGGCATTCACTAATGCTTTTAATAGTGAACTTCTGGGAATAAGAATCTGTAAGTGATTCATTAAACAACCTGTAGCATATGCTTCCAAAAGCCTCCACATCGCAAGCCGTGCACAGGGCTACAGATCTCTGCTTAAGGGGAAGTGGGGGACCTTTCCACCTGCTCTGTTTGTGTCCCTGTCTTTTCTTGCTCCCTGTACTTCCATTCTACGCCCCCCTGCACACGTGTCACTTCTGGCCATTCCCAAAGCAGCTCCAATCGCCCTTCCCCTGTGAAGCCCTCCATTATCTCCTGAGCACATTAAGTCACTACCACCTACAACGTTCCTTCAGGCCCTAGACATCTGTGGCTGCTCTGGTGACAGCACTTGTCCTCTCATTCGGTCCACAGATAATGATTACTGGGCACTGACAGCAGTCGGACCACAGGGCTCTCCCCAGCCTTTACAGCAATTGATTCCTACACGGCCGCCTCTTGCACTCGGTTGCAAGTCCCTGCAAAGAAGAAATGTGTCCCATTCACTCTGTTACCCTGGGTGCCAGTATGGAGCCCAGTAGATGAGCAAATTGCAAACTTTAGTTAATGAGAAGAAAAATGGTTGGAAATAAAGATGGACAGATGGATGGATGGGTGGATGGATGAATGGTTAGGAGGACGGATGGTTGGGTAGTGGGTGGGGGATGTATGGACAGATGAGTGTGGGGTGTATAGATCACTGGAGATGGATGGATGGACAGATGGATGGATGGGTGGATGGGTGGATAGTTGGATGGCTGTAGTGGCTGAGTGAGTGGTTAAGTGAATAGTAGGCTAGGTAGGTGGATCAGATGGCTGAGTAGATGGTCTGGATGCAAAAGTTAGTGGATTGATAAGCAGAGGAGTGGGTGAGTGAATGAGTGGAGGGGCTGCAGTCCTTTAATCCACACTCTTTTCAACCCGTCTCATGAAGGACACTCGAGAGCTCCTAGCATCAAACACGATTTGCACAGCTACACAGGCCCACCAAGTGCCCCAAGTTATTACGGCTGCGTACCTATGTGAGGTCATTGGGCCACAGTGGACTTGGCCCGTGGGAGGCAGTCAGAGAGGAGATGCAGGCGGCACCCATGAGGCAGGCACAGCATCCTTACTTCTCTTTTGCTCGCCCTCCAGCTCTCCCACGGGCCACACCCAATAGGACACCTGCTGACACTGCCTGGGGGAAGCTGAGAAAGCGGGTACAGGCTCCGGGAGTGGATTTCAGGCCAAACAACCTGCACACCTTACAAAACTGACACCGATAAATATTTAAATGTACCCACAATGTCACACTCTTTGTCAGCAGAGCAACTGCAAATGAGCTCTTACATATGTTATGAATAAATTATGCTGGGTGTGTGTACATTTTCAGATGTCTGAGAGGCGGGGGCCGAGGGGTGCCTGCAGACAAGGAGGTCTTAGAGTGACCCTCCCTCCTGACACTCTGCCTCCGTGCTGCTCTCAAGGCCCGGGTTCCTATGCTATAGCGGCATGACTTTGGGAAAACGCCCTTATTTGGTTTCTGCCTTTTAAAACGCCATGTAACCTCCCCAGGGTCCCTTTGAATCTCAAATGGAGCTCATTTGTAGAAGTGCCTGGAACCCATCTGCCACGGTGGGGCTGTGCTTCTAAGGGAGAAAGTGGGCACAGGTGGTTTTGAAGCACAGCACCTGGTCATTCAGGATCAAAATCCCTAAAATGTGCCTGGGAACCAGAGCCCCACCCCCACCAACTCGTGGTGAGGGGATGATGGTGCTCATGGCTGATGATTTCATGGTGAGGACTCTCACCTCAATATATTCATGTACCTCTGTAGTGTGTGTTCCTAAGTGTGGGACGGGAAAGAATCAGTAAAATCTGTGTGCAGCCGCACAATGGAATATAAAGTGTGTATGAAAGTATGTATATTTCTGTCTACTAAATTGTTTTTAGCTGTAATTTCAAAATGAAATTTTCCTTTCTATTTTTTATATTTTCTAAAATTTTATTTATTACTTATTTGAAAGGCAGAGGGACAGAGAGAAGGAGAAACAGAGAGACAGAAATCTTCTATCTGCTGGTTCACTCCTCAAATGATCTCAACCACCAAATCTCGACCAGGCTGAAGCCAGAAGCCTGGAACTTCATCTGGGTCTCCCGCATGGGTGCAGGGGCCCAAGTGCTTGGACTATCATCCACTGCCTTCCCAGGTACATTAGCGAGGAACTGGATGGGAAGTGGAACAGCCAGGACTTGAACCCGTGCCCATAAGTGATGCTCGCAGCACAGGCAGTAACTTTTACCCACTATGCCACAGTGTCAGCCCCTATTTTCAATTTTCATGTATGATGGTGAAGCAGTGATCTAAAACAAAGGTGAGCAAATGGTTTTCGTTTTTTGTAAAGGATGAGATAGCAAATATTTTGGGTTCTGTGGCCCAGATAGTTTCACTTGGAAGTATTCAGCTTTGCTGCTGAGCACAAAATACGGCTACAGGGGCCAGCACAGCACCCCATGTGGTTGCTGGTTCAAGTCCCAGTTGCTCCACTTTTTTTTTATTTGATAGGTAGAGTTACAGACAGTGAGAGAGAGAGAGACAGAGAGAAAGGTCTTCCTTCCATTGGTTCACTCCCCAAATGGCCACTACTGCCGGCGCTGTGCCGATCTGAAGCCAGGAGCCAGGTGCTTCTTCCTGGTCTCCCATGTGGGTGCAGGGGCCCAAGCACTTGGGTCATCCTCCACTGCCTTCCCGGGCCACTGGGCTGGAAGAGGAGCAACCGGGACTAGAACCCAGCACCCATATGGGATGCCGATGCCACAGACTGAGGATTAACAAAGTAGGCCACGGTGCTGGCCCCGGCAGCTGCTCCACTTCTAATCCAGCTCCCCGCTAATGGCTTGGGAAAAGGAGAGGAAGATGGCCCAAGCGCTTGGGCCCCTAGCCCTACTAGCCACGTGGGAAACCCAGGTGAAGCACCTGGCTCTTAGCTTAGGCCTGGCCCAGTCCTGGCCATTGTGGCCATCTGGGAAATGAAACAGCAGAATGAAGAACTCTCTCTCTCTCTCTCTCTCTTTCTGTGTGTAAGTCTTCCAAATAAATAAATAAAGCTGTAAAAAAAAATCCACAGTTACAGGTAAACAAATGGGAGTAGCTGTACTCTGAGAAAATGCTACTTCTAAAACAAGGTTGCAAGTTGGATTCTGCCAGTGGGCCACGGTTTGCAGATTCTTGGTCTAAAATTAGCTGTGTTTCCAGTGAATTAGTGACTGTGATAAAGATGATAAAATTCAGATGAGGGTGACGGTGATGAAGAGAATGCACGTCCCTTCACTTCCTTTTAGAGGAAGTGTATGTGTGTTTCAAACATTACATGAATACCAGCAGCGGTCAGAGGAATAGCATCGTCACCACCCACAAGGATGGCTGTGCGCCAGTCCTCAGAACCCGTGGCCATGTTGTCTTCTGTGACAAAGCAGACTTGCCCGTGGGATTCAGGTCAGGAGCCTCGATGTGGGGACCCTGTCCTTGGTTCTCTCCGTGGACCCAATCTGACCCCAGGAGTCGCTGAAGCAGAGACTCTCTGCATCCAGGCCGGAGAGAGACTTGGGACGGGCACAGTTTTGGAAAGATGCGACATAGGGTGGGAAGGGTGCCAGGAGTGCCAAGGGAGGTGGGCAGCCATGAGGGGCTGGGAAAAGTAAGGAAACGGTTTTGTGCCCTAAGCTTTCCCACATGGCCCGTGAGACCTGTAGAAATGTGAGCTAAGTAATGTGCACTGGGTGAGCCACTGAGCTTGTGACAGCAGCCACAGAAAGCTGATACATGGGGGGGGGCTGTGATTTGATTAAGCCGCTGCTTGTGATGTCCACAACCCATAGGGAGCATGGCTTGGAGACCCAGCTGCTCCACTTCAGATCCAGCTTCCTGCTCACACACCCGGGAGGCAGCAGGTGATGGACCAAATACTTGGACCCCTGCAAACCACATGGGAGACCCACACAGAGTTCTGGGCTCCTGCCTTCGGCCTGGCCCAGCCCTAGCTGTGGGGCATTTGGAAAGAAACCAAAAAGATGAAAGATCTGTCTCTCCCTCTTTCTCTGTTTCTCGATCACTCTGACTTTCAAGTAGGCAAAAACATAAATAAATAAATTTTTTTTAAAAATGGGAAACTAATATATTTAATGCCCTGAGCAAAATTTGGAAAACCCAAAGTCTATTATTATCTGTGGTGTCATCACTATTAATATGCAAATACATTTTCTAGATTCTTTTGTATGCTTGTGTGTGTGTATACAAGCGAGCTTTGAAATATTCATGGAAAATGGAATCAAAAGATAAATTTATTTTGCTGTAAAAAATTTTAAACTCCATACATAGTTTTTTCATAATACACATTTTTCATGAACTTTCCAAAGACATCTCATATGCATGGATTTTTTTTTGCACTAAAATAAACTTATCTTTTAATTCCACTTTTCATGAACTTTTTGAAGCACTCTCATATATAGAGAGACAGAGATAGATTCATGTATAAATATAAATGCATTCGTTTACATTGACTGGAATTTATATCCTGTTTTATTTCATTTAACATTTTAAGAGAGTTTTCTTGTGCCAATAAATGTTCTTCAAAAACATGTTTTGTAGTATAGATGAGTCATAATTTATTCCCTTTCCCCTATTTTAATTGTTTCTGGTCTTTTCACTAATATAAAAAATGCCAAGGAGAAAATTCTTGTACAAACTGAAATGTTAGAATGTGCTAAGATTGCTATCATTTTTTGTCAAAAGTTGAACCTATGTTTTGGAGTTGTGTTTGCTTTGAATGTATCTGGGTCACTTTTGATGTCTAGAAAAATTTTTTTAAAGATTTATTTATTTATTTGAGAGGCAGAGTTACAGACAGAGAGAGGGAGAGACAGAGGAATGTCTTCCATCTACTGGTTCACTCGCCAAATGGCTGCTACGGACTGAGCTGTGCCAATCTGAAGCCAGGAGCCAAGAGCTTTTTCTGGGTCTCCCATGTGGGTGCAGGGACCCAAGCACGTAGGCCATCCTCCATTGCTTTCCCAGGCCACCAGCAGATAGCTGGATTGGAAGAGGAGCAGCCGGGACTCCAACCGGTGCCTACATGGGATGCTGGCACCACAAAGGCTTAACTGACTACACCACAGCACCTGATGTCTAGAAATTTTACATTTTGTTTCAATCCAGTAGATCAAGACTTTCCAGTTCCCTTTTCTTCCCTGGCTGAAAAGGCAAGATTTATGTTTTCCTCTAGCTCATTCAAAGGTTCATGTTTTCAATGTTCTCTTTGGTCTAGGTGGCATTTATTTATTTTCCCAAGTTGCTAAGCCATGTTTCCACCATGAGTTAGTGAATGAATGGGCCTTCACCTCTGGTCATGGATATGTGACAGCCATCGCCATACTCCACTGCTCTGAAATAGTCACACTTTCTGAGTTAGCTTTTCTGAGATCAGGACCCAGGACAGTCGCCGGTGTCTGAAGGTCTTTGTTGGCTCTCCTTGAAGCCTGGCTCTTCCAGAAAATGTTTGCTTTTGCTTCCGCCATCCCCTGGGGGCACTACAGATCCAAGACCACTTTAGGTTTCCAGAGTGAAGCTCTGTTAGACTTCACTTCAGACTGGAACATTGTGTGGGCAGTGGCTCTGATGCCAGTCCTCGTAAGAGACATACAGCCCTCTACCCAGTTAAGACTCACATGCATTTCCTTGCCGTCTCTTTCTCTCTCAGCCTGGTGTACTTCTTTCTCCTGGGCCCTTACACAGATCCTAGAGTCACTGGAATTTCCATTCTGTTATTGGTGCATCATATTATGCTATATAACCAACAATGCATCAGTCAGATAAGGCACATTGCATATAAAACAGAACATATGTGAGCTTCAATTTCAGATTATCTCATACCTTTATTTTTTCTACCTTTTATTAATTACACCAGTATAATGGTGCTTTGAAACTTTTTTACTTTGATGTTTGTTTTAATATCTTATAGGAAAATTTCTTTCTCGTTACTCTCTTTCTAAAATGTTCCTGGTTAGTTTCTTCATTTCAGATCAATATTAGAATATTTCAAGTTCTCACACATTATTTATCATAAGTGGATAGTTTTAAAAATTCTACTGTGATTTTGACTGGCTCTTCACAAACTCTATGAATGAATATGGAAGAACTAATGTATTTACAATATCCAACAGCTAATATAGTTCCTAAAGCAAACTTGATGAATTTTATCATTTTTAAAGATTTTTTCTATCCATTGTATGATTAAAACTTCTTTTACATAAATTTTTAATTTATGGTTAATGGCATTTTTTCTAGTTTCCATATATTTTAATGATACTGAGGTTATCATCCTTTTTATCTTCATATTCTATTTTGTATTTTGACTTTGTAACCATTCACTTATCTAAACCTTCTGGCCATTTTCAAACTGTATCATCATCATTTTAGGATATAATCAACTTTCAGATTAGTCGACATTTTAAAAGCTTAAGAAAAACAAACAGAAAAGAATTGCCAGCATGGGTATTTGGATAGTGATTGCAGATGCCACTTGGGACAGCCACATCCCCTTGTCAGAGTTCCCAGGTTATGGTCCCCACTTGGCTTCTGATCCAGCTTCCTGCTAATGTGCACCTGGGGAGGCTGTGGGCCATGGCTCAAGTCCTTAGACCCCTGCCACCCACATGGCAGAGCCAGATTGAGCTCCTGGCTCCTGGCTCCTGGCTTCAGTCTGGCCCACCAACTGGGTGTTGTCACCATTTGGGGAGTAAACTGCTGGATGAGATCTCTCTCTCTCTCTCTCTGTCTCCCGCTCTCCCTCTCTGCCTTTCAAAAAATCAAAATAAATTTTAAAAGCAAGACCATTTCCAGGATATGCATTGATTATATAAAAAGCATCTTGGTATCTTAAAAAGTCTGCCTCTTAGGGTGAAGGGACTTAGGTTCTGTGAGCGGAACAGCATTGACATACAGGGATAGCATCCTGCCTGCTTTCTCAGCCTCTCCTCTTATTTTTCTCATACGTGTTATTTCACTGGTTAATATTAGGGATATTGTTCTTGGTTTTAATGAGAAGGCCTCCAGTGCAGTGGATTTTAATTACCTAATTTTTCTTTAGTGTGGGGAAGGTCATGGGCCTTTGGAGAATCTGATGAAAGATGTTCGTTCCTTCCTCCAGATAAAGGCGATTATGCACCCACACCCGGACTCCCCGCACCTCAGCCGTGCACGTTCTCCCAGCCCATAGACCCGATATGTAATCACCAGGGAAAGTGGCGTTAACCAGAAGTAAGAAAGATGCAAGTAAAATGCTAATGATGCAGAAAATATTTTTAAGTCTTCAAAATGACAAAATACATCAAGTTTTGATTAGTAAATATATTAGCTTTAGAATATTGTAAACATATCGATTCTTCTGATATTCATTTATAAATCTGGCTCACTCTAAAAGCTGATGGTGTTTTCAAATCATTCATTCTTCCACGAACTGCCAATGTCCGTGAAGTTCAAATTTTTTTCTCCAGCATTTTTACTTTTGGATGAATGTTAAATGTTAATTTACGATAATTTTTTTTTTTTGCCTAGTTAGGTCATTCCCTTTATCTTGTTTTTTTTTTTTTTCTACTTAAACCCACTAATTAGCAGGCATTCTGTTAATGCAGTAGAATGTGCCCTCCTTCCCGCAGCCTAGCCCTAACCCCCATCCTTCACACCTCCATGTAGTCCCATGCTTTGTCTCGAGGCTTTGCACTTTCTCCTCCTGGAGGGTTTCTCTGCCCCTACTGTGACCAAGCACAGATAGAGGTCTTACTCTGGTCTGCTGGCACTGGATGAGTAGATAGAGCAGCGATGAAAGACACGCTTGTCCGGGTGTGCGCCCCCCCTGTGCTCCGACGATCATTGCGAACACAGTGTGTTTAGAGCAAGTCCTGTGGTCCAAAGGCGCTGAGACAAGTGGACAGAATGGGTCCATTGGCAGGTTGGAACCAAGCGGAGGTGAGTTCAGCTTCCATCAGCTGAGCCCCCGCTGACTCACAGACATATGAGCAGGACGTTTGTGTTTTAAAGCCAGTCTATTAATCAGAGTTTTCAGTCCACTTATTGAAATGCCCCTTCCCTTTCTTCCAGACACGCCCTCACAGACAAGGTCTTTCCAGCCTTTCTGAGCATCCTTTAACCCAATCAAGTTGAAACCTAAACTCTACTGCCCTAGCCAGAGTCTGGGGACTGATCTGTTACACATTTTGTAGTGAACCTCATAGGCAATTGTGAGGGTGTCTAAAAACTGTCACAAAGACATGGAATTAAAAGGTAAGCCTAGGGCCGGCGCTGTGACATGGCAGGTAAAGCCACTGCCTGCAGTGCCAGCATCGCATATGGGGGCCAATTTGAGTCCTGGCTGCTCCATTTCCAATCCAGCTCTCTGCTATGGCCTGGGAAAGCAGTGGAAGATGGCCCAAGTCCTTGGGCCCCTGCATCTGCATGGGAGACCTGGAAGAAGCTCCTGGCTCCTGGTGTTGGATCAGCCCAGCTCCAGACATTGAAGCCATCTGGGGAGTGAACTGGCGGATGGAAGACCTCTCTTTCTCTCTCTCTCCCTCTTTCTCTGCCTCTCTGTAACTCTGCCTTTGAAAGAAAGAAAGAAAAAGAAAGAAAGAAAAAAGAAAGAAAGAGAGAGAGAAAGAAAGAAAGAAAGAAACATTTAAATATATATATATATATATATATATATGTCTATTTTACTACAAAAAGCTTCCAACATCTATGCCTGGTTTCTTTCATAATGTACACTTCTCGTGAACATTTTCAAGTCCCCTCTTGCATTTAGATTTCAAGATTTTTTTACACCACAATAAAGTTACATTTTAATACTAATTCTGCAAACTTTATGAGACACCTTCTTACTTATTTATTAACTCGATTATATTTATCTGGCTACGTAACAATCACCACAAGTGCAGTGCCTTCAAACAGCACACATGTTTGCCATCTCAGTTCTCTTGGGTCAGGCTTCCCCAGGCTGCCCTCATGGTGTCTGGACCTAGAACTGGGAAAGAACCCAGTTCCAACTGAACCAAGATGTTGGCAGCGTTCATTTCCTTGTGGTCGTGTGGCCAAAGCCCTCACTTTTTGCAAGCCTTGGGCCAAGCAGCACTTTGGCTCCCAGAGGCCACCTGCAGGTCCCCTCTGCAGAGCTATGTCTCACAAGTCAGCTACCTCTCCAAAGTCAGCAAGAGAGAGAGAGGAAAAGGGAGAGGGAGAAAAACTGTGTGGCCATTCCAAACCCTCTCCTAGAGGGGTCGCCTGAGAGTCAAGCCCACTCAGAATCACCTCTCTCTGTCTCCCTCCCTTCCTCCCTCCCTCCATAAGTGCAATCAATTACTTAATTAGAGACAGAGAGAGATTTCATCCTCTGGTTCACTCCCAAGTGGAGCTTGGTTGGAACAGAAGCTGGGAGTCCGGAATGCAATGCGGTTCCCCAACATGAGTGACAGGAACTCAATTACTTGAGCCATCGCTGCTGCCTCCCAGGGTCTGCATTTTTGGGAGGCTGGAGTCAGCCAGCAATCCCAGGTCCTCCGATGTGGGATACACATGTCTTAGCCACTAAAGTAAATGATGGCTTCCAGGATAATTTATTTTATTTTTAATGATTTTTTTAAATTGAATTTTATTTATGTGAGAGACAGAGTGATGGCGTGGAGGAGGAGAAAGAAAAAGAGATCTTCCATCCTGTGGTTCATTCCCCAAACGTCTGCAACCACCAGGTCTGAGCCAGGCTGAATCCAAGGGCCAGGAACTGCATCTGGGTCTCCCATGTCTTCTGCTGCCCTCACAGGCACCTTAGCAGGGAGTTGGATCAGAAAGCAGAGCAGCTGGGACTCAAACCCTCACTCTGATCTGGATGCCAGCATTTCAAATGGGTGGCTTAACCCCCTGCACCACAAAGCCTGCCCCAGGATAATCCCTTTTGATGAACCCAAAGCCAACGGACCAGGATTTCTGAAGAACCCCTTCATCTTTGCCAAATGCTATTGACAGGTGCAAGTTTTAGTTGACAACCATGGAAAAGGAAGATGGATTGTACAAGTTCTTTGAGGGTCATCTTAGAATTCCACCTGCCACCATTGTGCCTTTAATATGGCTAATTATATCAACACATTAATGTAATCTTTTCCTGTTAAGTCACTTTGTGCTTGTGGAATAAACCATGTTTATTTATAATTTACAATTCTTTTTAAAACACTGTCAGTTTTCTTGCATTGGAAATTTCATTTGTACTATCACCTTCTTATTCAGGTAGGAGCTTGGCCAAATAGGAGCCTTGTGACAAATGAGCAGTTACCATTGTAAAACACGCTTGGAAGCCTGCTGTGCCTGTTAGGGCTCAGCCAGGGAGAGGGGACCCCCACACATACTGTGAAGCTGGAAGGAGAGCTCTCATGACTAGGAGAAGCACATAAGAAGTGGGGTAGATGGGGGAAGGTTCAGGACAGAGAAACTGTTGGGTGGACAAAGGTAGAGCTTGTGGAGAACAGCAAAGCTATGCACGCTTGGCCACTGGAGGGCTGAGCGGCTCATGGGGTGGTTCCAGTATAGGTCCATCTAGGGAAACCTTTTCCCCTACAAGAAAAGCACTTGGGGGTGGTTCTGAGGGTGCAGTGGGAAGGTGAACTGGACACAGAGCAAGGACACACCGGCAGCTGGCAGCTCTGCATCATCTGCCACCATGTCCCCAACCTCTGATAAGGACCTCTGCTTCCTCTGCCCTCCGAAGCCCACAAGTGCCACCTTGGCGGTAGTACCAAGCTGACAATGCAAAAGCCAGGGCTGCCTGTCACTGACCAAGATCTGAGATGATTCCGACAGCAGGTGAGCCGTATTTCGTTTGGGCAGTGGGAAGGATTTGCCCACGAAACTTTTGATGCTGGACAGGCTCACAAATAGGCAGGAAGGAGGAGGCATAGGGAGAGGAGTCTTCCAGGTCAGGGGCTGGGGAGGGGAGAGGATGGAGGCCAAGGGCAGCTTCTGCCTGCTCCAGGCTGAGAGCCAGAGGAGAAATCATTCCCTGGAGGTCCCAAGAGTGCACAGGATGGGAAAACTACCCCCTTTCCTTGTCGACTTCCAAACTTTCCTTTTGTACACCATTGGGGGCTTGGGGACAGGGAAAAGATGATTAACAGAGATGACAGACTTGCACACTGTGTCATTCTTTGTTCCATTGTCTTAGGCAATGCGTCCCTGGTCCGAGGTACCTCTCTTTTTTGTTGCGTGCTCTCTGCGTTATGTTTCCTTCACGTGCTTTTCCTGTCGTGTTTCTAGATGCCTACACGGAGATGATAACTCTACTAGTAGTTTTCTTCAAAAGCAGAGAAAGTTTTCAGACGGCATTTCATATTTGAAAACATAATGCCACCATAGCTATTTTGATAATCCCAGCACCTGCATCGAGTGTCAGTCTGTTGCAAAAGCGTATTCTGTCTCTTCAGACTGAGTTTTATCTTGCTTTTGAGCTTGCCTTTTAGTGCTTTTGTTGAAAGTCAGACTGGGTTGGGGGCACTAGGCTCCACGTTTGTAGAGACCCTTGGCGTGAGAAGTTGTGTTCAGGTGGCTTGGAGCTGGGCTAAGTGTCTGCTGCAGCTACGGGCAGGAGAAATTGCAAATCCCCCTAGCACCCATCTCCCCTCTTGACTCTGGGTTTCCCCCACGGACTCCACCTTAGAGAAAGGCTGCATCTCGGAGCACTTGTTCTAGGGTTGCCATGGCAAGGTGGAGAGGAACGAGCCATTCTGTAATCTGATTAACTCTCAGCGTTTCCATGGGCTTGCTTCTTAAGGTTATGACAATCCCAGGAGCATGCTTGTTCGTCCCCTGACTCTGTGCCTTCTACTCCCTTCTCTGGCATACACATTTCTGAAGAGTTTTCTTGAAACCCTGACTCTGGCTGACTGTGCTCCAACCCCTATCTTTCTCCTGGTGTCACAGAAAGGTGGAGAGGGCCTGGCGCTGTGGCACAGTAGGTTAATCCTCCACCTGCGGTGCCGGCATCCCATATGTGTGCCAGTTCTAGTCCCGGCTGCTCCTCTTCTGCTCTGTTTCTCTGCTATGGCCTGGGAAAACAGTAGAAGATGGCCCAAGTGCTTGGGCCCCTGCACCTGCATGGGAGTACCAGGAGAAGCTCTTGGCTGCTGGCTTCGGCTGCTGTGGCCATTTGGGAAGTGAACCAGTGGATGGAAGACCTCTCCCTCTGTCTCTCTCTCTCCCACTGTCTCTAACTCTGCCTCTCAAATAAAGAAATAAAATCGAAAGAAAGAAAGAAGGGAGGGAGGGAGGAAGGGAGAGAGGAAGGAAGGAAGGAAGGAAGGAAGGAAGGGAGGGAGGGAGGGAGGGAGGGAGGGAGGGAGGGAGGAAGGAAGGAAGGAAGGAAGGAAGGAAGAAAGGGAGGGAGGGAGGAAGGAAGGGAGGAAGGAAGAAAGGGAGGGAGGGAGGGAGGAAGGAAGGAAGAAAGGGAGGGAGGGAGGGAGGAAGGAAGGAAGAAAGGGAGGGAGGGAGGAAGGAAGGGAGGAAGGAAGAAAGGGAGGGAGGGAGGGAGGAAGGAAGGAAGGAAAGAAACGTGGAGGGGCCTTGAGTGAGAGGGATGCCTTTTCCCTGGAAGAGAAAACATTTCAGAATTGAGGTCTGGCAAAGTCCTCTCCCCTGGATTGTCCTTCTTAAAGGAGAAGGCTCTGAGCCTATGTCCCAGTGGTTACTCTCACTCCCCCACTGCCAGAGCCAGGAGGAAACCTTTCTCTGCCCTCACCATGAGCTCCAGGTGGGGTTCCTGGAAGTAAGGCCCACAAAACTGTGGTGTCCCCTAAGGTTTCAGAAACGGACCACCCCTTCTTGTCCGTAGTCAGCCTCAGCCACTGTTCAAAGTTATCATTTCTAGGATCCTGCCAGGATATGTCTCTGGTGGCTTCAGCTTAGGGTAAACGGATTTCTGATGCAATCTTTACAGGTGCACCTGTTTCTTGTTAGAGGAAAAACTTTAGACAAATTAAACTTGGCAGAGTTTATCTGAGCAAAAAAATGAAAAAAAAAAATCATCTCTGAATGAGGAGCACCAGAACTGAAGGTGGGGGGAGCTCCACCCAGCCCTGGGAGGGTAGTATTTATAGAGAGAAAAGGAAATGCCTACAGAAATAGTCTGATTGGTTACAGCTCTGTGTTTGCCTTAATTGGATACGTCTGACCAGTTTGCAGCCTGTGATTGGTTGACAGCTCAACTGCCCTGATTGGCTGTATTTTTCAAGTTAGGTTGCGGTTTGTTTACACATTGAGTTGGGTTGCAGTATGCTACACAATAGAGGCAGCTTTAGGCTGAGTTTAATGTATGTAACACTCTCTAGATCTCAAAGTAGCTTTGCCCTACCACCTGGTTGATTGGTCTCAGAGAAGTCCTTGGTTTCTGGGTTGTCCACCCACCACTGAAAGTATGGAAACTGGCAGCTCTCATCCTTGTAAATGTACTTTTGAGAATGGGGGAATCCACAGTGTTGGCCTGGGAGGAAGGTTCAAAGACCTCCGTCTTGTCTATCAGAGGGTAGACTCCATGTACTTTTCCTTGTCTACTCTTAAAAGGCATCATCAAGCTGAGCTTCACATCTTATTTAAAACAGGAAGGGGGAAAAAGCTTTATAAATAAATGTGCTTAGGGGCTCCCCTGGGGTCCCTGGGCAAAGATGCTCTTGTAGGTCACACACCTCAGGTACCAGGGAGAGTCCTCTCAGGACACATAGCCACGTGCCAAAGGGAAATACTGGAATCTGGAAGTGAAATAGTGGGGTTGGCTTTGTGGCACACTGGGTTAAGCCCCTGCATGCAATGCTGGCTACCTTTACGAGTTCTGGTTCAAGTCTGCTCTTCCACTTCCAATCCAGCTTCCTATTAATGTGCCTTGGAAGGCATCAGATAATGGCCTAAGTACTTGGAGCCCTACCATCCACTTTGGAGACATGGATGGAGTTCCTGGTTCCTGGGTTCCACCTGGTACTGCCCCAGCTCTTTCAGCCATTTGGGGAGTGAATCAGTGGATGGAAGATCTCTCTGTATCTCTCTCTCTCTCTCTCTCATTCTCTCCTCCCCCTCCTTTCTTCAAATAAATTTCTTTTTTTTAAAGAAGTAAATAAATGGTCAATCATGATAAATAATAGCTGTTTTTCCAAATCCAGTGTGAACAATACAAGCTTTGACAGAAAGTGAAGTGAGGGCTGGGACACAGAATTGCACAATGATCTCTGGAGACAGGAGGTGGAGGGTGGGCACCAATGCAGAGCAGCCAGTGGTGTGGCACACCCTGGTGTTCACATCAGCCTCTCAAAGACAGAAGAGGCATGCACCTGGCACAGTGAGACTGGAGAGCTCAGAAGGGCAGGGCAGACATCTACTGTACTGCATTCACTCACACATCTCTTCCCTCCTGTGAATGAATGGCTGAGGTCCTTCTATGTGCCATGGACTGTTCTTGGTGCACTGATAGACAAAGTAGCACCTGAGTCTTTCTTTGGAAAATGCACCACGCAGTGTGGCAGGAAGGCAGGTGTCCAGGTAACTGCATTTCGGTATGACAAGTGCCAAAGGAGGAGTCTGCACAGATTTCTTTGGAATGCCCTGGGAGCTGTCTGAGCTCAGCCAGGGTTGGGTCAAGGGACACCAGGAAGGGCATCTGGCATCAGGAACAAGAGATGCCAGGGAAGAAGGTGAGTATGCGGGGTGAGAGGGAAAGGCAAGTCAGGAGGAGGAAGGGCATGCATGCATGCTCAAGGGTGCTGCAGGGGCTTGGGTGAGGCCTTCACCCTCGGGCAATGGGAGTCTTGGAGTGATTTCAGCAGGAGAGCTGCAGGATTGAGTTTGTACTTGGAGGACACTGTGGTGGGGTTGACACAGGAAAGGGAGTGGTGTTGGTGAGGCTGCTGGCACAGAAACCAGTTGAGAAACTCATGCCAAAGCGACGAGAGCTCAAGACAAAGGGGGCTGTGGTGAAGACGGAGAGCAGATTGAACAGATACTAAGAGAGCAGGGCGGGGGTGATTGGTGGCTGTCTTGATTGACAGAGTGATGGCATAGGCCGCCTCCGCCATGCTCCAGGTCTAGATTACAGGAGATGGGGTGATGAGTGGTTCTATGGATGTGATGAGCGACCAAGGCAGTGGGCAGGGGTGCGTAGAGAGCGTGAAGCCTGTAGTTTGGGACATATTGATGGCATTTCCAGTTGGACGTATCCAGAACCCAGAAGTGAGGAGATACTTAAATTTGAAAGTTGACAAACCCTAGAGCAGAGCTCTGAATGAGGCTGTGTCAGTGCTCCACCAATATTCCCCAGCCTACCCCAAACTTGCTTGCATGGGACGCCCACTCAGACCTGTGACTTCCTGGGTCTCTGTTCCAGAGATGCCTGCTGGGCTTGGGTACCTCCTGGCACCCTCACAGAGGAGGCCGAAAGCTCTGGGTGGTGACTCCCTGTCCTAGGAGCCACCCTCAGTTATCAAGGGAGAAGCACTGCTGGCTAAAGACCCGCCTTCCTGTCCGCTTTGGGAGCCAATCAGAGTGTGTCCTGTGCCATTGCTTCTCCCTGTTTGGTTCAACCTCTTCACCATGGGCGCTTCCCTGGGCTGGGATGGAGTAGGTCTGCAGTGGGGAAGAAGGGGAGATTTGCATTTCTAGCAGATTTGTGGTACAGCTCCTCTCCTGGGGACCCAGGGGGAGGAGACTGTTCCCAGGGAGGGCGCGGCAGCCCCTTGTAACACTCACTTCCTGGGTTTCCTCTCCTCCCTGTCTCTCCTGCATCCTCCCACTTCCTGGGAGCACCCCCAAATGAACGGGAGCACCCAAATCTTTGCCTGAGCTTTGCTTTGAGCACATCCTAATGAGGGTAGCTGCTAAGGCCCCTGTCTTATTGGTAATAAATGGATAATTGTAGAAACTATCTCAGAATTGTCATCAGAATTAGAACAGACAAGGCAGGTTTGAGAAAACCTGGGGTTAAAATGGCAGCAAATGAGTTAGACCCAATTTCTCTTCTCTCCCTTAGCAATATTTCTGAAAGTAATCAGAGGGAGGAAAAATTCAATAAGTGTGGAAACTTGGCTTATTAATCCATGATATCAAGGACCCTGCGAGGACAGCTCATTGGGCCATTCTACCTCCCTTCACTGTGGACTCCTACCTCAATAAGGAAGTTCCATTACCATAATGGTTGTTGTTGTATTGCTTTTGAGACATTAGTAAAACTCAGATCCCATTGTGGTTTTTGCTGTCACTGTCATTATCCCAGGTTGAGTATGTTTCATCCCAAATTCTTGGGACCAGAAGTATTTTGGGATTTCTTTCAGATTTTGAAAATTTGCACATACATAATGAGGTATCTTGGGGATAGGACCCAAGCCTAGACATGAAATTCATTTATGTTTCATATACACTTTGTATACGCAGTCAGAAGGTTTTACACTATATTTTCAAATAATTTTGTGCATAAAACAAAACATTACGGTGTGAAATTTTCCATTTGTGGCATCAGATGGGCACTCAGAAAGTATCATTTTGGAGCATTTTGGATTTTGGGGGCTAGGGATGCCCAACCTGTATTATTCTTACACAAACTTGGAGAGGTTAGTGTGAGTTATTACTGTCATTGTTAGTGCCACTATATCATTATTATTATTATTATTATTATTATTAGGCCCTTGAGGAGCCCCAAGAGCTCATGAAACTGATGCAAGATTCGGTGCCTTTTTCTGAGGGGTGCAGACCACAGCTTTTATCAGGTTTTTCAAGGAATACTCAAAAAGCGAACAACCTTTGTTTACAGGCAGTGCAGTGCAGGTAGGCCCCTGGAGCATCAAAAGCGGAAAACAGGGCTGGGATTTTGGTGTAAAGGTTAAGATGCCACTAGGAATGTGCACATCCCATATGCAAGAGACTGGGTGTGAGTCCTGGCTCCGCTCCTAAGTCCAGCTTCCTACTCATGTGCGTCTTGGGAGGCAGCAGATGATGGCCCTCCTACTATGATCCTTGCCACCCAAGTGGGACACTTGGATGGAGTTCCTGGCTCCTGGCTTTGGCCTGGCCGGGCTCTGGCTGTTGCGGGCATTTAAGAAGTGAACCAACAGATGAATCTCTGTCTCTGTTTCTCTTTCTCTTTCTCTCTCTGCCTTTCAAATGGCTAACAAAATCAATCAATAAAAAGGTTTCAGATAGAAGAAAAACAGCTCGGTGTGCGGACTATGAAGAGAACAAGAGGAAGTTCATGTCCTGGGCTGCTCTTACATATGCAAGAGGTGAGCAAGGAGAGGGTTGGTAGGTGTGGTAGGCAGCAAAGAGAACAGCATCCGGCAAAGGAGGGGGCAGTGGGTGGTGTCCAGCTCCCTAGGGAAGTTAGGTAGGGCTGAAAGGACACCCCATGTTCTTGGTATTTTGGGGAGGGAGTGGGGTCAAGAAACACTGCAGAGGGTGCCCAAGAGGAGAGAAAGCAGCAGCAGATGTCAACAACTCTTTCAACAACTTCACAGGAGGGCCATGGGGGCGACACACAGCAGCTATGGAACCTGTCTGATTTCCTTTACTCTGCTGACCACAGCTCTGGAAATTGGCTTCAGCCTGTCTCTCCCTGGAGTAGCTTTTCCCCCCTGGATAATATTTCCCAGAATTCTGGAGAAATCTCTTTACCCAGCCTCCCATGACAATAGCAGTAGATTAAAATTTTTTCATCAGGAGCCTTTCCCAGATTCACTTTTCAGGGTGCAAGGACCCTAGGCAGAGACCAGACAACCAAAGCAAGTGGGTCAGTCTCCCCAGATATCAGCCCTTGATCTGAGGAAGGGGTCTACATTGATGGGGTTCCCAAAGTCAAGTAGAGGAATGGGGGTCAGGGCTGTGGCGAAGCAGGTAAAGCCACTGCCTGTAGTGCCAGCATTCCACATAGGTGCCTGTTCGAGTTCCAGCTGTTCCACTTCCAATCCAGCTCTCTGCTATGGCCTGGGAAAGCAGTGGAGGATGGCCCAAGTCCTTGGGCCCCTGCACCTGTGTGGGAGACCTGGAAGAAGCTCCTGGCTCCTGTCTTCAGATCAGCTCAGCTATTACGCTATTGGCTATTGTGGCCAATTGAGGAGTGAACCAATGGATGGAAGACCTCTCTCTCTCTGTCTCTCTGTCTCTCTCTCTCTCTCTCTCTCTCTCTGCCTCTCTGTAACTCTGCCTTTCAAATAAATAAATAAATCTTTAAAAAAATATCATTGACTCTTTCCAAAAAATAGAAGAAGAAGAAGAAGGAGGAGGAGGAGGAGGAGGAGGAGGAGGAGGAGGAGGAGGAGGAGGAATGATCCAGAAAGTGACTGAAGCTGACAGACACCCAAGACACAGATGCGGCTCATGGTGATGATACCCCCCTGTTGATTCCTTCATCCGCCCTCCAATGCCCTGGGAGAAGGGTTGGGTTGCAGCAGTCTACCACTACTACCCGACTCCTTCAGGAGTCAGGGGACCTGCTCAGGTGGGCAGAGGGAGGAGGTCCAGCAGCAGGCAAACCCCTCTAGTGGCGGGCTCTTCCCTGCATGGTCAACCGTGGAGCACACAGCAGCAGGAGCCGAGATTCATGTGCACACAGGGATACTGCAGCCCTTGCATCTTGTAGAAGTCCTTGCAAGTGTCTGTCTTTTGCCCGTGCCCCACACTGCTCAGACCGGAAGTGTCGTGGTTCCCAAGACATAGGAAGACTGAGTGTGGCAGGACAAGCAAGCTCAAAGCCAAAACTTGGACCACAGCACACCCGTGTTCATTGTAGTGCTACTCTCATCTGCCAAGGCAGAGAATCTACTTGGTGTCCACAGATGGACGAATGCATGAAGACAATGGAATATTACTCCTCCATAATAAAGAATGAAACCCTGTCATTTGTCACCTGCAGCAAAATGGATAAGACTGGAAGCTGTGCGGGTAAGTGAAATAAGCCAGACCAGAAAGACAGACACAACATGTTTTCCTCTCATATGTGGGTATGAAGAAAATCTGAGCTTAGGATAGTGATGACTAGAGTCTGGGAAAGGCAGAGCAATGGAGGATGGGAGGAAACGGATGCCCAGACACAGTCGGCTGGACGTTGTAGCACTCCACAGTATGCTGGGGTGACTGTGTGTCACAACAGTGTATTATGTACTGTATAAAGACCTAGAAGAGAGAAGGTGCTGGGCTCCGAACACAAAGGAAAAAGAAACAAATGGAAATGTGAATTGCCCTGTTTGATTAGTTTGTGCTCTACCTGCACAGGTGTGACACATGATAAATGTTTGGGAAAAAAAATGAATACACCTATTAAAATTAATTTTAAAGCCTTTATTTTTAAATTTAAAAATAAACACTTAAAGGACAATAAAATCATTGCATGAAAAAATGAGCCTGCGGAAGGTTCACTCTCAGTGCGTGCGAGCTCCTTGTCTTTGGAGCAGTGCTGGTTTGTGGCTTCCATGTTGGAAGGCTCCCTGCCTTTGCTATGATGAAGAGCACTGGAGATGGTGGATGGAGGGATGACTTGGTAGGGAGAATGGAAAGGAGGCGTGCCGGTGGACTGGGTTAACGCGGGATGCAGCAGAGACAGGAGGGAAGGGCGACACTGGGAGGGCAAGGTGACACGTAAGCCGCAAAGTTCCAAGCTGTCTTCACCCAGCATCACTACAACTGGCGTGGATGACAAAAACGTAGGAGAGACAATTAGGACTTGGTCCAAACAAATCTGTCAACCATCAAGGTTTGGCACGAATAAAAACACTGCCGGTTTGTCATTCTCTCTTGCATACTCGAACCCCAAACCCCACCAGCTGGAATGTTCTATTTGAAGTGGCATCTGATCCACCCTTGCAAAAGGAAGGCACACAGCGCAACAGCATCTTCCTTTCTGGATGCAGCTGAGAAAGGATCTGACCTACCCCTTGGAGGTAAAAATCTGAGTGAACTCCCAGAGCCAGGCTCACTCAGCAGTGCACACAGTGGCCTCACCGTCCAGAAATCATTGGCAATTCAGCAATCCTTGCCCTGTAGTGACTGCTTTACAAAGAGCATGCATTGTCACGGTCCCCCAAAGGAAGCCATGCCGCATCTGGGCAAGTGTGATATTTAGAACGGGTGCAGTTTCTGTTCAGGTCTCGGAGCTCACCGTGAGGTTTGGCCACAGAGGTGGCACATAGGGGCCTGACTCCGATTTCTGCCAGAAGCAACTTGCCCAGCACCTTCACCTTTTTTTTAAAAGGTTTATTTATTTATTCAAAAGTCAGAGTTACAGAGAGAGAGAGAGAGATCTTCCATCTACTATTTCACTCCCCAATTGGCCTCAATGGCTGGAGCCATTCGGATCAATGCTGGTCCGAAGCCAGGAGTCAGGAGCTTCTTCTGGGTCTCCTTTGTGGGTCCAGGGGCCCAAGAACCTGGGGCATCCTCTACTGCTCTCCCAGGCTGCCATAGCAGAGAGCAGGACCGGAAGTAAAACAGCCGGGACTCGAACTGGCGCCCATATGGCATGCCAGCACTGCAGGCAGCAGCCTTACCCACTACACCACAGCACCAGCCCTAGCACCCTCAGCTTTGACAGCGGGCTTGTGACTGTGCCCCACCTGGAGGGACTCTGCAGAAGAGGTGCAGGCCTCTGGCTTTGCCGCCTGTTACCTAGGAGGTGCTCAATTGCTATAAGGAGGTATTCATTCTATTTTCATCTGCAGTGTTCTTACAGTTTAATCATCAGCAAAGGTTTCTCCAATGAGCAATTGATTTTAAAGAATAATCCTAAAGGTCTTATCTATGCTGTGTCTTGGTTTGTGGTTTAGAAATCAAAAGAACAGGGGCAGGTGTTGTGGATTAGTGGGCTAAGCCAACACGTGAGATGCCTGCATCCTATAATGGAGTGCTGGTTCAAGCCCCAGCTACTCTGCCTACAACCCAGCTCCTTGCTAACGTGCCTGGGGGGTGGTAGATGGTGACTCAAATATGTGGGTTCTTGCTACCCACATGGGAGACCGAGATGGAGTTCCTGGCTCCTGGATTCAGCCTGGCCCAGTCCTGGATATTGCAGACATCTGGGGAGTGAACCAGCAGATAGAAGTGTGTGTTTCTCTCTCTCTCTCTCTCTCTCTCTCTCTCTCTCTCCCCTCCCCTTTCAAATATATAAATAAGTTAATGAATAAATAAATAAATCTTTAAAATAATAACATAGAACAAAAAAGCAAAAACACACAGAGTTTAGAACGCATCAAGGTAAAACGAGCTAATGAGCTGAACTAACCTTAAAGTAACTGCTTGGATGTATTTGTCTGTCAAGGACTTGCAGGGAGGGAACCAAGCTAAGTGAGGATAGGTTTGAAGCAGAGATTGGAAAAAAAAAGAGAGAGAGAGAACAAAACAGGGGCTTCTAGTTTGGGAGAGAAAAAGGCTGCCCCTCAACTGAGTCAAAATAGGAAATAGGGTCACCTCCCTGTCCGTCCCCAGGCATGGCCCTCTGGCCATGTGGTCCCCCTGGAGCCAGTACGACAGGATGAGGGGCCCCTAGCAGCTGCTCCAGCCCCAGGCAGGGTCTCCTAAAACCACCACCTGAGACAAAGGAAACACAGTCTTCAGCCAGATGGATGCCTTCTCTTGTTCTGTCTCAGAGTGTTTCGCTACCACTTAGGAGTCCTAAGAATTAACTTGAACCAGACAAACTCACTTTCTCTGTCTGGTTCCGCTCTCACTTCCTGAACAAAAGGAGAAACAGCACTGCCATCGGACTGAGAGAGCAAAACGCCGCGGACGGACGCTTGCCCTTCTTGGGTTCTTAGCATTCTGGGACGCACCTGTGTTAAAATATGAAGAAATAAAACAAATATAAATTATGCATTTTCCAACTTAATTTAAAATGCATTATGCCCTGCTTTGTTCTCTGGAATTAGTCTTATTAAGGGGACAGATCTGTATGGATTAATTTTGAGTCAGTTTATTCACTTCTTCGTAATTCAGTGGCAAGGATTTTTGTCCCTAGGCATCAAATTAATTTTTTTTTTTGCTGTAAGTAACACATACGAAATATAGACTTCTTTGTGTTATTTCTTTGTTTACCTCCCATGCAACATATTCCCGGCTTATGTTTCCACCGAATCTTAAATCTCTCCCTTTGAAGAACAAAACTTTCCAAATGATTTTTCAAGCAATGCAGCCGTTGTCACAATATTGGCGTTGAGCACAATAATAGTTTTATCCTCTCGCTGCTGCTCATGTCTATTAGGGATCCGCATGGCCTCCCTCCGGTCCAAACTCGGAGGCCACCAGCCCCGAGCCCCTGCCTTTCCCGTGGTTTTTGGCAACATGTGAACCGATATTTTACGACGCTTTAAAATATGTACCAAATCATCATTTTTAAGTATTGTTTTAGTACAGTAATTCTTTGTTCCGCTTCGACGTTTTAAATCTTTATTTCTTCCCCCAAACGGAGCAAGAAAATAGTCTGAATTCTTAATTAGTCTTCTTTAAACAAAATATCCTTTCATATGCACTAATAAAGACTAAGGAGCCTTCCTCTCTTGTTTAAATAACTGCTTGCTGTAGTATAAAATTGTAAGAGACACGATCCAGATCAAGTTGCAGGCTTGAAGTGGGGAAGAGGAACAAGCCGTGCCGTAATAAGCAGATTTTAATGATTTACTATAAATCAGCATTTTTGCCCTGTCAGGGAGATTGAAGAGGCAGACAGCTCCTCACATGTCTGCCGAGCAAATGTCTTCCTGATGAATCATGTGAACTGAATCACTGATCACAACATTCAAACAGCACATCCAAATAATGAGGGAAGCACACACACAGGCTCCCGCGGCTGCTGCAAGGCAGCAGGAATATATGTTTTTTCGTTGTGTGGTAGTTAAACCCTCGCATTGATCCTCCGAGGATTGCACGGAGGGTAATGGAAGTGGATATTACCGGGTTAACCCTTGGTGCCAGAACACTCACTGATATGCAAAAGTGCTCTCCTCCACCCCCAGACTTCTGATGAGACTCTAATCTGGTCTTGAAGAGGAGGGAGGGGAAGTGGGGGGAAAGAGACAGGCTGTAATAATGAACCTAAACGCACAGAATCCGGCTGCAGAAAGCAGCGGAAGTCGGAGCTCCTGTCGGTCAGGGGAACGGCTCCTTGGGCGTGGGGGCCCCCAGCTCTCCCAGTGCCCACCCATCGGCCTTCCTGCTCATTGCTTCATTGTCTAGAATCTCCCCAGGGGGTGAGTATTGCAGGTGAGGGGAGCACCTGCCAAGGTGGCCAGGACTGATTCGGACACTGGGGATGCTGAACCTGCAGCCTGCAGGAGCCAGGCTTCCGGAACGGCGAGCTCAGCCCATTCCTGGCTGTGGGCTTGATGGACACTCAGGACGCCTTTCCGGTGGACAGAAACCCTTCCGGGTGATGACTCTGAGCTCTCTGGACCACTGCAACCCGCCATCGGCATCTCGGATGCTGCTGTCCCTTTTCTGTAAAACAGCCACCCTCAGCCACTGGGTTAACTTTGTGGAAAAGCTCACCCGGTCTTGCACGTGGTCCAGGCTTCATTGGGATCCACACACCCCCACGAGAAGGGAATGAATGAATGAGAAGCCAATGAGTGGGCAGGACACAGTGGGGAAAGATAGATTAGCCCAGCCTCACCATCTCTGCAGCTCTCAGAAAACATCTTGAGCCGAGGGTGGTCGGTGTGTGTCTCTGCCAAAATCTATCCCTGCTCCCTGCAGCATCGGCCAAGCCACTCTGGTGCACCCGATGACCTGTGTAGGAGGGCCCACAGGAGCAGAAGACACAGATGGGGAGAGAGGGCAGGCTGGGGACTAGAAGTGACTCCCATGGGACAGCCTCTGCAGGATTTTATTAAAAAAAAAATCCAAGAATAAATTGAAGCTGCACTCCCACCCCTGACCCCTCAGGGGGCTTAGGACCATGGTTAGGACAAGCTTTTTCCAGAAGCATGTTCTTATTCAAGAGTAACCTATGGAGCCGGGTATGGACTCGTCTCCCTTCACCACCCAAACCTTCCTCCAGGCTAGCACAGCCTCTAGAACAGAGACAACAAGGTGCACCTGCTGTGGCTCGCTCTTGCTTCCTCTCTAGCTGAGCTCCTCACTCATACACGCTGATTCCTAGGCAGGCCAAGGCAGCCTAGAATCTCAGAACTTCAATGGCCAGTGCCTAAGCACTGCAGGCCCCAGGGCAGCAGAGGTGTTCAGGGCTGCCCATGCTGCCTCTGGGGCCACAGCCTCCGGGGAATTTGTGGCTACGAACGGGCCTCATCCCAGCCTCCTGCTGCTCCTGGGGAAGCCCCAGCCAGCTGGAAAGGAAAGGAAGAGTGACTTTGAAGACCAGTGCACTTGGCAAAACATTCATGTGCACACCCCAGGACACACGGGGCTTCCACAGCTTCAGGCCTTGCTCAGGTGCCCCTGCCTGGAAAGCACACGTCTCCCCCATTTACACACGTTGTCACCAGGAATAAAGTTCTGCTCACTTCTTGAAGTTCTGTCTTATCTCTCACAATGAAAGTAATGGCTCCCTTCTCTAAGCCCAACATGGTTTAGATGTTTCATCCATCCACCTACCTACCTACCCACCCATCCACCCACCCATCCATCCACCCATCCATCCACACACCCATTCACCCACCCATCCATCCACCAACCCATCCATCCACCCCCTATCCATCCACCCCCATCCGTCCACCCATCCATCCATGCAGTACTTCACAGAAGGCACTCTGCCTCATATCAGGAATCCCAATGGTGCTGCTGCGCTCTGTCCCCTGAACCTGTCCCCTAGATCAGGGCTTCTTGCCTTGTTTCTTCTAATCACAAGAAAAATAAGAGATTCACCTGATAGGGTAGGCTATTCTGCAAATATCCTTTCACTTGCTATGTGCCAGGCAGTGCTCTGTGCACTGCAGTGACCTAGGGCTGGATGGACAGGGTCTTTTGAAGGTAGTGACCAGTGTCACAAGAGAGGACTCTGTGCATAGAAGGGCCCCGTGCTGGCTTTTAATGCTCTGATGTCATTGTTTTGAAATTCTTAATAATTTCTAAACAAAAGACTTGAATTTTTTGTTTTGTGAATTGTGAAATCATATTGCAGTCCTGCACATGGTGCGTGCTAGGGAGAGGGAGACAGAAAACAAACAAGGGAATAAATGAGGGAATGGCACTGCTGTCCCGTCCTCCTGTAGCAGGAGAGACCAGCAACACCAGGTGGAGCAGGGGCCTCTCCTCCTCTCTGGCAGCCCTGGTGGTGAGGTCCCCGCCTCTCCCTTGTTCTTCTGTTCACTTGATTGTGTCTTGCGCTGTTTGCCTCAGGAAGCTCCACAGGGGAGGCAGGCGTGCCCTAGAGAAGTTTAAATGCTCATCACCAGGACTAGCTCCATCCTGGGGACATTGGCACGCGAGTGACAGAGGTTTGGGGCAAAGGCTCAGCAGGTGCAGTGCACTCCCTCATGGACTTAGGTCTCCAGCCCCTTCCCACTGTGGTGGCTCCAGCACGCTGAGCAGCAGGCGAGTTGGCAGTGGAATCTTACACAGGAATGGAGTTTCCCTGCAGTTCCTGGAGAAGCCCGGGGCCTTGCCCTCCGATTAACTGTCTCCAGTCTTGTTCGTGGGCCTCTCCTGCCACCACTGGACCCTCAGGGGAAGGCAAAGAACACAGGGATCACATCCTCCAGCACAGCCAGGCAGGACTTGATCAAGGTCACTTCCTCCAGGCTGCCCTCCGTCATCAACAGGATCAGTCGCAGTCCTGGATACATACTCACTGACCCTCTATTGTTGCATCCACCCAGTGAAATTCAAGCACTGTGACAAGGGCCACCAGAATGAAACCTCCCTGAAGGCAGAGAGGTCCACAGGGTGGGACTCCCAGTGCAGTGTCTGGACAGCGCCCAGGGGCCCACCAGGACCCCGTGTTCTGGAAGATTCTGGGGAAGGAAATGAAAGGGATGGGGTGGTGCAGGCAGCAGCCGCCAAGACCTGGCTGTGTGCAGGCCAGGCCGAAGGAGGAGCCAGCCGTGTCAACACAACAAGGCAGGACGGGAGCCTGTGCAGTTGAAAGCAGATCGCAGCCACAATGTAATTACCCACCCAGGAGGAGAGGGTCCCCTCTCCTGGGACAACCATCCATGTGAGGAAATGGAAAATAAACTCGTTCGAGGTCAATTTAAAGGTTAAACGGAGGTCGGTGAGGGGGGACCAGGGCCACCCCAGACCATGGGCACAGTCTCTGGGCCACTCGCTTGGGTCTTTAACCTTTGCCTCCAACATTCATCTGGAAGAAAAAAAAAAATGTGAAGCAGATAATTGGGTATTAGTAGACATAGCGTTTTAGTGATCGTGCAAAATAAAAAAAAAGAATGATTGCAAATCCAGTAGCAGTTACTTTAGAAAGATAGTAACGTGTAATTCCCAGTTTCTCAGACTGTAACTTCTGCACTTACCGCTAATTTCTCCACTGCTCCAAATGCAGTGTATACATTTAGCTGAGAATTTATCATCGCCGTTTGTGTATATTACGCCAGCAGCACCATCCATCCTCATGAAGCTAACGCTCAGCATTAGGAAAATGGACTCCACGCGGATCCCGCCAGGCTCTGGCCTCAAAGCCACCCCAGGTTTGTGAGCCTGCACCCTTCCCCCCAGCTTGTTCGTGGTTTTGACATTTTGTGCACCATCTCCGCACGGCGTGGTCTTATTTCAGCAAGTTGCTGTGTCCATTGTCTGTGGATGTAAAAATCAATGACCTACATACGATTTTGATTTTGCTCTGGGAATTGAGAGAGAGAGAGAGAGAAACTGAGATGCAGATAGAAAATAATGAAACAGTATTGCTAATAAAATATTAGCATGTTGGGCTTAAAAATATATTTTCTAGAGGATATACTTTTTTTTTCTTTGAATGGGATCATATTTAATTTCATGGTCGTTGGATTAAGACAGTTAATTGTATTAATATGTTATTGGGCTGAGAGTGCTGGCCATTCCATAGTGGACACTTGCTCAGGTGCAGAGGGAAAAACCATCATTGCAAGACTGCTTGGGAACAGGGGGAACTCGGACCTGCTATGGAAACCTCTCGGTAGACACTCAATCCTTGTTTATATTTTCTTAAAAGAGAAAAAAAATCCCTCAAATTGCTGATTTCTGCAGAAAAATCTGCAAATGAACTGTTCTATTAGTACAAACATACCAAAGTCTTTAGAATCCCTCTCTTCACAAGCGTAATTAGGTATTTATTTCAGACATACTAACATCTTTGCAGTAGCTAATAAGATGCAGCCCATTTGAATATTAATATAATAAATGATTAAATTAAACAGCAAGATTCAGACTCAGAAATAGCCTTTATAGGTCCCAGGGGGTCACTAAAACTGTTTCCATTTCTTCCTACAGTTAACATAGTGCAAGGGACATGAATGCATAGAGCAATATTTGTCTTATGAAACGCGGAGTTTTATATGGCGCTATTCAGTTTTATTACTCCACAGTTTGAATCTGGGGCCCAGAGTGAAGTCACCACGCTATGGCCTCGCAGCCCCTCTTCCTGTCTCACCACCGGCTGGCATTTGGGGGCTGGCTCACTGCTTGGTAAAGGCTCTGCCCTGAGCATCTCCTTACCAGAAGGTATCCACGCAGGCCGGCGGCGAGCGCGATGTACGCTCAGGATGCGATGAAAAAAAACAAAGGCAAAAAACCCCAAACCAAGGGATTCCACAGACGTGACGGGATTCACGCTGCGTGTCTGCGTGGGTGTGCTGCTGGCTTCGGCGCAGTGTCTGAGAGGCCACTCCCACGCCAGGCTGCAGGCCCTCTCTCCCCCATCGCCACCGGTGCAAAAAGGAAGAGGCGCGGTGGGCAGTTAGAACTGGCCATTATTCTAATAGAGGGGTTTCCCTTTTTAAAGAGTGCGTAGGAACTGCACACTCGCCAGACCCCACGAACCTGAGAAGTGTTAATAAACATCTGGCCCTGCTTTGTGCTTCGTTAGCATTCCTTAGTTTGGACGGAAGTCTGTTTATGTAAAACACACACACACACACACACACACCCTCCCGTTCTGTAAGTCGCAGCCCCTCACAAAATCCAAAACCAGCTGATGCTTTGATGAGAGGTTGGGGTCAGTTCTGTCCCTCCACGTGTCAGCCGGGCAGCAGAAAAGAAAAGAGACTTGGATCTGCATGCTTTAATGTTATTGTGCAACTCTCAGATGCTCTATGTAATAATTCGATGCCATTGGAACATATTCACAGTTTAGAAATAGGAAAGATATTGAAGCTGGGAGGCCAGCTTGAATAAAATAGAAAACAACACAAAGCAACCTCAGGCATGTCCACGGGCCACAATATTATTATCCACAGCCAAAAATCTCCCAGTCCTATCTCTCCGAGGAGCCGCCTTGGCAAGGAGGTAACAGATAAACTGTAACCCGGCCTGCAAGACTGTGCTGCCTAAATTAGATAAAAGAAAGTAGGAAGAAAACTCAAAGATAAGTGGTGCAAAGTAAATCAAAACAAATCATCTTACCAAACTTTATTCACATCTGATAGCATTTTTAGAAATTAAGGTCAGTTTTGTGGAACTAATAGGGACGTACACCTCTATATCTTGGGCACCATGACAATGCCACAGGACAAGATTTATATACCTCGGTTGCAGATGCAGAAGAAAGATATGAGAGATCAAATGGAAGTGCATGATAACAAATGAAAAATGGTCCCCACAGCCCATAAATTAATTGAGAAAAGAAGGTTGTCATTATTGGAACAAGCTTTAAAATAAGGGATGGGGTCCAGATGGCTGAGGATAGATAGGTCCACAAAGTTTGAGTAATTGATGACTTAAAAATACAACAAGATCTTAGAGAAATGAATCATGTCGGGCAAGTTGGAAGAGGAATATTACAAGAGAAAGGAATGGATTTGTTTTCAAAGCACACAAAAGAATTTCCCATCAGTAAAATCAAAGGAAAGCAGAAAAAAAAAGTGGGGGGCACTATTTGACATTCATACATGGGGGAGTTGGAGGTCAGAAGCTCAGTTGTCAGGGGCTGCATTTCAGACACTGTTTCACTCCTCCATCCAGCTGTGTCCCCTGCTCTCCATGGACAGCTACTCCTCCCGCCCACCCCCTTGGCTGCCAAGGTATCAGAACCGGGCTGTGTGGGGTAGGCCAGCAGCCCTGCAAACAGGAGGCGCTGTGCTGCCCCCTCAGCCAGTCTCCCCCCGGAAGAGTCCAAACCAGTTTGCCTTTAGGGTCAAGGTGGAGGGGGTCATTGGCTGCTTGGGAATTTTCCTGGGGTGGAACTTGCCAAATGAACACATGCAATTGATTTTTCACAGCCGTAGTAGGCAAGAACTTTTCCTCACAGAGTGGACATCACAGCCTGGATAAACCCCTCTCGTCTCTCTCCTGTGCCAGTGGGAAGGAGGTATGTGTGTGTTGGTGTCCTGTCCTGGAAACAGAATGTCTGAGGCAAGCAGAAGCTCAATGTGTTCCGAGCCAACAGAACTTTTCCCTCCTTCCATCTTCCTTCTTCTTATTTCTTTTGTTTTTTTTTTTTAAACCAGAACTCTTTTCTTCCCTCTCTCCTTTTTATATTTTTTTCTTCCCTGTTTTTAATCACGACTTGCACTACCATCTGTAATTCCACCCATATCCTTGAGCCTACAGGAAATGGAAGCAGCGGTGCAGTGTATTCCATATTTATGACTTTTCAGTACATTAGAGCATGGACGAGGAGGGACTTTGGCGAGCCCCCATCTGAGCGTGCCTCGGCGGAAGTGCTCTGCGCTCAAAGCCAAGGCCAGAGTGGAGCCGCCTCCCAGAGGCTCCCCTTAGGACTCTACTGGCTCCTTGTTTTAATTAACGACCCCCCCCCCATCTCTGCCTCTCTTCTCTATGTACACAGGCATGTTTTGCCCTCAAATCCCCAAATCTTGTGTTCACACCAAGAAAACAGCATGACTATTCCAAGTGGGGAGTCCACTGGGATAGAAGGTGCTGGGTCCCAGCGGGGAGGAGCCGGCCAGCAGCACCACAGTGCTGTCTGGTCCCCCACGTGAAATTCCTTGGCAGCTGCCGACAAATAATAAGGATGTAGCAATAGAGTGTCCCTGCTGCTGGAAGAATCCGCCCACAGACCACCTTCTCAAGCCAAAGACTGATGAGTGTGTCCAGGGGTGTGCGCACACATGTGTGTGTGTGTGCGCGCGCGCATGCAAGTGTGTGTTGGAGCAAAAACCTTGCTGTTGTGACAATAGAAAGGCAAAGTTCAAAAGTCTCATCAGAGTTCAATGTCATCTTAGGAAAGGTGCAAAGAGAGAGACAGACACGCAGGCTACACCAAAAAATGTGACCCCAAGTGTTCAAGGCAAGCGCCAAAGGACTGGAAGATAATCAGAAGACAGAAATAAACAGGCAGGAACATTTCAAGAGAAAGAGACTTGCCAGCAGGATTGATTTGAATACTGTGCCTGGAGATTTATTCGTCCTTATTGTCATACAAAGCAATGCCCTCCCCCACCCCATCTCTCCCACCCCCTACAGTGTAGGCCCCAGGATAAAAACCTCTTTGACCGTGGCCGCGCCTGTGTCTTCGAAGAGGCTAAAAATGGATGCGAAGTATGGGAGAAATGAACTTCTGCGGTTTTCAAAAAACGATTCAGAATAGATGAGCCAACCCCTTTACATGTTCAGAAGAAAGAGGGAACAATTTTGTGAAATGCGAGGCAGTGCAAAGTGAATGTTAAATAGTTTTTATCCACAAAAAAAAAAATAGACTTATTCAAATGCATGTCTTGCTTCTCTTTAACTAAAGTGAAATTTCTTAAATCCAGCTGTAGTCTTATGGGCGGGGTGGGGTGGGGGTGCGCCACGGAAACACACAGTCCCTGTGTCGCTTTAAAAGCAGAGGCACACGCTATTGATTTTTTTTTTAAATACAAATTTGGCAGATTTCACATGATCCATTACATTTCTCAGGACGGTTAAGATGCAGCTTGCATGATTTATTCAGAATAAGGTCCATTTTTAGCTATATTTAAGTCTCCTATTTGTTATTTAACATGTGTTTAATGTTTTCTGTCCCCGCTGTGCACAGCTGCAGGCTGCTATTTTTTGGCAATTTTTGTGACTGGGAAGTGATTTGTGTCTTTGCATCTCACCTTTCTATTCTATGGCCTGCTGTTTTGATTTTTTTTTTTTTCCTAAACTTGGAGAAATCAGTTACTCTGTGTCGTGACCTCTGCTTCACTTTGCTGGGCAAACAGGGAGGCAGAAAGGGACAACCACCCAAGACAAGAAGAGATTTTAGAAAAGACTTCGCTGCCAGGTGGGGTGAGATGGAATGCGGGGAGTTTGTGTTGAAACAGCAAAGTCGTCCCAGCTCAGCCCCTCTTCAGAACGGATTGAAGTTGGATATTTGGGGGGAAAAAAAAAATCTATCCTCCAGCAGGAATGTCTGTGATGGCTTCATTTTGGGACAACGTGATTCTGGATGACTTAGCCTGGTGGAACCAACATGGGATGCGTGACCTTTGCAGGGGAGAAGGCAGACGCTTCATAAAAAAATCACATGCCATGGTTCAGGGGACACGATCCCCACCTCCCACAGAGCACTTGCTAGGGTCACTGCCTGTCTGGAACCACGGGTCCCTTAAGATGGCAGGCTCGAGCCTCAAGGATGGCTGTGCAGGGCCAAGCCTACACACTCCTGCCATCATGGAGTTTCTTCACTTCCCATCCGCAACCCCTGCCCTGCCAGACACCAGAAGTCCGCCCCTGCCAGACACCGGAAGTCCGCCCCTGACAGACAATGGAAGTCCGCCCTTGACAGGCACCGGAAGTCAGCCCCTGACACAAGCCCAAGGGCTGACACGTGGGCGTCTGGACGGCTCACTCTGGATCAATCACAGAGAAGGCCAAAGTCTGTAAGTGTTTATCTGATTCAGGCAAACACGATGATGGCACCGAGGGGCTCGGTGATTTATTTTTCGAAAGCCTAAAGGAACCTGCTTAATATTGCTTGACATATGCTAACCTTCCTTTTATAGGGTCTGCAATGGAAAGCCACGTTGCCGTAGTTTCATCCTGGCCTCTTACTTATCTAAAACACACTCTCTGACTGTGCGCTGAAAATTGAATCTTTTCCTCACAATCTTACTGACATGAAAAATATATAATACAGTAAATGATTAATGCAGTTATAAACTATACCTGAGATAAGATTTAAGTATTCATATTTCTATCATGTTAATACAACACGATAAACCCATGAAGCAAACTTGACCGGGGCATTTGTTATTCTGTCCAGTGTTCAATTATTCTTTGTCCAAATACAATTTAGGGGCTTGCTGTAATGCAGTCGCTGGGTGCAACATATTATGTGCTTCTGAGAGATAATAAGCTACGTCGATGGTCAACCAGGGAAGCTTTGCTTGGAAAGCCAGGAAATACACAGCTGGTCAGCCCGAGCCCCGGACCAAAGAACAGTTCTAGAAAGATCATTTGCACCCTCATGCTCATTCCAGGCGCCCTTTCTCTTTTATAAGAAAGTCTCCTCTTAGAGGGAAACTTATTTACCATAACCAAAAGGAAGCTTCACAGTAAGTGAAACTGCTTAAAAGCTACCTTCCTGAGTGCTGAAGATGGTTTTTTTCTTTTCTTTTTTTTTAATCTGTGACTATAGAGAAGCCATTCTTTGTGGGCTCTAAATGGCCCCCATTCCTTCGTTGTGCAAATCGCTCACACACGCCAATGCGCCTTTTACCACCCACCTCATTATTTTTATACTTCTGATGATGTCGATTTTGATTTTCAAATGCCAGCCATTTATAGCCGATCCTCAGGCGTGTGCACACACACACATTAAGTGATTCACAAACTCTGCCATTAGCCAGGCTTTGGGGACTGCTCGCCAAGTTGAAGAAAGGCAGGCTAGCTCAGCGGCCCTACACCTGTCCTGGTAGTCCCAGGTCTGTGCCTTTTTGACTAGGAGCCCTTACAGAAGTCATCGCTTCTCTAGCAGACCACATTCCCTGACTCTGAAGGCGGAATAATGCTTTGTGGGCATTAGGCTTGATATGCAACCACTAGAAGTATGTTCTCAGTAAATGTTAATAATTACTCTGTCATCGTTATTTTGGTCTTGTAGAAGGGAGCTGGCATGGGACAACAGGCTCACTGTCAACATGGATCTGCCCAAACTGGACAGGGGTGCTTGGTTGCTCCATTTTTCTCTTTGACTTTAGCAATGGCTGCTTTTGGCATTCGGATGCCAGTGTCTGGGAATAGTCACACCTCAAAGCTCCTAGTGAGCAGGCACAGGCAGGTAATGATTAGCAGGAGGCAAACTCAGCATTCAGCACAGGTGGCACTCAGTATGGACTTGAAGTCTAAGCTACGGAAGTGTTGGGAAGACAAATAGGTGTGATGTGGTGTGTCTGCAACACTACTGGACAGGTTTACGTACAGAACCAGTCAGCCAATTTTGCTTATGACCCAAGTTTAGCAAAGCAAAGTATTGACCGAGAGATCCCTGGAGTAAGTGCTCCATGTTCTTCGAGAGGCCAAAATCGATGCTCTGGGGATGGGAGAACTTGATGTTCCTTGGGGTTGTCTCCAAAGCCCAGCCCTCTTGGGGTGGGGCTTGAGGAAGCCAGCCATAGATTTACCACACAGTGGACAGGTGGTAATGGGGAAGAGACCTCTGTGCTTGCGGGGGGCAGAATGAGATGGACCTGTGGAGTGACCCTGGGCCACCTGATAAAAGCAAGATGGCAGCCAGAATCCTCTGGTCTAGGGGCATATGAAAAGTGTAGGCTTCAAAGTCAAGGTTATTTGCCACACAGAGTCAAGCCCTTGAGGCTGGACTGTGATTACCTTTGGTGGGGATCTGGGGTGGGGCTTGGGGGCAGGTCTTCCACATCACCATATAGAAATGGACATATTAATACATACTTACCCTATAGAAATGGAGGAATTAATACCTGTCCTGCAGAGCTTATGCAATCAGGTATTTTCACAACTGTCTTTCTGGGAAATAAACAGCTTTATGCAGAGTCTGGTCCATGATAGATGTTCAATGAATACTAACTTCTGTGAAAGCACAATTCCTCTCCCACAGTTGTGGGATCAGAGATGTTGAGTTTGGAAGTAGTGTAGTGAGGAGGGTCTTAAAGGGGAAGAGCCGAGAGACCTCTGCGGTCAAGGTCAGCCCTTTGCAGCCACTCAGGGTTCCATCTACCCAGGCAACCTGGACACCTCTCTTAGTCTGAGTGTCTCCCTTCTTTGCCCAGACCCAGGAAGGATCAGGTCTGTGGTTTCTTTCTGTGAGCCTGTTCGGCTGTTCTCACAGCAGGGGTGGACTTTGGCTGTGCCTCTGGCTTAAACGAGAGCATCCTCTGCCCTCCAAAATTCCCCCCACCTGTTCCCTGATTTTGAAGACTCTTTGGCAAGGACAAGTGTGCTTTGCTCCACAATGAGATACTTAAGAAATGATACCTGTTTGGGAAAAGGTTTATTCACCAAATCTAAAAGCAGATTTTTCCTTAGAATGCTTTTAGTTAGGGAAAAGATGAAAGATGCCGAATCCTTGGCATCAACAAATACTTGTCAAATATTTGACAAATATCCTGTGAAGATGACACAGGAGTTGTGGGTGTCTGGCAAAGAAGGGTACCCCAGATCCTGAAAATCAGCTTCCCAGAGGCTCTTAAATTTCCTCTTGGCCTCCAGCACTTGAAGAGGGTGCAGCCTGAGACCAGCCATCCCACAGATGTTGGCCGAACTGAATGGGCAACACAGAGATTCTGGCATGGGCTAGTCCAGCTTGCTGGCTTCAAAGCTTGTCTCGGGTCTTGATGCCCCTCAGATTACTCCCTATCCTTGGACCCCTTGGCTCTGGCTGCAAGGGAAGGTCCAGGCATTGACTCTGTCCCCTTCTAGGGCCACTGCTTCTGTGAAACCACTCGAATCACCTCATGGAAAGAAGCCACACATCTGTTCTGTCCCGGGTCTGGGCAAAACAGGGAAAACCCCAGACCAAGAGTAATGTCCAGGTTGCCAGCTTGGATGGAATAGTGAGTGACCAGACAAGGACTGGCCTTGACCCCTAAAGTCTTTCAGCTTTCCTCCCCTTGAGGACCCTCCTTAATACTCAACAGTCAAAGATCAGGCCAAGAGCATCGTTTCCAAAGTAAAAGTTTCTGATCCTACAATCGCTGTTCTCATATCATCTGCCTTGGTTCAAGACCTGCCTCTTTTCTGTTGGTTCCTGTAACTTTCAATGCATCCCCCACCTCAGGACCCCAGTGAACGACTTTTGAGCCCAAATATCACACTCCCCATGGTAACCCAATGGACATGGGCCAGGACCACTCTCCAAAGGCCATCTGAACAGACCTCTTTCTCTCCTTCCCTCATTTTAAACATAATATCCATTAATATAAAGAGAACAGATTTCATGTATTTCCTAGATAACCTTCCCTCATTTTATAACAAACACTTAGCCCAATGAGACTATGTTAACAAATAACATGGATGAAAAATGTCTTGTGACTCACCTCGCATGGCTTGTCCAGGACTGTCCCAGATAGCACTGGAAGCTCGGTGTTCCTGGAAATCCCTCAGCCCTGGGAAATCCCTAATGAATGGTTATTCAGCCCACACAGGGATACCACTTCTTACAGTTTGCTCTATGACAGTCCCCATAGATGTCTGGTTGTTCAGCCCACACAGGGATACTTCTTCTTAAAGTTTGTTCTAAGACTATCCCCATAGTTGTCTACTCACATGCCACTTGCAAAATTTTGTCAAGACATTACTTAAAATACAAAAACATTGAACATTGGTTAAGTGTCCAACGAGGAGACAGCCAAGAACAGTTATCCCTGCCATGTTGAGGCTACCTGGCTGCTATGACCAAGAACTGTGGCAGGCACTTGTGGGGAGGTGACAGAGATGGGAAGGTGTGTGTGTGTGCCACTTCAGTATAAATAATGCAGACTTCCGTACACATATGTACATTCCACAAGGCAGAACATTCATGGAATTAGAATGCCAGAGTCAACCAGTGAATTAAATCATGACTTTGCCATTTACTAACCATGCAGTATGGGGTAAATTACTGAATTCTACCATTCTCTGGTTTCTGTAAATGTGGAAAACAACTGCATCTACTTTATCTAGCAGTAAGGAGCTAAGATAGCTCAAGAGTTCAGATAGATAAAGTACTTGGGACACAGGCTAGCAGAGAAGACATTCAATAAAAATGGTTGCTATGGCTCCTGCTGGTGGTGATGGTAGTGGAGAGGGGAATGGTTGCTGTGCCTGTGCCCAGCTCCCAGCTTGAGGCTAAGCTCTTGGTGTGTCTTTTGTCCTCATGGATGACACATTTGTCTGCCAGAATCTGACCTCTGTCGACAGTCACTAGCATCAGACATCGTAGGACAGAGATGCTCACTCACCTTTAGACCCTTGGTTAGGGGGGCCAGCATTGTGGCATAGCACCTGAAATGAATGGAAAATTTTCTCTCTCTCTCTCCCCCTGCCCCTCTGGCAATGTAATGAAAGGTCATAGGAACTGCTGGGTTCCTAGGAACAGGACAAGCACTATCACAGTTAGAAGAGGGCTGGGTGCTTAATTCACAAAGGACCTTCATTCAGGTGGTGCACACCTAGCTACTACAGCTTCCAGCTGTCTTTCCGGAGAAGATATTTCTCTTCAAAGGCTCCATGACTGAATTCAGGGGAAGAGGGGCTATTCGCAAGTTAAATGAAACAGTAGATGTAGGCCAAGCCCAATCTTCTTTGATGTGCTTCAAAGGTAGGTTGTCAATCATCAAAATGTTTGAAGATATCACAATCGAGATCACAAATGTGGGTTTCAAAAAGGCAGAATTTCCTCCTGACCCTGAGATTAGTGCACGTGGCCAGGAGTAGCTGATCCTGAAGAAAGCTCAGATTTCCATCCCAATCACCATATTTTAGAACAAATTGGGATGAAATTGGATGGATACCTGAAAATTCGATTGCTGTACAAAAACATTTTTCCTGTTGACTTAATATAGCACCATCCCAGTCCTAAAATAAAGAAGCTATGGTGTTTCTTAATGCTAATACTGCCATTATATTTGGGCAACAAGATGTGTGTGTGTGTGTGTCCTACTGTATTAGGAGAACACTTTAACAAGTTCAAAGAAATGGCATGCAGAGTAACTATATTTTGGTACAAACCAATTTTGAAATCCAAGCATATAGGGGATCTTGAAAAAGTTCATAGAAAAATGCATATTATGAAAACACTAAGCGTGGATTTCAAAATTTGCATCAAACTAAACTTATTTCTTCATTCTGTTTTTCCATGAGTTTTTGAAGTCCTCTCATATATTATATTATATTATATTACCTATTTGTTAATTATACAGATTATACTATTACTGTGTGTGTGTGTGTGTGAGAAATGGTTTATACAAAAATAATGACAATCCTATTTGGGCTATGGGATTATAGATGTCATCAAATTTTTTCTCGTCTCTTTCACTTGAACTTTCTACATTATCCTGGATGACAATGCCTTAATTTGAGTCATAAGAAAACTCAGGGAGAAGAATGCAAAACTATCTGATGCCAAACCTATGCAGTCCAAAGCTGTCTGCTGTCTAGATTCTCTGCTCAGCCCAACTTGCACATTCACAAAGCACCATTCCTGTTACATGCGTGCAGTCATGTTTCATCCAAATTGCACCTGGAGTCACATCCCTGGACACTGGGCTGTCAGGGGTTTGTACGGGTGCTTCTCAATTCTCGGGGATGGGCTACCTATTGAGCCGTAGGTAGTGCCTGCATTTTGTTACCCGTGGTGACAGCTGCCAATGCGTGAGTGAATGTGAAATGTCAAGTTCTCTGGCACCATTCCTGGAAGAAGCTGTAATTTACTGGCTCCGTCATGTCACTCTCTGAAGTATTGCCTGGGAGACAGGCTATGACCCACCCCGGAACTTGGCTGAGCTTTCTTTGGGGTCCTTTGAAGACCATGTTCCCATTGAGGGTCCTTTGGTGGAATCTCCCTGCCCATTCTATTCTTGATCCAAATTTCTCCTGGGAACACGAGTGGGGTCTCTGGCATCTTCCTGTTTTTTTTTTTTTTTCCTGTCTGTATTTCTGGGTGAAATCCCACGGAGGCACAACTTGTGGTGCGGGGGATGCTATGCTCCCCATCCTATTTTAAACCGTGATAAGGTAGCAGGAGCCTTCAACCATCAGGGAGGCACAGACAACTAGGAGTGGCAGGAGACAGCGGGGCTGACTCCAAGAAGGCTTTGGTATTTGCAGAAGGCCTCCGTGAAGAAGCTTGCCAGTTCCTTTCCCATGTTTTATTTTTTAATACCAATGCAGTCAACCAAGCTAACCCAAGGCAGTATGTGGATCACTTTTTTTAATTGCTGCAAATGAAATGCATAATTAAATGCCATAAATTAAAACATGACAGTGGGATGATTCCACTACATCTGATCAAACAAAAGGACTCGCTCCGAAATGCAGAGAAAGCCAGCCTCCTTTCATGGAGAAACTTATCGACCTCAGGTGAGGGCATCATGCATGCACTCCCCTGAAACCCTGGAGCTGGGAGAGGCCTCAGTGCCAGCGCCTGCAGGAATAGTGACAAGCTGAACGCCCTGTGCTTCCTGGGGTCTGAGACACACGAGTGGGAAACGTTGTGTACCACAAATACCCTCTTCCCGAGCTGAGATGCGCCCAAGGGAGACAAACATGACTGGTCAGCGTAGTCAGACAGCTTGTCCATGAAAATGAAGAAGAACAGACGGGTGGGAGACGCTGGGAATCCAGAATCTAAACCCAGACCGGCGGACACCAGAGTGGGATCTATTCCACGTGGTACACCTCCACACTGAATAACTGGCTATGCCGAAAATGTTCAGACTCGTCTCATTAGTAAACACAATCAGAAGCACTTTCAGCTCCAGCCTCTCCCCTAGACACCAAATTCAGATTCTACTGATTATGTGTAGATTCTTCATCTTCGGATGCATCACTATGACCTTAGGCAATGGAGCCACGACCAAACCCCATTCATTGGTTTCTGGCAGGAGAAGGAAGCTATAGCATGTTTCCTGAACATTCTGTGCTAGCACACGGCCAGCCCATAGTCATCTGTGGCTACCAGTCAGCCCCCAACACCAGCACACTCCAAGTCCATGGTCACAGGAGGCACTCGGTAAACTGAGTCTCCTCCCTTTCGCCAGCCTGCTTCTGGTGTCTCCTCTCTGCAATTGGCCTCTTCTATGCCGCTACCAAAGGTGTCTTTGTAAACCTGGGCTGCACATGGTGCCCTCTTTCTTGGAAATGCTTACTCACCGTCCGTCCCACTTTGGATCTGACACCCAGTCATGACAGAAAACTTGGCTTTGGAAGGCAGAAATTCGGAGTAGCAGTTAAGTTGCTGGAGATGCCTCTAGTCCCATCTTGAAATGCCTAGGTTGGAGTCCCAGCTCCACTTCGGAGTCCAGCTTCCCGCGAATGTGCACCCCGGGAGGCAGCCAGTGATGGCTCCCAAGTACTCGGGTCCCTGCCAGCCCATGTGGGAGATTTGGTTGGATTTCTGGGCTCCTGGCTTCAGCCCTACCCAGTCCCTGGCCATTGCAGGCGTTAGGGAAGGGAACCAGCACGTGGGAATGCATCTCTGCTCTCTTCTTCTCTGCCTCGCTGTAGCTCCCCATCTCTCTCAACAAGGAAAATAAATTCAAAATAGAAAAGAAAACCTGTCCTTGAAAGGGCCTCACTAGGCAAAGACATGAAAGAGGTGGCCAGGCCTTTCCCCACCATTCTACACCTAAAGGAGCCCGGTTCTTCCCAGCCTCAGCTCTGGGCAGCAGCCTGCCCCACCTCCACGGGCGCTGTCCAAGCCCAGGAATTTCCGCTCCAGAGGAGAGCCACCCTCGGCGCTGGGCTCCTCCTGTCTAGGTACGCAGTGACACTGAACTCCTTGAGGGCAGGGAGCATTTTTAACCTGCGCTTGCATCTGGCTGTCACCTGACACGTCAGTCCTGGAGAGTCAAGGAGAAATGTCTATGAGATACGCAAAGCCCCGAAACAAGGCTGCAGGCGATCCCGACCGGAAAGCCTTGTCATTGCCAAGAGTCTTGCTGAGGACCCCAGGTTATGTCCCGAAACGCAAGCCAAGTCCACGGGTATCGGCCTTTGGCTCCTCCCCACTCACCTAGTCCCAGACAGTCTTCCAGAAACATGCAGCTGTCAGTCTGGGGCTCTGTCAATCACATGCCTTTCGCAAAGGCTCAAATTCATTAGGAGGGTAAAACAGCCTTAAAGAAAATGTTGTCAGAAAGAATCCATCAATTTAAACATTTAAAAGTAAAATGTGCGTCAGGCAGTCTCCACGCCAGGGCCTCCCTAGGCAGGGCGCTCCCTTCCTGGTGGCCAGCCCAGCCCTGGGGCTCCAGATTGCTCCCCAGGCCTGGCCGCTCCTTGGGGGGGAGGGGGGGAAGCTGGGAGACGCTGAGGCCCAGTGAGAATTGGCTCTGTCATTTTTGCGTGGCTGCGTGTCTCACGTTTCTATAAAGGGATGACAGTGTCGCAGGTCTTCGTGAGTCAGGGTACAGTAAAATGATCGCTTGGTCTTGTTTCCTGGCTGGCGATGGGGTGGCTCTGCCTTTGTGATGAAGGCAGAGGGAAAAGAGAGAGCAAGGGAGAAAAGGAAGCAGGAGGGAGGGAGAAGGGGGGGAGGCAGGGGACAGGACCTTGGCCACGTGCATTTCGGTGGCTTTGTTGGGGGCCCCACTTTGTACCATTGCTCTGCCCTGTGATTCTCCAAGCCAGTTATCATTATCTTCAATTTTTTTTGAGGTTTGGAGATGCTACTAACTTGCTTTCAGACTTGCCACTGGACTGAAGGCACAGCCAGTAGTCCCTCTTTTGTGCTATTTTTTGAAAATACAAGCAAGAAAACAGAGACCGTTAAACAGAAATAGAAATACTTTCTTCTTTCGTGGGAGCATGTTTCCAGATACAATGGAGCAATAACAGACCACGCTGGAGATCACGTGTGGGGGTGAGGGTGAGGCTGGGAGGGGGCCGGTGGGATGCTAGGGGCTGTGGATTCTGCCTGACGCTCTTCTAGCTGGGCTAACACACCCAGAGTCGCTGGCTGGCTCTTCTTGGGAGATAGTCAATAAAAATAAAAGCAAATCACATGGTGTTTGAGGTGAAAGGACACTTTCTTGAGATTTCAGAGCAAAACCCAACCAATGGAGTGAAGAAATGCTAAGTGGCTTCTTCTGATGCCGGTCTCTTGGGAACTCAAATCCTCACACGGTCACAAACCCGACAGCTGCCTACATGGGGAATTTCAAGAGCTTTAGAGTTCTGTTCTGTTTCCCTAAATCTCTGAACTCCCTTAAGCTTCTCCCACGCTAGCCAGAAATTCCACCACTGGATAGGACTGGGGCCTGGGCCTGGGACTTGTGTCCCCATGGAAACCCCGTCAGGAACAAATGACCTGCATATTGTCAACCACCCACTCCTCAGTGTCAGCGCATGGCTCCAAGTGGGAAAGCAGGCCCAGGTCGGGGGTATGGACACAGAGAGGGAAGGGGAGGGGAGGGCAGCTGAGGAGAGGGGAGGGGAGGGGAGGGAGGGAGAGGAGGAAGAGAGAGACTGTGGCAACAGAGGGCCCTGGAATAGGGAAGGGGAGACCTGAAATCTGATCTGACACCCACCCCTTCTCTTCTCAATAAAATGAATGACAGCCTGCTCTGTGGCTCACTTGGCTAATCCTCCGCCTGTGACGCCAGCACCCCAGGTTCTAGTCCCTGTTGGGGCACTGGATTCCAGTCCAGCGCTCTGCTGTGGCCTGGGAAGGCAGTGGAGGATGGCCCAACTGCTTGGGCCCTGCACCAGCGTGGGAGACCAGGAGGAAACAGCTGGCTCCTGGCTTCGGATCGGCATAGCTCCGGCCGTAGCAGCCATTTGGGGAGTGACCCAAAGGAAAAAGGAAGACCTTTCTCTCTGTCTCTCTCTGTCTCTTACTAACTCTGCCTGTAAAAAATAAATAAATAAATAAATAAAATGAATGACTTTCCCCTTGGTCTTACCAAGAGACACCCCAAGGTAGCTCCCTCACAAGTCACCTTCAGGGACTAAGAGAGAAGAAAAAGTTGTCCACAGAGAGACAGCCCAGGCCTGGGCGTGCCCTCCTGCCCCTGGTGCTGCCCAAGTCCTGTGGCACTGCGGGAAGCCAGGGGGACTCTGGGCCGTTGAGGTTGCTCTCACCTCTCTTCTGCTCTCCCCGGGACGCGGCACAAGCTCTGATTGTTTTCAGAATGTGCAGGGGGCAGGAGCAGGGAAAGCAGGGACAGTCAAATATCTGGCTAGCATTTGAATCTAAAATGTATTGTTTATTTATTTGAATAAAGGCAGAGAGACAGAGATCTTACATCCACAGGCTGACTCCCTAAAGGCTCACAACACCTGGGCAGAGCAAAGCCAGGAGTCTGGAATGCAGTGTGGTCTCCCTGTGGATGGCAGGAAGCTAGCATTGGCAGGAAACTGGAGTCAAGCGTGGAACCAGGACCTGAATCTAGGTGCACTGGTAGGCATACGATCCTCTCTTGGAACATCTGAACCTTTCAAATACCTGCTCCCTTAAATCCAAAATTAAAGTTACATATTCACTCATTTTATTAAAAAAAAAAAAGGCCACAATGGCTAAAATCCCCTTGACTGTCTTGTACATGAATGCACACCCACCCACCCACACACACCGCACAGCTCATATTTGCAAGGCACTCAATTCTCTGCTAAGTATCCTGGGGGCTCGGAATTGAAAAGAAACTTAAGTTATGTAAACGTTATTCACGCCCCATATAAAGATAGGGGTCCCCGCCAACTAGCCACTTACTCTATGCTTGATCTCTTTGAATAATAGGGAGCTCAGTACGTCCAGATGCCGCACGGCTCCTGTTTAGACAGCCGGCTGTCAGACTGTGACTTAACATGAAGATGAACTTTCCGTTCCCCTGTTTACTGAATTCTTCTGACACTGCAGCGCTGGGCCAAGCCCTGCACATGTATTATCTCTGTCAATTATGTCACCAGTCGTATGAGATGGGCTTGTACAGAGGGGACATTGAGGCTTGCAGAGACAACTTGCTGCAGTTAGGCGGTCAGATTGTGATTCTAAGTCTGACGAGTTCCAAATTCTCACTCCTGAGCAGTGCACCTGGGCTTCTAGCTCTTCCTCTGCCTTCGTGGTAGGGTGGGGCTAATTCCTCTTGCCACGGAAAGCTCAGGAGGTAGAAAGATGGGGAGAACACCCGTTCTCACCCTGTCTCTTCTCCCTCCCTATGGCATCAGCTTTTCCAGAATAAATACCAATGTCTCACACCCAAAACCCAGTAAGCTCTTCCTAGGCACGGAAGACCTCAGTGGATATCGCTGTTGGCTTACTCAACACCACTCATGCATTTTCTACGGTGGTTACTTCCTGCCTATGCGGTCCTGGGGAGCAAGCAGGGAACCAGCACGTCGCAAGGGACTGAGGTGCAATTTCCAAACAGGTGGCCTTTTCCCACTGGGCCTGGAACAGGGCCCTTGGCACGTGGCCTTGGGCACATACACCGAATCCAGCTCTTACAGGGTATGCTACCTCCTGCCAACGATCCCCTGAAGTCCTTAAGGAAGACTTTATTCATCTCTGTTCTAACAACACCTAGCATGGCTCAGGTCTTCAGCAGAAGCTCAGCGACTCTGTGAAAGGCAAGGAGGAAAAAGATTGACTGGAAAAGAAAAATGGTTCGACTTCTACAAGAGGAAATCCACCCAGGCAACGGTACTTCAAAATGTCATAGAACAATGAAATTAAAAACAAGTTTATTTTTTGCTACTATAGCATTCTGAAGTCCACACATGGTTTTGTCATAATTCACATTTTCCATGAAGTTCCTCAAGGTCCCTCACATGCATAGATTTAAATTTTTTTTGCCCCAAAATAAATTTCAGTTTTAATTCCACTTTGCATGAACTCTCTGAAGTACACACAGATAGCTAAGGTTACTTTGGTAGGAGGTAGGAAAAGGATGTAATTATTACCCAGTCATAGAGGTAAGCTGGTAGCTTTCTACTGTTCAGGAACTTTCTTTTGGTTCTTACTGGAGAGGTGAATCAGGGGTCCAAAGTGTAGTGTTTTTATCTGACTGGTCTGAAAGTCCAAATTAGCTGCCAGATTTTTTCTGGAAAAAGTTTTAAAAGAAAAAATTGGAATTTCCAAGCTTCCTTTGAAAGGCTCACAGATCGAGCCGGCCATTTTCTCCCCAGCGAAACTGCCTGCAGCTGATGGCGGCTGCCCCTTGAGAGGGAGCCCCCAGCCTCAAGTTCATGGTGGCCCGCCCCCAGCTGGCCTTCAGCACTCCGTGTGAGTCCTGACTGCCCCGGAGCTGTCTGCATTTACATCTCTGTACACTGTCTTAACACTGAGTCAAAGCAGAACACCCTCATTGGTTCCTTTCAGCCCAGGGATTCTTACAGGAGGCTTCCAGCTCTGGAATCCCACAATTCCACGTCTTGTCCTTAGGGTGCCTGGGGTCACCAGCGCAGAGTCAGGTCAGGAAGACCTTGAATGACAGCGACTCCCTCCACCCCCACACTGGTTCATCTGCTCCATCATTGAACACTAGTCTTTGAGACAAGAGTTTTTTATTTTTTAAATAAATCATGGCACATCCAATATGGTTTTGCTCTGAGAGTTTTTGAGACTTCCTCAAGGCCAACCTCCTAGTGAGGCGCCAGATGACAATAACAAAAGCGTGGCACCATGGTCCCCCAGTGCCCCAGACCCCGCTCGCCCTTGGCAGTACCATGTGCACCTGACCAAACCATCTTGCATTTTCAAACACCCACACTCCCTACTCCCTTGGGGGGGGTTAGTTTGCAGCAACTTCTGGCAATAAATGACCACGTCTCCATGGCCAGGTCATAGTGGTGAAACTCCACGTCGCAGCAGGCAGGCACCTGCCCCACCTCGGCAGACAGGGGTACCTGCCTGAGGGTCCACCCTGGAGGTGAGCAGGCACTCCCTGGAGCTCTTCCCAGGTGCTGAGGTGCCCGGGTCCACCCTGTGTCTTGATGCTGCTGAACTGCTTGCAAGACGCTTTCTCTGAGCGTCCTTTCGTGGAGCAGAGGGGGTGCGTCAGGGAAAGCTTTTATGTGGCTGCTGCGTTTCCAAATGTTCCTCTCTGATTGACAGCTCTGCATTCAGCTTCCCATTATGGCACCTGCAGATAATGAGATATCTTGAAACCGGAATTTCCAGCGCCTGAGCCTGCCAGGAATATTATCGTCAGTGTTCTAGCAAGCCATTCCCGCTGCACACATGACCTCTACAAATTTGAAATGTCAAAACACAGCCAGGAGCTGAAACCCAGGCCACTACAGCCCAAGTGGCTATTGGCTCTTGATCGTACAGGAAGGAGGCCTTTATCTTGGGAGAATTATGGATTACCAGAAAATAGTGATCTTTTCATTAACCTATATGTATTTAGAATGTAGATAATGTCTGTCTTTTATCATTCTCTCAGCCTGTGTGTGAGGAGACCCGGTGAACGGAGGGCTCTCATTTCCCCCAGTGAATTGGGACCTATTTGGGAGCTAATTCAAACCCATCACATTTCTTTGTCTTCAGTGCCAAGCTGGAACCTGACTGTTGTAAGCCACTGAGGGCACGTTCCCAGAGCGGCTAATGATGGAGGACATGTGTGCCTCAAACTGGGATTTTTATCTTCTAGTTGTTCTGTTTCCTCTCCACTTGGGTTAGAAGCTCAGAGCTGGTTATGAACCACCACCACCACCCCACCTTCTACTCCATGGAGCTTGGAGTCTGTGTCATTCACTGGGTTAAAGGTGAATCAGGCATTCCAGGAATTTGCAGGGTGCAGGGAATGGCATGGGGTTGGGGGTTCTGAACACAGGACTCAACGTTAAGGGTGAGCGGTTCAGCAGAAGCGGGAGAAGGATGCTCTCAGATCCTTGCTCTCTGAGCTGAGCTTCACAAGGTAGGTGAAATGACTTTTCCCAAACATGAACTGATGGCAGGAAAGATCCCAGTTGGGCAGATGTCACGTGGCTGTAGAGTTGCATGAACAACAGCCTTCGGTCAATAGGTGCATGGAGCATTCAGGCGATCATGGGCACTCAGGCGGGCTTGGATCACAGAGCATCCATCTGGCCACAAGGGGAGGCCAGGCTCGAGAGAACAGTGAAAGCCCTCACCTCACACCACAGCCAGAAGGGCCGGGCTTATCCCCTAAAGTCTATAGTTAGAGCTCCTTCTAGCTGTCCCCTTCTCCCTGCTTTCCATATTGCAATACATCAGTCCTCTGTACTCTCTGGGCATTCTGAGGCTGACCCTGCAGCTCAGACCCCTAAGCTTGGGAGCCAGGTTAGGTCACCTGCAATAGAGCATCATCCCTCCTCCCAGTAATGGGTTCTGGTGGAGCCTTGAATCCAAACTGGGTCAATGAAAAGCAGCCCTGTGGTTTAATGTGGTGCCCTCACGAATAGGGGGTTCTATTGCCACTGGAATTGCTAAGCAGGCAAATTGTAAGCTTGGGTACCTTGATACCACTTGGAGAAAGTCTACCTAGGGCTGTGCCCACACAAAAGAAGACAGCATAGAGAGAGAGAGAAAGACAGAGTTCCTATGGCACAATTCAGCTCCTGACTTTAGCCGTTCTCGACACCAATGTCCCCTCCCTTACAGTTTCACAGAGGGAGATAATACATGTTCACCTGTTAGATTAAAGAAGTTTGAGTTGAACTTCCATCTCTTGAAATTCCAAAGAATCACAACTTCCCCAACGGCATGCATTGGTTGGGTGAATACAGGTTGAGTATCCCTTATCTGAAATGTTCAGGCTCTGAAGTATTTTGGAGTTCAGATTTTTCCAGTTTTGGAACCTTTCCACGTGCATAATGGTACATCTTAAATATGAGATCTAAATACAGGAAATTCATTTATGTTTCCTATGTACCTTCTACAAATAGGCTGAAGGTAATTTTATATATTTTTAATAATTTTGTGGATGAAACTAAGCTTCACGGTGTAGAATCTCCCGCTTGTGGAGGCATGTTGGCACTCAAACAGGTGCAGGCTTGGGAGCATTTTGTACTTGATGTTCAGCCGTAGTTCTATTCTCTCCATTGTGAGTTTGGGAGAAACACCTTGGTTAAATGACAGGGAATGGGACCAAGCTTCACACAGCGGGCCTAGCTGTGCCGGCAGAACTTCCAGGTACCTCGCCACCTCCCTGCTTGCCTGGTCTCTCCCTAAGAGCCCAGGGTCCTGTTGACAGGTGCAAAGACACCTCTGCCACCCCCAAAGTGCGAATCTTGCACTAGCTGCAGGGACTTCCAACCCACTGGCTACCAAAAGAGAAAACTCAAATGAGCTGCTCCAAGGGAAGCTATGCTGTACAAGAGATTTTTGCTGAAAAGTTGAGTATCCCACCAAAGCCTCAGCCTAACTAAACATATCCTTGTGACATATCCTCTGGGGGTGACTCAGAAGGTGGAGACTTATCTTGGGGGGGTGCCCAAGTAGCACCAAGGTCCAACCCTTGGGAGTCATTGGCCTCCAGCTGAGGTTCAGTGGGACCTCTTCCTCCTTCCTCCTGGAGAATTTGTCTCCGTCAGGAGTGGACAGTGGTCTTCCTGCTCATCAGGAAGGCTGAAGTGGCTGGGTGCCTGCCCTCCTCCTGCGGCACCAGGGCAACTGGGCTCTTCTCAGCCCCAGAAGGTGATTTTGGCCACAAGGCTTCTGTCCTGTTCAGCCAAGGGGATTCAGCATCGGTCAGGGAGGATAAACCTGTGACCATGTAAGATTGGAAAACTGTGTTTCAGGGCATCAGAACACCAGCCTCCCCCCGCCCCCCACAGATATACAGGCACTCTCTTGCAGAAAAACACCCAGATACACACACACATCTACATATACAAACGCATGCATATATATACTCACACATGGATACACACACTCACATGCAGAAACACACACAGACCTACACACGGGTGCACACAGTTACACACACATACAGAGATGCTCACATGCATGAAATCAGACACAGATGAATATACATATATACACAGAGACACATACCTCACATGCAGAAAAACACACAAAAAACACAGGCACACACATACAGATATAGACACACAGATGCACACGCATCCACATAAACACACAGTGCTTTTTAAAGACACCAGAGTCCACTCAACTCATTCCCCCAAGTCAGGCAGGCCTAACAATGGCGGGGCTGCTCCCCGCCAAGGAACTTTATCCCAGGATCCTTGGAAGTCGGGGTTTTTGTTTCCCCTTTTTCTTTCTCTCCCTACAGCATCTGAGGACAAAGAGACACTTGCAGAAGGCGGAAGAGCACGGTCTGTGACAGGCGTCTGTGACGCACCATGTCCTGCGCGCTTCCTTCCCCTCCAACCCCGCCCAGGTAGCGGAGGCCCCACACAGCCCGTGACCCCGGCAGTGCGGGTCCAGGTGGCTGTGCGCGCGCATGCGCAGGGCCGGGGCTCGGGCAGACAAAATGGCCGCCCTGTCGCCAGGTCCTTCCGCGTGGCCCTGTCGGGAAGGAGCTGGAGCCCCGGCCAGGCTGGCTGGCTGGCTGGCTGGCTGGCTCCCGCTAAGTACTAATGGCGCGGTGGTGGCGGAGGGGGACAGGAGATGAGAGACAGAACAGGGCAGCTGCAAATGAAAATCACCCTGGGGAAGGTTACAACTAGATAAAGTTTTCGACAATAAGATTCCAGAGACTGCTGACGGGAGCAAAGCTCAATATTTTAGTCTCAGTACAAATTTGCTTCAATCTTATACAACTCCCATGCAGCATTGCCCACAGCTGCATGCTGTAAACAACAAACAAATCTATTTCCATCAGCCCTGCTGATGCCAGGAGAAAAGTGTATGAGCATAAGACATGCACAGATGCAAAGCCTCACCTGAGCCTGGCGCTGCCCTGCACTTGGCCTCTCTAACTTAATATCGTTGTTACAAAGCTATTGGTCTCCTGATAGCTGGCTGGCTCAACACACTACCTCTTCTTCCAGCTAATCTGACAACTCCGATCCAAGAAGCATCAAGGGCCCAATTAAGAAGACACATCTTATCAAGGAGCTTATTTTGCATAACAGAATACAAATGACGAATAAAAATTTAATGTTTAATAACTTAGTACAAAGAGGGCTGTTGATATAGAATGCCTGGAATTTTTATGGAGGCTGTCAGACTTGTGATAAAACTGTTATATAGGAACACTTGGCAAAAAACAGCGTAGAATTTTTCAGTAATGGTGTGTGCATGATATTGCATTAATTCTTGATGGGGAGCTAACTGTAAGCCTGGGAATCAGCCAGTTTGAGTTTCGGTTGAAGATGGGGTGTATGTGTGTGCTTGTGTGTGCACACATGCTATGCACCCTCCAGACCGCTCTGAGGGTGTGACTGGACATGCACACATGTTTTGCTTAAAAAAAGGAGCTGAGTGCATTTTAACGAGGACTTTACTGAAAAGCGGCTGGGTCCTTGGGAAGGCATCTGGGTGTGTCTTGCCTAGAGCAGAAACAACAGGAAATGACTGGGTGGTTTCTGTGCTAGACATCCTGATGCAAAGGGTCAGCAGGATTTTTCTTGGGGGGCTGGACTTCGAGGCTGTGGAGGGGGGAGGGGAGCGGGTGGCATGAGGAAAGAGGCTGCAGGGCTGTGCAGAGCCACAGAGACCTTACGCGCTGGACTCCACCACGGGGTCCCAGGAAGCCACTAAGAGAAACACATGGACAGTCAGGCTGGGCTGGAGCGTTGACTTAACCGTGCTGTAGAGTCTTCCCACAGCTTGGGCCATAAGGTTGCCCTTCAAGAGGGCGTTCATTCCAATAGCGATTGAGAGACTTAAACTTGGCCTTGCTCTGGAAGGAGACCTGCAGTTTTGAGAGGAGTGGGTGTGGCCACTGGTTTGACTTTTGGCTCTACCTTGTGCGGCCTGCGGGACCCTGAACAAACCACCCGAACTCTCCACGCCTCCCATTTTTTTTCAACAGTAAATGTGGCTACGAGGGGTACCTTCCTATCTGACTTAAGGTAGTAACTAACCCCTCTCCCCAGGCTCTTAGCAATGAGTCTGGAACATGGGGAATATCCCTGGACTTGAGCTGGCCTTCACATTGTTAACACAGTTCAGATCAGTCACACCCCCAGGGCTTGGGCCCAGAGCCACACTGGTGTCCACATTCCAAGTGGAAAGTCTCCTGGATGCCACCGAGTTCCAAAAATCCTTCAAATCCCGCTTTGTTGTGGAAGTGTCCACTCACAGGGGCTACATGAGGGCCAGATTCGAGCAGATCGCTTGGAGAAGCCCACATCCCACCTGCGTCAGGGCAAGGTGAATTGCGTTCTCATCCTGCCCTGTCGCATTAGGGTCATTCCACTGAATACTAAATGGATTTCTAAAGATTAGGCGCTCAAAGGAAAGTGTGACCCCTTCCGAGTTGGCATCCAACCCTACAGGCAGTTTGGAAATGGTGGGGTGGGGGCCTTGTCCAATTGGCAAGAAAGCCAAACAACACAGAACACAACCGTGAACGTTATTGTGTGGGCTAGTGAAGACCATAATTTCCTCGATGAGGCTAATATTCAAATGCAAACTTATATTAGAATTAACACTACAGGAGAGGCTCTCGCATGGAGGATTTGTTACCGAAATAAAATCTATCGGTAACACTTTCATTGTTCCATCATTATGAGCTCATTTGGTATTCACTGTAATAGCACCAATCATAATGAATTTGTTTGAGATTCATGTGGCTCTCCCACACATTAACAGAGTTTCTGCTACAATTCATCACCCAATAAGCATTAGTTAATGCAGACTTTGGACCAATAAAGATGGTCCATCCCAAGCTAGAGTTGCCTGGGGCTAGGAGTGAAAGGGACATTTTGATATTGAACCATCAGTCTGGTTCTTCCTGACTCCCATGCCTCCCCTCAAGCAACAGAGCTTTCTGGATCCCCAAACGGACATAAATGAGAATGGTCTCAATTTAGGTTTTGGAGCCCAGAGAATGAAGCTTTTCACCCCCTTGGTGCCACTAACTCAGCCCTCACAGATGTAGACTTGGGAATTAGGCCCCGGATGCCTCCGGGGGGGGGGGGGGGGGGGACCCAGCTAGGGTAAGCAGTACTCCCTGGGACATGCTACTTAGGCCAGAGGGCAGGGCATGCTCCTGCCCAACTCTCCAGGATCATCTTCTACAGAAAAAAAAAAAAAAAAAAAGTCAGGGCTCAGCTTTGGTGGTTGTGCAAATGTTTACCTTGCCTTTGATCCCTCAGCCAGGGAATCAAGCCAGTTTCTCAGCAGTCCTCACTCGCTGGCAATCAAGTAGCCCAATCCTACAGAAAATAAAATCTGACTGATACTGGCCCAGTTACTCCATCACTTGTCAGGGCACCGGGTGAGAGCTCTCTATTAAACTCCCCAGTAATTAAACTTGTAAAGTGTCCCGATGATGCGCCCGAGCCTCTCGGTAATGGATTTACCTGGATCTGCTGCAATTGGGAAGGCAGCTCCATCCGTAACCATGATTCTTTCTGCTTCAATTACTCAAATATTTCATACTTATCCAGGGATTCCAGAAAACTTGTCACCCAGTGTCACTTTCCCTTAGAGCACACATGTCTGTCTCATCCCTTAGGACCGGGAGAACTCTGATCACCCAGGTGAAGGTGTGAGGTGCACGCATCCGCACGCCTTTCATTTGCAGCGTCTTTTGCAGACAAACCCCTTTAACTCCAGGCCTAAAGTGAATGGGAAAACCAAGCAGGCTTGCGTGCACCTTTAAGTTCCAAGTGGGCTGTGGCAACAGGAGCAGCGATGTGGGAGGGCTTCCTCTCGTTTCTAGCAAGGAGGGGGCTCCCAGGAGGATTTCTCCCCTGATGAACTGGCCCACTGGTCCTCCATACAGCCTCCTCCATCTGCAAACGGGAGGTAATAACGAGAAGGTTGCAAAGCTTAGGGAACACAGGAGCGGCTCTCATCCCTGTTCCTACCATGAAGCCTGGGCGCCAGCAGCATTAGAATTCAGGCTTCCTGCACCAAGCAGGGTGTTCGCATCTTAGCTGGAAACAGATGTTGCTGCTCCACTTCGCCCACAGAAGTCCGCCTGAGCCTCCTTCCCCTGCTCTGCAACCCAGAATTTCTTTCGATTCAGACTCATCCCTGCCGGCTCCAACTAGAGAGGAGCAGCCCTGGAGTCCGGGGGAGGGGACAGGGTCTGACCGTCCCCGCGGAGAGTGGGTGGGTGGGTGGGTGTCAGGCAGATCTCCCTGGGAGAGCTTGTACAAAACACGGTGGGTTCCTTGGGCTTGCTTCCTTTGTTGTTGCCACCGCCGCTGCTGTTTTCCTCTCCGAGGCAGCATTGGTTTCCCATGTTAAGAGAAAATATTAAGCCATTAAGCTGTACGGGAAACAGATGCCTTTGGGCATTTTTAACCTTAGCTCGGCGGAGGAAGAAATGTCACATCACGCTGGGCTGTGCTATCCTCGGAGGGAACACACATCCCCGCCAGCCGTGCCTCTCACCCCGGACACAGCTCCCTCCTTGCCGGGTTGATGGACTTCCCGTGGTCCATGCCCGATCGTCCCCGGCATGAATGAGGGTGGGCACCAGAGGCCTCGCCATGGCCAGCCCTGATTCTGTGAGGCCCTGTCAGAGCCTCAGTTATTTAGCATAGTTTTGGGTGAGATCAATACACATCGAGTTCAATATAAATACCAATCTGTGCCCCACCACCAGCCAACAAGTGCTCTTGGGAACTGCTTGTGACCTCACCTTGACTTAGCAGACCCAGTCCTTCTAGTACACGCTTTTTTCTTTCTTTCTTCCTTTTTTTTTAAGAGACACCTCCTTGAGAGAATTCCTCTCTGGAATTTGAGAAATAATGAATGTGGACCTCAGCAGCCCCTGGCCTTTTCGTAGTTCATAATGAAAACGAATGTTCATTTTTCCTTTAAAACTGTCTCCAGCTAAATGATACTGACGCTTTCAATTTTTAACATCATAATCAATAAAGGCTGCTTATGCACACTTTGCAAAACCATCAGTTTAGAAGTTTGAAAAAAAAAATCTGCATATGGCTGCAGCTTGCTGGCTGGAACGCTCGCACACTAAATCTTCCGAGTTAAAGTTTTACTGGTGTGTTATGAGTAAAAATGCCTTGTCAGCCATCTGCCAGTTTTTCTCCTAACATCCATATTTCCAACCCTTGCTAAACATTGGGAGCATGCGGCCACAAGAGGCCACCTCTACAATTAAACAGCCGAGCGCGGCAGCAGAAGCAAGGGCAATGTCATGGGAGCACTGTCTACTATTAATTTTAAAAGTCCGTAAAGACTAGCTCTGACCCATCCGGCAGGGGAGACTGGCAGTTAAATGTATCAGAAACTGGAAAGGCCAGGAGAAAAAGCAGGGGAGAGAAAAGTAGCAAACAGGGGATTTTGATTAAAAAAATAAATAAAAAAGAAAAGAAAGAAAAAGAAATGCAGGAGGGAGGGGAAAACAACAACAACAACAAACAATGCACCAATGTCAAAAGCGTCAATAAATGCTAATCACGGCTGATTAATCAGTCTGTAATTCCACTGATCCAAAAAGGTTACCGAGTCAATTGTGCACAATGAGTTCCTTCTCCTGTGTCCCTCTGCGCTGGGAGGCTCTCTGTGTTCATTTGCATCTTTTGCCAATGTTTACGAAGAATTCAGTTCATTAGCTCTTGAGCATAAAGTCAGAAATTGGAGGGGACTCTGCGTTTTCTGGCTGAGGGTAGTGCTTAAAACAAATAGCATCACTTCCTCAAACATTTCTAGATTAAACTAAATGGCATTAATTACTGTAGATCTCCTCTTTGTGAAGGAAAAGGGGGGAAGCAAAAGAGAGAGAGAGAAAGAGGGAGGGAGGGAGAGGGAGGGAGAGAGAGAGGGAGGAGAGAGAGAGGGAGGGAGGGAGAGGGAGGAGAGAGAGAGGGAGGAGAGAGATCCTCTTCCTAAACACCCACAGTGCTGAGGCAGGCTCCTTGCATTCCCATCCAATGTCTTGCAGAGTTGGGGGCAAAGTGTTTAATGGCAGAATTAGCAGGGAGCGCGTGGCTGGGGGGAGGTACAGGGGCTCACTAACTTTTTATAGAGCAGTGTTTTGCAAAGCTCAGAAGCAGAAGGTTGCTCTTTGAAAACCCTTATTAAAAAGAGATCCCTGCCACATATGTAGAAGCCGTCTGGGGAAAGACCTGTTTTTTCCCGTGTTTGGCCCTCTTGAAAGATACCAGGGAGGAAGGTGGAGGAGCCGAAACCAGGCTGGGCCCTGCCACCCCCGACAGTCTGCCCCAAGCCTCATGGGGTGGATGGGGAGGCTCCTGCTCGCTCTCTCAGACCGCAGCTTGTTAGGTTGCAGAGAGGGGAAAGCAAGTACAAGGCGCCATGGTTTGTAAGGCCCGGGAGTCAGCCAGCAAGGAGCCACACAGCTCCCCTGGAAACGGGCATGAGCTTTGGTCCTGGGAAGGGGGGGAGGGGAGGCCACCTGTTCCGACTTCCCATAGCCTGAAGGTGTTTCACCGGCCTGGCAATGGGCAGGGAGCAGGTGTGAGACCCCAGAGAGCTGCACTGCTCTGGGAAGAGCTGTCCCTTGCACGAGCCCCCTGCAGTGTGCAGACCCAGACAGTCTCACCGGGCGATGGCTCTGAAGGCACCCAGGCACCTGCTGGCAAGAGCTGAGCCAAGCATCCACGGCCGACCCCTCAGCGCACCGCCACTTCCGCTTCTGTTTCCCTAAATATTTTCTAATGGCAATGTCCCCTGTCACTCCCCCTGCCCTGCCCATCATTCCCTCCCCAAATCTCTGCAAGGAACCAGCTGTGGGGCTGGGGATGCTGAGCAGAACTCCACTGGCGAGGACCTGCCTTCCCTGAGCTCAGGAGGAAGGAGGGAACGCCAGGAGCCTAAAGAGGCGGTTTATCATCAGGTTGAATGGTAACATCCCCACCTCCTCCAGGAAGCCGTCCTTGATCTCTCCAGGAGGTATTCCTATCCCTCTCTCCCCTCTGTATCTAAGCAAGACACAGAAAACACTGTTGTCTAACACTGGTCATTGCATTTTCTCTTCTGACTGCAAGCCTCCTGAGGACAACACGGCAGATACGGTGAGGAGCCTCTGGAATCAGCACAGCGGTAGGACTAAACATGCTCAGTAAACGTTTGTTGAATGAATGAATGAACCTCAGTCCCCAGACCCTCTGCAGGCAAGGCAGTCTCCTCCCAGCTGTGAAATATCCCAGCCGGGGGCTGAGCCCCTGTCTCCTTAGGTCCCAGAAAGGAACCAGTCAGCAGAGGGGGTGTGGAATGTCCGATGTGCAGCTGTTAGGGGAGCCTCCCAGGTGCGGTCACGAGATGGGAACACAGAGCCAGGCCCACGTGTGGCCAACAGGGCAGTGGCGAGGCAGAAATGACTTCTATGGCCCTTTGTTCCTGCACCATCAGCAGCTGCTGGATACGAGCCCCTTGAGGGCAGAACCCTGGTTTTGTCTGCCTGCCTCTGGGCCTGACTGGTAGAAGCAGCCTGGGCAACCTTCACCGACCCATCAAGAGGGGTCAGGGCCAAATTCACTGAAGCCCTGGTTTCTGCCTGGCAACAGATCCAGGAGTCGGAGAGGGTCCACGCCGCCTGGTGCTTCCGAGCCGGCGGCCACGCACACCCAGAGATGCGGTCTGGCTGGAATTGTTTAGGTCAAGGTTTCTCTCTGAAATCTCTTGGGAGAGCCTCCTGGTGTTGGAGCGCCCCGTGTCCAGTCTCAGGAGGGGAATCAGGTGGAGTAGCCAGCCTGCCTCGTGTACAAAAATATCAGTGTCTTGTCTTTTGTGACATTGTGCCCGAGATGCTCGCATCGTTGAGAGGGGAGAAGCGAGCCACGAGGATACAGCCCCCACTCGGGTCCCCTGCCACCTGCTCAGCCTGACCACAAACACAGTAGCAGTTTCCCATGGGCCCAGTGCACCTCCCTGCGGCTACCCCAGCAGCGCCCACTGGCCTGGGGAAGCCACAGAGGCTCGAGTCAGCACCCATGGCCCCGGGCGGGGGCATAGATTACATTGGGCTCCTCACCGCTCTCCCCAGGGCCATCCCTGCTGTTGTCAGACCCTCTGCCCGCTCACATCCAGGTGGGTGCCTGGGCCGCGGCTGGGGTGGGCTCCAGAGCAGGAGGCTCATTACATTGGGCTCCTCACCCGGCTTCCTGATTCATCACGTTTTTTTATTAGCTCTCTTTTCCCTGATAAACCTTTGCAGAAGAAGAGCTCGTGGAAACAGCTGGAGCAAGTCCCTTCAGCAGGTGGGGTTTGGCAGGTAGATTCCCAGATCCAGCCGCCAAATCACCCAGGCCCCCACTGAAACCAGGGGAGCAGAGAGAAGCAGCGTAAAGCAGCCTCGGCTTCTTTAATTCACGGAAGGTGAAGGCCGTGGGCTAGGGGGCACTGCTCTTAACCAATGCATTTGGGTTGCAGGCATCTTTCTCGATCAAGTTTTTAAAAAAACAGAGGTACAATTGCTTCAGCGCCAACTCCCCCCGTTCACAGAGGTTTTTGGTTTTGTCTGTTTGATGAGGGAGGGAGGGAAGATGAGGCTTGCCTTGGAACAGGTGCTGCCATGTGCCCTCCTTCCTTGCCCAACCTCTGTCCTCTCACCTGCCGTCTCTTCACCTGCCGTCTCTCGACCCCTTTCTCTTGCTGAGTTCAATCTGAAGTCAAATGCTCAAGAAAATGGGGGAAATCAGGGGCTTTGTTCTGAATTATCTTTAATGGGAAATTTGGGGATTTGGTGGAGGGGAGAGTTGGACCTGAAAGTTGTGCTGTTGATGCAGCACTGGCCGTGTTTGCATTTCAATCCTGCTCAGGCTGAGACAGGACCTCCGCATGCAGGGAGGAGATGGCCAGCACCCAGCCATCCTTCCTGGAAACACAGTCCGGGCTTGCTTCTCCCATTTCTCCCCACGGGTGGCTTTGCTTTCGCCTGGCCACCGTGGGAACTGGCTCCAGTCATTGACAAGGAGCGAGGCAGGAGCCGCTTCCCACAGCTGACACTGTGCTATACCTTGCCTAGTGCTGTGCTCCCTTCGCAGCCACAGGGGACTGATTCCAGGACCCCTGCAGGGACCAGAATCCCGGGATGTTCAAGCCTCTTCTGGAAAATGGTACAGTATTTGCATAGAACCTACACACTTCCTCCCTGCTGCTTTAAATCATGTCCTGGTGACAGCAATGCCCGATGCAAGGTGCACATTGTGTTAGGGGAGGTTACACCGATTTTCTTTATGGAATGAGGGCAAGAAAAAAGAAGTGTTCGGTGTGGCACAACCATGGTAGGCTAATGACGTAGTTGCAAGTCAGCAATAATGAATATTCTATTCTCAGACTATATTGGATTCGTGGTTGGTTGACTTCGTAGATGCCAACCTGAGGGCACCAAAGGCAGACTGTATAAATGGTCAGTATCTTAAGGATTTCTGCAGCAGATATGAGACAGGCTCTCTATGTTATAAAGCTAGCACATTGGGCTTGCTCAGGGCAGGAAAACAGATTCCAGTTTCACACCCATTGTAACGGGTTCGCCATGGAGACTGGGATGCTGAACTTTGGGGAGCTCTGTGTGCACACCCGGGCTGACCAGAACAAAGGTCTCCTGGGGTGGGAACTTTGGCCATGGACCCAGTAAAGAGGAGTCCTCACCTATTTCCTTTCTGGACCTAGAATCTCTGCGCTCATTTTCAGTTCTAGCAAAAGGCATCAAGAGACACTCAAGAACTTTCTCTGAGTCGCCAGTTTTGCAAACTGAATACTCGATGGAAATTGCTTTATCCGAGGGCTGTAACAACTTCCCCCTCACCCACACTCACTGCTGTTTGTGCAGGGCTGGGAGATGCTGGTGACCAGCTGTTTGACTGACTTCCGTGTGATTAGCAAAAGCGAATACACACATCTTTGCAGGGCAGATCCAAGTCTGTGGAGGCTTTTCGTTGCCTTCTCTTTGACATTTTTCAGAGTTAAATATCCATTTGCAACACAACTGTTTTGCACATAAAAAAAGGAAAAAAAAAAGGGTAAAGATTATGAGATGTCTTTCTTGTAATATTTAATAATCACATTGCAACACTGATACACATTGCACGGCATTTGCAAACCTGTGTTTCCTGTAAAAATTACACCCCAGCATTTAATTCACCAAAATAACTCATTTTATACAGCACAACAATGTAGTAAAATAACTCATCTCGACTATGTGGATATGAATAGATTTAACACATCTGCATCGAACAAAATGAATTAATCTAAAAACTGAGAAACTGCTGTTCTCTTGCGAGAGTTACCGATTATTCTACCATTCCCCTCCGTTTACTTGTTTGTTTTTGTTAAATTACTTTAGGAATTAGGAAATGAGAAAAGCAGAAACACTGCGTAGGTTTTCTACTTGGAGTAGGGGAACGAGGCATAAATAATCATTTGTGCTATATCTTATTTCATTAAAAATTATATTTACAATTGCACAGAGACCAGGCAGAGGCCTCCTTCGCTGTGGGTTCTTCTGTCTAATCCTTGGAAAATGCTGTATTTCCATTACAGTGGTCTCCCGACAGAAGTCTTAGATATTGAAGTCATTGGGGAAGCTGTGTAGAAATGTACGGCGGGGCTCCCCCTGGGAGGAGAAGTTCATCTGCAGGCATGGGGCGGAGACCCCTGGGGAGGCACAGGTGTGTGGCGGTAGATTCCACCGCAGCCTGGGCGCAGGTTTTGGCCCTGGCCTTCTTGGTTGCAGGGGCATCGCAGGAAGCAGAGCCCCTCTGTGACTGAGGGCTCGGGCGCACAGAACCCACTGCTGGGGAGAGGAAGGCAGGCATGGCTGTCACACAGCCAACGTGGGGCTGGGTGTTCCCAGACCCTGGAGGGCTTCTCCAGGGCAAAGGACATGAAGGCAGCAAGTAGCGTCTGCTGGGTCTTGTGGCTCACACAGCCAGCAGGTCTTGTCCCCTGGGCACTGGGAAGACACCCTCGTGTGGAAGGGGAAGGAAAGCCCCAACCTGTGGATGCAGACCCATGAGGAAGGGCCGAGATTAGGTTCTTGACATGTTTCCTATCCACGTCACACTCGGATGCCCCACCCACGGCTTCCGGTTCAGACTCCATGCAAGGGAGAAACACTTGTGCAGCCGCCAAAGAGCAGAACCTTCACCTCCATGATGCCTTCCCTGCCGGGAAAACCGGAATCTCCAGCAGGAGCTCCTGTCGATTGTTTATCCATATCTATGAAGTCTTTCTAAAGCTTTCAACTCAGTTTTCATAAGGGGGAAATAGCTATGTTTTTCACTTTTATTTAATCAATTTGCACAATTCCTTAAGTGGCATCATGACAATTACAAGTAAACCGATGGAGCCGGCGCTGTGGCATACCAGGTAAAGCCTCTGCCTGCAGTGTTGGCATCCCATATGGACACCTGTTCGAGACCCGTCTGCTCCACTTCCGATACAGCTCTTTACTGTGGCCTGGGAAAGCAGTAGAAGATGGCTCAAGTCCTTGGGCCCCTGCAACCATGTGGGAGACTCAGAAGAAGCTCTAGGCTTCTGGTTTTGGATCTGCGCAGCTCCGGCCAATTGCAGCCATCTGGGGAGTGAATCAACAGATAGAAACCCCCCCCCCCTCTCTCTGCCTCTCTCTCTGTGTAATTCTAACTTTCAAATAAATGAACAAGTCTTTAAAACAAACAAACAAGTAAACTGGATGTAGCAGTCTTGGGAATAAACTCATCTACCTCCTGATCAGCATTCGCTCGGCCCGGGGACTCCAGGCTCAAGCACTTGAGATGCTGCAGGTCCTTATCAGAGTCTTCTCGAAGGAACGGCCTGCTCTGGCTAAGGGCGTTACTACGTCAGGCTCGGTGTGAAAGCAGAGGTCTTCAGGTTAGGACCCTGGGCATGAGCCAAAGGATACAGCCCCTTGCTGAGCAGTTGACCTGTTCTGGTGGAACTGGGAAGTGTTCTTAGGCAGGGAAGGAGGCAATGTTATCCAGGTTGTCTTTTATCTGCTTTTGAAAAATTTGCTTTTGTATTTGAAAGGCCGCTTGACAGAGAAGGAGAGAGAGAGAGAGAGAGAGGGAGAGTGGGGGTGGGGCGGATCTTTCATCCACTGTTTCACTCTCACACGGCTGCGATGGCTCAGGATGAGACAGGTGGAAGCCAGGAACCAGGATCTCCCTCCAGGTCTACCACGTGGATGGCAGCCTAGACCATCTCCCACTGCCTTCCCAGGCTCATTAGCAGGGAGCTGCATGGGAAGCAGAGCAGCCAAGACTTGAACCACACTCAGGTGGGATGTGGGCGCTGCAAAGCCATAGCTTAGCCTTCTGTGCCACAACACTGGTCCTCCAAGTGGCCTTTTGGAAAGCTCACTGGGCTGTGATGAGGAAAACTAAACAATTGCTGCGCTGGGCTGTTGCTCCCTCCCCTTTTCCCCTTCCCATAAAGGCGTTTGCACCCACGGCTCCTGTGCTGTGGTTCTGTGGATCCTCCAGATAGGAACAGGTGTCCCATTGCCTTTGCACTTAGCCAAGTGCTGCTGAGCAACAAGTCATAACAACAGGCTTGCCATGCGCGTGTGTGATCTGGCTCGCTCTCTTGCGCTCCTGCACTCAGCCAGGAGACAACCACACCCACACAGCCACTGTCCCTCCAGCCCAGACCCTGGAAAGGGAGGCCTTGGAGCAGACCCGGATCTACCCCAAAGCCTGGAGCTAAGTTACCACATCCAAACCACGGGCCCAGAGTGTGGGATGCACATTTGCGGTAGTGAGCTATTGAGGTTTGAGTGCTGTTTCTTACAAAGCATTACTGCGGGCGTCGCACACACAACCACAGACGGCATGCACAGCATGGTTCCCTGAGGCTATAATGCAGCTGAAGGATACCTTCTTCCCTGGTGACCTGATAGCTTCATGCATTACCTTGAACTTGTGGAGCTGCTGTGCCAACAGTTGTGTTAAACTGTAGCATGCTCAATGATGCCCAGAGCAGAATACTTGACACTGATGACAGATGATGTGTTATTGGATTTGTATTTACAACTCTGTACTTTTCATCATTACTTTGGGGTGTGCTTCTTCTACTTAGTAAAAGATTAATTTATTTGAAAGGTCAAGTTACACAAGAGGGAGAGGCAGAGGCACAGAAAGAGAGAGAGAAAAACAGAGAGAGAATCTTCCATCCACTGATTCATTCCCCAAATGGCTGCAACAGCCAGAGCTGGGCCAAGTCAAAGTCAGGGTCTCCCAGGCTAGTGCAGGGGCCCAAGCACTTGGGCCATCTTCCACTGCTTTCCCAGGTGCATTAGCAGGGAGCTGGCTCAGAAGTGGAGCAGCTGGGACTCGAATCGGCACCCATATGGGATGCCAGTGTTGCAGTCTGAAGCTTTGGCTGCTATGCCACAGCGCCAGCCTCTACTTATTAAAATAAATAAACAAAACCTGCTGTGACACAGGGTGCTGTGTTACCGGGGAAGTCACCTCGTGCATCTTGTCGCAACTGTGTCTCCCAATGCCATTGCTCTCCGTTGCACTTGACTTCATCTCACGTGGCTCCATGCATCGCAGCCCTGGAAGCAATAGGCTGTGCCATCCTACACTCAAGTAGCCTGGCTGTGGAGTGACAGCACCCTTTAAGGCCGTGGCAGTGATGAAACCTAATGAGGCCCTGTTCTTAGTACACGTCCCTCCCACTCGGGTAAGTGACCCAGGCCTGTAGACAGCAGTGAGTAACGGGAGAAGCAGGGAGCCGCTCCCTGGGTGTCACCCAGCCGAGTGACCCTGGGCCAGTCCTGGTCCCTGTGTGGGCCTGGCTGTCAGCAGAATGAGGCAGCTGCTGGAGAAGACCTTGAGGGCCCTTGTCCCCTCTAGGGGCAGTGTTGGAGCAGAAGAGATGCGGCATCCCCGGTCCTGGCTGGGCTCGGGTCTTCAGGCAGGGATGGTGTCCACCCCTTTCTCCAGGAAATGGGGCTGGACTTCATACACCTGGCACTCCACAGTTATGTAAGCAGGTGGCCTCAAAGGACACAGAGAGGCAGCCCTGTCCCAGTGTCCTCGAAGTCGGGGACCCTTACTCCCTGCTATGGCTTGGATGTGATGTATTCCAGAATGGTTCATGGGTTAAGCTTGGTTCCCAGGGTGACTGTGCTGAGACGTGGTGGGGCCTTGGAAAGGTGGCCTAGGGGGAGATGTTTGGACCACGGCACGTGGCCCTGGGGAGGGGGTAGTGTAGTTCTCGGGGTCTCCAGTGGGTTCGCTGTGATAGCAATCCCTGTCCAGGATCTCTTTTCCTGCTGTCTGGCAGAGCGAGTGCTGTCTGCCTCTCGTCATGGCAACCTCACCATTGGCCAGGCTGTGATGGAGCCACAAGGCCCCCCCACCAGAGGCCACACTCCTGCGGCCACTCATTCTTAGCCCTTCTTGATGAGCCCCCCAGCCTCCGCATTCCGTTACAGCAACAGAAAGTGCACCAGGATACCTGCCATCCACCCGCAGCGGGTGAGCAGTCACACACCCTGAGCTCCTTGACCATCACCTCCCAGAGACGGTCACAGGGTCCCCAGGGGGACTTCCTAACGGGCAGGGGACTTTGTGCTTGGAGCCAGGCCTGGGAGGAGCAGCTTCAGGCTGAAATTTCCGGGGAAGGGTGATTATCATGGAATCAGTAATAAGGACGGGAAGGAGCGTGTTGAGAACAATGGGGCTGCCTCCCGGTGCAGTCACTTTAAGGTATGTCACCCTCTCCTACACCAGGGCCACTGTCACAAAGGCAACTTCATCTAACTAATTAGCAGGGTTTGCCACTTTACAAATCTGCCGTGGCTCTCTTGGCACGGAACAGCTGCTAAGGCAAAGAGCTGTAGGAACCTATTAAAAATCACAGGCCTGAAAGAGACGCAAGGCAAGGGGGAAACCGGAGGAAGAGAGCGGGGAGGCAGCAGGTCAGAGACTGGCTGCCCCTGGCTGGGTCCACCCGAGCAGGAAGTGGTTAACCCGAGTCCAAAGGGAGGCCCACCCTCCTCCTGGGCCAGGCCTCTGATCTGCGCACTTGGCTTTCCCTCTTGAAGCGCACTCTGGTTTTAAAGCGGCTTTGAAGGAACGCTCTCCCGCCGACTGCAACCTGTCACTGCACCCTGTCATCCGTCCAGTAATTAAAATCTGACTGATTTACTGACTGGCACCGACCATCATAGCTCAGGAGTTAGCTGATGTTCCTCTTTCCCAAGGCTAAATTTACTTGGTGAAAAGAGACCGCTGGCTCCCAGGCAGACCTGTCATTCAGCGGCCGTGCAAACCATAAAGATAGCTAACAGAGCCCGCGCCAGCCATCTTTGGTTTATTCTATTCTAATATTTATCGCCACCCGGCAAACGAACATAATGCAGACCAGTTAGGGAGAGCCGTGCAGGCTGGTTTGTGGGGTCGGGGCGGCGTGCCAGCAGAGCCCTGGACAGGCCGCCCTGAAGGGGTCAGGGTGTGGCCCTATGGGGCCCTGGGGACTCTGCTGGGCTGCAGGGGGGTCCTTACAGATGAGGGTTAGGGGGTGGAGTCCTGGTGTCTGCGTAGGGGCAGGTGTGAACAGCCAGGGGTCCCTCTTCACAGCCTGGGCGTCACCTCCCTGAGCCTTTCTGGGGGAAGGTTGAACCGGTGCTCTCAGCGGGGATCTTTGTCCATGACCCAGCTCCCTCTCTAACTCGGTCACTCAGCATTGAGTCTCCCTGCCAGCATCACTTACTCCCTCCGTGACCATCCGTCAGTGGCCCTGTGAGCCACACTTGCTCATCCTGCGAGCGGTATTCACTGTGTTACTCCGTCACTCAGCAAGCATCACTCATTCATCGGGGAGCGTCACTCACTCTGCGAACATCACTCATTCACACCATGAGCCTCTGCCTGGCCCAGGCCCCAAGCTGAGCATGGGGGATAATGTCCACAGAGAACAGGCCCCGGGGAGGGCAACGCCACAGAACAGCTGACACACGTGGGAGTGCGTGTGACCATCCGGGGCACTTGCAGTGACACCAGAAGCACAGAGGGAATGGGAACTCAGGCCACCAAGGCAGCGCCATGCACACTGAGGGTTCAGGAGCAGCTGCAGCTGCTGTGTGGGCAGGGGAAGCTGTGACGCACTCAGGGGACAAATCCTGAAAGCCCCCTTGCTCACCCAGGCACAAGCCAGGCTGTGGCTAAGAGTGAACACCACCTAGATTTCACACCTGGGCACTCGTTGCCTCCTCCTATCCTGGCCCACCTGCGGTGATGAAGTTAAGTAGCACCGGGGCCAGCTGTCTGCTGCAACCTGCCCCTGTGATTGACACACGACAGAACATGGGGCTGTGGTACACTCACAGGACTCACCGGACTGGGGGCAGTAGGTGTGATATTTACAGTACACACCAAAGTAAGTACAGCATCACGCATGTACATGTATGTAGCAAAGCCTCATGCAGTATCATATATGTTATATGTACATGTGCATAGACACACAGGCATAGATGTACATGAGTGTGTATACATGTGTGTGGGTACATATATGTGTGCATATGCATGTGTGTATACAGGTATGTATATACGTGCACGAGGATAGATACATATGCACACACAAAGGCACACACATAGGCATGTGTATATACATGCACACATACACATGTGTACATACATGTGCGTGTGCATGCTCTGGATAGATATATGCATGCACATGTGTACGTGCATATATGTATGTGTGTGTACATGTATGTGTAAGTGTGGACAGAAGCACACATGCAGATTGATACATGCATACAGACATACATGCAGACTGATAGCTAAAACAAACCCCATGGTTTCTTTGTCAGGAAAATTAAGAGGGGAGGGAAAGGACATAAGGAGATCCTTCCAGTGAGAGAGTGTTTCTCTGTTCCCAAATACTCTCTCGGGATACCTCCCCTCCTTTGTACTCTCTGGAGGGCAGAACTGCTGGGGGAATCCTTGAGAGGGTGGAGATGGGTCAGACCAAGCTGCAGGAGGCAGAAGCTGACAGGGTGCTGTCAAGGGATCAAGCTCCCTGCTGCACAGCCAGGGTAGGGGCTGGCTCAGGCCACAGAGCAAGGATGTGGGGCGCGAGAGCCGGAGCTGGGCTGGTCTGAAGCCAGGAGCTAGGAGCTTCCTCCGGGTCTCCCACAGGGGTGCAAGGGCCCAAGGACTTGGGCCATCTTCTACTGCTTTCTCAGGCTGTAGGAGAGAGCTGGATTGGAAGTGGAGCAGCCAGGACTCGAACTGGCACCCACATGGGATGCCTGCACCATAGGCAGAGGCTTAGCCTACTATACCACACTGCCGGCCCCCATTTGTGGTTCTTGAATCAAAACTGTGACTCCAGGGTCCAATGAAACTCAACACAGCGCCTTTCCCCCATAGGAACCAGCATGGAGGACATGTAAGAACTGAGACCCAAGATCTCCAGCTGCGACTCTGCCTCCTCTCCGGGGATGGAGTGATGGGAAGCTCCACCCTGCGTTTGAACATGCTGTCGGCCGTCTGCTTGCCGCAGCTACCAGGGAAGATGTAAGTTTAGACCAAAGCAAGGAGGAAGGAGCAGAGACACGGGCACCCTTATTGCCAAAAGCTTAGGATGTGCCCTTGATCCGGTCCCGAGCACCCCAAAGGGCTTTGCCCTGGCAGCAAGAGCCCTCTGCCTCCTGGTTAGAGCACCCCCTGCCCAGGAAGCCACTGGAGATCTCCCCACGGGCTCCTCTGCCCCAGAAACTGGGCAGGGGGCCGCGAGCAGAGGAAGTTGGTGTTTTTATTTTGAGTAAATCAATTGGCTAATCGGGTGGGATTTTCCATCTGGGAGTTGAAAGGGCAAAAGGAGAACAGTTAATTTCTCAAACCTTCACTTTAAAATACAGCCCCCCTGTCTGCAGGCTGCGTGTGATGCAGGGTCCAGGCGGGGCGTCAAGAAGTGGTGTCAAGGCCAGAAAGAACATATTTTAAAGTAGCAGCAAGTAAATTAAGCTAATTAAGCATTCTTAATGCCTGGGAATCTCCCTCCATCTCTTCCGTCTCTCTCTCTCTCTCTCTCCCTCTCCCTCCCTCTCTCTCTCTCTTCTTCCAGGAGACCCTGCCTCCAAGACATCACTTCCTTCTCTTTTTTTCTCTTTTGCACTCATAGCCTGGATTGTCACCACTGCTTCTCGATCCCCAGTGACTCCATCATCTGACCCTGGCTAAGCTGGGCAGGACGCTTGGCCTGTCCCACACTGGGCCTACCGTGGGGCGCAGAGGGGCTGGGAGAAGACTTTGAAAGGCACAGACAACAGCAGGTCAGGGGATGCCAGGTGCCACCTCCCAGGTAGGGGTCAGGGAGGTTCATGAGATAAAGAAGCCAAAGTGCTTCTGGAAATCCTCAGGAGGAAAGGTGTTGGCTACACTGGGCTACGCTGTGGCTACACTGGGCTATGCCTGTGGCTACTCTTGTAGCGCAGCACCCAGCATGCTGAGTGGTGGCTGAGCATCCTGCTCATTCTTGCAGCGCCCACGCCAGGCCGTGCACAGAGCAGCCCAGGGCTCTGATGAGCAAGACGAGCTGCAGAGACGTCCCCGAAGATGGGGAGAAAGGTCCTGCCACTGAGGCAGGCAAGCCGTCCAGACTGGGAGGCGGAGTGCTCAGCTTCTGGACCACAGCCTCTGTGAGACTCAGCCACAGTCACACACACACACAGGCAACCGGCGAGCACCAGGAGAAGCAAGTGGCTAGCAACACGCATCAACTGTGTATTTATTTACTCTACGAGAGGTGAATGCCGACATATACCCACTTGGTTTTATGTTAGAAAACAATGCCTCATAAACTAAACCCTCGCCCAGCAATTTTATTACATTTACCTTGATAATATGTTGCGAGCCATTTAAATAGAACAAATTCACCAACACACCATCATCGCCTGTGAAGAATGACGATACGAGCACCGTAGTTTTTAAGTGATGTATAAATTGGGTGGAGTATTAAGAGCAAAGATGATTCATATACAAACCACAGTGCCATCGCGTCTTTTTTTTTTAAGATTTTCTTTATTTATTTGAAAGTCAGATTTACAGAGAGAAGGAGAGGCAGAGAGAGAGAGAGAAATCTTCCATCCACTGTTTCACTCCCCAGTTGGCCTTAACGGCTGGAGCTGCGCCATCCAAAGCTAGGAGCCAGGATCTTCTTCCAGGACTCCCACGTGGGTACAGGGACCCAAGGACTTGGACCATCTTCTGCTGCTTTCCCAGGCCATAGCAGAGAGCTGGATTGGAAGTGGAGCAGCTGGGACTCGAACCAGCGCCCATATGGGATGCTGGCACTGAAGGCAATGGCTTTACCCGCTATGCCACAGCGCTGGCCCCTGTCACATCTTAGATATAAACTTGGAATGGAGAGGCAGCGACGCTGTTTGTGGAAATGTGGGGTGGAGCAGTGACTGGTGGCAAACTAATAATGACGCAACGCTTCATGCTACTTGTACATTTCCAAAACAAGACTGCCAGCCTTGGAATATTGTGATCGACCCAAGAGACTGGGCATGGGACAGTCAGAAAGACTGACGCATGGGGCTAGTGCTCCAGGAACTCCTCAGGCTTGCCAGCTGCAAACTCTAGGAGGTTCCTAGTCTCCTTTTATGCATTCTTGGTGACATTAACCCTCGCCCAGACTCCTAGAGGGTCACTAGGAAGCAGCCCTGGGTGATATGCAAATTTGAAAGTTGATGCTATTCACCTGCTGGAGTCAAAAACAACCCACCCTCCTTCAGTGGATAGGGACGGCCTTAAGGAAAAGTGAAATTACTGAAAAGGAAGCATAGACTAAGAAGCTCAGAAGAGAATCTGTTGGTTGAGTGGAAGGTTGGGGTAAGGGGACAACAAGGACAGTAGCTTGGGGGAGACACCTTGCAAGATAATAGCACCAGAGAAGCAAGGCTGAAAAACGAACAAGGGGTGGAATGAGAGCCCCCTCTGGTTGGAGATGGGTACTGCAGCAAGGAGTGATGGGCTAAAGCCTAGGTCATTGTCCCAGGGAATTGGGGGTCTGGCTAAATGGGTTGTCTGGGGTACTGGTGCTCAGCATGGCATTGAGGGAGACAGGCGTGGGCCCAGCTAATGCAGCATCCCAAAGATAATCCCCTGGCTCACCAGTGAGTGGCCACTGATGAGGGGTTTTCTCCAGAGGTCATGGAAAAGGCATACTGTGAAGAAAGCGTGCAAGGGTTTCAAAATGATTTCCCTAAAATAGATTTAGCTATTAATTGTTGGCATGAACGTTTTAAAGTGATCTTGGGTGGGCGGTGGGGTTTTCAAGTTTACCAAACAGAAGAATGGGTTTTCCTACCCAGAAAACCTGAGTGACATGGAAAATCTCCTCCCCCACCCTCATCCCAGGCCACTGGGGCAACCCTGGGGTAGGATTTTGCAAGAATCACTGATTTTTAGGGCTTCAGCTACTCCCAGCCAGGCCGCTGATTAGGGGTGGAGAAAATCAAGTCAGTGGCTGGGAGGTGCAACCCTTCTTTAAAGTCCAGCTCAAGATACCCAAATCCTTCCAAGATTAAACCTTGGAATCAAGAGCTCTGAGTTCAAATCCAACCTCTGCCATGGAGTGGCTGCAAGGAGCCGGCACCTCGTTGTCTTTCCTTGGAAAGTGGAGGCATGGCATCCACCATGCAGGTGGCACTAGAAAATTCAGAGCATGACACAAATGATGGGTCTCCCCAGGCCTACCTCTGAGCAAAGGGAAGGGAGGGCTGCCCAGGGCCTTGTACCCAGCAGGTTGGACCCTCAGGCCTCCCTGGTCCCAGAGAACCAGTGCCCTCCTAAGTAAGCTATGCAAAGATGCCGCTCAGCCCTGTCTCCAGGCAAGTGCCTGCTCGGACTCACTGATTGGTGAAGGAGAAAGCCCTGTATCAGCACAGCAGCTCCTCCCAGGTCATGACTCCTGCATTCTTTCCAAACCGATGACACTTCTCTTATTTTTTTTAAGGTTTATTTTATTTATTTGAAAGGCAGAGTTACAGAGAGAGGTAGAGACACAAAGAGAGGACTTCCATCTGCTGGTTCACTCCCCAAATGGCCCCAACAGCCAAGACTGGGCCAGGCTGAAGCCAGGAGCTTCTTCCCAGTCTCCCATGGGTGCATGGGGCCAATGGGGTGCACTTGGGCCTTCCTCAATTGCTTTCCTAGGCCACTAACAAGGAGCTGGACAGGAAGAGGAACAGCCAGGACTCGAACCGGCGCCCACATGGAATGCCGGCACTGCAGGTGGCTGCTGTATTCCCTACACCACAGCGCCGGCCCCCTGATGATGCTCAACCAAACACGGCTCCGTGGTCTTAAAGGCATTGAGGACAAAGCAGGAGCGAGGTCTTCGGCTTTCCTTCCAGTGTCTGATCCAACCTCACCCATTTCCCATGCCCCCTAAAATTCATTCTAGGTCGTCTTTTTTTGTTGTTGTTTTTTAAATTCTCACACAACCCACCCCACCCCACGCACGAGGGAGGAAGAGGGAAGAGAGAGGGAAAAGAGGCCCAGGCAGCCTGACTCAGGCAGGAGCTGGGGTGCCGCATTGCGGGGCTGACTGTCCCCAAGCTGCCCCAAGGCCACGGAGACAGCCCCGCGAGTGGTGGCCCCCTGGGCCCCTTCCCCCTCCTCGGGCGCACCTGAGGGTCGGGGCCTTGCATCTAATTGGACAGCTGGGCCGGTGCAAGTGGCCTGTCGTGCCAGCCGCCTCGGCGGCCGCAGTGACAGCTGTATCACTTCCCTGATGTGAGTGGGTGCTGACACGCCATCAGCTTCTCTCTAATATCCTTCCAGCGGCCTGACAGCTGTCCGGCAGGGGCCAGTCAGCCCGACAGCCGCCCCCACCGGCGCGGCCCGGAGCAGCTTCCGGAGGAGAAGCAGCCAGCAGAGACTTCAGATGAGGCTTTTGTCTCCTCCCGAAGCCGCGGCCAAGGTTGCGGCGGCTGTGGAGGGCCTGGCTTTGGAAAGGCGGATGGGGGGCGTGGGGAGACCCTGCCCACAGCGGCTGCGCTGCGGCTGCCAGCGCAGGGCGTAGCAGTGGCACAGAGAGGGGCACCTCACGGGGGATCTGCCTGGATGAGGCAGCTCATACTGTGTCTCTCCGGTTCTCACCTACCTGTCCAGCATATTGCGCCAGGTGGAAGAGGCCGCCTCTTAAAAAGCCAAGGTCAGGCCGGTGCCGCGGCTCACTAGGCTAATCCTCCGCCTTGCGGCGCCGGCACACCGGATTCTGTCCCGGTTGCCCCTCTTCCAGGCCAGCTCTCTGCTGTGGCCAGGGAGTGCAGTGGAGGATGGCCCAAGTGCTTGGGCCCTGCACCCCATGGGAGACCAGGATAGGCACCTGGCTCCTGCCTACGGATCAGCGTGGTGCACCAGCCGCAGCGCGCCAGCCGCGGCGGCCATTGGAGGGTGAACCAACCGCAAAGGAAGACCTTTCTCTCTGTCTCTCTCTCTCACTGTCCACTCTGCCTGTAAAAAAAAAAAAAAAAAAAAAAAAAAAAAAAAAAAAAAAAAGCCAAGGTCAGAACCCTGCTGCGCCTACACAGCAACGTCTCTGTCTCCCCGCGTGACTGCCTTGTGGTCCGAGGGCTTTGTTGCGCTGCGCCAGCCCGCACCCCCTCTGCAAGTCTCTGTTGCAGGAGCCACTCCCTCTCGCTCTTCCCCTACCTGGAAGGGCACTGCTAAGCTGGGGTCCAGGGAGCCTGAGCGCCTGCCAGACGGGACATGAGCGAGGCCCGGGTCAAGAGTCTGCTGCTGTCCAGCGACATGGCCGTCTGTCGCTCTTGCTCTCCACGACAAAGGGGGCAGGAGAGGAGGGGAGAAGGAAACCTGGACGTGAGAGAAGATGGCCGAGCTGCCCGAGGGTCTCGGGACACAGAGCTCTTAAGCTGCAGCTCCCGTGAGGGTAAGAGGAAAGGATAGTCACCCAGGAGCCCTGGAGGAACTCTGGGGCCCCAGCCACCCGAATGCAGCCGCTGGGGATCCACCAACCTCTGTCCCTTGTCTCCACTCATCTCTGAGTGTTCGCTTCCCGCCCCTACTCCCTGCATTTGCCACGTTGTTTTCCTCTGTGGTTAAAGCAAAGCTAAACAAATTATCAGCACTCCCTAAGCTTTGATGCATACAGCTTGAGAACTTAGAAGAAAAAGGTCCTGGTCACTTTTGATCAGTTTCATGCTTAAAGTCTCCAGGAGGCAGGTGGTTAGCTAGCTTGATCAGGTGTCCCCTGCTGAACCAAAAAGCCTGTGCCTAGGGGGTGCTCCTGTGGGCTTCATGGGACAGCTTCCCATGATAGATGGGGGCCAGTGGCACAGGTGTTCCTGAAGAGGAAGGCACTGGGCAGAGGAAGCCAGCCCTAACCACTGACCCAAACTCCTGCACAAAAGGAGACAATGAGAAAGTTTACTAAAGGGCTTTTTTTTTTTTGATAGGCAGAGTGGACAGTGAGAGAGAGAGACAGAGAGAAAGGTCTTCCTTTTGCCGTTGGTTCACCCTCCAATGGCCGCCATGGCCGGTGCGCTGCGTCCAGCGCATCGCGCTGATCCGTAAGCAGGAGCCAGGTGCTTCTCCTGGTCTCCCATGTGGGTGCAGGGCCCAAGAACTTAGGCCATCCTCCACTGCATTCCCAGGCCACAGCAGGGAGCTGGCCTGGAAGAGGGGTAACCGGGATAGAATCCGGCTCCCCGACCGGGACTAGAGGACATTTTTTAAAAAAATGAAATTCCGTGTAGGAGTTGACTCCCCATTACCTTGAATTCGACTGTGTTCACGGTGCTGAGCCTATGAGGAATAATTCAGAAATACTACTCTCCAAAGCACACCTGTCTGCAGACCAGCTGAGGGCTCACTCGGAAAGCAGGAGACCAAGCCCATCCCCTCTGCGCTCCTTGCCTGTCTTCCGTTCTGAACTCATGGCGACAGCCCCGTGGATCAGGGGGTCCTTGCAAATTGGGGAGAAGCCAGTCCTGTGGCCAATGGTTGCTCTGAAAGGGACTCTGGGGACCTCGGAGACTCGTTGGCCAGGCGGATGCGGGGTAGCAAACGTGACCCCGGAGAAGCCCTACAGATTGGGGACCTCACTGTGACTGCTCCAGCACAGAGAGGCGTGCACTAGGGGACGAGGGAAGGGGTGATGGGCTGATGTACTATCGAATGCTTGCGAGCTGTGATCAATGTGCAGAGAGGAGGAAGGGCCCAGGCCCAGGAGCGGGCACACAGCACCTGGGAAGGAAGGGTCTGGACCCACCAGGGCTTTCGCCAGCACTTCAGATTCTGAAGAAGTCATCCCGGGAGAAGGGCCTGTGACCCCAGTGCCAAACGACAAGCTTCCCACCCCAGGCTGATGTGCTAGCAATCTGTTCGCTATTTGAACCAGAACACCTCATCTGAATTAACTGATCTGTCTAAAGGGAAAAAGGTGCTTTCCCCTTAAATGCCACGTTGTGTTGCATCCGTTTGCCATGTAGAAGGAAACATACTTTGTTGCAAGTCAGGCCTTCTTCACAGTTGGGGTTCCCTAGCACCCAAGGAGGGGTGTCCGAGCCGTACCCATGACATGCTTGGGCTTGGTACCGGTCAACCTACCTGATGCAGGTCTCTCCCTCCCTATCCAAGCTCTCGTGTGGCAGAGAGAATTAACACACTGGGCAGAGTATGCCTTGATGGATTTTGTGGTACGGTGGCTGCCGCGCAGTCCACCGGCACAGCCCACGTGGACAGCTGTGCTCTGTGGCATCATGGGGGGCTTGAGCTGCTTGCTAGGCATGAGGCAGCTCCCACAGTGCGTGCCCTCTCCTGCGAACCCCCGTGCCCACTGCACTACCCGGCACTCTGTCCCCAGCCCAGTCTGCCTGCAGCTCTTCCTGCGCCTCCTCCTCTGCCTTCTCCAGTCTCCCCTCACTCTCTCCTGCCCTCCCTCCAGTCCCTGGACGCCAGCCTGCAGCCCTGGCGATGTCTCCTGTCAGTCACCCTTCGAGGTCCACGCTGCTCTTCACTCTCCTGACCCTAGACCCACAGACATTTCTTGGTGACAGCTTTGTGATTCCTCCGCGCATCGCCACTGCGGTGTCTCGAGGCCACGGGGCTCCAAAGGGGCCTCCGGGCGGCCGGCAGGAACAGAGGATGCAGCCAAGTCCCTTGTCACTCAGCTGGCCTCTGCCTGCCACCAGTAGCCTGTGGCTTGAAGTTGGGGAATCAGAGCTCCTGCTGCTCCTGTTGTTACCCCCTCCCTCCCTCCTCCCCATGCCACATTGCACTGCACCTGTCCGTCATTCATTGCCTTGAACTTGAATTGTGCACGAGGCATGCCTTGGTTTTTAGCCATTGTCCCAGCTTTTATGCATTTTCTATCGCTATAACAAAATGCCAGAGACTGGGTGATTTATAAAGAAAATATTTTTATATCTTAAATTTCTAAGGACAGGGCAGTCCAAGAGCGTGGACCCAGCATCTGCTCAGCATCTGGTGGGGGCTTGTTGCGGGGTCATCTCAAGGCAGAGGACGTCAGGTGGTGAGACAAAGGCCACTCCCCAAGTCCCTCGTTAACCCACTGACCTACCAATCCTTGAATGTATTGCTACCCTCAGGCCTCAGTCCCCTCCCAAAAGACCTAGCTCTCCACGCTCCTGGACTGGGGACCAAGTTCCCAACACACAATTTGTGAGGGACACCTTCCTATCTCAGCCTGTGTGCGAACACACTTCCTAGGACACAGTCCTCTCTTAGTCACCTGCTAAAAGCCGCCAGGTTCAGATTCTACAAACATCTCCCAGGCTCCTGGTGAGACCTTGACCCTGGCTGTGTACACCGGAAGCAGAGCCTTGAGTGAAGCCCCAGCCCGGACTCCTTCTGCTGTGAGACGCTAGACAAGTGACTTCATCTCTGTGCCTCCTCTGGAAACCAGCACTAACACCTCGGAAGCTTGCTGCAAGAAGGGATGAGCAAATCCGCAAAGCAGTCAGACTAGGGCCTGGCCCACAGCAGCTGTGGCGTAAGCAGCTGTCACTGGCTCTGACCGCTGCAGTCATAGCTGGTTCTCTTTTCTTTGATTAGTATAGGGCCTTTAAAAGCTGGTCACTGGTATCCCGCCGTGGTATATAAAAACGCCAGTGAGAAGTTCATATATTTTTCCAAAAGCTGTATCCCTAATCAGTGAACCTGGGTCTGGTTCACATATGTGCTTAAGAAATATTTGCCAGATTTTGCAGGATTATCTGTTTTCATTCGTTTCCCGAGCCCCACAAGCTCCCAGTGTACAGTCACTGCAGGAGAGGAGTCAGGGTGTTCTGCGCTGGGCTTGGGCTGGGGCGTGGACCTCCCCGTGGGAAGCTTTTTGGGTAAGGCTGTAGGCTGGGAGAACTCTCCCTGGTGGGAAAAGGAAACCCTGCAACACATGGCCCCAGAGCTCAGCCTTGCTCCTAAGGAAGAGAAAAATCATACAAGGTACAGCCAGCAGGGGTATGGGACAGGAAGGTGAGTCAGCATTGGTCCCTGGCCAGCAAGACAAGTGTCCCTGAAGACCAGCCTCAAGTATGTGTCTTAAACCCACTTTCTTCTCTCCCCTGTCACATCTACCTGTCCAACAGATGCGTCCAGCACCTGTCAGTCTGGTGGGTTCTGGAGCATTCTCACTCTCCGACTGGCCTCTCAGTCTCCCCCACAGGGATGGTGCACACGAAATGAAAAGAGGGTTATGGGGTGCTGCCCACCCTCCACCCTCTGGTGTGCAGAAGCTCCTTGACTTCCAATGGGTCTGTGTCCCAATAAACCCATTGCAAAAATATCTTAAGTTGAAAACGCATCTAACACACCTCACCCACCTAACATCGAAGCTTAGCCTCGCCTGCAGTAGCTGTGGTCACAACACTCACAGTAGCCTACAGTTGGGCATGCATCTCAGAGTGTGTTGAATATCTCCTGGAATTCATTGAATACCTGTATCCAAAACCCACCAGCAATGCAGTATGCTGTGTGGCTGGCTGGGAGCTGTGCTCACTGCTGCTGCCAGCGCAGGGAGAGACTGTTGTGCTCCATATCTGGCCTGGACAAGAATCTGTGCAATGCTTACCCCTTTCACATCATTGCAAAGTTGGAAACTCCAAAGTCATTGAGCCAATGTGAATTAGGACCATCTCAGTTCCTGTTCTCTGGCTCTTGTCTCCTGCCCTGGTAACTGGGCTGTGACTCTTGGCTTCCAGCTAGACCTAGACCTCGCCCAGCATCCCCCTCTTTCAGGATTTGCACTTGTTTTCTCTCTGCCTGGGACACTGATTACCCCAATCCTCTGCTCTGGATCTTAGAGAACAAGCCACTTCCTCAAAGACATCTCCTCCTACTGCATTCCTGCAGGCTGGCTTCATTGCACTTGCCTCATAGCCCACACTGTCCTACAAAAGAAACACGTTGCTTTGCATAAACTTCTATCACCCAGCACAAGAGTGCAGCCAGGATGAAGCTGCTCCATACACATTTGGTGAGGAATGAAAAAGACTTTGGTTCAAGCTTTATGGCACCAACCCTTGACAGTTGCTTTTCCAAGGACAGAAATACGTTTGCATTTCCAATTCTGCCCCCAGGGAGCTTCTTATCTGGTTATGAATAGGGAGGCATTCACCAGGGCCTGGTGGGAAAATGTGCAGAGGCCATGGGTGTGATGGGAAGCCCTCCAAGGCATGGGAGGGTAGACAGGACTTCCAGGTTACGCCTGGGGAAGCAGGCACACAAGGAGGCTAAAGAATCACAGCTTTGAGCATCAAGGGGAGCAGGGGAGTGAGCTTCCTGGCAGGAGAAATGGGCCAAGCAGAGGCCTGGATGGGAACAAGAGGAGGGGCCCTGAAGCGCTCACCTTGAGTGAGGAAGGCACTCGATCAACGGATGCGGTATCAATGCTGTGTGCGGTTCGGGCTCCCGTGCTGCTGCCCTGAATGAGCTCCAGCAGGCTGGGCTGGGCTGGGCTGTGCCCCTGTTCCCGTTCTCCCATCCTCTCCCAGTGGGTTTCAGGATCACAGGCCATAGGCACTAGGACCGGAGTCCAAGGTGCATTCCTTCCTGGGGAACGCTGTTGCTGTGCCGAGAGAAAGCCACTCAACAGCAGCTGACTTGCTGCAGGCTGTGGGGGTTTTCTGGGGTGGGAAACAGCAATCTGTGACCCCAGGCATCACCAGGTGGCTTTGGAGTCTCCTCTCTGGAGCTGAGAAGCATTTGGACTCTGACACCAGCTGTTTGCAGTCCCTGCTTGGAGGCACAGCATTATCGGGACTGGGACATTCAGTGTGTCCTCGGATCAGAGTGCTTGCTTCTGCTTCCTTTTCCGGCTTTAAAACCTGGCAAAGGCTCTTCCTCCACAGCTCATTTCCAAAGAGCCTCAGACCTTGGCTCGTGGGGCTCTGGCTTCCCTTCCCAGTGCCTTTGTGCTGCCTTTGCCAACTCTGTTTCCAAAGGAAATCTGTGTATGAGTTTCCTACGGCTGCTCTAACAAAAGACTACAAACTCAACGGCTTCGAACAGCGATGCTCTCTCTCACTGGTCTGGAGACCGCCCACCTGGAAGGCTGGTGTTGCAGGCTAGGCCTCCCTGTGCCCCCAGCTCCTGGTGCCCCCTGGGGCCCTTTGGCTCTGGATGCATCCCTCCAGTCTCCACTTCGGCTTGGTCTTCTTTCCTTCTCCCCACGTGCTGGGGGTCGAGCAGGACTGGGCTCCCCAAATTCATGTGCCTGTCTTACATGAAGGGTTGATGGGCTAAGAGTGGAGATCTCATTATGGTGGGTGGGAGGTGGGTCTGGTGGGAGGCCTTTAGATCCCTGGAAGCATGCCTTCAGAAGGGAATTCTCACGACAGGGCTGGTTATCCAACCTAGCATCTCTCTCTGCTCCCCAGCCGCCAATGTGGTCATCCCTCTGCCACCAGACGCCATACTAGTGGGGATGCCCAGTTCTGAGCCATAACCTGCAGACCATAAGCAGAGATAGATATTCCCAGGAAGCTCCACTCAGGTACATATGTTAAAGTAACAGAAAGTCGACTTACGTAACATGTGTCTTCACTCCTGTATAAGGAGGCTTCTCATGAGGCTCTACCTGGAGAGTCCAGGATGATCTCACTTGGAGATTTTGAACTTAATCTATCTGCAAAGACCTTTTTAACAGGTGAGGACAACTTCACAGGTCTTGCATCACAGATATACCTTTCCAGAGGCCACCATTCGATCTACTGCGATTCCCTTTCCAGAATTCCTAACAAAAATGCTCATATTTCCAAAAATGTTGCCCATCAGTAGCCAAATTCCAGCAGAGAAACCATGAGCGTGGCCTCCCAGCGATAAGGCGACCTGCCGGAGTGGCCAAGGACTGTCCCTCCCCAGGGACTGAAATGCAAACGACACTGCTGTGTCTCTGCTGTAGAATGTAGGGTCTGCCCTCTCACACCTGGAAAGTTACCGGGTTTGGGGCCCTGGAGCTTCACTTTGCACAGAGGGTAGATGTTTGGGCTGGTGGTCAGGATGTCAGTGAAGACCCCCGCATCATATATCAGAGTGCCCGGGTTCGAGCTTCCCTTCCAATTCCAGCTTTCTGCTCGTGCACACCCTGGGAGGCAATGGTGATGGCTCCCGTAGTTGCGTCACTGCCACCCACATGGCAAACCCAGATGGAGTGCCCGGTTCCTGCTTTGGCCTGGCCCAGCTCTGGCTGTTGTGAGTTTTTGGAGAGGGAACCAATGGATATTTCTCTCTCCCTTCTCTATGTGTCTGCCTCTCAAGTGAATAGATGAAATTTAGAAACAGGAGACAGAAACCCTGAGGATTAAAAAAAAAAAAAAACTTTTTGGACAAACCCAAACATTTTACATATGGGGAATCTTCAAAAAGTTCAAGGAAAATGTGTATTAGGAGAAAGCTAGGGTCAGTTTGAACCTGGCCATGACAATTCCCACGTGCCACATCAGAGTGCCAGAGCTTTATTCTAGCTCCTGACTCCAGGTTCCTGCTACTGCAGACCCTAGGAGGTAGCAGTGACGGCTCAGGTCGTTGGATCCCTGCCACCTACTAGCAGACCTGGATTGTGTTTTTGGCCTGGGCTTCAGCTGTGACCTAGCCCCAGCCATTGTAGGCATTTGGCATTTGAGTAGTGAACTAGTGGATGGGAGTTCTCTCTCTCTCTCTCTCTCTCTCTCTCTCTCTCTCTCTCCGCCTCTCAAATAAATAAACTTTTTAAAAAAAAATCCATGGATTTCAATCTTTTTGCACAGAAATAATTTTTAAATTCTCATTTTCTATAAACTTTAAAAAATGCCATTTATTCATTGTATTGATTTGAGAGGCAGAGATAGAGGCAGGTAGACAGACAGAGAGTGCTCCCGTCTTCTGGGTCACTACCCCAATGCTCAAGCATCCAGGAACTCAGTGTCTCCCATGTGGGTGCCAGGAACCCGACCCCTCAAGCCCTCACTGCTGCCTCCCAGTGTGTGCGTTAGCAGGGAGCCAGAATCAGGAGCAGAGCAGGGATTTAAACCAAAGCTCTCTCATCTGGCGTCACAACCAACAGCTCAACCACTGGGCCGAGTGCCAGCCTCTCCATGACTATGTTGAGTGCCCTTGTGTATCTGTCTGTTCCGTCCCTTCCATTCTTTATCCTAACAGCAAGCCAGGTACAACTGGACATTAAAAGAGAAGGATGCTCAGAGTGTTTAGACACCTGCATCCCATTCTGGTCCCAGCTCCTGATTTTAACTTCCCACCAATGCAGATCCTGGGGGGAAGCCATGATGGCTCAATTAATTTGATTCCTGCCACTCACATGGGAGATTTGTCTTGTGATCCTGACTCGGCTATAACACCAGCCCGGCTGCAGCCACTTCAGGCATTTGGGTAGAGAACAGCAGATGGGACTTTCTTTTTCTCTCTCTCTCAAATAAATAAAAATAATTTCAAAATATTAAGACAGAAAAATGTCTAATATCTCTGGTTGAATGCAGTGCTACCCAATGCAGTAGAAATTCAGTGAGGGGCAAGCACTGTGGCTCAGTAATCCTCCGCCTGCAGTGCCGGCATCCCATATGGGCACCAGTTCGAGTCCCAGCTGCTTCTTTTCCTAACCAGCTGTCTGATATGGCCTGGGAAAGCAGTAGAAAATGGTCCAAGTCCTTGGGCCTCTGCACCCACATGGGAGACCTGGAAGAAGCTCCTGGCTCCTGGCTTTGGATCAGCTCAGCTCCGGCCATTGCCGTCATTTGGGGAGTGAACCAAAAGATGGAAGATCTATCTCTGTCTCTCCTTCTCACTGTCTATAACTCTGCTTCTCAAATAAATAAAATCTTAAAAAAAAAAAAGTACACTGAACAAGCTCATAGGAGTTCTTGTGTTTTTGTCTCAGCTCTATCACTAATTGTCTTGGAGATCTTGGAGAAGTTCAGTCTCTTTCTAAAGGCTGGTTAGGCTAGAGCAGTGGTTGGCTAACTATGGGCTGCAGGTCAAATCTGGTTGGCTGCCTGTTTAATCAGAACACAGCCATGCCCATTCATTCATGTCTGTGATGGACAGAATGGTCTCCATAACTAGAAAGACAAGGACACCTCTAAAAGTTCATGGAAAACGATCCCCCCTCTCTCTGCTACCACCCATCTCTTTCTCTCTCTGTAACTCTGCATTTCAAATAAATAGATAAATCTTAGAATAAAGTTCATGGAAAATGGAATCAAAAGATACATTTACTTTAGCACAAAAAAATTCATGCAAGTAAAGTGCCTTCAAAATTTTCACGAAAATGCACATTATAAAAAAGTGCATGGATTTCAATAATATTTGCATTCAAACAAAGCTACTTCTTTACCCCATTGTAGATCCGACTGCTTGAAGTGTCCTAGTGCTTAACCATCTGGTTCTTTCCAGAAAACATTTGCCCCTCTGTAGACTCTCAGGTCCCGTCCATTACATTACTCTGCGAGTCTAGTCATGGGCCACACCTCCCCTGGAGGGCAGGGAGAGGGGTGGGCTGGGCAGCAGGTAGTGGAGCTGAACTAACCCATGATCAGCCTGGAGGCATTTGGACCAGCCCCTCCTCAGCCAGCCCCTTGTGCACACTGTGTTTCCACATTGTTCCAACTCCTGGGCACTGCGTCTCCCAGAGACAACCCCTCCGTGTTCTCCTCTTAGGGTCTGCCTCCCCCAAAAGGCAGGCAAGGCAGAGAGCCAAGGGACCTAGGGGTCTCTTTAAGGCTTTTAGACTTAGGGACTCCCCAAGTTCTCAGCCGCTGAGGGACACCCGTGCTCCCAGAGGGTGGGCCGGGCCCCACCCACTTTGCTTCTATTATTGTCCAAATCAGAGCCAACCCATCTTTCCACCAGCTCCTTCCGTCCCCTCTCCTATTTGTTAAACAAATCCTGATCTGCCTTTTTAGGCTGCTCTTGAATTTTATGGCAACATGTAATAAACATCTGACTGCTTTTATTTCTATTTAACTTTTATCTTGAATGTCTCTGCTGTTTCAAACCAAATATTTATAGCATCGCACAGCCGCTGCTGCGATTTCGTTCCTCACCAGCGCTGTCATCCCCCCGGCTCATGTTCACCAGTCCGGGGGTCCTGGGGGCACATGGGCTCCTTGGCTCCCCCAGGGCGCCCAGCCCAGGCTTCTGGGGCGTTGGGCCCCCAGGAGAGTATGCAGCTTTGCAGGCAGCCCCCCGGTACTCGGCTCAGGGGTCTGGCCATCTGCAGAGGACTCCGGGCTCCCTGGACTTCAAGTCTTCACAGCTCAGTGCCAGGCTGGGCGTGGCAGCAGCAGGAGCCCGCACTTACCCAGGAGACACCTTGCCTTGCCCGCCAAGTAGGAGACAAGGGCATGCTGGGCCCTCAGTCTGCTCTGAGGCCTTGCACTCTCCCAGTACCTCCGGCTCTGCACAGGGCCTAGCAGTCCATCTCCCTGGTCCACCTGTGTTTACCGTCAGTTTTCACAGCCACCCAGAAGTGCTCCCAACAGAGCTGGTCATTGTCTTTTCAAACAGGTTTTCTGATCCCTACTGGTACAAATTGTTCCTGATAGAGGCCCTTTCAAATTCGGGGTGCTAAGAAGACTGCCTACCTGGAGGAGGGTGACTCCCTGGGACTAGAATCTGAAGACCTCACTTTCCCTCTTTGGACTCAGTTTTCTCGACTGTAAAATGGGTTGCCTGGCGCGCCCTGAAGGAGGATGAGTGAGGACGCGCTATGTACACTATGGGAAGGGAAGAGAGCAGCTGCAGCCCTGCAGGCCCAGGGCTGAGGCCATCGAGGGGAGCGAGAAGATGCTGCTCATCTTCCTGGGGTTCCTGGTCCTCCAGGGCTGCAGAGAGCTCCCTAATTTCCCAGGCTGCCTCTTCTCTGCCTGCCTGTTTGAGCCTGCACAACTCTCCTCACTCCGCACCACCACAGGAGCTGCTCATGGCTCTGAGTTGATGAGTCAGCCCCCACTGGACTGTCCCCGGCCTGCTCCTCACTGCTCAGGGGCCTCTGCCATCCAGGTGAGCAAGCAGGTGCACCCTGACAGAGCAGAGAGAGCATCCAGGAGCACACCCTCCCTTCCCACCATGGCCAAGCCCGTGTGTGGGTGCTCTCCGGTTCTCTAGCAGGAGTCCCGCAGGGACCTCCGTGGGACCCTCCTGATCTTTCAAGTCCTAAGACAAGCTGTGTTCAGAGGTCCCATCTCTAACACCTCTGATTCTCAGAGTCAGGGCGAGCCTGTTAAGGTTCCCCCATCTCCCCTCTTCCCACTCATGAGAGCACCCCCCTCCAACCCCACAAGAAACTCATTGTTATGGGTTGAATGCTTGTGTCCACCCAGTGTGCCTGTGTTAAACTGCTAACCCCCAATAGGCTGGTAATAGGGGGTGGGGCTTTGGAGCAGTGATGACATCACAAGGGTGGAGCCCTTGTGCATGGGCTTGTTAACCTCATAAAAGGCCCATCAAGGGCTGGCGTTGTAGCACAGCGGGTTAAGCCCCTGCTAGCAAGGGAGCATCCTGCGAGAGTGCAAGTTCAAGTCCCATCTGCTCCACTTCCGATCCAGCTCCTGGCTAATGTGCCTGGCAAAGCAGCAGAAGATGCCCAAGTGCTTGCACCCTTGCTGTCCATGTGGGAGACCTGGATGGAGTTCTGGCTCCCAGCTTGGCCTGGCCCAACCTTAGGGAGTGAACCAGCAGATGGAAGATGTCTCTGTAACTCTTTCTTTCAGATAAATAGATAAATCTTGGTTTAAGGTTTGAAAAAAAAGGCCACACAATGTTCTGTCCACCCTAGGACACAATGGTAACTTGGCAGAGAGTCATCACCAGAACCTTACCTCGGCACCCTGACCTTGAACTTGCAGCCTCCAGAACTGTGGGACACAGGTCCGTGGACTCTTGCTGCACCACAGATGGACTGAGACAGCCATCCTCCACCTGCATGAGGGGTTCCCAGATGGCAAAACAGGGGCCGGTCCCCACGGAGGCTTTCCCTCGTGGGGTTGGCTGAGGCACTCGTGTTGCTGTTGGGTAATAGATTGATGGGGACCTGGATGACTTGCTCATCCAACTGAAAACATCCAAGGATCAAACACAACGTGATTCAGAAGCTCCAGTGATGTCGTTCCAAAGCCAGGCTTCGCTGGCAATACACTGGGCAGGAGGCAGAGCAAAGGGAATCCCCTATGGGCCTGGCTGCAAGAGCGTAAGTTGGCACAATCGCTATGGCGAATGAATGAGTCCAAGAGAAATGGACCTGTGTGTCCACTAAAAGGCTACTTGATGCTGCTTTGTTCACTCTGACAGCCCCCAGGGAAAGATCAAGGACTGTGGAACAGGTAGATAAAGGGAGATACACTCACTCAAGGAAACTGTATAGAGAAATTTGAAAGAAAGTGTGATTAAGACAGCACATAACACCACGGATGTATCTCAGAGCATCACGCGTGAGTGTGAGGGCCAGGTGCAAACAGTGCCTGCTTCCGATGAGCAGTCTTAGTTACGTGGAATCCAAGGCTCACAGTCATCCTTGAAGGCATTCTTCTTAAAGTCTGTTTATTTGAAAGGCAGAGAGAAAGGCAGGTCTCCCATCCTCTGGGTTCACTCCCCAAAAGTCTGCGATGGCCAGGGCTGGGTCAGGCCAAAGCCAGGAGTCAGGACCTCAATCCAGGTCTCCCCATGTGGGTGGGAGGGGCCCAAGCACTTAGGCCATCACTGCCGCCTCCCAGAAAGGTAAGATCAAGAGCTGATCCAGAACTCGGACCTAAGCACTCCGATATGAGATGCACCAAATCCCATCCCTGTACAGGTGTTCTGACTGCGAGAAGACCCAAGGGAAGCTTCTGAGACGATGACATGTTCTTCGTCTTAGTCTGGGTGGTGATTCACAAGTGTGTAATTATGTGAAATTATATGTCACAATAAAAATGTCTCACTATGGGGCCGGAGCTGTGGCATAGTAGGTTAAGCCTCTGCCTGTGGCACTGGCATCCCATGTGGGCACCGGTTCAAGTCCTGGTTGCTCCACTTCTGATCCAGCTCCCTGCTGGTGGCCTGGGAAAGCAGTGGAAGATGGCCCAAGTGCTTGGGCCCCTGCATGCATGTGGGAGACCCAAGAGGCTCCTGGCTCCTGACTTCAGATTGACCCAGCTCTGGACTCTGGACTTTGCAGCTATTTGAGAAATGAAACAGCAGATGAACCTCCTGCTTTCTCTTGCTCTCCCTGTCTGTAACTTTGCCTCTCAAATAAATAAATAAATTTTTAAAGAAAGCCTCAAGACCAATTATAACATGGAAAGAAAAGCCACGTCTCTCCATCACTTGGTTCTGCTCCACTCTAGGGTGGCAGTACAGCCATTAGTGGCTCCAACTGCATTCCCACGTCAACAATGGCAATGGAAGGGACGACCGTTTTCTCCAGGAGTCCTTGGAGGGGACTTTCCTCGGCCTTTGGCCAGGTTTGGGTCACAGAGCCCACCTTGGAGCCAGGGGTTTGCGCCTGGTACTGTGAGGTGGGAGCAAGCATGGGGTCCTATAGCATAAATGGGTATGGATACCACAAAGAGACATGGCAAATGATGGATTGGCTTTGTGTTCCAAGTGAAGAGGGAAGCACAAAGGCAGTGCATGTGTGTGTAGGTAGGGGTATGCATGGGTGTGGGGGGTTTGCATGCATGTGTGTACTTGTGTGGGGTATGCAAGCATGTGTGTGGGGTATTCATGCATGTGTGGAGGGGTATGCATGTGGGGGCTCATGCATGCATGTGAGGGGTATGTATGCATGTGGGGGGGTATGCATGCGTGTGGGGGGTATTCATGCATGTGTGGGGTATGCATGCCTGTGTGTGGGGTATACATGCATGCATGTGGGAGGTATTCCTGCATGCGTGTGGGAGTATGCATTCATGTGTGTGTGTGTGTGTGTGTAAACATCTCCATGCATACAAATTGCCATGTTGGGGGTCAGATGCTATCCCAGCAGCTGTGCTGCAGCTCCCCTGTAGGAATGGCGGGTTCTTCATTTCATTGCAGCTGGGAGGGTTCTCAGCTGACGATCCTCCTTAGAGCTCTCTCTAGGCAGAACCCAGCTGGAAAGCGCTGTCTAGCCCATGGCTTGCTCGCTCCATGGAGCAGATCCAGGTGAGGACTGGCTGGCAGGTGCATATAGATGCACCCCTTGGCCCTTCTCAGAACCAAAACCAGCTCCAGAGCGCCCTGCAGGATTGGCAGAGTCCTTGCTGAGGTGCCACAGCACCCTAACTATCCCACAGCTTGACCCACTTCCTCCCCTCTCCCCCAGATTCCGTCCCAAGAGCCTCCCCCGTGCATATCCACACAAGAATCTCCCCCTCAGAGTGCACTTCCTGGGGAACCCGACTGCGACAGCGGTCGGCTGTCTCTCCTTCTGCTGAACCATCCCTTACGCTGAGAGGATGCCGGATGACTTTTGGGGTGGGAAACAGTCTTTTCTCTATGAGATGGTGGAGCCATCACATGACTGCTTGTGTTATTTTTTACCCGTCTTCTACTGAGCAACAGGCACCAGTGGCCAGTTGAGGGTGGTCCCTGAATTTCCCTTGATGCTGTGCTGGGGATGGATCTGAGGACCACAGGCCTTCTCGGTCTGCCCCATCTCCAGAGCAGCCAGAGGAAGTCCACATGTGTGGCACCTTCTGCTTGCTCAGATAAACTGAAGCTCATGTTCAGAATCGGAGTCTACCAGGTGCATCTCAAGAGCATTTGGCATGGGCATCTGCTGTCTCTTTTCCACCCAGCCAGCTTCCAGCTCCCTCTCTATTGGAGCGAGTGCCTGGATTTTCATCTGGGGCTCAGCACATCTTTGCTCTCAGTCCCTGTGTGTGGCAGAGGGTCTCCTTCCACCCCTCCTTCCTGCAGAGTTGCAATGTGGACCTGAAGCGATCAAGCACTGCATCCCCTAAGCATCACTGCTGGTCCAGAGATGTGCACATCCCCAGCCAGGCCCATGAGACTGCAGCCCAGGTTCTGGGGGCACTGTGCAGAGCTACAATCCCTTATCTCCTTGGCCTGCTTTATGTTGCTGTAACAGAATTCCTGAGACTCTTAAATTTATAAACAGAAACTGACTTCTCACAGTTCTGGCGGCCAGGAAGGTCCAAGGTCAAGGCACCAGTCTCTGGCAAAGGTCCCTGTGCTAGGAACTCCCATGGCAGAAGAGAACAAACCCACACAGCCAGCCTCTCTAAGGAAAGGAGGGGCCCTTGGGGCTTTATTACATCATAAAGGCCTCTCCTATCAATGCTATCACTGGGCCACCACACCTGAATTTCAGAGAGACTCCAATAGCAGCCCTGTTCACCATGGGGACACCAATAAGCCCAGAGCTGCCCATGAAGCCAAGGTGAAGAGGTTCAGAGTCAAGAGCTGGAGTCAGACCCCCTGATGATGTTGCTTTAGGATTTATGTCCAGCTGAGCTGAGCCCAGGGGAGATGATAAATTCCTTTTTCTCCCCTAGGGCCAATCTGGAATAAGTTTTCCTCACTTGCATACGAAAGGGTTCCCCATTGTTACCACATTTCTGAGTTTCAATGATGGGAGGAACTTGCATTTGCCCGGATAGTAAATGGGAAATGGAAATGAAATCAGCTGCATAGAGGGAAGCCTAAAAGAAAATGGAAAACCCAGAGTTGTGATTGAGGGCCGTCTCTCAGGGACCAGGGCATCCCCTCGTGACTCTCCGTGGTGCTTTGATTCCCTTGGGTCACAACGTCCACCACCAGCTGTCTACATGTCTCAGCATCACGCCAGATTCTCAACAGCCTCTAAGACGTGGTCAGCAGAAGACAGCTCACTGGCCAAGTCTGGCCATCTACCTGCTAAGATATGGCCCTTAAGGTGAGAGTAGTTTTTACCTTTTTAACTCATTGAGGGGAAAATATTAATATTTTGTAGCATGTCAAAAATCACATTCAATTCACACTTCAGTGCCTACAAAGAAAGTTTTATTGGGACACAGGCATGCTTGTTTAGGGACCGTCCATGGTTGCTTTTGCAATACAACAGCAGAGCTGAGCGACTAGGATAGGCCGCATGGTCCTTGAAAGTCTGATTTACTATCTGGCTGTTTATAGGAAAAGTTCATGGGCCCCTGTTGAGAGTCTGGAGATGAGACCTTCACAGCTTAGGATCTGGCTTTGGGACCCCGTGTCACCGACAATGCAAAGACTTTCCCTTTAAATAATTTTAGACACGAAGCATCTCAGGGTTGTGGAGGCATTTTAAAATTTACTTCCAGGACATAGTATCAACTATACATAGTCTTCTTCTAAGAAGGCTAAGTGAGAACAAAACGGAAGTGCTAAGGTATGTCATTGGCCATTTTATTTTCGTTTTTGTTAAAGATTTATTATTTATTCAAAAGACAGAGTGAGAGAGAGAGAGAGAGAGAGAGCAAGAAATCTTCCATATCCTCTGGTTCACTCTCTAAATGCCTAGCCAGGGCTAGGCTGAGACAAAGCCAGGAGCCAGGAGCTCTATTTTGGTCTCCCACGTGGGTGGCAGGGACCCACGTACTTGGAGCATCTTCCATGGTCTTCCCTGGTGTTTCAGCAGACTCTCTGATATGAGATGCCAGCATTGCAAACAGAGGCTTAACCTCCTGTGCCCCAGTGCTGCCTTCCCTCCCACAACGACCATTTTAAATGAAAGCAAAAATAATCACAGGACATGTGAAGCTTTCATTAGCTTTTCAGTGACCTCTACGCAGGTCTTCTTAGAGCAGACTTAAGCAGGCATCAAGGAATGTGAGCTGTGCCACGAGCTGATGTCTACATTCCTGTTGGCTCTCACAGGGGACCAAGCGGCTCTTAGAGAACCTTGTGGGCATTGCAGTCCTGCTGTATATGCAACCTAGCTCTTGTTTCCTTTTCTCAAAACCTGGTCTTTCTTCATTCCTCCCTGTGTGAGCCAATGAGGGGAGATGAGGAATAAAAGAAGATTCTAAAGTTCTTAGCCTGAGCGCCATGGCGAATGCTCACCTGTTACACTTGCTTCCCATACCTCTCCCTACCTCCCGTTAGCTGGAGGTGCAGGCACGAATGTGGACGGAGATGTGTTTATAATCCTTCCGTGAATGCCTTGAGAGCAGGAAAGCTGTGTCCTATTCTAAGAAAAAACAGTGGACGTAGTGGACAAAATGCCTGGAATGGCTCTAACAGAACTAGAATCCCTCCCCTCTCCAACATCCCCAGCTACCCAGGTCTACAGAATAGAAACACTCCCTGAGCTACAAAAGGACGAGACTCTGAGCTGAAGGCAGGGTGTTTTTTTAAAAGTTGTACCTTTGCCTTGCTCTCCCTACTCTACAAAACAGAGATTGATAGGTGACAGAGAGATCATGAAATTAGTTCGAATGACAGCTCCCTGAATGGATGTCTGTCTTATTGTGCCAGCTGATCAGGCTTATTTTCTGAATTTTTCACTTCACAATCACTTGTTTTGGTGTCAGATAAATACATTCTAGTTATCACAACTTGCCTGGGAGGTGTGAGGAGAAATTATGTGTGTTTCTTGTCTGTGCCATCAGGAAATCTTAGCAGCCCTGTGGCAAGTCCCTGCCAGGCTCCAAGACGACGTGGGGAGCCATCTTCAAGGCTCCCACTCAAGGATCCCACAGTCGCGTGGGCATTCAGATTGGAAAGGAAAAAGTCAGATGGTCCTTTTTCACAGACAGAAAGTTCACTGATACACCAAATCTGATGGGATACACACACACACACAGTAGCAAGCCGAATAAGCCTGCAGGGTGCAAAATTAATATGAAAGAAAATCATATTTCTATATTCCAGCAATAAATAATTGCAAGTTGGATCTCAAAAGCTATTGTCTCTGATGTCATTAAAATATGAAATAAGGATGAATCTGACAAAAGACATGAAAGACTTCTGCGATGACAACAACAAAATATTGTGAGAGAAATTACAGAAGACCTAAATGGATTAATGCAGACTTTGTCCATGGGTTAGACAACTAAATGTTATTAGGATGTCAATGTTTCCCAACTGATTTCATGATATCTCAGTCAATCAAAATGTTAGCAAGTTATGTGCAGAAATTGACAAGCTTTCTAAAATTTATCTAGAAATACAAGGGACCTTCAGTAGCCAGAATGACTTTGGAAAAGGAGAAAGCTAGAAAGTGAAGTTTACCTGATTTTAGAGCTACAATAATCAAACATCATGATACCACCATAAAGATAGACACACAAATGGACAGACTAGAGAGTCCAGAAATGAAGCTATGTGTCTATAGACAAATCACTTTTATGATGGAGCAAAAGCAATGCACCAGAGGAAGAACCTTTTTAACAAATGAAGTTGGAACCATTGTATACTCACATGCAAAAAAGAAAAAAAAAAAAAGAAATTGAATCCTTACCTCAAATAAACCTATAATGGAGGGGCCAGCGCCATGGTGCTGTGGGTTAATCCTCCCCCTGCAGTGCCAGCATCCCATACGGGTGCCGGTTCTAGACCCTGCTGCTCCACTTCCTATCCAGCTCTCTGCTGTGGCCTAGGAAAGCAGTAGAAGATGGCCCAGGTCCTTGGGTTTCTGCACCCGCATGGGAGACTGGGAAGGAGCTCCTGGTTCCCGGCTTCGGATCAGCCCAGCTCTGGCCGTTGCGGCCATTTGGAGAGTGAACCAATGGACAGAAGACCTTTCTCTCTGTCTCTCCCTCTCACTGTCTGTAACTCTACCACTCAAATAAATAAATAAAATTTAAATAAAAACCTATAATGGAGCACAGACCAAAAGGAACAGTGCAAAACTAAACATAAAATGTAAAACTACAAAACTCAAAGAATATATAGGAGAAATACATATTTGTGACCTTGGATTAAACAAAAAAGTGTCTTAGATACAACAGCAAAGCAGAATCCACAGCAGAACAAATTGACAATTTTTGTACATCATGGAAATTAATTTCTGCTTTTCAAAACATATATTGTTAGAGTGGAAGGCACACCACAGTATGATAGAAATTTCTGCAAGCACCTATCAGATGAAAGACTTGTAGCAGTAACATCCAAAGAATCCTCAAAACGCAGCAATAAGAAAATAAGCAATCCACTAAAACTGGACAAAAAGTTCACCAAAGACATACAGATGACAAATAAGCACATAAACCGATGACAGTGTCATAGTCTTTAGGGAAATGCAGATCTGTGCCACAAGACACTACCACACAGAGTGGGATGACTGAAAAGCAATGAGGACTGATCAGAGTCAGACGGGAAGGACTTACACTCCACTACACCACTGGTGGGACTGTCAACTGTTCACCCACAATCATCCAATGGTTTTTCAGTTTCTTATAAAAGTTAAGCATCTATCTGACATATGATCCAGGCATTCCACTTGTAGGTATTAACCAAAAAAGGTAATTTGTGTTCATACAAAGATGTGCTTTATCAACAACAATCACAAACTAGAAGCAACCCAACTGTCCACCAAGAGATGCATGGATAAGTGAGTTATGGTGAAAACCATACAATGGTAGGCTACTCAGAAATAAGTAAGGAACTGGTGAAATGTTAAAGTACGAATGAATCTTAAAATAACTATTTGAATGAAAGAAGCCATACAAACAGAAATGATTCTCTTGGTATAAAACTTTAGGAAATGCAAATGAATTAGTAGTGACGGGAAGTAGATCAGCAATTGCCAGACATGGGGGAGCAGGGAGGCGTGAGAGGGAGGGATCCCATGGGGGCATGAGGAGGCTTTTGGAGATGACGATATGCTCACTTCTTGATGGTGGTGATGCTTTCACAGGTGCATCCCTATGTCAAAACTTACCAAATTGCATATTTTCAATATTTACAGTTATTGTAAGTTAATAATTATTAAAGAACAACACAAAGTTTTTTTAAGTCTAGTGTGTGGACATTTAACTTAAGAGTTAAGACACCCTTGGGGCTGGCACCTTGGCGCAGTAGGTTAATCCTCCTCCTGCGGCGCCAGCATCCCATATGGGCACCGGTTCTAGTCATGGCTTCTGCTCTTCCAATCCAGCTCTCTGCAGTGGCCTGGGAAAGCAGTGGAGGATGGCCCAAGTCCTTGGGCCTCTGCACCCATATGGAAGCACCTGGCCGTGGTGGCCATTTGGGGTGTGAACCAAAGGATGGAAGACAGTTCTCTCTGTTTCTCCCTCTCACTGTCTGTAACTCTACCTCTCAAATAAATAAAAATCTTTAAAAAAAAGAATTAAGACACCATGTCATGCATGGGATGACCTGGGTTTGATTCAGATACCTCTCCTGACTCCAGCTTCCTGCTATGGCCGACTCTGTGAGGCAGCAGGGATGCCTTAAGTCAGTGAGTTCCACCACCCATATGGGAGTCCTGGACCTTGTTCGCCACTCCCAGTTCCAACCCAGTTCAGCCCTGGCCACGTGGGGAAGGAATGAAGGGGAAGATGGGATTTCTCCCTCTCCCTCTCCCTCTCCCAAAGTCTACTGGGAAGCACAATGTGTGTGGCCAGAACAGTTAAGACCGTGCTGATGCTGGAGAGGAGACAAGGTCTAGAGCAAGGTGAGCCTTCTGCAGTGGACACATGGATTTGTAGAGGTGCGCAGGGAAGGTGCAGTAGGTTTTCCTCTGGGAAGGCAAATATCTGGGCAGATCTGAGAAGTGTCCACTGTGTGGACATGTGGGGGGGGGGATTGAGAAGGGAGGGAGAGGGGAAAGAATCTTCCAGAAGGGAGGTGCTCCTCTCAGGACACGCTCACAGAAGGGAAGCTGTGGTGATTAATTGTAAGTGCCATTAGACAGAGCCAAGGGTCCACACAGGTGGTAAAATGTTATGTCTGTGTGTGTCTGTGAGGGTGCCTGTGCAGGCAGCAGACTCTGAATCTTGGGCTGTTTAAGGAAGATGCCCTGTGCCCAGTGAGGGTGGACATCACCAGCCCATTGAGGGTGAGAATAGAACAAGATGGAGGCAGGGCAAGCTCTGTCTCTTTTGGGGCTGGCCCATCCGTCTTTTCTCGCCCTTGGGTTTTGTAACTCCTTGTTTTTTGTTTTTCTTTATTTCCTTGCTTTTAAAGATTTATTTATTTGAAAGGCAGTTACTCGGGGGGTGGGGCAGTGAGAAAGAGATCTTCCATCTGCTGGTTCACTTCCAAAATGACTGAAACAGCCAGGGCTTGGCCAGGCTGAAGTCAGGAGCCCAGTAACTCATGTGGGGGCTCCCACATGTGTAACAAGGATCCAAGCACCCTGGCCGTCTTCCACTGCTTTCATCAGGCACATTAGCCGGATCTGATATGGAGCGACCAGGACTCACATTGGCACTCATGTGGGATGGTGGCATTGCAGGCACCACTTTACCTCCTGCTCCACAGCATCAGCCCCAGAGCTCCTGGCTCCAACGTCTCCTGACTGTGGGACTCACAGTGTCAGTTCTCTGGCTCCCGGCCCTTTGGACATAGGGTGAAGCAAAGCACTGGCTCTCCTGGACCTCAGCTGGTGGAGAGCAGACAGCAGGATTTCTTGCCCTTGTATCAGTGAATCGATTCTAGTAATAAATATCATCGCTCCTCCATCTGTCAGTCCTCTATCATCTATCAATGATCAATCTATCCATCCATCTGTAGCTATCAATCATCTCTCTATGTATCTATCCATCTACTCATTTATCTCTCCCCTGGATCTGTCCGGAAAGTCCTGGCTAATACAGACGCTGGGATGAGTGTCTCCTTCAGCCCCTTTCTGCTCTGAGGAGAGGGTTTTGGGTGCTGAATGGGCTCAGCTCTTTAGGCACAAAACCTGTGGCTCCCTCAGGTGCTTTCTCTGCTGTCTGAAGGACCACCTTAAATGCCTATGTCTGGGACCCCCTTCAGCCACCACACTCACCCAGGACCTGGGCAGGCTCAGCCTGCAGCATGAGCACAGGGTCCAGTCACATCCTGCTGATGGGCTGTGCTGGTGAACGTGGCAGGCTTACCGGATGGGAAGGGGCTGTTGGGCAGCCTTGGGTGCTGATCAACCTCTAATGGGCCTTGGGGTCTTCCCTTATGATACAAAGTCTACGCTATAGAGTGTTCTTTGTCCCAATTCCTAGACTTTGGGAGAGGAACAAAATGGTGAGAAAAGCAGGAGCACTCTGGGTAAGATAAAGTTGCCTGTACGTGTCAAGGATGTTCCCCAAAGTATACTGCGTCCAGGTGTGGCCAACTGCAGTGCTGATGTGGGGGCCCAGCCTGGGTGCCTTTGCCAGGCCACTGAGTGTACCCCTGAACGGGCGCTGCTAGCATCTCACCCCATGCACCACTCTTGGAGAGTCACTCTCGTCCTTTCTTGGGGATCCCTGGGAGTCTTCATCTTCCTTAGAGAGAGGGTCCCCATCCAATCACTAACCGATGGAGGAAAGATCCCTTGCCTTAAGGCAGAGCAACCCCATGGGGCCATGCAGGTTCCTGAGCACCTGGCTGGATCCTGCTGAGCCTAGCACCCAGCTGAGTCCACAGTCCTTGCCTTGCTCCTCCCTTGGCTCTCCTCTGCTTCTCACACAGGCTCACATTCTTCCTGAGCACCCCCCGGGGAAATCTCCAGCACAAGAGCCCTGGAATGCACCCACCCCCACCCAGGGAAGCCCTGGCTAAGGCCCCAGCCCTCTGGGTGCACCCAGGGCAGTGCTGGCCGTCCTGGCCATCACCCACCCAATCCCAGCCCCACACGGTGGTCCCGCCGTGGAGCCCCGGGGAGCCCAGGGCCCAGGACCTGACTCACTCCTGGATGTTTTGTTCACATTCTCTTTTCAAAAACACGTTCTCAATAGCTTTAATTTAATCAAAACATTCTTGACTGAGATCATTAAAGCCTCTGAGAGAGGCATTTAATTCTAAATTCACCATATCCACGGCGTAGCAGTTGAGTAACTGAAAAATCAACTTTATGTCATAATAGTTTGTTAGAATGTTTGTTTACTCTTCATCTGAGACATGCTAATTAAAACAAGAGGCCTTCACAAGCAATCCAGTTAGCAAATAGGATTGGTTAATAGATAAGGAATGGTTGGCGGTTGCAAGGAACCCCAGCTCCCTGCCCATATGGACTGGGTTTCGGCAAGAGCCCACGGTGATCCCAATGGACCAGGGCTGATTCTTGGAATTCTGCAAAATGCATTGCCTTGTCCGCCTCCTCCCTATCAATGACTCTTGCGGACATCTCTGAAAACATTTATCGTTGTTAGCTCTCGTCCGTCTTTGACTTCCTTGAATTCATCTTCAAGGGAAGGGATGAAGGCTCCTGTGGGCCTCTGCTTCGCCAGGGCACAGCCATTCCCACGTTCCCACGGCCTGTGCCGGAAGCATGTGGTCCTCACCCCCGCAGGCATCGGCTTACCGTGCAGGAAGCATTGCCATCCTAGGAGGCACCTGCTAATGCCAGGCCCTCCCTCGGCTCCAAGAGACCTGGCCAGCTCTCCCTCCTTCCCGCGGACACACCCTCCTGTTCTGGAAGGCAGAGGCACACATGGGGTCTTGCTGCTTCCTGAGAGTTTGGGGACACAGGTCTGAGTGAAGAGGCCTGAGCAGTCTGGGATGCATGTATTAAAGTACAGGCCAGCGGACCCCTGTCTCAGCTGTGAGCCCAGCCAAGGAGGCTTCCCACTTCATCTGGCCACATCTGCCTTGATGCATAACTGCACACACACACACACATGCACGCGCACACACACACACAGTCTTCTCTCGAGTTCCCTTCCTCACAAGTCCAAGGCCGATTGCCCCCTCCCCTGCTCCAGGCCTGCCCTTGCCCTGGGAAACAGGTTGCATACTAGTTGGCCATGACTCGCATCCAGACCCAAAATAGATTTTCTTTTTTGCTTTAAACACTGGAATCAACTTACATCAACTTACATTAAAAATGGGATAGTTTAAGTAAAATCTGGATCTCCCACGCCCTCTGCTCTAACACTGTGAAACGACCTCACTGATGCCATCTGCATTTATGTCATTTATAGGAGAGGTGTCCAAAAACGCTCATGGAAAATGGGATGAAAATAAGATGTATTTTGGTGCAAAAACATTTTGAAATCCACACCTAGGTTTTCCATGGCATGTATTTCCATGAATTTTTGGAAGATCTCTTTTATATACCAAAATAAATGACTCTTTTCTTTCCATTTTCCATCAACTTTTTGAAGCCCATTCTTAGGAGCACTCGATAAGTACTAGTGAGTACGATGAGGCAGTGGGCTTCAGGTGCCAGGCCAGGATTCACTCCCTTCTTCATCCCCAGCTGGCATGGGTTCTGATCTCCCCCAGCTCTCTCCATTGGCTCAGGGCCTGGCCTTCCCGACTTCCCACGGACTACAAGATGTCACATGAGAAGAAATCATAGAGACCTCATTTTAAAGCAAGGAAATTGAGGCAGAGAGACAGTGATAGGACATTGTCACATCGTTGGGTGCAAGGCGGCCTATTCCAAGGTGACATTGCTACTTTTAATGTCTCATTCACGTTTGGATGTGGTTGATCATGGGATGATTTCTGTTCATCTTTGTAGCCTCTGTGTTCTGTGAGTCCTTTCAAGCAGAGTGTCAGCCTCCTAGAAGCCAAAAGACTAATAGTGGGAGAAGTCATGACAATGACATCATGTTTGCATTTCATGCAAATTTCAATTAAAGAAATATAAAATACTGCACTAATAAATCAATAAAGCTTCACTTCGTGAAATTTGAAAATGTGTGACTATCACAAAATTGCATCACTGTGAACACACGAGTCCTTGAATTAGAAGCAGTTTGTATGTGAGAACTCTGGGCAGGTCTTCCAGGTGTCATACCTGGGTTGATGAGGATCCCAAGGGCTCCTTGAAAGCATTGCATCACTAAGACCTGCTGTCTCCTGTGCACTTGGCACCAAAGATAGGTGTTTGGTAGATGCTGCAAGGAGACAGCTAGGTAAATGGATGTTCCTACCATGAGGGCCGGCTACCTCCAACCCCAGAGCCAGCCCTGGACAGAGACCTGGTGTTGCTCTATGACCTGCAATGGAGCATTCTTGCCGTCTCTTCCAGAGGTGCTGAAATCCAAAGTGCTGGCTTCAAGCAGTGAGCACAAGCTTTAGGGTCCAGAGGGGTGGATTATGCATGGCTGGTCTGGAACAGAGAAGCAGGCCAGGAAAACCAGGAAGGGAGGCAGAAGAAAGGGTCCTCCTGGCCAGGCAGTTTGTTTCTCTTCCTATTGCCATGGGGGGAATGTTGTCCTGGGACCTTCCTGCCTGTGAAAGCCTGGTCCGTGAAGCTGTCGTATACGTGTGCCTGCTACTGGCCTCTAGAAACCCCCTGGCCTGGTACCTGAAGCCCACTGCCTCATCGTACTCACTAGTACTTATCGAGTGCTCCTAAGAATGGGCTTCAAAAAGTTGATGGAAAATGGAAAGAAAAGAGTCGTTTATTTTGGTATATAAAAGAGATCTTCCAAAAATTCATGGAAATACACGCCATGGAAAACCTAGGTGTGGATTTCAAAATGTTTTTGCACCAAAATACATCTTATTTTCATCCATTTTCCATTTTTGGACACCTCTCCTATAAATGACATAAATGCAGATGGCATCAGTGAGGTCGTTTCACAGTGTTAGAGCAGAGGGCGTGGGAGATCCAGATTTTACTCAAACTATCCCATTTTTAATGTAAGTTGATTCCGGTGTGTAAAGCAAAAAAGAAAATCTATTTTTGGGTCTGGATACGAGTCATGACCAACTAGTATGCAACCTGTTTCCCAGGAAAAGGGCAGGGAATCCCGTCCCCTGTCCAGTGAGAGGGCCCCCAAGAGTCCCCCCAGCTTTCTGCCTGGCAGGCTTGATTTCCCCACAAGCATGCTCCCACTTCTTTCCAAGGTTGAGGAAGGTATGGCTGAACACATTCTGCTTGATCCTGTGGCTATCATGAACCTCACAGCCGAAACTGAGCTAAATCAGAGATTATTCCCACCCTTCACTTTGCTCTTTGTTTTTGGCTTTTGTTACATACTGTCATTGTGCTTCGGAGGCAAACCCTTACAGATACCTCCTGAAAGAGCTAGAGAAGCGTGAAACAAGCACATGAGTTGACAAGGTTTTGGGGGAATGACCCCACACTCCATGAGGTCTGGGGAGGCGTCTTTTCCCTGGCCTCACCTTGAGTCTTTTCTAAGTCCAGTGATATGCTTGGGCCCTGCACCCCATGGGAGACCAGGAGAAGCACCTGGCTCCTGGCTTTGGATCAGTGCGGTGCGCCGGCTGCAGCACTCCGGCCACAGTGGCCATTGGAGGGTGAATCAATGGCAAAGGAAGACCTTTCTCTCTGTCTCTCTCTCTCACTGTCCACTCTGCCTGTCCAAAAAAAAAAAAAAAAAAGCAAAGAAAAAAGCAAAGCAGAAGTGAGGACGTGGCTGAGGAAGATCTGGAAAGAACCACCACTGGATGTGCTAAAATCCGGCCGCAGCATCATCTGCAATAGATGAATCCAGATGCTAAGAGCCCGCTATTGAGGTATCTTTTTTATTTTATTTATTTGAAAGACAGAGTTACAGAGAAAGGTAGAGACAGAGAAAGAAAAGTCTTTCATCCGTTGGTTCACTCCCCAGATGGCTACAACACCTGGAGCACGCTGATCCAAAGCCAGGAACCAGGAGCTTCTTCCCGGTCTCCCACACGGGTGCAGGGGCCCAAGGACTTGGACCATCTTCTACTGCTTTCTCAGTCCATAGCAGAGAGCTGGATCAGAAGAGGAGCAGCCAGGACTAAAACCGGTGCCCATATGGGACGCCGGCATTTCAGGCCAGGGCTTTAACCTGCTGCGCCACAGCACCAACCCCTATTGAGGTCTCAAATTGCGAGAGGCCGGGTATGGCTTGGATACTATTTCCTCTTTTTCTCAGTTCTTCCCGGACCATTACAAAAAGAAGGAAGAGTGAATGCCCCAAAGGAGAACCTGGGTGAAACTTAGGAAAGAATGGATGTACTCAAAGCATCTTGTTGAAGTGTGTTGAACTGAGCCAGCCCGGGTAGCACTGGAGGATGTGGCCTGAGAACACTCATTCATTTCTCTGCCTCGTGTGGACCCAGTGGGACTCAGCATGGCTGACCTGGATCACAACTCTGGGAAGAAGCTGCACTTGGGAAGTTGGATAGAGGAGGAAGCAGGGGTGGTAGAGCCTCTTCCCAACTCCCGGATGGGGCAGGTCTAGCTGAGCCTTGGGGTGATGCCCTCCCCCCAGCCACCTCCAATACATCTCCTCTCTGAGCATCTTTCCAGGTCCTGCCCTGGCCTGCACACCCCCTCAGCGCTGTATTCTCCCATACTTAGCCTGTACTGCAGTGCTTTGTCATCCCCACTCATTCCCCAGGTTGGCAAAGCCCAGGGAGCCACCAGGCAGTGAGGTGCACAGGCTAAGACCCCCTAAGGAGGCAGGGCAGAGCTTGAGTGAGAGAGCCAGCTTCTCCAGGACTGCGACTTTGAACCAGCACTGACTGCCACTGCTCCGTCCTGCCCGGACCATTTCCTTACCTGCAAAATGTGGTTCCCTTCAGTGACCGCCAGGAGTTGAGAGGACGCGAAGATGCAGGTGAGCATCTTCTCATTCTGCAAGCGTTCAATGAGCAGCTACTCTGTGCCAGCCCCTTGCCAGATGCAGGGACTGAAACAGATAAGGCCCTGCCCTCCTGGAGATAGGCAGTGGTCCCATCGACACCTGCACACACGATGTCAATGACAGCAGCAAGGACAAAGAGAGCAGGTGAACAGAGCCCAGTGGAGGCAAGGGTCCACCTCCCGGCAGCAGTGCGGCCGGCTCCCGGCCCCCAGCCGCCTGCCCTGGCACACAGAGCTGCCTTGATGGAGGTTCAGCCCTTCAGAGTTAGCCTCTGCCTGGGAGCCAAACACAGCAAACAAGAAAAGTCTGACTTTTATCGGAGGTTCCCGAGCCCTTCGCTTTGTAGTCGAACCTCCCCTGCCCAGCGTGTCTCCATCCCCCTCCCCACACAGGTGCTGATGCCTCTTAGACCTTGTACAGCCCAGACTCCCTCTGCTTCTTCCAGGAGAACGCATCCTGCCAGTAGTGTAAGAGGACAGAGAGCCCTTGTGATGGAAAGGCTGTCTGTGCTGGGGGCATTTGAGCAAGTCCCAGGCATAAGGGCAGGAGCAAGGAGTCCATGTGGGGAGGCTGGATGATAGCAGAGCCACAGGTGCAAAGGCCCTGGGGCAGAGGAACAGGCCAGGAGGCTGGTGTCTCAGAGACGTGGTGACAGAGAGTAGCAGAATGTGGGACAGGGGAGAGAACAGAGGCCCGGGTCAGAGAGGGCTGCTAGATCACACAACACTGAATTTGCATCCGAGGGAGTTGGGAAGCCTTGTGGGTTTGGATCTGGGAGTCGCATTGTGTCTTCGAAATAGGGAGCTCTGGCTGCTGTATGGATAGCAGGCTGGGAGGCAGGCCAGCAGAGGAGGAGCTCAGAGGAGTATTTTGGTAGGAGAAGAGGAGAATGACCTGCTGGGTGGTGGCAGTCATCATGATTGTACTCCAACAGTCACAGCAACAGTGATGGCTGCGTGTCCAAAGAAGGGAGTTTCTTTTCGTCCTACAGCGCTGGACTGGACCTACAGTATTTGCATGCAGCTCATCTGCATATGGCTCATCTGCATAAGGCCTCCCAGGGTACAGTGGGTGTGTCAGACCACACCCAGAGCGATCATGGCCACACAAGGAGCTGTCTGGACTATTGAGCAAACCCAACACCCTGTACCCAGGGATCTGATGTACAGATTCGGGCCCAGCTTTGCCAGCGTGGAGTGCTTTTTCTGGAAACTGGCTTCACCCATTTCAGCTGCCCATAGTCCTCCTCATGGGGGGGAGGGGAGCTGAGCACAGGATGCTTGCTCCCGTGCAGCACCAGCAAACCCTCACCCTGGATGTAGCCTGGGGAGGCCAGGTCTATCCTTGAACACTCTCCTTCTTAAACTGCCTCTGACCCTTGCTTTGCTCCTGTGTGGCACAGGAGCTACCAGTCTGTCGCCAGCACAGTGCAATCCCCCTGGGGGGAGAGGGGCGGGAGGCCTCCCCCCGCCCCCGGAACCCCGCACCTGGCTCCGGAGCAAATTCCATCATCAACTAGAATGAGTGATATGTTCAGGAGGCCAAGGCTGATAGTAACCATAACTCATGTTGTCCGTGCCTTCTGCTGGGTGATAAAGCCGGGAAGTCACACAGCCCAGCCAAGAGCTAGTGTACCTGCTTGAACTCGCCTTGCGCCAGTGGAAACCCATCAGCAGCGAAAGACAGCAAGCCAACCGCCTGGTGCACACGGCTTCTTTTCAGCCAGATGAAGAGCGATCACCTCTGAGCGGCCGCTGCCGTGAGCCACTCTCCATTCACGTACCTGAAGACATATCCAGGTAAACTCATCCGGCCCGCCCAGAGTCGTGGCCGAGCCCCCGGGGAAGCTTCTGCCCTTGGCCCTTCCTGTGCGACATGAAGAGGTGTGCATTTCCAAGTGGCCCTGTTTAATCAACACCTCCGCTGAAGCCCCATTGAGCACAATGCCCACCAGCACATTTCAAAATACAGATTTCCCTGGTCAAATAGCCCCCTGTTGCCATTTCCTAGTCAAATATGTATTTAAGCCCCCCGAGAATGCTTTTGACTAAGGCAGCAGCTCCAGCAGGCACAATGGTTTAATCGTATATTGTTCTCTGAGTGCGAACCCTTTACAAATCATATGACATAAAAAGAAAAATAAGTAACACTGTAAAGACAGTAATGAGGAGTGTTGAGCTAAAGTGCCTCTTAAAGAAATCCTAATAAATTCCAGAATTTCTAGTCTTCTGGCAAGCTTTCCATTTAGAACGAAATCCGTGATCAATGGCTGCGAGGCGCTAGCATCAGGCTCGCATGCCTCCCGAGCAGGGAAACCTCAGAGACGAAAGATGACATTCAAGGAAAAAAAGCTGACATTGAGTCCATCACTGTCATCGCTTCTGCCATAAAGCAGCTTCAAATATTAAAACATTTTTCATCTGTGCTGCATTATTGGCACCAGAAATTGTTTTCTCTCTGTCTGGTGCGCACTTGAACTGCAGCAGCGCTCCCCGGAGACTGGGGATTGTTACCAAGGCCTCATAACATATTGGCAGTTGACGTGGTGGTGTTCATGTACACTTGCCACTCACACAGCCTCCCCTCCCCCAGCCCGCAGGCGCAGACCACGCCGGCTGCACAGGGCCTCTGGCTCCATGGCTCAGATGCTGGGCCAGTGCAGGCGTGCCCTCCAGATCTCCGACAGCACAGACGACCCTGTCTGACACTCTAGCTGACCCTGGTCTCTCGTGGGCTGCCCTAAGCCCATAAGGACCCCACACCTCCTTGGAGCATACAAGGCTTGGAGTGTGCAGAGAGAAACATGCTTTGGACAAGGCAGGCATACACTGCCCTTCCTGTCCATCTCTCGTGCACCCAACCGCTTGCCCAACCGCTTGCTGGGTGCAGGACTCTGAACTGACACAGAGAAATGAGGACTGGTCAGTGTCTATTCGAGTAGTAGTAGTAGAGGGAGCCATCAGTCTGGGGAGACGCACATGGCCACCTTTGAGGAGGCACCCGCCTGGCATGGATCGAGTATTGCCAGGCACCAGGAGGAGCCCTTTGAAGAAGAAAGATGCCCCATGGGGGCCCTGGCAGCTCTTGCTGCACGGATGCCCAAGGGAGGCCCTGTGCCTGAGCCCTAAGGCAGACATTGTCTGGGTGTGTGTATCAAGGAAGCACCACTAGATGATGCAGGTTCCTGGCACTGCAGGCTCTCGGAGGGGACAGGGACCTAGGATCACTGGAGTGGTCAGGCTTGTGTGGCCCGAGGTGCCCTCAGCCACTCCCAGCCCCTCTCCTTGGACTTTCTCCGGATGTGCTTTGGCCCCAGCCCCTGTCAAGCGCATCTCCTCCCAAGGGAAGTGGCTCTTAGCCTGGCGTGACCAGACTGCTCTCTGCACATCTGTGTGTGTTGTTAGTGAGGGACAGAGGCAGGGGGATGACGGTGGGAGGCCTGGGTGACCAGGGCACCCTGGTGGCAGTGGGGCTTCTGCATCTGCGTGCCTTGGCCGGGCTGGACACATGCTGCCCTGGACAGCTGCAGACAGAACGGGCGGAGACGGCTTACTCAAACCCAAGCTCCGGGCCTGGGCCTGGGAAGGTAGGGTTGGCTTGTCCAGGAGACACAGTGGCAAGGGCCCACCATGCTTTTGGGGCATCCCATTAATAAAAGGTGCTTTCACTCTGATTAAAATCGGAAGCAAAAGAATGCATTTTTGAAGTCAAAGATGATCTTCGTCACTGTATCCACACAGGTGTAAAATAGACTTTTTCGACATTCCTTATAGAGGAAGGTCACCAGGACAAAGGAGCTAAGGGCCTAGCGGAGCAGGCAAGCAGCCAGAGCTCGAGCATCAGGGGTCTTCAGAGCCTGGAGGTCTCCAAACCCTTCATCTTGATCTCAGGGTCCAAGCAGCTCTGGCTTCTGAATGAATGCCTGGGCCCTTGAGGTGGGGGTGGGGATGGGGTGAAACTGGACAGGCAGGAATGAGGCCTGGGGCTCCAGCTCAACACTCTCGACCCTCCCTGCACTCAGCAAGAGGCTGATAGGTGAAGAGGCAGGAGGCATCACAGTTCCACAGGCCCCCAAGTGTTCTGGCCACACCTGGATGCTGGGGGACCCAGCCATGCCTGTACAGAATCACTATGCAGAGGGGGAGCTACAACCAGGACACAAAGAACTCCAGGTCAGAGGAACCGGGGTGTAAGCAGTTTATAGAGACTGGAGTGAAGCTGTTGGAACAAGGGGTGATTCCGCTGGAGGGGTAACTTGTACCCCAGGTGTCTGTGCCCGCACCCCCAGCCACCCTTGGCTCTGGCCTGCCCTCTTTGGCCAGGTGGCCCCTCTCAGGCCTCCTACAACACAGGGGGGCTTCCCTGATGGCCTATCTCAAGGACCCCTCCCCCAAAGAGCACCCCATGACCCTGGGCAGGATCAGTCAGGGGAGTTCACTACCAATAGGCCAAGAAATCTTCAACACAATGCTGACTCCCGCTAAGCCTCAATGTCCACATCTGTTCAAGGGAACACCCCGTCCCAAGTACCTAGTACACAATGGCTGCTTATTGCAGTAGCAACGTTGAAGAAGCATTGAGAAACTCACAGGTGTAGACCCCCAGACTCAGCCGCAGGGCTCCTGCCTGTCCCATCTGCTCATCAGAGATGTGTGAGGGATTTCCTCCTGCCCCTAGGCCACCAAACATTTGACTTCTGCCAGACTCATTATCGGGAATCAGAACTCCAACATCACTCCCTAAACTCCCAGAATCTACCAACTAACACCAAAAAACCCCAGGAGCTCAGGAACCACTCTGTGTCCCTAGGAAAGTGTGCTTGTTTGCCTCTCAAGGGGCATGGGAAAAGGCAAAGCCTGAGCCCTCACCCTGGCTCCAAGGCTTTGCAACGCCCAAGCAGAGCTGAGCCAGGGCAGGCAGGGTGGGTGGGGCCTGGAAGGAGGGCCTCCTTCTCCATCTCTCCCAGCTAACACACAGGGGTCAGCCTGCATGACCATGGGCTGGTGGGACCCCCCCCTCCTTCCCAGGAAGCCAGGCAGTGGAGGGACAGGTGCGAGAGAGGCTGGCAGCTGGTCCCTGCCATGGTCCTGCCTGCCAGCCCAAGCAAGTCCCAGGCACCCTGCCTCTGCTAAGCCTGCCCAGGCCAGAGAAGCTAGAAACACGCCGGCTTTGGTGGTTCAGGCACACAGTGGGTGGATCGCCAGGGCATTCATTCGCAGGGGAAGGGAAGAGAAAGAGTGTGCGAGACGGGAGACCACACAGGGAGACAGTGCACAGAGGCGCCGCAGCCATCTGCCGCGCCTTCACATGCCGCTCCGGAAACTGACAGACACTGCCTTCGCGAGGCCCAGCCCGTCAGATGAGTCAATCAATCAAAAAATTCTTATGAAACTTAATCATAGAGGGTCGTGTTAGGGAGTGGGGAACAGATTAAATTACCACGGTATTAGATACGGGAAATGATTTCTGTCAAAACCATCTTTACTGCAATTATAATATGTTAATTATGTATTTCATTAAGTAAGTGGATTAGAGCCTGCACAGATGAAGTCATGTGGAGGCTTTGAATCATTTGCCGAGCACGGTGGGAGGACTCCCATGAACGGAGCCCGGTTCATCTGGAAAACTTTCACATGCAAGATGTGAGGTCTTTTTTCCTGCTTTTGGGAAGACCCCAGCCCTGGTGGAGGAAGCCAGCCACATAGATGGCTGATGGGAGTGTCCAGGACCTGTCTCCGTGCCACTGAAGCCAGCAGATGAGGCCCATGTGTTGGGAGCTGGTCAGAGGCCCTTTCTGCCTTGTGACTCCAGTTTCCTGTGTGCAAGGCAATGCTGGGGGCCTCCAAGGGGCACCTCTGTGCCCCTGCCCACCCTCAGGGGCTGTTGAGAACGCTGACATGACAATTGCACGGTAAGAACAACTGTTGGAAAACTCCTGCTTTGCGTCCGGGGCTGTGGTGTCCACATCCACGCTGGCCACATCCCACACATCTGCCTTCCCATCGGCAGACAGCAGAGGAGCAGAGCTTTGAAGGGCTCCAGTGCCGTCGTGGTGCAATGCAGAAGGTGACCCGGTGCAGACAAAACGTCTCAGTCCACACAGCAGACATGCCGGGTGCTTCATAGCATGCAGCTCAGGCCAGCTCATGTCATCCTCCCTCCTCAGAGGCCCTCCTCACAATGGTCAGCCACAAGGGCAAGAGGGCTGTTCAGCCGATGGTTTCCAGGCACTGTTTTCTGTATGGCTGAGTTAAGGAAATGGGCACACTTCTATCACCACCGTCCCTTGGGGCCATGATGCTGAGGCTTGTCTCTCTTGCCATGTTTCTGCTCAGCCTTGAACTCCAGCTGGTTACCGGGAGTCTGCCCATCGCAGCCCCAGTTCAAGGGCGAGCCTCCAAACCCCTGCTTGCCCTTCATTTTCCCCTGGTTCTGAGCCGTCCTTGCAGGATATGAGGGGCAATTGCATCACAAAGAAAGGAAAATAGGAGTGAATAATGCTTTTTCAACAACAGGAGGTATCCAATGCACATAAATTTCCTGGGTCCTTGGGTATTCAGTGATCAGGAAAAACCACAAGGAAGTTTGGACAAAGAGGAGGAAGCAGAGGAGGCGGCGCACATGGCCTGCCTGAAGTGCATGGCGGTGTAAGTGACGGGAAAAGGTTGGCTGATTTGATGAAAACCCCATCAGCCTCTCTGGGGAGATATTACTTTCCTCATTATTTCACTGATTGGCCTTATTTCATCTGAAGAATGCAGCGTGTTCTGTACAGGCTGGGCAAGCTGCTTTACCAATATCCAGAAAAAAAAAATCTATCACCTCCTTAATCGAAACTACAAGGAAATTAACACGAGGCATGTTCTTTCTCAGGGATCTGTTGAGAGTCCTACTCTGATGCCCTTTCTTCTGTGCAAGCCACCCATTGCTTAGCCCTCCACATTCTCAAACACTTGTACATTGCTCCAGTGCTGTACACATGGATGGCAGGGGGAGGAGCGTGTTCTCTGATACGGCAGCAACTGAGGGTGTTTCATGAATTCCATAAGGAGAACAAAGGATCGGGCATGATTCAGGAAGAAGGCAGTTTTCCTTGATCCTGGAGAATCCGTTTCTCCCCCAGAGCAACCCAGGGTTTGTCTCCCCAGCACAACAACAGGGAGTGAAGTACAAACACACTTGCAAAATTCAGATTGAGACTGGCGTTATCAATGGCCTGGAGCTTGCAATAACTGTTAATTAAGTGCATTTTTTCATTATTCTTTAGCAAAGAGGTAAGATTTAATGATGTAAGTTAACAATGGATGATAATTTAAAGTGGTGACAATAGTTTAATTATTCACACACATACAAAAGTTAACTTCATAACTTATTTCCTTTGTAAGAACAAGTTCATTTAAAATATTTTGAACTGTGCATACAATTATCACTTAGACTCTTTCCTTCATGGCTTTGTAGAGACAAAGAGTCAATTCTCCCTGTAAATTTCTCTCTAGACAGTTCTACAGACTGAGACTTCTACCTCATTTTTTTAAAAAAGGAAAAAAGAATAAGATAGTCCCACAATTGGGTTTTGCCTAGAATTTCTTGAGGACTCAGGAGTGGGATGAGTGGCTCCAAGCCATTGCATCTTTCTATTCAAATAGAAACCAAACTCATCTAAGAAATAGTGTGTGTGCATATGAATGAGTATATGTGTGCGTGAGTGTGTGCATGTATGAGTATGTATGTGTGCATGGTGGTATGAGTGTGTATGTTTGCATGGTGGAGGGGGATGTTGCAGCCTCAAGGAGGAGTGGAGAGGCCGGCACTGTGGCATAGTGGTTGAGGCTGCTGCCTGCAGTGCTGGCATCCCATGTGGGCACTAGTTCGAGTCCTGGCTGCTCCACTTCTCATCCAACTCTCTACTGTGGCCTGGGAAAACAGTGGAAGATGGCCCAAGTCCTTGGGCCCCTGCACCCACATGGGAGACCCAGAGGAAGCTCCTGGCTCCTGGCTTTGGATCAGCTCAGCTGCAGCCATTGTGGCTATCTGGGGAGTGAACCAGCGGATTAAATACCTCTTTCTCTCTGCCTCTGCCTTTGCCTCTCTGTAATTCGGCCTTTCAAGTAAATAAATACATCTTTTTAAAAAAATAAAAGGATGAGTGGAAAACAAAGGAAGAAGACTTAATAAATACTGAAATCAGAGGATGTCCTCCTGGGTTTGGAGCCTCTAGATGAACTTGGGATAATATAATTCTAATCTGACTGCATACCATGTGATTGGACATTCCCAGGGACGTTAGAGCTGCAGCTCCTTTTTAGGGGACTGGAATTCCTGATGAAGGATACAGAGGTTTCTCTACAGTTATTCCACTGCTTCTGATTATCTGTCATGGAAAATGCAGAATTCAACAATGCCCAATGCCTGGTCTATCTCAGGTCCACACTGGATGTTTTCTCACTGCTGCTATGGATCACCTCTAGGTTGACAACAGCTCCATGAAACCTACAGAACCCAGTGGGGAGGCATCCGAGGTGCCATCCTCAGAAACTATCATCAGCCAGCCTTTGCCTTGAATGGAAGTACCTCAGAGTGCTGATGGAAATAAAGATGTGAGCTTGCAGTTAGGTCAGCACAGTGCCAGTGTTCAGATGGAGATGCTGCAATGTGAAGCCTCAGTGACGCTTTCGGGCCACCAAATAGTTGGCTATGTTGGACATTTGGGCCAGCAGATATTAACAACTCCATTCAGTCTCATTTGGAAGACTCATTTATCAGTGCCATTATCTCCCTGGATGGTTTTATAGATGGGGAGCTCTTGGGTTGACATCACTGCCATCCTACCCCTGCCGCTGGCTCAGCTGTTAACTGTGGCCTGGTGTTGCATGGCTATGGTTGATGAGATATTGTGACACATGATAGTGACTTATAAATGCCAGTTTTCTACCATGATAGTTATTCACAAAAAGACGCCTACAAGAGTATGACGCAGTGCTCAACATTCCCATTAAAGATGTATACTCCAATATGCAGGTCTTCTAAAATCTGGGGAATCTCTTCTTCCAAAGAGAAAGGTGACACGTGCAATGAATTCCTTGTACTTCCTCTTTGTCATCCAGGCAGGGGTGGAAGCTGACAGTAAAACAACAGTGGGGCCTTTGGAAGCATGTGAAGGGCTATGCCCATCAGAGACCCGTGATGTCTAATCAGTGCTCAGTAAGCATCATCTGTATTTGCAAATCAGATCCACTACACTCCTCAAAGCTGCTCCACAAGCCAGGAGCTCACAATCTCTTGGCTTCCTTTTGCTTTCTTTTCCAGCTATTACCAACTAACATTCATGTTTGACATTTACTTGCTTTTTGTCTGCCCTTCTAGAACATGAACTCCATAAGAACAAGGACATAGCTTCTTGTGTGTGCCTAACACAGTACCTGATTCATAGTGGGCATTCAATAAACCTGGACCCATGGTACTCGAGGGTATCTGTCAATGACAGATCACTTGTATGAAAAATAATTGATACAATTATGTTGCTCCATGATGGGTACCATCTTAGCATTTTTTAAAAGATTTATTTTATTTATTTGAAAGACAGAGTTACTGAGAGAGGTAGAGCCAGAGAGAGAGGTCTTCCATCTGATGGTTCACTCCCCAGTTGGCCACAACAGTGGAAGCTGTGCTGATCTGAAGCCAGGAGCCAGGAATTTCTTCCTGGTCTCCCATGTGGGTGCAGGGGCCCAAGAACTTTGGCCATCTTATACTGCTTTCTCAGGCCAGAGCAGAGAGCTGGATCAGAAGAAGAGTAGCCGGGACTAGAAATAGCGCCCATATGGGATGCTGGCACTTCAGGCCAGGTCTTCAATCCACTGAGCCACAGCGCTGGCCCCATCTTAGCTTTTTAAAGTATACTATGATGCTTATACAAACATGACATTGCCTAAGACACGTTCTGAGAACTGTTAAGTGACACATGACTCCATTTGTTCAATGAATGAGTTTGTTGATTGTTAGGCAACTTCTTCATCTAATTCAGGGAGTGTGTTGACACACTGAAGGGATGAAGATATTACAAAAACATAACCTGTAGTAGATCAAGTCATTGGTTCTAATTCTTAGTCATTTGCAGTATGAATTTGTAGTTCCTACCACTAAAGGGTAGACCAAATTTTCCCATCATGTGTTTGACCGTGAGATTGGCTTTGACTGATCAAATGCAGTAGCAGTGACAGCACGCCAGTTCTGAGCCTAGTGAGCATCTGTTCTTGTCTCGTACTTCTGCCATCATCATGAGAAGACCTTATGAGGCTCACTAGCTGGTTCCAGGAGGAGACACTTAGAAGAGGGTCATCCAGCTAAGCCCAGCCTACATGGGCCACTCTCCAGTGATTCCACAGACAAATGCTCATTGCTGTATGCTACTAATGTCATGTGCATGTGTTTTATGCAACTGGAGCAATCCCATGCATGCATGATCTTCCCCTGTCTCAAATGCGTGGCATCCAGTATCCTGGATGGATGACCCTGCACCCAAGACACTGAGTTTGCTAAAATGACCAAGGTAGAGGATAGCACTGTGGCATAGCAGGTAAAGCCACCACCTGTGAAGCCAGTATCCCCTATGGGTGCCAGTTAAAGTCCCGGCGGCTCCAGTTCCTATCCAGCTCCCTGCTGATGGTCTGGGAAAAGCCATAGAACAAGTGTTTGGGCCCCTACTACGTGTGTGGGAGACCCAAATGAAGCTCCTGGCTTCTGGCTTTGGCCTGGTCCAGCCCTTGCAGTTGTGGCCATCTGGGAAATGAGCCAGCAAATGGAATATCTCTCTGTGTGTCCCTTCCCCTCTCTCTGTAACTCTGGCTTTCAAATAAATAAGTATTTTAAAAGATTGACCAAGGAAGACATACTCATGTCCAATCCAGGACTCCTGCCCCTCATTCCTCAGTGCCTAGCAGAGGAGAAAGGAATTCCTACCATAGCATCAGCCCAGTTAAGTACCAGCCACCATGCTCTGAACTCCCCACACCCTGTGGCACTTCGTCCTCATGATGATGGGATCCCCACGGCACAGCTGAAATGCTGGACTTGCAGAGGAAAAGCCACTTGCCCATGGCTCCCACCTGAGAAGTGAAGAACTGAAAGAGCCTTTCACCTGTGGTCCTCAGAGATCTCCCCCAGAGAGAAGGGCCAGGCCTGGGCGGGATCAGAAAGAGCTGGTGGAAAACACGGCTCCCTACACCCTCCCTGCCTCCATGCCAACTGCTATCCCAGGGTGGCCGGAAAGGAATAATGAATTTGGCCTCATTTGGACACGGTCCTAGGCTCCCACAGGGACCATATTATTTGGACCAAAAACGTTTGTCCTAGGATGTTTTGCCCTGTGCCCTGCCCTCTTGTTTGCCTTAGGTGACCCCTTCCAAGAGAGAGCAGCACATTCCACAGGGGCGTTGGAATTCTGTCTTTCAATCACAGCTTTTTTAAAACAAAGAAACAGCTTAAGTCAAATTTGTTTTTTTGCCAGGCTTTCCACACACAGGTGTTTTTTTTTTGTTTGTTTGTTTGTTTGTTTGTTTTATATGAAAGTGACCACCTAGGATGAGCATGACTTGCGTTCAAGGACATGTCTTTCTGTCCCAGTTTCTCACTCACTTGTCCAAGAGAGAAATTCTGTTATGTGTGTGCTGTGAGCCAGGCATCCTGCAGGAACCTAGGGTACAAGGCCATCTTTTTTTTTTTTTTTTTTTTGACAGGCAGAGTGGACAGTGAGAGAGAGAGACAGAGAGGTCTTCCTTTTTCCGTTGGTTCACTCCTCAATGGCCACTGTGGCCGGTGCGCTGCAGCCGGCACACCACGCTGATCCGAAGGCAGGAGCCAGGTGCTTCTCCTGGTCTCCCATGCGGGTGCAGGGCCCAAGGACTTGGGCCATCCTCCACTGCCTTCCCGGGCCATAGCAGAGAGCTGTACAAGGCAATCTTTTCCAATAAGTGTGCCACTAGTTTGTAAGCATTCAGAATAGACATGCATTATATCATCAGTGCTCACAGAAGAATGGTAGAAGGCCTCACTCCCCCTGCCTTCTACCCTGCCTATCAACCTCGGCCTCATCTGTCAAGCCTCCACCCACTGTTTCATGTGGTTCCCCAACTCAGACCACCCTCCTTCACTTCCCTTCACTTCCCTGTAGCTGCTTTCCAACATACCCATCCAATGGCCTTAGTACCCAAGGGGCTTCTTCCAACTCCCTGGAGCAGAACCCACTACAATCCCTGGAGAGGTAACATTGTGAATAATTCATTCTCTATTGCACTTGACCCACAGTAAAAACACACCTTGAATGAAGATCTAAAGAGCACAGGGCTTTGCATGTCTGTTACCCTTCTGCTTCACCTGTTGAAGGAGCCACCTCTTGAGTGGTAGTCTGATCCCAGCCCGAGCTCTGGATCAGCCAGGACTGGTGCAGGCAGGAGTCCTATCACACAGGGACAGCCTGTTTTGCTCACATGGGGAGCAGTGGGCATTAAAAAATCAGAATGGGGATAGAGGGTTTTAAAAAATCAGAAGATCCCACACCCCTTAGGAAAAAGCAGGGCACTGTGGAAAAAAGCACTTAGGAAAAAGCAAGGTTTTTGGAAACCTCAGCTCCAGGCACGTAGTAGACAGAAATAAAAATCAATGAGTGGAGACAATTGTGTTGAGTATTGTGTGTCTGCTTCCCACTAGGAAGTCTGCTCCAGGAATACAGGACTCCTTGTGAGTTATGCTCCACAGTGTAGTATGAGTACCTGAGTACCTGGAGTGCATCATGCACGATGGGTGTTCAATAAATATTGTTAACTGACATTTTGAGTGGTGAGGAGCAGAGGTGAGAGTTTTTTTTTTTAATTTAGGTAACAATAACTAGGCACCTAATGTCCTGCTTTTTCCTAAGAGGCATAGGATCTTCTGATTTTTAAAAACCCCCTATCCCCATTCTGATTTTTTAATGCCCACTGCTCCCTGTGTGAGCAATACAGGCTATCCCTGTGTGATAGGACTCCTGCCTGCACCAGTCCTGGCTGCTCGGAGCTCGGCTGGTATCAGACTACCTCTCGGGGTGTCTATTTAGAGTGAACAGCCTTTGACTTCTGGATCATTATCCACCCGCAGAAGTGCACCGATCTTTATGGAAGCACCAACTCTTCTGGTGATCACACCTCTGGAAATGTTAGAAGGCCAGGAAATTGATTTCCTGCATTGCAAAATCATTCCTGGGGTCATCAGTGTCAAAGCCAAGTGGTTCATGGATTTCTTTTTTTCTTCTTCTTCTTTTTCTTTAAAGATAAAGCATAGTGTGTTTTGTGGGGTAAGCCTAGTAAGATGTGATGGAAATAAAAGTTCTTCCTTTGAATAAGTGCTGTAACATAGCACAGGCAGCCAGCCCTGTTCCTTGGTCACAATCTGCAGAATCGAACTCCCCGTAACAAGAAAGTAGGAGAAGCAGAGAGTGTCTGGGCACAGGGGACGGGACTTGCAGGCACCTTGTGCTGTCCAGGGTGCTCAGGGCAAAGAGTCACCCACAGAGTAGCAGCATCAGTGAAGGGAAAACAGGCACTTTCCTACCGGAACACGGAGTAGTAACATGCAGTGTTGCAACCATTCCAGAGAGCCATCTGGCTGTAGGCACTGAATCGAAAATGTGCTGCTGAGGTTGGCGCTGTAGGGCAGTAGGTTAATCCTCTGCCTACAGTGCCGGCATCCCATACGGGCGCTGGTTCAAGTCCTGGCTGCTCCTCTTCTGACCCAGCTCTCTGCTATGGCCTGGGAAAGCTGTAGAAGATGGTCCAAGTCCTTGGGCCCCTGCACCTGCATGGGAGACCAGGAAGAAGCTCCTGACTCCTGGCTTTGAATTGGTTCAGTGCCGGCCATTGTGGCCATCTGGGGAGTGAACCAGTGGATGGAAGTCCATTCTCTCTGTCTCTCCCTTTCACTGTCTGTAACTCTTGCTCTCAAATTAATAAATAAAATCTTTTTTAGAAAAAAGAAAGAAAATGTGCTGACCTTCTAACCCAGCAATCTGGGGGCAAGGATTTAATTTAAAGAGATTCTCATGCAGGCATGGAGGAAGATCAACACCACAGGCCCACGGGAATGAAGCTGATCATCTGGCGAGATGTTGGCAAACGGGTTAGTACTGCTAGAGTAAGTAGGGAGTAAAACATTTCTTGCTGTGTTCAAAGACTGGAATGCTGGGTAGGAGCCAACACAGGTAAACTTGAGTGCTGATCAGGAAGCTATGAGCAGAAGACCATGTCTTGTCTGCCCGCTGCTGTGGTCAGCCAAGTTTAATTGCAAGACACAGGTTCATTCGTTCGTATGTGTTTTATAATTTTTTGTAACCTCAGAAGGCTAGAGTCAAGTAGCTATGTCACAGGTACATCCACATTTACCCTAAAGACCCCAACTATTTCCTCTCCAGCCCTTTACAGAGAGGGAGTATGGGTTCCTTTTGAAATCCAGCTGTCGGGGTCACCATGGCTGGAGAGGGGAAATGTGGTGAAAGAAAAAGCAGATTGCAGGATGATTTCCTGCTGTACCGTTTCTGAGGACTCAACACAGAAATACACATGGAAATGGTACAGAGGGACCAGAGGGCTGGTAGACCTATCCCTGATTCTGACTGCCGATGGGATAGCCAGAAGGGAATGGATTGGAACTCAAAGGAATCAGAGGCTACACAAAAGTGATCACTTATTTCTCTATTACCTAGATTTGGAATAAATATGACAAAAATGTGCAAAAATGGCAGTGTGGGGGGTCTCCTGGGTGCAGGTTTTGGGGGTGGAGTCATGGGTGGTGCTGAGCTCCCCCTATCCAAGTTCCCTCACACCTTGTCCTCGCTGTCCTACTGTAGTGAACAACTTTGTCAACTGCCAGTGATGGTCAGCTCTGAGCTGAGGACTGAGCTGAAGCTGAACAGCATTTCTAAACAAATAAATACTTGGAATTGATAACAGAAGTGCCTGCAGCGACAGAATCTGAAATGTCCCGATGGTATTTCCCTACTGTTGACATCACCACCATGCAAGACTCTCCGAAGACTGCACTGCCTGGACGCCTGTGGCTGTAGACCCTGGAAACGGGACCGAGCTGAAAGGACGCGTGCCAGCGCTGTGAAATGCACGCTGGGTTTCACAGATTTAGTACAAAAGCAAGAACGTAATGTATCTCATGAATACTTTGTCATATTGATTGCATGTGGAAAGGATATCACTTGGTTCACCTGTGTATTCGTTTTCTATTGTGGTACCAACAAATCACAAACGAAGTGGCTTGAAACAACACGGATGTATTATCTCAGAGGTGTGTAGATTAGAAGCCCAGTGCGGGTCTCCAAGGGCTATGATCGGGTTGTCAACAGGGCTCTAAAAGGAACATCTTGCCTTTTCCGGATGTCTCCTGCGTTGTCCAAGGCAACTCAAGTCGGTCCATTCCTCCTCTCGGGCATCACTCTGACCTTCTCTTCTCCACCACTGTCTGTAGATGAGGACCTTGTGCTGTGATTCCACCAGGCCCACCCTGATGAGCCCGATCTGATGATCCCTGTCTTAACTGATCAGCAACCTCCATCAGCAACTTGGATGCTCCATGGCCATGGAATGAAAACCATTGCTAGGTTTTGAACATCTCTGGAGAGGTGTTTATTTTTGCTTATCATAATGGACTGTTATAACATATGTTATTAAAATTAACTGGACCTGTGTCTTCCCACCTTTTTAATGTGGGCACCAGAAAACCTAGAAGTTAACCCAGAGCGCCCACGTTCAATTCCTATTGGACGGCACTGGCCTAAGACAACATGTGGAGGTGCTTTGCCAACCGGAAAGTGCTTTGATGGTGAGGAATGTTAAAATGCTTTCCTCGAAGTCACTCTTGAAGGTAGCAGAAACACACCTCAGCCCGCAGACATAAATAATACCACGATTGCTCATGCTCACTGACAGCTTGCTCTGGGCCAGGCCCTACACTTAGGTACTGATTGGTTTCATCTGTACATTAATCCTGAGACAGGCATTGTTGTAATTTCCATATTGGAAGTCAAGCTGCAGAGGTACACAAAGGTTCAGGATTGGCCTAAAGTCACAGGGCCAGCAAGTAGGGGCAGGGGTGGGACAGTGCATTCTGGAGGCTTGCCTACACCTGTTGAATGTCAGCTTGCACGCTAGGAGGTGTGCTGTGTGCTGATGCTAGATGCAACCAGCAAGCCTGCTGCCCCGGCTCCCCCGGGGGGCCTCTCTGCCAGGAGACCACCATCGATGAGACCTCTGCTAGGTGCAGCCTCTCGAGTGATGGGGTTTCAATCCCTGACCACAAAGCAAGTTCTCCCTGCATACGTGGTCTTGCGCTGTCTTCCCAAATGCTCCGAGGATGCCTAGGTTGGGCTGGCTGTGGAGGTTCTGCATGGGATTGCAACCTGACGGCAGCAGAGGCCCAGGTGCTACAGAAAAGGCCTCAGCCGCTGAGGTACTGGATGAAAGGGCGGTTTGGTTGCACACACACAGATATATTCACATACACACATTCACACATTCCCATGCACACACACATTCCCGTGCAGACACACACATGTTCACACCCACACGTGTTCACACAGACATTCACATACACACATTCACACATTCCCATGCACACACACATTCCCGTGCAGACACACACATGTTCACACCCACACGTGTTCACACAGACATTCACATACACACATTCACACATTCCCATGCACACACACATTCCCGTGCAGACACACACATGTTCACACCCACACGTGTTCACACAGACATTCACATACACACATTCACACATTCCCATGCACACACACATTCCCGTGCAGACACACACATGTTCACACCCACACGTGTTCACACAGACATTCACATACACACATTCACACATTCCCATGCACACACACATTCCCGTGCAGACACACACATGTTCACACCCACACGTGTTCACACAGACATTCACATACACACATTCACACATTCCCATGCACACACACTCACAAGCACACTTATAATCAAGTGGGCAGCATACTTATAAACATCCATGGAAAATGGAATTAAAAGATGAGCTTATTTGGGTGCCAAAAATCTTTTTTTTTTTTTGACAGGCAGAGTTAGACAGTGAGAGAGAGAAAGGTCTTCCTTCTGTTGGTTCACCCTCCAAATGGCTGCCATGGGCAGCGCGCTGTGCTGATCCGAAGCCAAGAGCCAGGTGCCTCCTCCTGGTCTCCCATGTGGGTGCAGGGCCCAAGCACCTGGGCCATCCTCCACTGCACTCCTGGGCCACAGCAGAGAGCTAGACTGGAAGCGGAGCAACCAGGAAAGAACCAGTGCCCCAACCGGGACTAGAACCCGGAGTACTGGTGCCGCAGGTGGAGCAGTAGCCTAGTGAGCTGCAGCGCCAGCCAACCAAAAATCTTGAAACCCATGCATGTGTAGGATCTTCAAACACTGCATGGAAAATATGTATTGCTGGAAACCTATGTTGGGACCGGCGCTGAGGCGCAGGGTTGAAGCCCTTGCCTGCAGTGCTGGCATCCTGTATGGGCGCTGCGTCGAGTCTTGCTGCTCCACTTCTGATCCAGCGCTCTGCTGTGGCCTGGGAAGGCAGTAGAGGATGGCCCAAGTCCTTGGGCCCCTGCACTCGTGTGGGAGATCCGGAAGAAGCTCCTGGCTCCTGGCTCCTGGCTCCTGGCTTCAGATCAGCTCAGCTCTGGCCATTGCAGCCATTTGGGGAGTAAACCAGCAGAAGGAAGACCTCTCTCTCTCCCTGTCTCTACCTCTCTCTGTAACTCTTTCAAATGAATAAAATAAATCTTAAAAAAAAGAAAACCTATGCATGGATTTCCATTTGTTTGGTAACAGAACAACTTTATCTTTTAATTCCATTTTCCCTGCACTTGTGGCAGTGCCTCTGGACGTACACACACATGTGCAAGCTACGTATCTGCACACACGTACATGCAGTGACGCGTGCCTGTGTGAATCTGCGTGCACTCCCTCTCCCTTGCTCCTTCACTCTCTCCCAGGTGGGTGGTTGTAGCTCCAGATGTCCTTATATTCTTTCAAAGTCAGTTAAGCTCGATTCAGCAGTCATGTATGAGTCCTTTAGTTCATACATGGGATAGCCCGGGTTGCCACACCTGCGTGAAGTCTCCACAGGGGTGCACACATGTACATACAACCGTGCCACATGGGGACATAGTTAAAATTGTATTGGTGACTCCAGGCTTTGGGGCTCAGATATTGAACTTGTCTCTACACTACAGTTATCCAACAACCACTCATGTATTAAGGATCACGTGTACCTGGAATTCTATTTCATTTATTCTCCTGTTCTTTGTAATTCACTCCCTCCCCCACCTCCTTTTAGGCGAATGTGACATTGTCACCATAAGGAATGTTTCCTGAAGCAGCATCTACAGTTCCCACTGCCTGCACACCCAGGGGTCCTCTCAACTCTCAGCCTCTGATGCTTGGCCATCTTCTTGGCCTTGATGCACAAGGTTCATTTAGGCAGATAAGTGGATACATTGCTTAAAATATTTCTTTCTTTCTCTTTCTTCTTCCCTTCCTCCCTCCCACCCTACCTCCTCTGCCTTCTTTTCTTTCTTTCTTTCTGTCTTTCTTTCTTTCAAGGCAGAGTTACAGAGAGAGAGAGAGGAAAAGATCTTCCATCTGCTGGTTCACTCCCCAAATGGCCACAAAGACTTGGCTGGGCCAGGCCAAAGCCAGAAACTGGAAGTCCATCAGGGTGTCCCACATGGGTGGCAGGGGCCCAAGCACCTGGGCCATCATCTGCTGCCCTCCCAGCTGCATTAGCAGAGAGCTGGATCGGAAGTGGCACAGCCGGGACTCGAACCAGCACTCTGACACCTCTGTTACAGGTGGTAGCCGAACCCACTGCACTGCAATGCCAGCCCTGGCAGCTGCCTTTTTGAAACCACATTATTTCATTCTTCAGTGAGGATTTAGCAAACCTTTTATGTGAGAAGTCAGATAGTACATACTTTCAGCTTAGCAGGTCACATGGTCTCCCTAACAAGTCAGTGCTGCTGTGTGAGGGTGTGACTGCAAAACCATTTCAGAAACGGGCAGTGGGGCTGGGTGTGGCACAGTGCTCGGGCTTCGCCGGCTTTTTCAGACCACACTATGGGTCCCTATTTCTTGCTATCTCTTGGTCATTTTCACAAGTGTCTACTTGATGTGCCTGCTCTGTATGTTAGCACCGCAAGGAAAGGGGGCACATTGGTGACAGCACCCACACATAAGCAGCAGTGAACCCAGTGGGACATCTGAAGTGCCATGACTGCTGACCTCATTTCTTCTCCAGGGGCTGTGAGCTCCTTGAGAACAGAGCTGTGCTCTAGTCATCCACTCTCCCCAGTACCCAGCATAGTCCCTGAACGTAGCAGGTGCGCAGGAATGGGTAAAGGGCCTAACCAACACTGAGACGGAGCTAATTCTCATGACCTGGGCTTCTAAATCCTTACCTACAACAGCCATTCCAGACTTGCAGAAAATAATGGCCACATTCTGAAATGGACAATGTCAATGTGGCTCTCACGTGACCGTAGGAGGAATGGTAATTTATGGTAGATTTGCAAATGGAGGAGAGAAAAGCTATGTCCCGGTTCACCAAAGGTTTTTCAAGCACTGACATGGATGAATGGAGTTGTGGGTGACAGCTTTCCTCAAACTGTCTCAGCTCTTCCTGGGGCATGGAGAGCTGGGCCTCTCGTCCTCCCTCCCCTTACAGCCCATGGCACACATCAGCTTTTGATTACAGAATTTCCTCACCAGGAAAAGGTCTTAGAATCTTGAGCAACCCCTCTCTCTGAGCAGCCACTGATAGCCCAAGGGCTGTAAAATCTCTCGGTAATCCCTAAGCCAAATGTCTGCTGAGCATGTGACAGGTGCATTAGGTTAGGTAGGATCAACCCAAGACAGTGAGATTATGTACAAAGAATGATGGCACAGCCAGGAGTGTCCCAGGAAGTGCCACTGACACTCAGGCCGGCTGGTCTGGAGTACATGAGAAGCAGTGTGAAAGTTGCCATTCCTGGGGCCGGCGCTGTGGCGCAGTCGTTTAATGTCCTGGCCTGAAGTACCAGCATCCCATATGGGCACCAGTTCAAGACCCGGCTGCTCTACTTCCAATCCAGCTCTCTGCTATGGCCTGGGAAAGCAGTAGAAGATGGCCCAAATCCTTGGGCATCTGCACTCACACGGGAGACCCAGAAGAAGCTCCTGGCTTCGAATCGGTTTAGCTCTAGCCACTGTGGCCACTTGGGGAGTGAACCATCGGATGGAAGACCTCTCTCTCGCTCTCTGCTTCTCCTCTCTCTGTGTAACAGACTTTCAAACAAATAAATAAATTTTTTTTAAAAAAGTTCCCATTCCTGAGCGCCCTCGTCCTGAGCCCTAGGACAAGTCTTCTGTGCACTCTGCTGAGTCACACAGCAGCCCATGGAGTAGGTCCCCTCTATTATCTTGTTAATGAAACTGAACTTCCCAACAGGCCTAGGAGCTGTGATTGACACCCAAGTTTGAAAATATGAGACCACGAAGACTGGAAAGATGAATTCGTGATGGGTATGGAAGGGAATTGAGCCAGTAGGCTTTACAGAGAGGATGAACTTCACTGAAAATGGTTGTATTTCCTGGCTTATTGGGGAACTTCCTGATAGAATATGGGTGTGCTTGTTTGAATGGTTGAAGGGTTCAATGGGTAGATGGATGGATGAACTGACAGAAGGAACCCTGGCTAAAGCATAGGGCTCAAGGTAGGGTTGGTAACATGCAGGCCAGAAAGATAAGAGGGAGTCTGACTGTGAAGGGCCTTGAATGCCAATTTCTGTTTGTTTGTTTTTTTTATGGTTTATTTATTTATTTGAAAAGACAGAGGTACAGAGAGAATCTTCTACCCATTGGCTCACTCCCCAAATCACAGCAATAAACAGGGTGGGGCCAGGATGAAGTCAAAAGCCTAGAACTCCATCCAGGTCTCCCACGTGGGTATGGGCACAAGCACTTGAGCCATCTTCCACTGCTTTCCCAGGTGCATTAGCAGGGAGCTGTTTTGGAAGCTGAGCAGCCGGGACTCGAACTGACGCCCATATGGGATGCTGGCGCTGCAGGTGGCCGCTTAATCTGCTGCACCACAACTCCAGCCCCCACTGCCAATTTTCAGAGCTTGGATTTAGTCTGTAGCAGAGCTCAGGGAGGTGTGACGGGTACAGCAGGAGGCATAATTACTGGTAAGATGCTTTAAGTAAGGGATGAGTATTTTCCCAGTGAGAGACATGGATGGAGAGAATTGAGGCTGGGCCCGTAGCTCAGCACCCACTGAGAAGAGCTGCACAGGCTCGGAGCTGAGTTTGTAGCAGGCTCCATCGTCAGTGCTTTATAGCCATTCACTCATTGAATTCACACAAGAGGAAGTGCATTTTTATCCTCCTCATACAGCAGTGAGGAAGCCGAGGCGCAAGAATTCTACGTAATGTACATACGGCGAGCGAGTAGCAGAGTTGGGAGTCCGGCTCCAGAGCCCAGACCCTCGGCCTGATGCCCACCTCCTGATCAGCCAAGGTCTGGAGGCCAGGAAAGGGGACAGGTTCACGGTGCAGGAAGGAGGGCACAACCAGAGAGGTGGCAGTTTCACGGCTTCCAAGAAGATTGACAAACACAAAAAAAATACTACACTCAGAATGCACTTCAAATAGTTCATAGCAAAAGGGAATTATAAGCTGCTTTGGTGCAAAAAACTTTGAAATCCATCTGTATTTTTTTTCATTATGCACATTTTCCATGAACCATTGAAGATCCCTGGTGCTGTCCATGGAAGCTTGAACCACCCCCCCTCAGCTCATACATCTGACCCTGGCAGAGCCAGGGCCCAGCTGGCCCCCTAGGAGGTCCCTAAGAGCCGTCAGAAGGGTGACAATCTCAGGCCTTCAGGACCGTGTGCTTGCTCGTTAATTAAGAACCCCAGCAAGAAGCCCCAGCTTTTCCCCATGGACGTGAAGGGCTGTGCACGCCGCTGAATGCTGTCCCCGGCACTTGCAAGGTGCACTGCTTGGCTCCCAATAGACACTCCGTCCATAGCTGAGGGAGTGCACCAAGAACTGAATGGAGTCAGAGCTTTTCCACGCCCCCGTTGGCTGGAGCTTAGGTGAGTCTCCTGGGCGTTTCTGAACCTCACTTTCCACCACACAACGAGTGGGTGCAGAAGCACATCTGTTATTGCAATGCCCACATGAGTGCAGGCTCCTGCCCCGGCAGCTGTCACTGGGGCGGGTGGGGCTCCTTCTCCCGGCCTGACCCCTGCCGGGGCTGCCGCAGTGGCTTCCTCTCTTTGCAACAGGACACCAAACGGTTAACGCACCGCCCATGGCCTTTGATTTATGAAGTGGCCGATCGGACCAGGAAACACACAGAGACAGCCCTGCTCACTTGCAGGGGGAGACCTGGGAGAGCAGTCATTGTGTATGCACAGAGGCAAGCACAGCCTCGGGCCTCCATGGCACCGGAGAGCCCACCCCGGCCAGTCCGTGCCAGGGACTTGTGTGCCTTCCTGCTCCGTGCAGGAACAGAGACAGCTTTGTCACCTGGCCCCTGCCGGCCAGCCAGCCTCGGAGCCTCAACTGCCCACCCTTTGCCCTGGGAACTGAAGTACAGCTCTGCCCCGGTCACCGCTAAGCATTTCCTTTCAGCGGCTGCCAATCTATCAAGATTCAGCTACCGCTGTGAACCCATCAACTGCATGGAAAGGAAAAAAAGGAACCCCTCGCCACAGCAATTATTTATCCTGGCCTGAACTTCAGGTGACCTTTCTCAGTTCCACAGAAGTTGCTGTTGGGAGTACCTTGGTGGGCAGGATTTTTTTTTTCACCCCTGTCCCTCCTCCTTTTAACAAACACATTTGCTTTTACATGGAACCTACTGGCAGGATCCTCTTTTGCAAATTTTTCTTTTGCACAAAGATCTTTGGGTGGTCCACCAGCCACACCAGGAGTGTAACTCTGGCTTGGAGAGAAAGCAGACACTATGCAAAGACCCAAAGCCAGTGACCTCATGGGGATGGTTCGGGGAGGGTCTGAGCAGCAGGCCCGCGGCCCGGCTCATCCTGGGAACGCAGATGTAGGGCTGTTAAGCAAACCGGGGCCCATACACTATGACCCAGAGAGGTGCCATATGGAACCCTCCGCCCACGTGTGTCTCTCTCTGTGCGTCCCCGAGGCAGAAGCAAATCCAGGCTCAAACAGGGGCTCTGCGGGGCGTAACTCCTGGTGTAAATCTGAAGTGACCTAAGGGACATCATTACCTAAATCTCATCATGAGACAATATACTTTTTATTTGTTTGAATTTTATTTGTATTGGTAAAACTGACCCGAAACTGACACAAGTTTATTAGAAAAAGGACTCTGTGAAAGCAAGTGGGCTGGTCTTCTTATGTAAGATGGATGTGCCAACTTCTAGTATGATTAGAGAAATGGATAACTCACTAACATCTGTGCAAACTACAATAAAAAGGGATTTAGTGTTACCCCAAGGAAGGCAAGAGAGGCTGTCTGTCCATTAAACGCTTTATTACAGTGCCAGCAGCTTTTTTCTAATTCAGTTATTCCTGCGCGGCGTTCAGCACTCTGACTGCCTGTCAACCCACCAGACAGTGCTCCAGGCTGGGAGGTTTTGTGCAAGGTAGGTGACAATCAAATGAGCCACTGCGAAGAGAGGGGCGCCTGACCCTCGTGAAGGATTAACTACAGAAAGTGAGTGTGATCATGTCACACCATTACTTAGAATTTTCACAGTCAATTTCTGAAAATATGAGATAAGTTCTTAAAGAGCCAGTTGTCTCAGGAGCCCGGCAGATCTGGTGCGGTTTTGTTACACGCCGTACAGCAGGGAGCTTAGGGAGAGAATGGGGCCTCCAAGGGAGAAGGCATGGGGCGGCACCTGCATTGCGCCTACCCCAGGGGAGGGTGTGCTGGAGCCAGACCCTGTGGCCATTTGCCTCCAGGAACAATTCAGCTGAGAGGGCGCAAGGTGGAGAGATGCCTCCTGTCTCCCCATGCCCCTGAATCCCCAGTCCAGCCCCTGCCGGGGGTCACCAGGCTAAGGTCCGCTTTGGTGACCACACCAAGCTTGGCCAGTCTGTCCAAGTCAGCTGCCTGTGCCGCTTGGGTCTGTTTGATGCCAGAATGAAGCGAGAGCCCATCTCCCATCACCCCTTCCCGTGCCCTGCAACCACCATGAAGACCAGCAGAGCTGACAGCACCGGCATCCGTAGCAAAATCCAAGTCCCTGTCATGGGCAGAGAGATCCCGCCCCACAGGGCCATACACTAAGAAATGCATCCCTCTGTATCCCCAAAGGACATCCCAATGCACAGTTACTCAAGTCCCTTATACAAACTGGAGTCAGGTTTGCTTATATCGTCCTCTGTATCCTTTAAATCATCTCCTGATGACTTCTGATGCCCCTTGCACGGGACATGTATGTAAATGGTTGTGATACCATCTTGTTGAGGGAATAATGACAAGGAGGGGGGATCTACACACGTGCAATACAGATGCAGTTTTTTTTTTCTGGAAGATTTTCAACCCACAGTTGCTTGAACCCAGGGATACAGAGATCCCACTGTGTCTAACACAAAGGCACTCGAACCACATATTTTAAACTCTAGAAAAGGCAGAGAGCAATTGAAGGAAGAGAGCAAGGGAGGAGTCTATGTACAGATGGGACCCTGCAGCAGTAAGAGAGATGGTCTCCATCCAGGACACTCTTGGTCATGGGGAGGCAGAGCTGGGGACAGAGCCCACTATCTGTGAGTCTCAGAAGCACATAAGTGGCCGGCGCCGTGGCTCACTAGGCTAATCCTCCACCTAGCGGCACTGGCACACCAGGTTCTAGTCCCGGTCGGGGTGCCAGATTCTGTCCCGGTTGCCTCTCTTCCAGGCCAGCTCTCTGCTATGGCCTGGGAGTGCAGTGGAGGATGGCCCAAGTGCTTGGGCCCTGCACCCCATGGGAGACCAGGATAAGCACCTGGCTCCTGCCTTCGGATCAGCGCAGTGCGCCGGCAGCAGTGCGCCGCCGTGGTGGCCATTGGAGGGTGAACCAATGGCAAAGGAAGACCTTTCTCTCTGCCTCTCTCTCTCACTGTCCACTCTGCCTGTCAAAAAATAAAATAAATAAATAAATAAAATAAAAGCAGCACATAAGCGATGCTCTTGGGGGACCCTACCCAGTAAGGGCTTTCTGAGAAGATGAACTAGAAATGTGATTTATCCCTTTGAATCTATATATTTAAATGAGGAAAGTAAACCACAAACCTCTAAGCTTGGTTCTGCTAAAGTAATTTAACATCTGCTGCCACCTGAATCTAATTGAAACAATTCATTATCAAATTTACTGATCTGCTTAATGATTTTGTATTTCTCTTTCAAAATCACCTTCCGCCTTAGCTAGCCTAGGTAAATGGCTCTTGCCTTCAAGTCTGAGAGCTGCGAGGGGCCTAAAAGCAGTCTCATCTGAAAGATGACATAACAGAGGCAGGGGGTGGGGGTGCAGGTGGGCACCCTGCATCCCAGCAAGACTTGAATATGGGCTGCCCAAGTCCCCGTCTTGTTCCGGGAGGCTGTGTGCTGCTGCTTTCCTGCTGCTTCTCTAACAGGAAGAACAAACAGCGCCCAAGAAAGCACTGATTAAGAAAAGCAAGATCAGGGGAGGGGCCGGCACTGTGGCATAGCAGGTAAAGCCGCCACCTACAGCACCAGCATCCCATCTGGGTGCTGGTTCAAGTTCCGGCTGCTCCACTTCCAACCCAGCTTCCTGCTAATGTGCTCAGGAAAGCAGCGGAAGAACCTCCTGGTTCCTGGCTTCAATGGGCTCAACTGTAGCCATGGAGGCCATTTGGGGAGCAAACCAGCACATAGAAGATTCTCTCTCTCTCTCTCTTTCTCTCTCTCTACCTCTCTCTTTAACTGTCTTTCAAATAAATAAAATCAATCTTATAAAAAAAGGAAAAAGAGAAGGGGGAGAGGAAATCTTTGGGGACAGCAGTTAAGACACAGCGTGGTGCCTACATCCCATATCAAGAGCACCTGGGTTTGAGTCCTGGCTCGTCTTCTGATCCAGCTTCTAGGTATCGCGCACCCTGGGAGGCAACAGGTGAAGGCTCAAATACTTGACTCCCTGCCACCCACTTGGGAGGCTTGGATTGAGTTCCTGGCTCAGGTACCTGGGGAGTAAGTGAATCAGCTTCCGATACAAGATTGCTCCGTCTCTCTCTCTCTCTCTCCCCCCCTCCCTCTCTCTGCTTTTCAAACAAATAAATGAAAATTTTTAAATAATAATTAAAAATGAAAATTTAAAAGGAAGGAAGGGAAGAGAAGCAGAGTCACAAGCTCTCCTTGCGGAGTGTTTTTTATTTTTTATTTTTCTGTTTGCTCAGTGCAGTCTGAGCACAGTCATTAAAGGCGCCTTGGAAATTTGGACCCTTTTACCAGAATCAGGGCTCAAACAGCAACTTAATTTATGGCACGTCTCGAGGCCGATGGCATTTTCGCTCCAAGGAAGGTCATCAGAGCACACGCTCTCAGAGCACGCAGAGGCGTTTCCTCTTTACTTTCAAGTAACTGATGATTCAACCGCTAAAATGTAAGTCACATATGGATGTAGGCACATTGGAGTCCGCGCTGTGCTTCTAAGAGAGGGCTCTTTTAGACGTGTGTGTGTAAAAGAGGAGAGAGGCGGGGGTGGGGTGTGCAACCCACGGAGAACACGTGAATAATTCGATCAGAGACAGTGCCACCTTTCCTCCGCGTTAAGACTGTGAGGGGAAAAGTACCAGCGCGTAATTGACATAATTGATCTAGTATTTTTTTTTTCCTTTTTGCTGCAGTAATTTTTATGCATGCCATTGTTGCTGTTATTATCCAGGATGCGATCTTGTGCGGTTGATAATACAGACTCAATATGAATACGCGTACGCATCAGCCAATCACAAATCTATAGTGTCTATTTCTGCATCACCAGGTGCTATCTCATGGGAAATATCCTCTTTTTTGGCAGGCACACAGAGCGCTGCATTATCTGTCATTTTCATTAGATTCAAGCTACAGCTGAGCCAAAAAGACTTAGTTCTAGCATATGTGCTCAAAATGGCCAAGCTGAGATTGTCCAAATTCACCCTTTCAGGACTGCATTACCAAACAACTGGAGCTAAAGCTAGAAATCGGAGTGAGCAAAGCGCCTGAATTCCATTTGGAAAATGGCAAACACCATAAGCTCCAGAGACAGGAGCTCATTATCCTGATCACCTCCAAGGACCAGAGGAGACCCCGGGCTCCATCGGCAGTCCTGCAGTTTCCAGTCCGGCCGAGGTGGGGCTGGGTAGACGGTGCGCTCCGAGATTCTGATGTCATCTAACAAAGAAAAGCCTATCTCTTTCATTCCCTTCTGTGCCTTCCAATACACTGTGGCCTCCTGGGGTGCTGTAGATTCTGTCTCCAGGCCTCGCCCTGGACCAGCCAACTTTGAGCCCTATAGGGTGTTGCCCAATGACCTATGCATAATCGGATAATCTGGGTCACGTGAAACGCAAAGGACATTGAGGGATGAAATGATCCAACTGCCGGAAAGTTGAATTTTCATGCAAGGCCCCGACAGTCTTCCAGTTTCAGTCTTTTATCTGAACACGTGAGAACACACGGCAAAATTAAACCCACCGAGAACTAGGCACAAAAACCCAGAGGGGTGGGCTGCAGGGCTGAGTATGGCTGTCCCTCCACCCCGGCAGCTGGATAATATCTTAATCAGATATTGACACAAAGGGGAGACTGGTTGTTCAAGCAGAGTTGACTGTCCTGGAGAACAAAAGGATAGTAGGAATGTATTGGAAACCATATGAGGCCTCCTCCAACTATCAGACAGGATAACTGAGCCAGCAGTTGCAACACTGGGTCCATACTCCAAAGAACTGAAAGCAGTGTCAGTCAAAGATATTTGTACCACCATGTTCATAGCAGCATTGAAGATAGCCACAGGTGCAATCAATGCAAGAATCCATCTACAGGTGAATAAATAAACAAGATGTCGCAGGGCAAAATAAAGTGGTGGGCCCCAGGACCCAAAGGGGGGTGGGAGGGAATGAAGGAGCCCCGAATACTCATAGTGATTATGGATGCAAGCGAATGAGTGCATTTCACACCACTAAGCTGTGCACACGCAAAAATGGTTCAAACAGTCTATGTTCTGTAGACTTTCCCATAATTGAAAACAAAACCACGAGGGGTTTGGGTCTATTCCAGGACATACCGCCACACCGATTCTGTACCCCAGCCTTCCTGAGCCGTGCTGCGATCTTGCACCCCACCACAAGGGTGAGCCCTTGGGCCAAGTGCCAAGTTCCAAAGCCGCAGGAAGCTGCCAGGCTCTGGTTATGAGGGTGCACGCTGCCCCCACAAGTGTCTTGGATCTGCACGCCATGGTGGAGCCTTCCCACATCATAACGGCAGTGAGTTTCTATAAGGAAAAAGCCACTGATGAATTTTTATCCTAAACCATGCATATCCTGGGATCTTGTCACGGCCAGCCATTAGCCATTTCCTATCAGCACGGTGAAAATGGTCTGGTTGAATGGCAGGCAAGCAAGGAGAAAGGCAGAGTGAATGGGATGGAAGCCGTGGGCACCAGGGGACCAGAGGTAGCAGGAGCAGCGAGAAGGTCGCCCCTGCTAGGCACAGGCAAAGGTGATGCTTGGCTGCCATTACAGCTACCACAGACTGCAGGCTCAAACCACAGAGATATATTTTCCTGGCATTCTGAATGCTGAGAGTCCGAGGTCAGGATGACCCAATGCCAGGCTGTGGTTGAAGGCGCCTGGCTTGCAGCCGGCCAGCTTCCTGCTGTGTCCTCACACAAGGGGCAGGGCAGAGCGAGTGCTCTCGTGTCTCTGCCGCTTCCAATCAGGCCACGAATCCTCTTGTGGGGGCTCTACCTTCACCACACCTGCTTCCCACAGGCCCCATCTCCAAACCCCACCACGCTCTGCCCTTGGGTCCTGTGGTTCCATCTGTTCTCGCTTGCTCCGACTCATTGGCTTTTGTGGGTGTTGTGCTTCATTTGAAAAGCAGTGAGACAGAGACCTCCCATCTGCTGGTTCACTTCCCAGATGCCTGCAATAGCCAAGACTGGGCCAGGATAATGCCGGTGCCAAGAGACCCATCCAGGTCTCCTATGTGGGTGGCAGGGATCAGAGTACTGGCGCTGTCATCTTCTTCCTCACAGGGCGTGCATTAGCAGGAATCCGGAATCAGAAGCAGAGCTGGGCTTCGAACCTGGGCATTCTGATCCTAGATATGGGAGTTCCAGGTGGCATCCTAACCAATGGACCACGTGTCCACCCCTTGCTCTGACTTTCTGTGTGCTGGCTGTCCGCCACACTTTTCTGATTCCAGCCAGACTAGAGATCAGTTATGAACAGACCATGAAGAGTGGCTACAAAATATCCGATCTGGAAGAGATGTCCCCCTCCGAGAGCCCTGATGTCCGGCAATTGCACTGCAGTTTGAAACAAAGTAAATCTATGTATTTTTTTATTAAGAGGAATGTTCTCTTGTATTTTTTTCAATGATCACCACGTTAATGGAAACAAGGTAAGACAATCTGAAAACATTTGAATGAGAGAACATACAAACAAACTTTCAAACTGTCTTTCATCCAGGGAGGCTAAAGTTATTGAATATGCAAATTGCCTTATTAAAAGAAGAATGATGTCTTTTTCAGCAATCAGTTTAATTACAGCGGAGCCCTTCAATAGAGAAATCAAGTTGTTTCTCAGACTAGAAATTCTTCAGAAAGGGAATTTAGGTGCAACCAATCCAAATCAGAAAATTCACTTGGTGTGACACGAGGTGTTGTGTGTTCTGTCTGTAAGGTGCTGGGGAGGGCACAGAGATGCTGTGACCACGCACAGCCCCGCGAAGTGGGCAGAGCCCAGCCGGTCCATCTGCCACCCCCTTGCTCTGAAGCCTGGAGAGAGAAAAGGTGGCACAGCCTACGAGAGGTCTTTCTGCAAAGTGTTGGGGGAGGGAGGCAGTAGCCAAGGCCACGTGCCCTGCAGGGTGGGGGTGAGTCTGGCAGCCGGGAATGCACCAGGACCAGAACTCACGTGATTTCGTGTACAGGAGGACTTTCCACGTGCACACTGCCCCTTCTGCTCCAGCAGACGTTGCCTTCCCAGGGTCCCATTTCTCTGAAACCTCCCTGTTCATGGACTCGAGGTCTGAGGAGCCTGGCAAGCCATTTCTCACTGAAGAGCCAGGAACTTGTTCTACGGTCCTGAGTTGGGTGGAGGGGGTTCCCAGGGCCACGTCGCACACCAATCCAGATGGACTGTGAACCAAGGTCTCCGGAACGCATTCTGGCCAATGTCCTGGGGAGAACAGGTGCAGAGCGGTGGGCAGTCTGCACCCCACACTCTCAGCTGCTCCAGTGTTGTGGAGCCCTGGAGGGCTGACAGACCAGCACGTGGGGCAGGACTTTGAGATCACCTTGGGTTGGGTGTCACCCACTAGAAACAGGCACACTGTTTAGTGTCACTATGCCTCAGTTTTCTCATCTATAAAACGGGCAGATTCATATTCTCTGATTCATAGGATGCGTTTGAAACTTATAGACAAACCAGGCAACCATTGAGTACACCGTTTGACATGCAGCAAGTATTCGCTTTTAATACCAGCTGGCAGTGGCCAGGCAACAGCGGCACGGCTGTCCCTTGGCTACCTTGGTAGCTTCTCTTTGTCTCAAGGCTGAAACACAAGCCACGGAATTCAAACACAGTCAGGAAAGGCACCGGGAGACGTCCCTGAGCAAACCTCCAATGCTTGAGCACTTAGCACAGGCCCACAGTGGACAAAGCTAGAAAACAGCAAGTGGGAGGGGAGGACCAGCGGTAACCACCACATCCACTATGGAGCCCTTCGCAAGAGTCTCCGGCAAACAGCAAAACAGTGAGCAAACCAGAGGGGCTCGGGAGACCTGCAGGGGCAGAAGCAGCTACAACCGGCATTTTAAAAAAAATGCATACGTTTACGTCCATTTATTTGAAAGTTAGAAAGAGAGAGAGACAGAGAGAAAGAGTCCCTCCGTCTGCTGGTTCACTCCTCAAACGGCCAAAGCAGCTGGGGCTAAGCCAGGTCAGAGCCAGGAATTGAACTCAGTTCTCCATGTAGGGGACAGAGGCCCAAGGAACTGAGCCACCACCTGCAGCCTTCCAGGAAGAAGGGTCAGAAGTGGAGCTGTGACGCGAACCCAGGTGCTCCAGTATGAGATGCCGTGCAGCTGTCCCAAGCAGTGTCTCACTGCTGCACCAAACGGTGCAGCCGCAATTCAAATAGAGTGGACAAGCAGGTGTCATGGAGATGGTGACCCTTGTGTAAAGACTTCAGGAAGATGAGAGAGGCAGCCCCAGGTGTCTGGGGAATGAACATCCTGGGGAGAGGTGCAAAGATCCGGGGGCAGAAATGGGCCTGACGTGTTCTGGTCACAGCAGCCAGGTCACTGGGGCTGGAGGCGCTGGGGAGAGGTTGTGATAAAGCAGGAGGTGGGGTTGGAGCGTGATGGAGTCAGATCCCATGGAGCATTTCAGGCCACTACAAGGACACGTGTACTTAAATGAAATGGGAGCCCTTATAGGGGTTTTTTTAAAAAAAAAAAAAAAAAAAGGCATGAACTACCTGGCTGGTGTTTAAAAAGGAAGACCTGACTACTGTGGCACGGCCTGGGGTGGGGCCCTGCAAGGAGGCTGCTGCCCACGTCCAGGCGAGGGTGAGGGCCAGGCTGGCAGCATGCATGTGGCGGCGAGCGTCTTCTAATGCAGGGATATTCTAAAGGGCAACACAACAGACTTATGTAACAGCTTCGATGTGGGATCTGTGAGGCAGAGAGGAGCCCAGACGACTCCAAGATTGCATTTAATTAAGGCAAACTAGTTTGCAAGCAAGGAACACGTGGTCCTCTTGTTTGTGGTGAGAAACAATAAATCCACATTTGGTCTAAATTGCTACATTCTTATCCAAATGAACAAACCGCACATTAAAAAAAAAAAAAAAACGAGGTCACCTGCCCAGCACGTGACGGATATCCACATACGAGGAGGCCCTGGGCATCAAGTGGGGCATGGACGGCACTCATAAATATTTTACTCCTGTCTGTTTCTGGAAGATATCACATTTTTTTCCTACCCCAGGACCTTTGCACACCCTCCCCCTTATTTCTTCTCCCAGGGCTTTGAACATTTGGCCCTTTCTCCTCATCAGCTCAAACATCCTGTCTACACTGGTCACTGTCTTCCACAGAATCCTATTATGTAAGTCCGGATTCTCCAAAGAAGCACAGTTCACCAGGAGATTGATCATTAGGAGTTGGTTAATGTGGTTATGGAAGCTCCAGTGTCCCAGGAGCAGCAGTTGGCAAACTGGACACCCAGGAGCAGCAGCGGGAGAGTCCCCTCGTCCTCGGGGCACACTCACCCTTTCCATGCTAGCCAGGTCTGAGACAGACAGAATGGGGCCCAGGCACAGGAGAGGGGCAGTGTGCCTGTCTCAGTCCATGGATTCACACGTTAACGCCATCCAGACACACCCACGGTCACTCGGCCACCTTTTGTCCCACCTGTGGTGTCACCTGGCTTATTTGCCTCTTCATCTGCCTATGTGTGTGACTGCGAGAACAGTCTCCACCAGCTGTTTGTTGAATGAACAAACTAGTGAAGCCATCGAAGAGAAACAACGCCTCGTGAGGTTGGACATTTAGGAGAGAGAAGGGCGAAGTGTGGGTTTTGTCAAGGCGAGGTGACGTGGGAATGTAGGGGAGAGGGTTCCTGATGAGCACCAGGGGCGGGGGGCTGGGTGTGGGGGGAGGCAGAGCGGTAATTGGCACCTGAAAGGGATTCAGACGGGAGGAAGTGGATGGGAGGCGATCGAAGCTCCAGGAAGAAGCAGGAATCCATCTCTGACCGCCAAATCCCCGCACACACACTCTGGCCTCTGGCTCTCATCTGGAGAGAGTTGTTCCCCGGGCTGATCCCTCTGCTGAACCCAAGCTATAAATGAAAAGCGGGGCTTCCCTGGGGAAGCCAGGGGACAGCCAGAGTGGAGAAAGCCCGGTGGGCTCACCCAAGCCCTACACCACCATCCGTCTGTAGGACAGAGGGGCTGGGTGATGGGCTGACTGAGAGGCCGGGGCCTGGACAGGCACAAGGTCCGCTTCCCGCTCTGACCGACAGTTCTCGGCCCAGAATTCTTCCACCGGGCTTTCCCATTGGCACCCAGGGTTTTGTGTCTTGTTGATCGATTTTAATGGGAAAGAAAGAAGGAAGCTGTCTTCAAGTGTTAAATGTTATGTGCATATCCGCTATCAAAACTGTGAAGAGAAATGCCCCATGTATGACTTACGCTCAAATCATCTCTCCCGAGTTGTCACGCATTTAAAAAAAAAAATGTTAGAGTGATCGGTTTTAGAGACGTTGCTTGGATTATCTTCCTCTGCGGAGAGGTGTAGGAGGGCTGGAGTTGGGTGGGCACCGATACGTTGGTGTCTCAGACACTGGCCCGAAGGCTCACTGGAAGAACCAGGTCCCTTCTGGGTTGGTCATTGGGAAAGAACCTGGGGAAGAGGAGGGGCCTCTGAGCCCAGCCTGTGGGAGGAGGAGGACCTGAGACACTGGGCTTCTGAGAGCTCCTTGTCCTCCTGGGTGGGTGTGGCTGGTCAAACGCTTGCGGGAGCCAGGCCAGGAGCAGGTGCACAGGGGTTAGCGCCCTTCCTCCCTGAGACTCAGGGGTCTCCGGTTTGGAACAGATGAAGATGGAGGCACAGCCCTGCCCCCAGGGGTGCCTATCATCAGTCACGTCCCCTCCACAAGGGGAGAGCAGGCCCACTCAGGGACAAGGGGCCGTGTCGCAGGTCTGCAGGGAGAGCTCTGTGTGCACTGAAGGAGAAGGAGACATCCTAGACTCAGAGACACCACGAGGCCACACCTAGGGGGAGGAGTTAGCCCAGCCCCAGCAACAGCCCAGCCTGAACAGACCCAAACTTCTCTAGATCAGCAGGGACCTCAGGAGGAGGGCCCGGGGTGGGGGAGGATGGCTGGACACATCTGTCCGAGTGGACCACCGCATTTCTTACTTCAAAAGGTGGCTTTGGGTTGGAAAAGAACTCACACGAATCTGTAAGAAATCGCCACACAGAAAAATGAGGAAAGATGGAAAGAGACCCTTGGCAGAGGGGCCCAGCCGATAGCCAACGAATGCAGAGACAGCTGCTCACACTCAGCAACCATCAGTACGAGGCAAACGGGACCCACAAGGAGGAAGCACCACACACGGCGGTCAGTGTGGGACGATGGAAGGTAGCAAGGGTTGATGAGGTTGTGGCACCAGCAGAGAGCTCTGGTGCCCTGCTGGCAGGTGGGTAGCTTGGGACAACTACTTTGGAAAACCATTTGGCAATATCTCCATTGCCATACCCTCTGCCCTACCAATGCCACTCTTGGGTGTATGCCCGGCAGATGTGTGTGCATCTGGCCACCATGAGAGGCCTCGCACCAGTGGTACCGTGTGCCATGTCCCCCCCCCCCCCCCCCGGGGATCTCAAACCACGGCCTGTTCACAGTGTGCACTACAGGCAGGGCACAGTTCACTTGGGGCATTGCTATAAACTGGCTGTGTTTGGGGATGGTGGAGCAGGAACTGAGCTGACAGGGATGGCATTGGTGGTGTGATGAGGCTTTTAAAGCATGAAGCCAACCAGGGCCCTGGTTTGCAGCTCTGCCATATATTCTGGTTGCCCTAACAACCTGTGCCAACCTTCCACCCGTGGCCTCCAACACTGCGTGGCCAGCCCTGCTGAGAAACTAAGGTTGAGGCAGAAAGAGGCAGTGCCTGGCAGCCAAGACTTACACCTGAGTTTGTCCCCTATCCAGACTCTGCTCAGACCCCTGCAGGTGCTCATTCCCGGGAGGGACCTCTGCCCCCAGCCACACCCCCTTCCCCCTTCCCCGGGTGCTGTTGTAGCCTCTGAAGGGAAACGAGGGGGCTGCCAGTGCTGTCCCAGGCACAGGTACGGGACCACGAGCCGTCTCCTTTCTGTCTTCCCGTCGGAGGGCAGTGCTGGCTGCTGTCACAGCTCACACAGCTCAGCGCATGTCTGCCTCATTGATGGAGACAGCTCCCAAGGCAGCACAGACCCAGCATCAAACCCCCTTGGCGGCACCCGGCCACGCTGAGCAGATCGAATTTGAAGTCTCAGTGCCTGATGTGCAGCAGCTGACTCCATCCCGGGAGCTGCGCGGCGGGGTCCTCCAGGCCTTTCCCACCTGGGAGCAGAGGGCACACCTCTCCCCAACCCCCGTAGCCCAGCTCCCTCCCAGGGGCACATGGCACCTCCTGCAGTGTGTTCCCCAGGTTTCCTGCATCCAGGGACCCCCCCACCCACCCACTCGCCACCCTGATCTAGAGCTGGGGAAAGACCCTGCTGTCTCTGTAGCTCACGGCATCCTGTCCTCACCAGCAGGAACCGGAAGGGCTCTCCTGCCTGAGCAGTGCCTCTGCCCCAGGAGGGCCCGGGCACCCGCCATGCCCTGCACGCACCCCTGTCTAGAGCACCCGATGCTTCCCACAAGGGATGGCACTACTACTCCCACTGGGCCAGGTGCAAAGTCTGCAAGTGGCTTATAGTTTATAGAAAGCAGGGAGGGGGATATAGACATCTAGACGTCACCCTCCCCACCTCCTCTCCAAGCCCCACTGGCAGCCTGGAACCATGGTATGTGGCCACGGCTGCCACTGACCATGGATGTGGGGTATAGAGGGCTGGAAAGGGCCAGAGCAGGGCCTCAGTGGGCACCCACTGGTGTTGGGGGAGCATCCTTCCCACATGCATCCGGGAGCTAGGGCTGTTGGCCCACTGGGGATCGGGGACCAGCAAGACTGGCCCAGTTCATACTGCCAGGATTGGTGAAGAAATACACAAATCCCAGCCTCTGATGAGAAGGTCACAGAGCATTAGGGGACTCCCACGGCACAGGTGCTCGTCCCGAAGAAGAGCAGAGCAGGGCCAGAGCGAGCCAGCAGCTGCTCTTAGAGCTGGGGCCAGGCGAGAGCCCAGGCTGCGCTCCTCCTCTCGAGAGCCCATGGTAATCTCAGACTCGCCAGAGTATTTATTCACTCTTTGGCCATCTAAGGTCACCTTTGCAGGTTCTAATGGGAAGGAAGCAAATATTTATTTGAGGGTTGAAATTTTTCATTTTTCTGCTTTCATTGTATAATAATTTAGGATCACAGGTTGTAGATTTTTAAAAATTTTTATTTATTTTTTATCTTTCATCTGTTTGAAAGACAGTGACTAAAATATAGAGATAGAAAGAGAAAGAGAAACAGAAATAGAAAGAAAAAGAGAGAAAGAGAAAGAAAGAAAAAGTGAAAGAGAGAGAGAGAAAGAAAGAAGAAGAGGAAGAGGAAGAGATTTTTCAACTGCTCCTTCACTCCCCAAACACTCACAAGAGCCAGGGCTGGGCCAGGCCAAAGCCAGGAGCCAATAACGCCATCCATATCTCTTATGTGGGTGCCAGGGGCTGAGAACGTGTCTCCCAGGATGCATTAGCAGAAAACTAAACAGAAGCAGAGTTGCCAGGGACCAAACCGGCACTCCAACACAGGCTGCCGTTTCTCAAGCGGCGGCCTAACCCCCTGCACCACAACACTCACCTGGAAGCTCCCTTTCTAACCCAGCAACCAAGGGTGGGTGCTGTCCTTAGCCCCTCTGACTTCTCCAGATGGGGAGGCAAGGTGGGAAGAGCACTATGATATAATAACCCAGATGCCCACAACACAATGAGACACAGTCAGAGGCTCCAATCACCCACCTTGCTCTTCATCTATGATTGAGTACTGCGTCTGGGGGCTGAAGGCTCCAGGAGACTCTACTGGGGTTGAAGAAGGCTGGGGTGAGAGCCTGCTCCTGCCTCCACTCCCTCCCCAAGCCAGCTTCACAGCAGGGACAGCCTCGGTACTAAAGGAAACAACATATGAAGACATGTAGCTCGGGGCTTAGCAAATAGCAAGCCTCCCCTCTATGATAGATATGATTGTCCTTTTTGTTTAATTGGACAAATGTTTCCCAATCCTTCCCGCGTGCTGCACGCTGGGTGGTAGTTGCAGTTTGCACAGAGAGCTGTCAGCATCGCCTGGTTACCAGTGCGAGCTGGAGTGATAGCAGGACTCGGCCACCCTCCCCTGCATGCCTGTGTGCCACCAGATGCGTGGAGAGCATTCTAGGGCAATGCTGAGGCCAGCAAGAGGCCACAGTCCCTGCCTTTTTCCATAGGAACTCACGGGGCTATGGCTGCAGGAGGAAATTTTGTTCCAGAATCAGAGATATTTGCACAAAGTTGTCCTCCAGAACTTGGAACAAGGGATAGCTCTTGTGAGAGACAGTCCTGGAGCTGAGACTCCCAGGATGCCAACTTTGGATTCCTGCAGCACGAGTGCCAACAGCTGCAGGTTTGCTAAGGAAGCATGCACCATGCATCTCTGGAGAACGTCATGAAGGAGATCAGCAAAGAGTGGCAGGTGACCCAGTCAGAGGCCAGCAGGGAGTGGAAGATGAGGAGGAGGATGAGCATGATGGTTGAACTGTGAGGGTCCTGGCAGGAAGTCCTGGGCACATCCAAGGGCAACTGGAGAGCTTAGTGCCAGGGGCACTTGCGACGCTGTGGTCAAGGGCTGAGAAAACACCCCGGACTAGCAGGGATGGGAAACCACATCTCCCTGGCAGGGAGCAGTGAGTGGTGCCCAGGCTGAGCTGCTGCAGGGGACAGTTCTGGTCATCACAGAAGCATGCAGCCCCTGTCAACCTGTGGCCAACAGAAGGGAGGAAGCCAGGAGAACAAATACTTCTACTTTCTTCCGCCCTCCTTTGCCTGTGCTGTTTCCGAATGGTCATCCCAGACAGGAAGTCAGATAGCAAGGGGGCAGCTTTTGTGGTACAGAGCAGGGCAGGGGAGGGCAGAGAGTAGGTTTGGAGAGGCCAACAGAGAATCCAGCCTGGTGATGAAGATGACAGGATGGTGGCAGCGGTAATGGTGAAGATAATGATGGTGATGGTGATGGTGATGGTGGTGGTGGTGGTGATGGTGATGGTGATGGTGGTGGTGATGGTGATGGTGGTGGTGGTGGTGGTGATGGTGGTGGTGGTGGTGGTGGTGATGGTGGTGGTGATGGTGGTGGTGGTGGTGGTGGTGATGGTGGTGGTGGTGGTGGTGATGATGGTGATGGTGGTGGTGGTGGTGATTGTGATGGTGATGGTGATTGTGATGGTGATGGTGGTGGTGGTGGCGGCGATGGTGGTGGCAGTGGTGGTGGTGATGGTGATGGTGATGGTGGTGGTGGTGGTGGTGATGGTGGTGGTGGTGGCGATGGTGGTGGTGGTGGTGGTGGTGGTGGTGGTGGTGATGGTGGTGATGATGGTGGTGGTGGTGGTGGTGCTGTGTGGATAAAGATGGCTAGCATCTGTTGAGTTCCTCCATGGCCTCTCACTGTTCTAAGGCCTTTCAATCTTTATAGAAGCCCAGGAAGATAGCAAAGTAGGGTGTTTGGAGATTTGGAATAGCAATACATGGAGCAAGCACCTGCTCCCTGTACCATGCATGGGTAAAACACCTGGTGCTGGTGGCCTCTGTGAGTCTGTCTCCACTACCTTCCCATGAACACCATTAGCTAAGTTTGTTGTCTGATTATTGCTGAAACCCAGGCTCAGCAGCATCTCGTGGAGCTAAGCCGGTGACAATGAAGGGAAGGGAGGGGAGGGGCAGCTCTGTGACTTCCGGTCTGAGACAGCCAGGTTCAAGCCATGCTCCCGCTTTTGCAAAGTCTGACCGATCACAGGCATGCAGCAAATACTGGAGGCGGGCCCACACCCCCGCACCATGTCATGTCTGTTCTCTCTGGTACACATTTCCCGCTGACTAAACATGGCCTGAAAAAACATCCAAGCGTTTCAATGCTATTCCATTTCCTGAAACTGCCCCGAGCCCAACCTCTGAGCTAACAGCGAGGGTGTTCAGGCTGTGTGTCGGTGCCGCCTGGGGAAACTCATGGCCCAACATAGCTCAGACTCGCTCATCACCTTGGGGTTGGTGTGTTATTAAACGAAAATACAGAGAAGCACAAACCTGCCTTCTGCTCATGTTAATTTTGGCCCTCTCTTCCTCCCCGCCCTCCAAAAAAAAAAAAAAAAAGTGTCGCTAAAACATATTGCTGGGCATGCCACAGATGTTGCCTCTCTCCTATGTGCTAGATGTTAAAAGAGAAAGCTGGACGCTTTGACAGAATTTCTGTCTCTTGGTTGATAATGTTGTGGTCGGACCAGTGTCCTCCCACACGGGCCCGTGGCTTTATCTGGCCATCCCCCCGCCCCGTGTGGAGGCTTGCAATGGGGCTGATGTGTAATTCTATATATTGCACCGCCACCGCTTCAAGAGGCTGATAAAGGAAGCAAGTGGAATACGTGGAGCTGTGTCAGTGTCTTGTCAGCTCGCCCACTTGCTTCCCTCCTTGCAGAGCGTCTGCAGGAACCTGTGGGGAGGGGGCCCTAGCGGAAGCTCAGGTGCGCGTTCCCAGAGCTCATTAGGCTGAGAGGTGACATGGCAAGTGGCTGGCTCTCCAGTCGCAGCCGGACGGTTGAACTCACCTGGATAGGAGAGATTTAGAGCCACTTAGTTCATAAAGGACCAAGCAGGATAGCCCTGTGTCCTTGTCACAGGCAGTGACCAGCTTTAAGAGTCAGCAGCCATGATTTCCAGTGAAATCCACCCAGGATTTTGAGGCCTTGTCCCCACCACGCAGGGGAACATCAGCAGAGGGCGCAGTGAGGACTCTGTGTCTTACCCGGGGAATAGTCTCCCGGGTCAGGTTATCTGTGCTAGGAACTTGGACCCCTGGGTGTGGAGGACCGACGCCTCCCTGGTGAGCCTGGCCTCACACCTGTTTCTGCAGGGGCTGCACCAGAGAAGAGAGGCCCTGTGAGAGGCTTGGGGAAGGCACACAGGGAGCCAGGAGGACGGCAGCCGCCAGGAGGAGGGACTGGGCTTGGCAGAAAGCATGGCCAGAACCACTTTCACCTGTGCCAATAGAACTGGGGTTGCGGAGTGGCGGCGCTGCATAGCCAGTTAAGCCACCTCCTACGATGCCGGCATCCCAGCTCCCTGCTAATGTGCCTGGGAAACCAGCAGAGGATGGTCCAAGTGCTTGGGCCCCTACCACCCATGTGGGAGACCCGGAAAAAGCTTCTGGCTCCTGGCTTCAGCCTGACCCAGCCCTGGTTTTTGGAGCCATTTGGAGGAGAGAATCAGTGGATGAATGATATCTCTCTCTCTCTCTTACTCTGCTTTTCAAACAAACGAATAAATCTCAATGAAAAGAAAAACAAGAACTGCTATTGTGTTGCTGGGCCCCAGACCCTAGGACATCTAGGAAGAGAGAGGGTGAGGGCAGGTGGACACAGCCCCAGGGTGTTCTTGAAATAGCCTTGTCCTTCCTATTTTTTTTAACCATTTCTTCAGTCCAGGTGTCAGGTAAAAAGTAGATCAGCCTGAGTTCTCCATATCATCTCATTAGCATTGCCAAGGACTCTACTGTCCCGGCCGGGACCGAGAGGGAAGTCAGGGGACGGTGCCCCAGCTGGCACTGCGCCACAGGTGAACTCAGCCTCCATCATTGCCACTGTGCGCCCTCACGGCTTCTGCATGCATCAGAGGACTCGTGAGACCTGGAGGCTTCTAATGAAGACATTAATTTATTATGTGTGTTGGTGCGGGTAAGGACGTAGCGATACCTCCATTGGGAGCTCCGTGGGTCTCTGCTCAGAGTCGGAGTGAGAAGCGCAGGAGCCACTGCCTTTTCCTGAGGCCTGGGGAGCAGGCTGGGCTTCAAGCTGGACGAGCACTTCCCAAATCCTCTCTCCTGCGCCAAAGCTGTACAGCCAGCCAATGTGAGGGCGGCGTGGGGTTGTTGGCCAGATCAAGCCAAGAGGGCTCCCTGTCTGAGTCACCCAGACACCTGCCACCTGCTGGCTGTGTCCAGCGGAGGTCTGGCATATGACTGGCACGTCTCCCATTCCTCCATGCCACATTTCTCCAGGGTAGGTCAGGTAAGAACACACGGCTCCTGGGGAAGAATTCAAATCCTAGGAGGGTCTGAGGATGGACCCTGAGCCCTAACCTCTGCCAAAGACCCTCGTTATAGGGGCTCCAAAGGGAAGCAGAGGCAAGCAGGGGTCCTCAAAAGAGAAGAAGCCCGATTTGCTTGTAAAGCTAAACTCATTGGGAGGTTGCTGTGAAAACGTTTTTTTAGATGACATTAGACCATTAGACTCTGAGTCAAGCAGGCACCTTCCAAAAGCAGGGTGGGTCACGCCCGATCAGTTGAGGACCTTAAACAAAAGGACACAGCTCCTCCAAAAAGATGGAATTCCTTTGAACTTGACCTTGCAACATCAACACTTCCCTGAGTCTCCAGTCTGCCATCCACCCTGCAGATTTTGGCATTGCCAAATCACACGAGCCAATTCCCTTAAGATAAATCTCTCTCTCTCTCTCTCTCTCTCTCTCTCTCTCTCTCTCTCTCTCTCTCTCTCCTACTGGTTCTGTTTCTTTGGAGAACCTTGATTTACAGAGGTAGGAACTAGGAACAAGGATGTGCTGTCCCCAGAGGTCAGGAGGGGACAAATCATTTTAGCCCGCACCAGCACAAGGGTTGTCACGCAACATGTTCAGTGTAAGCCTCCCCCCATACCCAGCCACGGAGCCCGGGGCCTGCCCATGCACCTCGTGCAAAACAAACCACATGAGACGTGGCACGGTACAGCTTGTCTTGCTTTGAGGACCGGTGGCCCTGAGTGTGGGAAAGCGAAACACTAGCCAGCTACAGCACAACATCCTCTGCTGGAGCTGCCACGGAGGCGCCTTCCGTAGGCAGACTCACCGGCTCGCAAACCAGGTTGGTAAGCAGGTGTGTTGGCAGCGCGGGGTGGGGTTTCCTTGCAGAATCCACAGGCAAAGGCGAACAGTGAGGCAGGGAAGTTGCTTCCTTTTGTTCTCAAGGCCGGGTGGCCCATTGTGTGCCAGAGGTTCAAGCTTTAGGAAGGGGAAGCCCAGAGGTCACCCCCCTTCCGCTGTCAGAGCAGCGGTCTCCTTGCTCTCATATTTCCATGAGCAAGACATTTGCTCTCTCCTTGTTCCATCCCCTGAAAGGAAGAGGCGGCCAGGCACCAGGGTGTTTTGACTGAAGTGTCTTTGGTGTTCCCTTTCTAATAAAAGGCCATATATTAGTGCCGAACAGTCTTTTTTTTTTTTTTTTTTTTTTTTTTTTTTTTTTTTTGAGCACTAAAGTAACACCAGCCCTCTCCTTGCTCCAGAAACTGCTGAACAGAATCTTCCAACAATGTGTCTCCCCGGCATTCCGTAACCCTATTGATAATGATAAAGTCTCATAAATCTAGGTAAATCTTTAATTACACCTTCGGAACATGATGATATTATGACTGTGACACAGCCATAAAGGGCACGCTCCAAATTAGCTCTGTATACATTTTATGCATATGGAAAAGCTAGAGGTGGCTCGCGTTAAGAAGGAAAGACAAAAAAGAAAATCGCATTCCTGTTGTCGCAATCCCCCTTTAAGATGCGAGTCTATTTGCTTTTGGAGATAATTGTTGGGGTGAGCTCTAGTTCTCGAATTGTACAATTTGTGTTCAAATTCGCAGCCTCCGCGGTGCCGAATGCCTGAGATGGAGGGAGTCTATTCTTTTGTGATACAACACCTTTTGGCCTAAAAATTGTTCTTTCTCGTAGTAAGTGTGTGTGAAATATTTATGGGGAGTGCGGCTGCCTTGCACTGTTCTATGGGGCACTAACAAAGCCCGGCATTTGTTCCATTCGCTACAGGCAGGGTGATTGCAGCCCCATCCCCCCAGCCCCCACCCCTGCGTGTGGTTAGTGGCCCTGTGCAATTTATTTTTATCTTCAGCCAACGCATATATTTTTACTTGTGAGAATAATCTGGGGGAAGATTAAGTTCTTTTATTTTGCTAATTAAACTGCATTTTTCAAAACCTGGCGAGGTAGTAAGTGGCAGGATTAACAAGGGCACTCGGCAGAGTTTTGCTGTTTTCCTGATTAGATTAGAGCCGTTTGATACTGAGGCGGGAGCTGATGAAGTGGTTTCCTGGATGTGAATGAATGCATGACCCTGGTTTATCACCGCGGCTTCATAAAGAAGTCTTCCTTACTGTGGAGAAAGCCCAACCAAGAGTGAAAATGACATTAGCAAAAAGCTAAGCAAAAGGTCAACGGAGCAGAATGGGACGGCGGAAGGGGAGAAGCACGCTTGCTCGCCGCCTGGCTTCTGTCTTCCCGAGGCCTGCGGAGGCAGACGGCTCCCGACAGGATTCTCCAGCCGTGGGGACCTGGTTCTCAGCCTCTGGAGCTTAAAGGTGAAAATATGAAAAAAAAAATGTAGGGAGTGGGGATACTCCCAGAAACACTGGGTTGAGGGGGGCTTTGGGGCTCATCCAGGCCTCCTCCCAGACCACTGGGCTGCAGGGTCATCTTCAATGCAGCCAGTGGCCGAACCAAGGGGGCTGCCAAAGGCCGCTCCCTCCCTTCTTCCTCATACCCCAACCCAGCTTCCTAGCCCCATAGAAGCAAAGCAAATGAAGGAGGCATGCTTACACAGTGCGCTCTGCCAGCTGCCCTTGCGGGGGGTACAGAGGAGGCGTGGTGCTGGTGGGGTTGAAGGTGGGAGCCAAGAGGGAGCTGGACACAGGCCGGGCCGTGCTCAGAGCTGGGCACTTGTCAGGGGACGTCCGGGCGAGGCCACTCTGTGTCTGTCTACTGTATTATTTTGCCCCTCCTCCTGTAACCTCCAATTACAGCTTTGCTGTAGACATATACTATTCTCATTTGAACCAAGGTATGATACAACAAAAGCCACACACAACGCAGATGGCTGAGTTTGGCCCATGCATCCACATGTGTAATCCACACTCCTACAAGGATGTACCACACTCCCACCACCCCAGAAAGTTCCCTGCTGCTCCTTCCCGGTCAATGCTTGCTTTCCCACCCACTCGAGCAGCCATCGTTCTGATTTCTATTACCACAAATTAGTTTTGTTCTAGAACTTCACAGAAATGGAATCCCACAGATGCAACTCTTTGTGTCTGACGTGGTGCACTCAACACAGGGTTTCTGTGGTACTGTGCTGTGGGTATCATAGTTCCTTCGCTTTATGGCTGAATGGAACGCTGTTGTGTGAGTCCACTCCTGTTTTTAATCCATTCTAGTTTTAAGGAATGCTTAGGTTGCTCCCAGGTTTTCGCAGCTGTGAGCAAAGTTGCCATGACTGTCCTTGCACGAGTCTTTCACAGACATACACTTGGAGACCCCCAAGTAAGTGCCTATGAGTGGAATTCCTGGATCCTAACGTGAGCAGTGCGTTTTACTCTGAGAAATTACCAAACCATCTTCCAAAGTGGTTGAACCACTTTACATGTAGCCAACAATGCGCGAGAACCCCTCCATCTGCTTACTCCCTGTCCTCACCAATAGTTAACCTTGTCAGTCTTCAATTTCAAGCATTCTCATGTGTACATTGGTTCAAATAGAGGCTGAGTTTGCATTCCCATGATGGCCAGTGACACTGTTTTTCATATGTTTATTAGTCACTCAAATGTTTTCTTTTGGGAAGCTTTTGTACACCTTAATTCATCCATTTCAATGGAGTTCTTACTATTGAGTTGTGTGAGTTCTTTATATATTTACATTGAAAAATCTTTGCTCCTTGTCATTCATTGCCAATGAATTTATTTATTTGTTTGTTTTTTGACTAACATACAATAAAATTGAAATCTTTCGTGTGCAGGCAGGATATAGAATAGTTTCATCACCCCTCTCATCGCTCTCCCTTGCGAGTCACGTTCTCCACCCACACCATGGGAACCATTGATCTAGTCTCTATCACTGTAGTGCTTACCAGTGAGAAGGCCTCAGAAACGGGGTCATCCTCTCTGTCGTCTTTCGAGGCTGGCTGTTTTCACTCAATGTTGCTACAATTTAGTCAACCTGCTGTGTTTACCAATAGTTTATTCCTTTTTATTGTCAAGTAGAAGACCATTTTCCCAATTAATTTCTAATGATATTTTTTTCAAAAGCGTAAGTTTTTAAATTGGATTGTCAAATTTATCATTTTTTTCTTGTTATGCTGTGTGTTTCCTGTATCACATCTAAGACATAGTTGACCACCAAAAGGTCAAGAAGATATTCTCTTACGATTATTTCTAAGAGTTTTGTAGTTCCAGCTACAAAGAGAGCTATCATCTACCACAAATTAATTTTTTGTACAGTTTCACATAGCATTGGAGCTGTATTTATTTCAGTGAAGAGATCTCTTTGTTTTGGTATCATATGCTGAAAGATTAACCCTTTCACCTTGATTTTGATTGCCCTGAATCCATTTTGGGATACAGGATAGCATAATAATATCACAGTTTCTAATCCATGAAAATGGTATATCTCACCTTACTTCATCACTTCATCTGCTTCTTGAATTTCTCTCAGCCCTTTTTGTACTTTTCGATTTGTAAGTCTTCCACATAGTGTTTTTCTGCTACAGTAGATAGTATTTTAAAATCCATCTTCCAGTTGTTTCTTGCTAGTACATAAAAATACAAATGGCTTTCAAGTTTTGACCTTGTCTCTAGTATTCTTGCAAAGGTCACTTACTTTTAATTATTTATAGACCCTGGGGTGTTCTGCAACAACAATTCTACATCTGAAAATAATTATACAGATGTTTCTCAACTTGAAACAGGGTTACATCAAGGTGAACCTATCATACATTTACTATATCATAAATCAAAAATTTGCTACACCTAACCTACTGAGCATCACAGCTTAGCAATACAGTATACTCTAGAGAAGTGGCTGGAAGCCATGACCCACCCCTACTGCTCAGCATCACAAGAGAGAATGATCTGACATATTAGGAAATATCAACATTCGGAATCAAAAGTACAATTTTTGCTGAAGGTATGTAGCTTTCACAGCAGTGTGAAGTCAAACTATCATAAATGAAACCATCATGTTAGGAACTGCCTATGGTTTTATTTTTTCCTTTCCAAACATAATGCCTTTAATTTGGCTTTCTGCTTATTGAACTGGCTGGACTCCCTCCATTATAATTTTGGATAGATTGATAAGATTGAATATCCATTTCTTGTTTTTGACATTGGCAGAAGCTTTTATGAGGTTGAGAAATGTTTCTTCTATTCTTGGCAGAGAAAAAAATTTGGACTGGGTGCTAAAAATAACAAACATTCTCTCTGCATTTATGGAAACCATTATATTTTTTTCTCCTTTACTTTGGTCATTTTGGTGAATTTTATTAATATTTTACATTAAACCAACCTTGCATTCCTTGGAAAACTCTCTCAGTCAGGATGTATTTATACTTACTAATAGTTTGTTAAGAAATATAGAAATATCTAGAAATGTCAGTCTGCAATTTTCTTCTCCTTTAATGTCCTTCGTTTGACTGTCACATTAGTGACAGTTCATTAAAAAAGTGATTAATTCTCTATTTTCTGAAAGAATTTGTGTAAGATTGACAGCTCATCATTAAAATTTGATAAGATTTGAAATCGTTTGAGGAATATTTTGATAAACTCAGTTATGTTAATAGGTATGTGACTAGTCATTTGTTTTATCTTATTGTATTGACTTCAATAATTTATGTTTTTCAGTATGTTTTTAATGTCATTTGCATTGTTAAATTGTAGATATAAAGTTACTCACAATATTATTAAATATGCATTTGCTCTAGTGATCTCCTGTTTTATTCCAGACACTGGAAATATGTTTTCTCTCTTCTGCTTCTAAATTACCATGTTAGGGATTTATCAATGTCATTAACCTTTCCCAGTTTTTTGTTTTATTTACCATCTCTAATGTTTATTCAATTTCTACTCATTGATATCCAGTCTTATCTTCATTATTCTCTTCCTTCTTTTTTCCATTGGTTTCATTGTTTTGCTTTTTAAAATTTTATGATGTAATACATTGCATCTTGGTACTTTTTATCTAATGTAAACATTTAAGACTGTATTTCTTCTAAGCCCTGTTTTGGCTGTATCTCATAAAAGTTCACATTTTGTATTTTGAAAATCAATTATTTTAAAACATTTTCTATTTCCCATGGTAAGCATTTCCTTTACTTAATGAGTTATTTAGAAATGTGTGGGTTACTTCTTGCATGTGAGCAATTTCTAGATTCTCAAAAATTTATTTCCAGCTTTACTTTTGTGCGGTCTGAGAAAAAATTATATGTTTTAGACTTTTGAAATGTATGGAAACATTATTACAACCTTAGTTAAATTCTATCTTTGTGAGCATTTCATGTGCACTGGAAAAAAAGTGTGTATTACAAAGTTATTGGGTGTTGTGTTTTGTAAATTTCGGCTGGGTCAAGCAGGTTAACAGTGTTCTTTGAATCTTCTTGATTCTATCTCTTGTTCTTTCAATTCCTCAGGAAGAAGTGTTGAAATCTCCAGCAAGAACAGTGGGTTTATCTATTTCTTCTATTATCTCCTTATTTTTTTCCTCTAATTTTTAAAAACTTTGTTATCAGTCTCACATCCTTTTAGTATTGTTATTCTTCATAATTCACCCTTTATCATCATGAAATGGCCTCTGGAACTCTGGTAATGGACTTTCCTGAAAATCTCTGTGTCTGATATTAATAGAGCTGTGATGTGCTCTGAATTTAAGCATGGTGCACATCTTCTCTTTCTTCACTTTTAGTGGTTTTCAGGTGTTTTTCTTTTTCATAGCATATACATCCATTTTCCTCCTTTACTGTGTCTCACAATGCATCCCTTGTAAATCAGATTCAAGTTTGAACACACAAAATGTCTGCAATGTAAAAGACAGGATACAGAAGAGGAAAGGACCTCACAGGGAAGGAACCCAAGTGATCCTCATAGCTGTCGCCAAGAAGTGCACACGTATAGCGGCACTTGTGCGGCGTAGCCTTGCAAGACCTCCAAGAAAAAAAAAATGGCTACAAGAGAGGACATAGACTCCAACCAACTTCCAGAGGATGCAGGAGAGTGACAGGAATTTTCCAAGCTGGGAGGGAGAAGCCTCTCCAATCATTCCAGGGATTATGACCCAATATAAGCGGCATCTTCAGAGTAACAGAAGCCCACCTTGCAGTAAGGAGGACCCCATTCCCACACTAATGCAGTCCAAAACTAAGTCCTAACGTGGCCAAAGGGAGCTCTCAGTTAATTAACTGTGAGCAAAGCTCAGTGCTCTTCAAACAAAGGTGGCAAATTATATCCTCAACCATGCAACATGCAGAAACGATTGCTAGGTATGCAAAGGAGGAAAATTTAACTTTAATCAGCAAAGGTGAGTAGGGATTTTCAATAGAAATAGACCCTCAGATGCCACGTTATTGAGTGTGGGGCACAGGGGCCTTATACAAGCCATTATAAATATTTTTGAAACTTAAAATAAATTTGGGGGTATAATGAGTGTTCATTTCCACTCATTAGAAAAACTCAGCAGAGAAAGGAAAACTGTTGAAAAGAACTAAGTGAAAATTCTAGAACAGAAAAATGTCTATCAGTAATGAAAATTTCACAGGACTGGATTAATAACATAATTGAAGAATGATGAAGTCAGTGAGTTTCAAAAGAAATCCCACCTGCGCCAATCAGAAAAAGAAAGAATAAAAAGTTAGGAAATGAGTATAGATCTAAGTAGTTTAATCAAGTAAATATTTGTAACTTCAAATGTCAGAAGGCCAGAGAAATTGTGGAAAAAAAAGTGCTTGAAGAAAGTAATTACTAAAAATGTGCATATTTGATGGCTAATATCGACAGATATTATCTACAGATATTATATCTACAGATATTATATCTACAGATAATATCTACAGATATTATCCAAGGAGCTAAAAAATCATGAATAAGATGAGCACAAGAACACACCTAGACACATCATAGTCAGGTTACTTAAATACTTATACAGAAAATATTTTTTTAAGATTTTATTTATTTATTTGAAAGGTAGAGTTACAGACAGTGAGAGGGAGAGACAGAGAGAAAGGTTTTCCGTCTGTTAGTTCACTCCCCATATGGCCGCAAAAGACTAGAGCTGGGCTGATCTGAAGCCAAGAGCCAGGAGCTTCTTCCTGGTCTCCCATGTGGGTGCAGGGGCCCAAGCACCTGGGCCGTTCTCCACTGCCCTCTCTGGCCACAGCAGAGAGCTGGACTGGAAGAGGAGCAGCTGGGACTAGAACCAGCGCCCATATGGGATGCCGGCATGGCAAGCGGAGGATTAACCTACTGCACCACGGCGCCGGCCCTTATACAGCAAATATTAAAGGCAGCCAAAGATATAAAGAATCCTTTATAGACACAAGAAAACAAGGATATGAGTATTGCTAATTTCTTATCAGATACAATGCAAGCTATATCACAATGGAATGCCACGTTTTAAATAGAGAAAATAAAATAAACCAACTAAGAATCCCATGGCCAGTTAAAATATCCTTAAGAAATGAGACCCAGATAAAGATATTTTCAGCAGGCCTTAACCCCCCTTCTCTCCAGTCCTTTCAAATTGGTACACCTTTAGTCTATAGGGGAGAAGGAAGAGAGGGAAAACATCCATCTAAAACATCATTTTTCCCTTTGGTGGTCTTCAAGTTTGACTATTCGAATTAAAAATGATTAAAATGGGGCTGGCCATGTGATGCAGAGGGTTAAGCCACCGCCTGCAATGCCAGCATCCAATATGGGCTGCAGTTCTCATCCCAGCTGCTCCACTTCTGATCCAGCTCCCTGCTAATGGCCTGGGAAAGCAGTGAAAGACGCCCCAAGTGCTTGAGCGCCTGCACCGATGTGGGAGGCCCAGATGAAGCTCCTGGCTCCTGGTTTTGGCCTGGCCCAGCCCTGGCTGTTGTGGCCTTTTGGGGAGTGAACCAGCAGATGGAAAAATCTCACTCTCTTTTTCTTCCCCTGTCTTTCCTTCTCCCTGTGTAACTCTGACTTTCAAACAAATCAATAAATCTTTAAAAAACTCATAACAATGTATTGGACTTAGACCATATAAAAGACGTGACAATGTCACAAAGAAGTGAACGGAACTGTGGCACTGGGAGGGCCTTCATTAGACGTGAGGTGGCATATTAGTTCACAGCAGACTGTGACAAGGGCAGGGTACAGGATGGAAGCCCCAGATCAACTTCTAAAAATCATAAACCAGAGAAATATAGCTTAAAAAGTCAATGGAGGAGATCAAAAGAATACTAAGTACACTCAATTAAAGGAAAGAAGACAGGAAATAAGGGAAAAGTCAACAAAAACCAGATGACACATTTAGAAAAAGAATAATTTAATACCCCGAACATGTGGCCTTTCTGGAGTCTCCACTGAGTGCCTGTGATGTTTATAAAGATCTAAGTACCCTCCTGGCAGACACTGAGTAAATACAGAGCTTACCTCCACTGGCTGGAAACAGATGCTTCATAAATTTCCTTCAGCTTTATGATTCCGTATGGTTATGGGGCAAGTCCGATACCTTTTATTCTTTTATGGCAAACTTGAATGCCAGCACACGTTATTTCATGGTTCGTACCTGCCTTTTCTAATCCTTCGTCACCATGATCACTTACAGATAGTTTATTCAAATAATATATGGCTCCGTGCTTTGCTTGGTTAGTATTGTCTTACGTATCTCAATCTATTTCTGATTCTGATCACCCAGCACTGGTTTGGAAGCTGGCTTATCCCTTTGCATTATAGTATAGTATTCCACCATGCTAATGACTCTCTTCCCTCTTTAACTGTCTTTTCCTTCAATAGAAACCAAGCCAACTCATTTGTGGTACAAGCAAACACCACTGCAATGAAAACCAGGAAATGTGTCCTTGAGATATAAAAAAGGGTACACTTCCTTCTAATGGATTTAATAGGTTCCGCATTTTGATGGAAAGCAGTAGAGAGAGCAGCACACGATAAAGCCAGGAAGATGCAGAAGAAGGTAATTAGCAGGTGGTGCTTTTGCTGTAGGTCAGTGCCAACCACCAGCAACAACTCTCAAAAGTGAGAAGGCATGCGTAGCCACCCTCATGAAAATCAGGGTCTGGCTGGGACCTGGCTTCTCCCGAGCACGCTGTGTGACTCCAGGAGGCGTCAGGCTGTGGAGGCCAGGGAGAAGTTTGTAAGATAAAAAATTTCCTTTTGGGGTGGGTGATGTGATGATCTGCATTCCACATGGAGTGCTGGTGTGGGTCCTGGTTACTCTGCTTCCGGTCCAGCTTCCTGAAAAGCATCCCAGGAGGCGCTGGATGATGAGCCTAGTTCTGGAGCCCCAGTCACTCAGGCCACCCATATATGGGAGACCCAGATGGAGTTCCAGGCCCCCAATTATTGCAGACATTTGGGAAGTGAACCAGCAGATGGAAGTTCTCTCCCCCCTCCTCTTTCTCTCCCTGTATGTCTGTCACTCTGTCTTTCAAACGAATCAATTCTTAAAAATGAGCTTTTAAGAATTTCTTCTTATAGATCCTAGGCCTCTCCTACCTTATCCCTGAGCATTTTCTCATGACTCCGAGTCCGTACCAGACTTTCCCATAATGAGAGCATTTCAAAAGATTGATAGAAAGTGGAATTAAAAGATGAGTTTATTTTGGTGCAAAATTTTGGAAATCCATGCACAGTTTTTTTCATAATATGAATTTTCTATGAATCTTTTAAAGGCCCTTCTATGTATAGATTTCATTTTTTTTTTGCACCAAAATAAACTTATCTTTTAATTCCACTTTTTCCACCAACTTTTTGAAGTACTTACACACGACATGACAAATCCAGCTTATGTGATTCCAGACTTGGACTCTGTGTCACTCAAGGCTCTTTTACACTCTGTCACTTAGATTTTGCAGGGAGTCATCTGTGTTAGGAACAAACATCCAAACCCATCACATCTATCCTCCGTGTCCCCTTTGGAGAAGGAAGCTCTCTGAGGTCATGCCCCAGGCACACTGGAGGAGACTGTACTGAACCATAGAGGTGCTAGCTCCCCACAACCTCAACTCCACAGCCAGCTCTGCCTGCTAAATGCCATGGTCCAAGTACATCCCATGCAGTGTGTGGGGTAGGTAGCAGTCTGGCCTCTGACTGCTTGGTCATGATCCCACGTGCCACATTTGAACCTGAGCTAACCACTTAACCTGTGTGTGTTTCACTCTCTCATGAGTAACATTGAGAAAACAGCTTCAACCCCCTAGGGTTTTCTCATACAACAGTGAGCCTCTATAAAAGACTTAAAGTCTGAAAAGCATATGATCACATAGATTCCGATATAAATCACGGGAGAAATATAGCATTTTCTTTGGACAGAAGCCCAAATGCTGTTGTCATCATGCGTTACTGTTAGTGTCCTTTGTTTGGTTGGAAATTGGCAAAGTGATTTTAAAGTTAGCTTCAAAGAATTCACTGGCAAGAATTAAGAAGAAATGTTTTAGAAAGAATAGTGGAGCACTTGGGAACTCAGAAGTTACCGCTGTATCCTAACAGCAAGCAAACATCCGAATAAACTGAATAACCAACAATTAGTCTTAGATCCAAAAGAGAAATGAGGTCACTGGGCAATCTGCTAACCCCAAAGCGAAAGATACAGACAGGCAAATAGAGAGACTCAGAACTGAGAGGAGCAGACATCCATGATCAGAACTCCTAGGGGAGCAAGTGTCCGGGTAGGGAAGCCTAAGTTATCACTGCTGTCTTCCATGAGGATCCATGTGGACATATTGAAGAGTTGAAAACTTTACTGGACCAGTACTGGGAGATCCCCAAAATGTTGTGACCTCAATCAAGTCCTCACAGTGAATCCTGAAGAAAACTCCAGCCATGCTGCTGATAGGAGAGGAGGAACAGCTGATCTGAAATGAACCCGAGGAGCCATGCTGTTTCTCTGAACAAGGTCTGCCTGCAAGAGAAACTTCCGCGATGTTACCAGCAGCTGACACCTGACCTTGAAAGAGTGGGAAGAGACGGAGAATAACTTGAGAAGTTCACTAGGACGGAGACCCAATCGTGAGACAGGAGAATGCTTTCCCTCTCCCTGCACTTCCTCCACCACTGTATCACGAAATGCTTATTTACAGCATTTTTTTTTTGAACCTGGTACAGAATGTACAAATATCACAAGAAATTACAAGGTGTACTAATAGGCAAAAAAGCAATTCCAGGTTAAGGAGATAGAGCAAGCATCAAACCTGGCTCAGATATGACACAGATGTTGAAACTGTCAGACCTGACTTTAAAAAATTATAACTAATATGCCAAGACCTCGAATGTATCAATAAGCAAGAACATATGGGCAATGGAAGGAGAAATGGAAACTCCAAGAGAAAAACAGACACACTAGAAATCAAAAACACTGTAACAGAAATGAAGAATACCTCTGATGGCCGCATTAGTGGGGGACAGGGCTGGGGAAATGTTCTCCAAGCATGAACACACATCACCAGAAATATCTAAAACTGAAAACCCAAAAGGAAAAAGACTGAAAGGAAAAAAAAAACATTTAAAAAGTTGAAGAACTACAGGATAACTCCAAAAGGTATAATACATACATAACAGAATACCAGAAAAAGAGCAGAGAGAGAAGGGAGGCTTGTATGAAGACATAATGACTGAGAATTTCCCTCAAGTTAATGCAAGACACTAAACCACAGATATAGGAAGAATATGAATTAGAATAAATACCAGAGAAATCACATTAGGCATATCATTCAAAGCACAGAAAAAAAAATCAAAGATAAAGAAATTAAAATTCCTAGGGAGGCTGGCGTCGCAGCTCACTAGGTTAATCCTCTGCCTGTGGCACCGGCACCCCGGGTTCTAGTGCAGGTCGGGGCACCAGTTGCTCCTCTTCCAGTCCAGCTCTCTGCTGTGGCCCAGGAGGGCAGTGGAGGATGGCCCAAATCCTTGGGCCCTGCACCCCATGGGAGACCAGGAAAAGTACCTGGCTCCTGGCTTCGGATCAGTGTGGTGCGCAGCCATTGTGGGGCGAACTAACAGAAAAGGAAGACCTTTCTCTCTGTCTCTCTCTCTCACTGTCCACTCTGCCTGTAAAACAACAACAACAACAACAACCAAAAAAAAAAAAAAAAAAAAAAAAAAAAAAAAAAAAAAAAAAAACCTCCTAGGGAGCAGGCATTTAGCCAAGCTGGTAAACACACCCAAATCCCACATCACAGTACCTCAAAGTACTTGGGTCCCTGCTGCCCACATGGGAGACCTGGGTGGAGTTTCAGGCTCCTGGCTTCAGCCTGATCCAGCCTCCGCTGTTGTAATCATTTGGGAAATGGACAGTCCCTCCTTCTGTCTCTCTGCCTTTCAAATAAACAAAAATAAAGAAATAAATTTTAAAGAAAGAAGACTGCAATGAAATTACTTAAAGTAGAAGAAAATACACCAACCTGTAATTATAAACCATGCAAAATTATTTGTTAAAAGTGAAGGAGAAATAAATTTCCAGTCAAAGATTGAGGAAATTTGAATGTGTTGCAGGTATACTTTCTCTGCAAGATATATGAAAAGAAATTCTTCAGAAAACAGGTGGGGTGCAATGTGTTAAAGACCTGGCCCGCAGTGTCGGCATCCCATATGGGTGCCGGTTCTAGTCCCAGCTGCTCCACTTCGGATCCAGCTCTCTGCTATGGCCTGGGATAACAGTAGAAGATGGCCCAAGTCATTGGGTCCCTGCACCCACATGGGAGACCCAGAAGAAGCTCCTGGCTCCTGGATTCAGATCAGCACTGCTCCGACCATGGTGGCCATCTGGGGAGTGAACCAGCAGATGGAAAATACCTCTCGCTCTCTGCCTCTCCTTCTCTTCCTGTGTAACTTTGACTTTCAAATAAATAAATAAATCTTTTAAAAAAATGAAATAAAATAAAAACTTTTGTATTTTATTCTTAATCTAGCAGGCAATATTTTGTTCAAAATAATAATAGCTACAATGTACAGAGGGATGATAGATGACAGATTAGATGAGAGAGAGAGAGGAATGAGAGGAATGATGGAATTCCAAAAGTTCATGGAAAATACATATTGTTAAACAATTATGCATGGCTTTTAAAAAATTTTGGCACCAAAGTAAATTTATCTTTTCTTTCATTTTCCATGAACTTTTTGAAGTATCCTGATTTGTGTGTGTGTGTGTGTGTATACACATGAAACAAATGACACAAGGTTCAGGAGAGAGAAATTAGCAATAGCTTCCTCTTATAATGAATGTACTGATACTATCCATGAAGCAGTGTGGAGTTATTTTAAAGGAGACTTTAATTAGTTGTGAAGATAAATTGTAAAACTCTATAGCAATCACTAAAACATTGAAATAAAAGAAAAATATGTAACTGATGTGTTAAGAAAAGAGAGGAAATAGAATAATATAAAATATCTAATTAAAACCACAAAGGGTGGAAAAAAGAGTGGAAAGCAAAAATAAGAACAAAGAACAGAGGAAAAATTGAAAATGGCAACAAATATGATGGCTCTTGATACATTAACAATATTTTCAACATCAATGATCTAAATGTAGCAAATAAAACAAAAACTCCAAAGGTAGGCGTTTGCTAGCAGTTGAGACCCCTGCATTCCAGGTCAGAGTTTCTGGGTTTGATCTCGGGCTCTGGCCCTGATTCCAACTCCCTGCTCCTGCAGACTCTGGGTGGCAGCAGAAACAGGTTCAGTAACTGGGTTCTCCCCGCCAACGGGGAGGACCCGGGTTGTGCTCCTATCTTCCGGCTTCGGCTACCTGGGCCACTGCAGGAATCTGGAGGATGGGGTCAGCAGTAGCTGGAAACTCCGTCCCTGTGCCTCTCGAATGCGTAGATAAAAATTAAGAAAACACAGATGCTGCAGCAGTGGATCAAAAACCCAAGATCCAATTATAAGCTTTCTACAAGAAGCCCACATTAAATATAAAGACATATAGAGATTAAAAGTAAATGGATAAAGACACACCAAGGTAACATTAATCAAATGAAAGTGGAAATAACTATATTGATTTTAGATAGAGCAAAATGCAGAGAAAATAAAGCCATCAGGGATAAAGAAGGGCATTGCCATGCCAATTTCCCTCATGTGATCATGATACGTACTGTACTTGTATTGAAATATTGCACAGTACCCCACAAGTACATGTGTCAATCAAAAATCTGAAAAACAGGTTTTAAAAACAAAGTCAGCTAGACAGGAAGAGAGGGATAAATTGTCCAAGAAGCTCTATCTCTACTTGCTAGGCACGTGTCTAACAGCAAAGCATTAAAATACATGAGTAGAGTTGATGTAACTGGAAAAAAAAAAAAAAGAAGGAGATGAATCTACCATTATGGTTAGAGTTGTGAACCCCCTCCCCTCCACCCCACCCCTGGCCCATCAAAAGTGGACAAACCAGGGCAGTGCTGTGGCCCAGCACATAATGCCACTGTCTGCAGTGCCGGCATCACATATAAGCACCAGTTCAAGTCCCAGCTGCTCTACTTCTGATCCAGCTCACTGCTACTGAATGGCTTGGGAAAAGTAGTGAAAGGTGGCCCAAGTCATTGGGCCCCTGCATCCGAGTGGGCGACCCGGAAGAAGCTCCTGGCTCCTGGCTTTGGCAGGGCACAGCTCTCGTTCTTGCCACCATCTGGAGAGTGAGTCAGCAAATGGAATTCTCTCTCTCTCTCCCATCCCATAACTCTTTCAAATAAATAAATAAATCTTAAAAAAAGAAAAAAGGCCCTGGTGCTGTGGTGCTGGCATCCCATATGGGCTCCTGTTTGAGTCCCAGATGCTCCTCTTCCCATCCAACTCCCTGCTATGTCTGGGAAAGCAGTAGAAGATGGCCCAAGTGCTTGGGCCTCTGCACCTGTGTGAGAGACCTGGAAGAATCTGGCTCCTGGCTTCGAATTGGCCCAGCTCCAGCTGTTGCAGCTGTTTGGTGAGTGAACAAGTGGATGGAAGATCTTTCCCTCCATGTTTCTCTGTCTGTAACTTTAACTCTCAAATAAATAAATAAAATCTTAAAAAAAAAAAAGAAAAAGGATTAAAATTGATCATCAAAATTTCCACCACAGGAAGCTAGAAAAAGAGCAAATTAAATCCATTGTAAGCAGAGACAAGAAATAAAAATCAGAAAATGAAATAAAATTATGAAAACAATAGGCAAAATTCATGAAACCAAAAGATCAATGTCTGAAAATATCAATAAAAAACGATAAAAGGAGCCTGAGCTGTGGTGGATAAAGGCACTGCCTGCAGTGCCGGCATCCCAGATGGGCACTGGTTCTGGTCCCAGCTCCTCCACTTCTTGTCTGGCTCTCTGCTATGGCCTGGGAAAGCAATAGAAGATGGTTCAAGTGCTTGGGCCCCTGCACCCGCGTGGAGAGCTGGAAGAAGCTCCTGGATCCTGGCTTTGGATCAGCTCAGCTCTGCCTGTTGTGGTCATCTGGTGAGTGAACCAGTGGATGGAAGACTCTCTCTCTCTGCCTCTCCTTCTCTCTCTGTCTCTCCTTCTCTCTCTTTGTGTAACTTTGACTTTCAAGTAAATAAATTAATCTTTAAAAAAAAGGTAGAAGCACAAATTGCTAATATCAGAAGAGAAAAGGGTCATCATCACTGTCTATAGACAAATCTATGCCCAGAAATTTCACAACTTAAATTAAACTATTCTTTGAAGGATACAATCTGCTGAAACTCACAGAAGGGAAAATAATTTTAATATGGATATATTTTTAGAGAAATTAAGTAAATAATTAATAAACTTCCAAAACAGAAAATGCCAGATGGTTCACTTATAAATTCTACCAATGTTGTGATGAAGAGATAATACCAATTTTCTAAGACCTGTTCTGAAAGCAGAAGCCCAGGAAATATTTTTTCTAACACTTTTTAATGGGCCAGCATTGTACTACTATACCAAAACTAGACAAAGATACAGCAAGACAGGGGAAATAGAGACCAATACTGTACAGGGAATGGACGCAGATGCAAATGCAAGAATCCTCAATAGAACATTGCACATTGAATCCAATAATGCCTAAAAAGAATTACAGACCACCATCAGGTAGGACTTATCCTTGATACACAGCATGAGCTCAACCTTTGAAAACCATATCAATGTAAGCCATCGTATCCAAAAACTAAAATAGAAAATCCACATGGTTTTATCAATGGTTGCATAAAAATTATCTGGCAAAAGTCAATCTTCCTTCCTAAGAAAACTCTTCATAAGCAGGAATAGAGCAAAACTTCTTCAAGTTGTTGAAAAGTGTCAGCAAAAAGCTGACAGCCAGTGTCATGTTGAACTATGAGAAAAGTTTCACCTCCAAAACCAGGAGAAAGGCAAAGATCTCCCTTCTCGCCACTCTTTCTCAACCTCATATGGGAAGTCCTAGACAATTTAATAAGATAAGAAAAAGGAAACAAATTTATATTAGTTAGGAAGGAAGAGGTGAAAAGGGCTTTTTTCACTGATGACATGAATGTCTATGTAGAAAATCTAAAAAAGTCAACAGACTAGTCTTAGAATTAATGAGCACTTACAGCAAGATTTCAGAATACACGCTAATATACAACTTCAATTACTTTCCTATATACAGCAATTAAAACATGGAACTTGAAATAAGAAACAAAATCTTCTTTACATTAGTATCTAAAAATGAAATATTTACATAGGAATCCAGCAAAATACACATAAGATATTTATAAGGAAAAGCATAAAACTTTTTTTGAATGAAATAAAAGAAGAACTAAATAAATAGAGAGATATTCCATGTTCATGGATCCAAAGATTCAAAACTGTCGACATGTCAGCTCTTCTCAACTTGATCTATGGCTTCAAGGCAATCCCAATCAATCTTCCGGGAAAAGTTATTTTGTGGTTATTGATAAACAATAGTTTCTGTAAAGAGGGAAAGCTCAGATTAGCCATGACCATATTGAAAGAAAAGAAAGTTGGAGGATTGACACTGCCTGACTTGTGGACCTGTTCTGAAGCTGCAGTAATTAACACAATGCACTATGGTCAAGAGAATAAAGTGGTAGATCCATGGAAAAGAAAAGAAAAAAGCCCAGAAACAGACCCAGATCAACACAGTCTTTCACAAAGTCTCAAATGGAGAAAGGAGGCCGGGACAGCTGAGCATCTACATGCCAAAAAAGAAAGCTAGACACAGACCTTATGCTTTTTTCAAAAATTAACTGATCAGAGAGACAAATATAAACTGTAAAACTGCAAAATCCCATAGAAGATAACATAGGAGGAAATCTAAAAAATGTGTCATTTGGCAATGGCTTAGAGTCAACAGCACATTCATGAGCCCCAAGATTGAGAACTGAGAATCTGACCTTCATTGAAATCTATAAAGTTTTTGCTCTGTGAAATACACTGTCAAGTGACTAAAAAGGCAAGTCACAGGCTGAGAGAAAGTATTTGCAAAGGCTAGACCTGATAAAGGACTGCTATCCAAGAACATATAAAGAACCCACAAAACTCAGCAATAAGAAAACAAATGACCCTATTAAAGAAGAATGGTCCAAATATCTTAACAGCCTCCTTCTCCCAAAAAGATAAACAAATGGCAAAGAAGGAAACCAAAAGGCATCTCATGTCATACACCACCAAGGAAATGCAACTTAGAAAAACAATGGGCTACCACCAGCCACCTACAAGAACGGCAAAGTCCAGAACACTGACAACACAACACTACAGCCCATGGAGCTATAGGAGTCTCATGCAGGCAGGGTGTGCAATTGTACAGACACTTAGGAATACGGTTTGGTGATTTCTTACCGAATCAAGCACACTCTAACAGTACCATCCTGAGATCAAGCGCCTTGCTTTTTATGCAAAGGGGTGGAAAACATGTCTTTATCAAAATCTGCACGTGGATGTTTTTAGCAGCGTTGCTCCTAAATGACAACCAAGATGTCCTTTGGAAGGTGAGCAGACAAATCCACTGTGGTCCATCCAGACAATAGAATGTTTCAGTGCTAAGAAATAAATGACTATCACAGCATAAAAAGACACAGGAGAAACTTAAATGTGTCTTACTAAGCAAAAAGGGCCAGGCTTAAAAGGCTATATACTGTATAATTACAACTCGATGGTATTTTGGAATAGATAAGATGCGAAGGTGATGAACAGATCAGTCGTTTCCAGAGGTGAGTGGGAAGAGGCGAAGAGTAGAGGCATTCTTAGCCAGTGGAACTATTCTGTGTGCTGTGTCGTTCTGCGTTTGTCCCAACTTACATCACTGGCAGTGACCCTTATGTAAACCACGGGCTCTGGGTGATCTTGATGTGCTGGTGTAGGTTCATCCACTGTACCAACTGCACCATGTTGGCGGGAACTGTCACGAGGGCAGAGCTGTGCCCGTGTGGGGAAGGGAGAAATGGGAACTCTGGATCTCTCGCTCCATGTTTCAGTGAACCTAAAACTCCGCTTGAAAAGTAGTCAAAAAAAAAAAAAAAAAGAACAGCGATGATGTGGGATTTCAAGACCACTTATTAAATGTACCTTGAAGCAACATATACTTTAAAAAGTAAGATAAGGTATCAGGCAGAAAAGTGGACGAATCACAGCAGGTTCAGACGCCACCTGCAACCCCAGCATCTCGTATGGGTGCCAGTTCTGCTCAAATCAATTACATAGAAGAAATTCTCAAAGAAGTCTAACATTGTGGCAGGGACACAATAGGTGCCTTTTAAATATTAGTGCAATACTAAAAATATCATTGTTAGGTGGTATGTGACAGAATTACTGAGAAAATTGCATTTATTTAATGTTTAACAATGGTTAAATTTTCTTTCTCACCCGTGACATTACATACACACACACACACACACAAGAAAGTTATAAAACAAATAAAACTGGGGCCAGTGCCGCCACCTGCAGCGCCAGCATCCCATATGGGCTCTGGTTCAAGTCCCAGCTGCTCTGCTTCTGATTCAGCTCCCTACTAATGTTGCTTGGGGAAATAACAGAAGATGGCCCAAGTGCTTCAGCCCCTGTACCCACATGGGACACCCGGATGAAGCTCCTTGTGCCTGGCTTTGACCTGACCCAGCCCTGGCTGATTAGGCCATATGGGGAGTAAACCAGCGGACTGAAGATCTCTCTTTCTCTCTCTCTCTCTCCCTTCCCCCCCATCTCCTTCCTTCTCTCTGTAATTTTGCCTTTCAACTAAATAATAAACACATTTTTAAAAACAAAATAAAAAGTTTTTTCTCTCTCTGTAACTCTGCCTTTCAAATAAATTTTAAAAATCTTTAAGATATAAAAAATAAATAAAGCTACCAATCTGCATGTGCAGATTAAATGTTAATGCCAAATCTAATAATGAAGGGAGACATCAAAAAGGGGAAAAGCAAAAGATTTGGATATGGAAAAATAAATACATAAATAATGAATGTCAAATTGCTAAAAAAAATTTTTGACAAATGGATTTTTCTTGACAAGCATGCAATTTAATAAGGAAATATCAGTGTATTAGAAAAAAAAACTGACAAAGGCGTTGGATATGTTCTGCCTCAAAGAAGCAGCTACATGGCTGGCGCATCCGTCTTACATCTAATCCCCGCTGCACAGAGCTCAGCACACTGTGGCTAAACTGAGCAAGGAGCCACGTGGGCTCCAGGAGTGGCCACTGCGCAAGCCAGCAACCACTGGCAGGAAAACCCAGTGCAGGGCGGGGCCTGCTCTTTCCCCAGCCCCAGCGGCACTGCACCTGCCCATGACTTGGCTCTTCCTTCCCCACAAGACTGTAGCCCATGATTGAATGAAAGCTGGAAACAGCTTCCTCGAATTCAAATTGCAATATTAAATGTTAGAAAGAATTGAGATTCGTTTTCAGCTGGAGACAGCACCTACTGTCATTTGTTCTAACTACAAAATCCACTCTAAAGTGACGCTCTTTGAAAAGATAAGCTAATGTAGAACATTTTACCAAAATTATGAAAAAATAACAATTTGAAAATTATTAATGATAACATCATAACATAAAATATATTCTTTCAGGAAAGACAGATAGATGACAGATACAAATAGAGATAGGTATATTCACTTATATAATGCATATGAGTACATGTATTTACAAAGATTCTTCAAAAGGAATGTGAAAATGTAATTAAAAGATTAATTTGGTGTAAAATAATTTGAAACTCATAGTATTTTCATATTATTTGTTTTCAACAAATCTATTGAAGATCTCTCATACATATAAAGTAGTGTAACTTTTTCAATTCACGCATCATAAACATTACCCACTTAAAAAAGAGTTCCACACTGAATCAAAATGGCCAACTAGAATTCCACTATTTGTGCATAACATGATTTTTCAAACATTTGAGAATATTTTTGTCAGTTTTTCTAGAATAAATTTTCAGGTACAGAATTTCTGGATCAAACGTTATTCATTTTTTTAAAGATTTATTTATTTATTTGAAAGAGTTACAGAGAGAGAAGGAGAGAGAGAGAGAGATCGATCTTCCATCTGCTGGTTCACTCCCCAAATGACCGCAACTCCAGGGCTGAGCCAGGCTGAAGCCAGGAACCAAGAGCTTCGTCTGGGTCTTCCACATGGGTGCAAGGGCCCAAGCACTTGGGCCATCATCCGATACTTTTCAGGTGCATTAGCAGGGAGCTGGATCAGAAGTGGAGCAGCAGGGACTCAAGCAGGCATCCATATGGTATGCCCTCATCAAAGGCAGTGGCTTTACCCATTACACCACAGCACCGGCCCCACATTATTCATTTTTAAGATCTATAATATATACTGCTAAATATTTCTATAATCCTTCTGTGACAAACACTCATCTTAAATAGGAGAGAAAGTTATAAATCCGTGAACCTAATAACAAGATGCTTGTTATCCAAGTCACCCTCACAATCAATTCAAGAAAATACAATGTTTGGTGATTGACATTTCGTTACTCCTTTGTGCACTGGGCACAGTGCTGGGAGACCAAATATGGTGGACAGAATTGGACCAACATCCTCAGGTACTGGGGAGAAATGATAAAAAATAAGCATAACAATCACAAAAAAAAACATAAAGCACGGGAAGATGATAAGTTTTATAGGTAAAAAATTAGAGTAGGGAATGCTAAGAGAATAGGACAGTGGATGGTAGGTGGCAGATGAACTTCAAGTTCAGATGATCAAGGCATGCCCCAAGAAGATGGTGACTGGATGAGGATGAGGATTGAGCCATCCACTTCGCAAGGGGATGGGCACCAGCAAGAAGGCACAGGCTGTACGGACGCCCTGAGGATGAGACACAATCACTCTGATCAAGGATCAAGAACAAGAGGAGTGAGTAGTGGAGAAGGAAGGCTAAGGGGAGGCAGGGGCTGCAGGCTGCAGAGCCATTAGGGTCCCCGGGGGGATTGGGTTTCCACCGAGAAAGAAATGGAAACCCCCAGAGTTTTTAGCAGGGTCTGATGTGAGCGATTCCACTTTTCCAGGGTCACTCCACTGCTCCATGGACACAGGCTGGGTTGTCAGCAGGGTCATCTGTGCGGTTGTGCCTCAAGGAGCTGTTAGGCTTTAGGAGACGTCTCATATGAAGATTGTGTCTTCATACGGAGTCAGCCTCAAGGGTGCTCCCAGCACCCAGAGACCCAGTCAAGAGACAGAAAAGAGGGGACCAGAGGCGCAGCACACTGGATTAAGCCACAAGGCAATGCCGGCAACCTCTATCAAAAGTACTGGTCTGAGTCCCGGCTGCTCCACTTCTGATCCAGCTCCCTGCTAATGCACCTGGGAAAGCCATAGAAGATGGATCAAGTACTTGGGCCCCTGCCAATATGTGGGAGACCCAGCTGGAGCTTCAGACTCCTCACTTCCACCTGACTCATCCCTAGCTATTGCGGCCACTTGGGGAGTGAACCAGCAGATGAAAGATCTCTCTCTCTCTCCGTGTGTGTGTGTGTGTGTGTGTGATTGTTCTTCACATAAATAAAATAAATCTTTAAAAAGAAGCAGTGGAAGGGAGTCATACAATGAAATCTTTCTTGGGCTCACTCCTCACGGAGGGAATTGATCATCTCATTCAAACCAAACTTCTTCCTCCCTCCCTCTGCTTTCTTTCCTTTTTCCCCAAGGTGGAGTGTGAGGGCAACCACAGTTAACGCCATGTAAACTAAATGTGAGGAAAAGCAGGGGGTGGGGGGAGTCAAATCTGAAAGTTCTCAACAGAAACCTGAAGCAGGCAAGAGACCATTGTCGCCGGTGTCTGTCGTGAGCCATAGAATCATTAACATGGAACACCTTCTGATGAATGCATTGAAAAAAGTGATTATATATTAAACTCCGAAAGTCTCTTCTTGCATCATTTAAATTACTTTACAATGCTGATTAAAATAACAGAACATTATGGCTTGCTTAGCTAAACATTATATTTCCAAATCCATTTCCAATTGTTTCCCTTCAATTTGAACAAATTTTGAGCAATTTTGTTGCTATTCATACCTGCTTGATTTTTTTATTAGAAATTAAAGTACACACATTGTCACCAATGCTGCCAAGGACTACAACACTTAACTCTTTTTATGCCATTCACAACCTTTAAATTACAGTGAGAGGCAGCTTTTTCCCCTCTTCATCTCAAGGTTTAGAAAAAGATGTTTAAAAAAAAAAAGCAGAAAGGTCCTATGAACAATTCCTAGATTTCTACTGGGAGCAATTGGGCCTCACAGAGGAGAACTGGAATTCTGTGACAAAAGCCACAAATTCAGTGACATCTCCTGATTTACTCTGGGGGCCTCTTTTTAAAAATATCTATTTATTCATCTATTTTTTTATTTGAAAGGCAGACAAAGAAACAGAGGGAGGTCTTCTATCTGCTGGTTCACTCCCCAGATGCCCACAGCAGCCTGAGCTGGACCAGGTCAAGGCCAGGAGCCTGGAACTCTGTCCAGGTCTCACATGTGGGTAGCCAGGACCCAAGGGCCACCTCCTTCATCCCAGGACACCCATTAACAGGAAGCTGGCATCAGAAGACGAGCCAGGACTTGAACTCTGGCACTCTGATATGAGATGCAGGCATCCCAAGCCGTGGCTTAACCCTTGCCCCTGTATAGGGGCCTCTCTTCACTTTTGCAAGATTTATTTATTTACTTGAAAGGTAGAGTGACAGACAGAAGGAAAGGCCTAGAGAAAGAGAGAGATCTTCTCTCTGCTGGTTCACTCTCCAAATGGCCACAACAGGGCTAGGCCATGCTGAAACCTGAAATTCCCCCCAAGTCTCCCATAGGAGTGGCAGGGGCCTAAATAGTTGGGCCATCCTCCACTGCTTTTCCAGAAACCAAGCAGGCAGGGGTTGGTGCTGTGGTGTAGCAGGTTAAGCCTCTACCTGCTATGCTGGGATCCCATTCAGCCTCCGGCTTGAGTCCTGGCTGCTCCACTTCCAATGCAGCTCCCTGCTTATGTGCCTGGGAAATCAGGGGAAGATGGTCCAAGGGCTAAAGGGCTTGGGCCCCTGCACCTATATGGGAGATCCGGAAGAAACTCTGAATTCCTAGTTTTGGCCCTGCTGTTGCGGCCATTTTGGGACGTGAACCAATAGATGGAAGGTATCTCTCTCTCTCTCTCCATATCTTTCTATCTATCTATCACTCTATCTTTCAAATAATTAAAAAATAAATCATAAAAAAAGAAAGTAAAACCTGACCCAGCATTCCAATATGGGATACCAGCCTTGCAAGCAGCAGTCCTAGATAAATTAATAAGATAAAAAAAAGGAAGCAAACTTATACTAGTTAGGAAGGAAGAGGTGAAATGGTTTTGTTTCACTGATGACCACAATGTCATCCCCTGGAGGCCTCTTTGACCCAAAAGAAGCTGCCTTCACAGAGCCCACATGGAAGAACGGGTTGGCCAATGGACCGAGGAACTTCTGTCCTTGTGGTTGCAAATGCCTGGCACTTGTCCAAGCTATGGCTCAGTGCAGAGGTGGAGGAGAGAATCGGCTCAAGGACATCTGAGCAGAGCACGGACCCAGCACCCAGGCCTACAAAAGACTGCAGCACACAGGCCACCTGGCTTGTCACCCAGCTGAGGCTGAGCCACGGAACAGCCCCGTGTCCTTGCGGTGCACCCAGGGCTAAGCTCAGGGCATCCCCAGGGAAGACGCCCAGCCACGCCTCCCTAGATGAATGAATGGATGGAAACGTCCTCCATCACATGGGGTTCTTCACTTTCAAGCAGTTGAAAGAGACTCTGGTTAACAGGAGGAGGAAGCGGGCCAGCTTAGGGAGACACGACACAGGGTGAACAAGCAGTCCGGGAGAGGATGAGACCAGGCAGCTGCGGGGCTCCAGGTGCAGGGACCCCTGCTGCCACCCCACATCCTGCACGGAGGAAGCAGCTCCATAGCCTTCCCTTTGTCACCATCCTCTTAACATTCACACTCCCAGCAGGAGAGCCCAGTGAGCCTAGCTGCCATCACATGTCTGTGTCTTGGCCAGAAAGGGCTGGGATTTGCAATACTGCCCATGAAGACTGCATACAGGCAAAGAGGTGCACGCCCAGAAAAGGCAAGACGCTAGCCACAGAAGGAAAAAAAAATGCATTGTGAATGGACAAAAACAACCATGGCTGCCATACACTTGTGTCTCCCTTCTTCTGTAGAATGCCATGCTGGTGCAGGAACTGAATCTAGGAGCATTCCAGTCCCAGCACCATGCCTGGCGCCCAGGAGGCTCCTTGCCTAATCTCAGGCATGGTTCAAGGGCCAGTGAAGGCGAGCTGTAGCTTTCTCAGTGCTGAATTCTGCTGTGTAACCGGGAGTCCCTCTCCCAGAACTGCCCAGCAACACCCAGGTCCACGTACAGACCTTCCTGCTGCTCCCTTCACCACACCGTTTCTTCAATACCAGCCGCAGTTGGGTCGGTGAGGGGTTTTAAGATAATGTAAGGGTTAGAGTTAGGTGGATTTGAGGCTGAGGGAGCAACAGACAGGACTGGGGACTGCTCCCTGGAGGTAGCAGAGAAGGTGGGATCCCGAGACCCACGGAGTGTAATGAGCAGAAGGCCATGACTGGGAGCCTAGGGTTCACTCCCAGCTTGGCAGATGCTCAGTCCAAGTTCAAGCTGTCTCGAGAGCTCCAAGGTGGAGATCTGAGTGACCCATGGTGGACAGCCAGGGACTGAGCTGCCCACATGTGCCTAGATGCAAAAATCGAGCTGGAGAGTAACTGGTATTATAAACTGACTAGTGAGGCAGGAGCCCCAGCTTGTCAACGTAACAGAAGACAAGGGGAAAAAAAAGGACAATTATTCCTCCAAAGGCAGACATTTGGTACAATGATTAAGACTCCACTTAGGCTGCTCACATGGCGTGTTGAAATGCTCGGGTTCGAGTCCCGGTTCTACTTCTTACCCAACTTACTGCTTCTCAAATATACATATGTATATACAAATATATATACACATATATGTGTGTATATATATATATATATATTTTAGAAAAAAGGCAAGAGGTTCTGTTGATATGTGATACACAACATAAGGACACGTGAGTGGCTCTAACCAGTGAGCGAGAAGCTTTGGTCAAGAACAACATAGCTTCCACCTCTGTTCTCTGAGAACCATCAACAAGTTGCAGACACATAATTTGAAAGGAAACAACCTTAAGTAATGCTCCATTCTTGTTGGGCCTAAATTCACATTTAAAAATATTATTCAACTAATTAAAATGGAATTAAATGGATACAATGTTAACCATGTCTCCCGTTTAGCGTAAAAAGTTGTTAAATATATCATACTCTGCATTCGGAACTGGCGGCAGATTTTAGCAATGTTTAATTGTAAGAAATAGCCATGTACTACTTAATTGCATAACTAGGTGGAACATAAAAATCACAATTACATGAATTATAATAAGTAAAATATGTTAAAATAGTTTGTTTTTCGATGGTGGAATTTTATGGACACTATAATGAAACTGAAGTACATTTTTAATTACCTAATTATTGCTATTTTCAAAGTCCATTTACACCATAATTGTTCCTGTTTTCATAGTCCAAAGAGTCCTTGACAGAGAGACTCAATAGGATTCCAAATAAGGGTTCACGCTTCAGACAGCTCCGGCTTGGGGTCCCCTCCCTTCTTTGAAAGCCTGTCTCAGCAGTAGTCGTGTGCAGTCAAAGGACAATGACATGTGTGGATGGCTTGACGTGGGCGGGGTGCGCAGATGAGGCAGGAGATGTGTTTCTAGCCCGCAGGCAACTTCCAGTCCAATGACAGAGGTGAGCTCTTCTGTCCCAGAAGCAGGGTGTGAAAGTGGTCAGGTGTCAGGAGACCACACAAGCTGCCCTTGAGCTCAGACGATGTAAGCGTGACAGTGGCTGTAGAACAGAACTGGACCAGGGCAGTGCACCAGCAGGGAGGGACATCCCAGGGTCCCACCAGAGCCAACTCAAACAAGGACCCAGGGGAAAGGGAAGGCAGGTGGCGTGAGGAGCTGGGGAGCAGACCAGCCTGGAAAGGCAGACAGCCACGAGGAAATGAGGGAGACATTCCAGAGGCATCCCAGCCTGGCTCTGGGATCCATGGGGAGAAGTGTGAGGCTTCACTCATGGTTCAGGGCCTGGCCGAGACAAGGCCAGGGACAGAAATGGAAGCATCAAAGGAAAGATGACTTCCATCTTGGGGCTGGCACTTTGGTACAGTAGGTTAATCCTCTGCCTGCAGTGCCGGCATCCCATAGGGGCACCAGTTCTAGTCCCAGCTGCTCCATTTCTGATCCAGCTCTCTGCTATGGCCTGGGAAAGCAGTAGACGATGGCACAAGTACTTGGGCCCCTGCACCTGCATGGGAGACCCAGAAGAAGCTCCTGGCTCCTGACTTCAGATTGGTTCAGCTCCAATTGTTGTGGCCATTTAGGGAGTGAACCAGAGGATGGAAGACCTCTCTCTGTGTCTCTCCCTCTCACTGTCTGTAACTCTACCTCTCAAATAAATAAATAAATCTTTCTTAAAAAAACTTCCATCTTCTTTTTAATCTTCACAGAAACTTCAAGAGCTTTTCTCTCTCATTTGTGTGTATTGGGGACAGGGAGATACAACTACAGATAGGGCAGGAAAATTTAGGGTGATCCTCGCCTAACCACAAGTATTGAGTTCCTGCAGTTTTTCTTCAGAAGCAACGAGCTCCACATAATATGTCATCAGGGAAATGCAAATTTAAAAACGGAGCTGTAGCGACACACCTATGTTAGTGGCCAAACTCCAGAGCAGGAACAACACCAAACGGCATGGAACGTGTTGGGCAAGAGGAATGCTCACTCACTGCTGGTGGCAATGCAACATGGTGCAGCCATATTGGAAAACGGTTTGATGATTTCTTAGAAAATGAAGCCCAGTCTCATCATCCACTCCTGTAATCACACTCTCACAAACTGCTACACATGGGTGCCTATAAAAGCTTCATTTGGGCCAGAGCCGTGGCTCACTTGGTTAATCCTCTGCCTGCGGCGCCAGCATCCCATATGGGCACCAGGTTCTAGTCCGGGTTGCTCCTCTTCCAGTCCAGCTCTCTGCTGTGGCCCGGGAGGGCAGTGGAGGATGGCCCAAGTACTTGGGCCCCTGCACCAGCGTGGGAGACCAGGAAGAGGCACCTGGCTCTTGGCTTCAGATCGGTGTAGCTACAGTCGTGGCGGCCATTTAGGGAGTGAACCAACGGAGGGAAGACCTTTCTCTCTGTCTCTCTCTTTCTCACTGTCTATAACTCTACCTATCAAATAAATAAAAATTTTTAAAAATTTAAAAAGAAACTTCATTCGTCATTAGCAACCCTAAAGCACTCAAGACATCCTCAGTAGGTGAATGGATGAATAAACCGTGGTACATCGGAAATGGAGGATGATTCAGTGCCAAAAAGACCTGACCATCAATGCATTTAAAAAAAAAAGGGTGAAGAAAACTTAAATGCACATTGCTAAGTGAGAGAAGCCAGTCTGCAGGGGCTGCGTCCTGCCTGACTCCAACTGTATGGCATCTGGAGAAGGCAGTACTGTGGACGTACTCCACAGATCGGCCATTGCCAGGGGAGAAGAGAGAGATGAACCCACAGCACACGGGGTCTGAGGAGCTGTGACGACACTCCGAATAGTTCTATGATCATGGACAGTGCACATGTGCGCAAACCCAGGAAGTGAGCAACACCTCAAGGGAACCCATCCACTGTGGACTCCAGGTGATGGTGACGTAACAATGCACCATCCTGGTGAGCAGCCCTGGTGATGGGGGGCGGGGAGGTGCATGCGGGGAGCCGGAGGGAAGCAGGAGATCTCTCTATCTTCTGCTCGTTTGTGCTGTGAACCCAAAACAGCTCCAAAAACATCTAGTTTTCCTAAGTAAAAGTGATCAGGGAGAGGAGCAAATTGCATTAAAAAGATGGGTGTGCAGGCACCTGACTCGTGTTGGGTGTAGTGTCCCTATTCTGGACTTCCTTTTTCTCTGCTCTGGGAAGTTTAACTTAACTACGTTCCCTTGGGGGGTTGAGCAGACTCTGTAATGCAGAGTTTTGAAGGGTTTTGTTTGTATCTCTCGCCTCTTACTTGTCTTCCTGTGTCTGGAATCTGAGACATGTGCCGAGTCATCAGTAGGGAGCCCTGACAACAGCCCCTTGGCGGGGGCCGGGGAGCGCCCTTCCCGATCCGCCCTCGTGGTTTTGAGACAAACATGGTAATATTGGAGATTCTGGTTAGTCGTTGAGTGTCTGCTACTCACGTGGTCACTGAAAATATGTCTTCCTAGAGCAGGCTCTTAGCTTCGCAGTCATGACGCATCCCACACCCGAATACCTGGGTTTGATTCCTGGTTCCGGTGCTGCCCAGCTTTCTGCCCATACAGACCCCAGAAGGCATTGGTGATGGCTCAAGAAAGTGGGTTCCTCCCACCCGCATGTTAGAACTTGCCCCTGCTTTGCAGGCATTTTGGGAGCTGGGGAGTTATTCAGTACATAGGATTGCCCCCCAACTCCCCTCTCCCTTTCCCTCCCTCTCATATCAATCAATCAATTAATTAATTTAAAGAAAGTATCTTCCTGTCACCTGATCTGCCCTCTTGTTGGGAGCCCACAGGGCTCTGAAAGGCAATGGTGACACCAGTTGAGCAGAGGGAGCTCTGTTGGCGGTGTGACTACGGGAAGTACCTCTGCCCCACAGCCTGGTCCTTCTGTCTGGAACTTTGCTGAGTGGAGGCCACGATCTGAAGGAGAAAGCTGGAACACAGGGCTCTGTGGAACAGACTATTCCATGACTCTTGAGCTGCATGCCAGCTCCAGGCAAGGAGAAGAACCTGTGCTCACATCCGCACCAGCCATTTCACCGGAGCTGGTGGGTGGTTCTCACTCTCGTATCCAGGGCGGGTGTAGGTATCCCAAGGCCGTGTCATTATTTCCCACTCAAGAGTCCAGTGTCGCACAAACATCTAGGAACCATTCCCCTATGTCAAGGATCAAGCAAAACACAAAGGGATTAAAAGCTGCTTTTAAATATCCATGTACTAGGGCCCGCACTGTGACGTAGCAGGTTAGACCACTGCCTGCAGTGTTGGCATCCCATATGGGCACCAATTTGAGACCCAGCTGCTATACTTCCAATCCAGCTCTCTGCTATGGCCTGGGAAAGCAGTAAGAACATAGCCCAAATCCTTGGGCCCCTGCTCCTGCACTGGAGGCCCAGAAGAAGCTCCTCTGTCCTAGCTTAGGATTGGCACAGCTCCAGCCTAATTGGGGAGTGAACCAGCGGATGGAAAACCTCTCTCTCCCTCTCTCTCTCTCTTTGCCTCTGCCCTTCCTTCTCACTCTGTATAACTGACTTTCAAATAAATAAATAAATAAATCTTAAATAAATAAATATCCAGATACCAAACTTGGGCACAGAGTATCAGCTGAGGGGCTGGCGCTGTGGTACAGGAGGTTAACGCCCTGGCCTGAAGCATCAGCATCCCATATGGGTGCTGGTTCAAGTCCCAGCTGCTCCACTTCTGATCCAGCTTTCTGCTATGGCCTGGGAAACAGTAGAAGATGGCCCAAGTCCTTGGGCCCCTCCACCCATGTGGGAGACCTGGAAGAAGCTCCTGGCTCCTGGCTTTGGATCGGCGCAGCTCTGGCCATTGTGGCCAATTGGGTAGTGAACCATCGGATGGAAGACCTCTCTCTCTCTCTCTCTCTCTCTCTCTCTCTCTCTCTCTCTCTCTCTCTCTCCTCTCCTCTCTCTGTGTAACTCTGACTTTCAAATAAATAAATAAATCTTTTTTAAAAAAGGAGTGTCAGTTGATTGGCCAGGCATTTCCCTGTGTCAGTTATTTGCAACCACATTCAAAGCTGTCACTGTATCCATGTTATGTCAGGGCTACTATTTATTGTTATTTTTTCTTTAATATGAGTCAGGTTTTTCCTTGAATATACATATAAGGGAAAATGGCTATCATTAAATGGGAAGCCAGACTCTACCACAAATCATGAACCATAGGAATGATGGCAATGACAATATAGTTGTTTGCTGAGAAGCACACAGCCCCAAAGATAAACTCTTACAATGTCAATGGCTTAAGTCTATACAAGAAATATCAGAAATAGGGTAAAAATGTGGCCATTAAAAAATTAAAATTCTGAATATAACTCATGACTATTCGATTGTTTTGCCATACAATGAAAGTTTGTAGACCTGAGTAGAAACTTTATGGGAAAAAGTTCTAATATCTTTTCTTTCTACAAATATTCCAAAATAGGCCGGCGCCGTGGCTCACTAGGCTAATCCTCCGCCTTGCGGCGCCGGCACACCGGGTTCTAGTCCCGGTCGGGGTGCCGGTTCTGTCCCAGCTGCCCTTCTTCCAGGCCAGCTCTCTGCTGTGGCCTGGGAGTGCAGTGGAGGAGGGCCCAAGTGCTTGGGCCCTGCACCCCATGGGAGACCAGGATAGGCACCTGGCTCCTGCCATCGGATCAGTGCAGTGCGCTGGCCGCGGCGGCCATTGGAGGGTGAACCAACGGCAAAGGAAGACCTTTCTCTCTGTCTCTCTCTCTCTCATTGTCCACTCTGCCTGTCAAAAAATTTAAAAAAAAATATTCCAAAATAAAATATGCCACTCCTTTGTATGAACCAATCCTGTGTCAGCACAGTATTCATGATGTGCTCAGCTCTATAAAGGATCTTGAAGGCAGTTTAGACTCAAGCACACACCCTGATTTGTACATTTCCCATCTCCACATCAGAGACAGCATTACCTGGATTTGATCATCGGAATTGAATTCCAAAATCAGTCTACCGAATTCTAGCATCGTCTAAATGTTATTAATGCAAGCAATTATATAATTCGGTTGTATTAATATTTTTGTGATGGAGTAACTGGATTTGAAAGTTTAAGTACGTAATTTGACACTCACAGGGTGCTGCCCCCTAGAGATCTGAGAATCCACACATCAGTAGTCAAAATTGTCTCATGGGGATGGGCATTGTGCTGCAACAGGTGGAGCTGCTGCTGGTGAGATCCAATCCCATATCAGAGTGCTGGTTTTGTCTTGGCTGCTGGGCTTCCAATCCAGCTTCCTGATAATGCACACTCTGGGAGGCAGCAGACAATGACTCAAGTGCTTGGGCCCCTCCACACATGGGGGACACCAGCATGGAGATCCTGGCTTCAGGATTCAGCCTAACACAGCCCAGCCCTCCCTGGCTGTTGCAGCCATTTGAGGAGTGAACCAATGACTGGAATCTCTTTCTCTCTCTCTCTCTCTCTCTCTCTCTCTCTCTCTCTCTCCTCTCTCTACCTCTGCTTTTCAAGTAGATGGAAATAAATAACATATTAAAAAGATGGTCTTATAGAAACCTCTCAACTTATTTACATATACAGGTGTTCCTTGATCTTGATGTACAGTGGTATACAAACCTACATCAGTTGAAAATATCATTCAGCAAAAAGATGCACTTGCTACCAAGCATCCTAGCACCCAAGCAGAGCAGCACAGCACAGGGCATATTGATTGTTCACCGTTCTGATCAAGGAGCTGACTGGGAGCTGCAGCTGGGGCTCACTGGTGCTGGCCAGCATCACAAGAGAGTATTGGACCACACATCACCAGCCCAGGAAAAATCACAACCCCACATTTAAAACCCAGCTTCTACTGGGCTTGCATCAATTTCACACTATTGTAGTCAAAGAATCAGCAGTTAAATCATTGTCAGTTTGGGGCCATCTGTATAGTCTCCACATAGCAGACACAAAACAAGTGTTGTGAAATTTTCTGTTTGTAGAACTTTCAGGAAAGGTTTCTAATTTGCCAAGTCTCCAGTATTTTCACAGGATAATCATGAAGTTCTCAAAGTCTTAAAAAAAGGCATTAACTACAATTCACATTACATAGGCTCATAAGGTCCAGTTTTAGCAACTGATTCGTATACCCTTAAGTGATCTACTCTTCCAGAATAGTCAAGAAATTTATTTAGTGTCTTTTATGAGAGCCACACATGCCCCACTGTGTCTGGGACCGAGTACACAACTATGAGCCAAAGACGAGGCTCAGGGCCTCGTGGAAGTGAGATCTTCCCGCATGGTCACACAGTGTAGCAAGAACCGGGGTGATGTGAGGCCGAGGATGAGGGGCAGGAATTTGGGATTCTCCAAAGGGCTTTCTGATGAGGTGCTATTCGAGGGGGAATCCTGAATGATTAGGCGACATCCTGTACTTGAAAATCGCCATGTGAGTGATTGGGGTTATGGGGCAGAGAGAGCAGGTTGTGTTCTGGGCAAAGGAGAGCAAAGGCTAAGGCCAAGGTGGGGACTAGCTGCTGGTCCCAGGAACAGGGAGAAATCCTGCAGGGCTGGAGCCTGGCACAGCACAATGGTGCTATGAAGGCTGGCAATGTGTTCTCCCAAAGCTCAGGTGTTGGAAATGTAAGCCCCAACTTCCCAGGTGTATCGTATTCGAAGGTGGGGCAATTAGGACCACAGGAGGACACAAGGGTGGGCACGTCATGATGGCATTAGTGGCTTTCTCAGAAGAGGAAGAGAGACCTGAGCCAACCCTGTCTCCCCACAGCATGCCCTCCACCAGCAAAGTGGTCCTCCCCAGAGGCTGGGCAGGTGCAAGTTCTAGCAAGTTCTTGCACCTCCCTGATTCTAGAACCATAAGTTACATAAACATCATTATTTATAAATGACCCAGCCTCTGGGATTTTGTTGTCGCAACAGAGAGCAGACCAAGACCCATGTGACCAGTAAGCAGAGTGGACACTGCTCAAAGACAAGGTCCGAGGGATGGGTGGGACCAGACGATGAAGGCTGAATACGTTCCGAGGGACACACTTTCATTTCCAGTGCCACCCAAACGCGATGGAGGGATTGGAACAACGAAGGCATCATGCTCCAATCTACCTATTCTCCTTTTAGTTAGATTTTGTTTTTAGAACAGGTTCATGTTCACAGAGCAATTGAGCAGAAGGTACAAGGTTTCCCATCTACCCCCTGCCTCCACACATGCGCAGCCCACCCCTTGTCACTCCCCCGCCCCAGAGCACCGCATTTGCTGTGGCTGATGCGCTGACACGGGCACATTGTGATCACTCTCAGCCCACGTTAGGGCTCACTCTTGAAGCCGTGCATTCTGTGGATGTGGCTAAATGCATCCTGATACCCAGCCACCATTACAGCGTCATGCAACCTAGTCTGGCTACCCTACCCTCCTCTGTCTTCTGCCCGTGCATCCCTCCTGGCAACCCCTGATCTCTCTACCGGCTCTGCAATTTTGCCTTTTCCAGAATGCCTTACCGTTGGATTCATACAACACGTAGATCATGCAAAAAGTAGAACTATGAAACTCCTGGAAGACACCATGGGAGAAAATCTAGAAGATCCAGGGTTTGGCAATGATTTTATAGATCCAACACCAAAAGGATAATCCATGAAAGAGAGAACTGATGAAAGGGGAGTCATCAAAATTCGCACTTTCTGCTCTGAAAAAGACATTGTCAAGAGAATGAGAAGATGTTGAGAAATAATTAGAAAATATTTGCAAGACGTATCTGAGAAAGGTCTCTTATCCAACATAAAACCTCAACAATGTGAGAACAAGCAATGGAACAAAAGCCCTTAACAAACAGTCCTGATAATGCAAATTCAAACAAGGAAATGAGATCCCACCACACACCTATCAGAAAGGCCAAAATCCAGAGTGCTGACTACACAAAATGCTGGCCAGGAGGTGTAGTGACCGGGACTCTTGTTTATTACTGGTGGAGTGCAAAATTGGACAGCCGTTTTGGAAGACAGTTTGGTGCCTGTTTCTTAGAAAACTGAACATACTCGTACCATAACATCCTGTAGTCTTCCTGTCTCATATTCATCCAAATGACTCACAACGTGACGCCCACATGGATATGTACAGCAGCTTTATTTATCATGGCCCAAATTGGTAGCAACCGAGACATCCATGGATAAGCGGATGAATAAATAAACTGTGACACACCCAGACAATGGAATATTATTCAGCACTCAAAAGAGATGACTCTCAAACCACAAAGGCCTGCAGAGAGCTTAAATGCATGTTACTAAGTGAACTAAGTCATTCTGAAAGCATTATCTACTAGGATTCCAGTGTGCCTTTTTATTGATAATATTGCTTTACAATGTTTCACGGCCTTCTGGGAATTCCAGTCCCCATTGTCTGAGATGTCAGGACTGTGATCTCGCGGGATCGCTGACTTTTCTGTGGATTTTGGAACTGTAGATGGTAGGCGCTCCCTACTTGAGGATGAGGAATGAGTGCAAGGATGTTTTTCCCACTGCCCCTTGGGCTGTGAAAGCCCAAACAAAGAGCTTCAACACTGCCAGTGGTGCCATTACCCTTTTTGCCAGTGTTCCTGGATTGGGCCCCAGAAATTCATTGGTTCTGAGCTCGTGGATAAGACACTTCTGCAGGTGGATTTATTCATCCCTGTCTATCGAGAGAGAATTGTCTTAGCATCTGACCGCTGTTACCAGAGAAGCGGTCACCACTGTGAATAATAAGCTCCTAAACAGTGAGGCCTTCAGCTAACAGAAGTCTGCCGACTTTTGCCATGCAGCCCCGTCACGCTCATGGGGACGCTACAGAGTCTGCCTTGGGCTTTGTTCAGGGAACTGGCGTCTCTCCCTGGAGCGTCTGCCCGGTGGAACTTTCCGTGGGGATGGAAATGTCCTGTATTTCCCCATCCAGGTCGGGAGCCCCTAAGGACAAGTGTCCCTGGAGTTTTTGCAACGTGGCTCAGGCAGCTATGAAATCACAATGTTAATTTTGTTTAATTTTTTTTTAAAAGAAGGAAAACACTGGATGACCTTTATTGTCTCAAGACTTATTTAATAGTATTTCATGTAGCTAAAGTGATGACGACAATGATATTCACATCCGAATAGCCTAATGAATCAACGATTGGAATGCAGAGTTCAGAGAAGGCCTACATAGAGTAGGTGGGCCTCCAATAAAATCATGGAAAATATGAATTATACAAATGCTACGTGTGGATTTCCAATTATTTTCTCATCAAAAACAAATCTATCTTTTAATATCATTTTTTCCACAAACTTTTTGAAGTGCTAGGGTGTGTGTGTAGATGCTAGATAGATACACAGAAAAAAGACAGAGTAAGTTGCTCTTTGATAAAAGTGTCAGTGCCAAGGTAGACTGCTGGTACAGGAGAGGGTCTTTTCAGAGATGGTGGAACGATCTGTCGAAAATACAATTGGAGACACAGATTCACGAGAGAGAGTGACAAAGCCATGTTGGTTATTTTTGAAAGCCTGATGGCTGACGTTAGAAGCGTCAGCTGCAAACCTTGAAGGAGGCATTTGAGGCCCAGAAACATTAAATAAAAAGCCTACGGGGAGGGCGTTTAGCCCTGCAGTTGAGACGCCTGCAGTGCACATCGCCGGAGTGCCTGAGTTTTACTCCCAGCTCCAACTCCTAATTCCAGCTTCCTGTTAATGCCGACCCTGCGAGGCAGCAGGCAATGGACCAGGTGATTGGATTCCTGACATCCACTTGGAAAACCTAGACTGGGTTTCTGGCTTCCTGTTTTAGCCTTGGCCCAGCCCAGCCACTGCAGGCTTTTGGGAGTGTAGGGTGGGGGAGTGAACCAGTGGTTGGGGGATCTCTCTCTCTCTGCCTTTCAAATGAATGAATGAATAAATATTTTAAAAGGCTTGTTATCCCCAACAATAACATAAATATTAAAGAGATGTATCTACCCAACCATGTGTATTCTTTCAAAAGTGACCAAACACCTACTTGGTATTGGTGCTAAGCTAGGCACAGGCGATAGAAGGATGGAAGGACATAGTAGGTGCAGTCTTCAAGGTAAGAAAGTACAATGGCCAGTGAAGACACTGTACTCTTCTGGTTATGCACAGAGCATGGATTTAGGCAAGGTTTTCCATCAGAAATGCGTGTATGTGTGTGCGTAGATGTGTCAAGGAGTGGGCATCAAAGTGTCTTCAAACCCAAATCAACAAGGAACAGATGTCATGGCCCCAGCATGAACATGGCAGTCTCTCTATGTCAGACTGATTGAAAAGCTTCCCCTCCTTGTGGGCTCGGCCATGTGTGCAAGTTCATCAGATCCATCACGTGTTCCCTCTTTGGCGTGTTCATGATCTCTGCCTGGGCTAAGCTGAGCACATGGAATAGAATCTCAAGCCCCTCCTCTGATGGCCCCTGGAACCGCTTCCCCACCTCCCCTCTCCTCCTTGTTCCATGTGAATTATCTGCACGCATACTCCCCAACACTAAGCCGTGGCTCTGCCTCTGGGCTCAGAGTGTCCAGGACTTTATTCTCTTGGCATAAACTTTACTCTCTTGGTCCACTAACTATGCGAGACTCTTTGTAACCCTGAGTCCTTTCATTTCCCTTCCACTAACTTTCTGGAGGGTTTCCCTTGGTCTTCGGTTTTGCTAAGACCATCAGCCAAGGTGCTAACAAAGGAGACTTTGACACAAGTTGGGGTAACTGGCCCCTCCCTTCTCCAGGATTTTGAACATTCCAGCAGCATGAAGTAAGGAGGTGGTTGGAGCTCAGCAACCCACAGTAGCTGCAGCTTGTGTGTCCCCCCGGACAATGCATGAGGGCAGGTGTGCCTGGGCCCAGGGTCTGTCCTGATTCTAATCTACCTTGAGCCTGGAGCTTCAGCCCTTTGTATCCGTTCTTTGAGCCCGGGAGAGATTTTCCCAAATTTGCTTCATCCATAGCTGGCCCGCCTGTAGGAATTCCAATTTATAGAACATACATCTGTAAGTGCATATGGAACATGTTACTAATGAAAGTCACATAAGACTAAATGTCAAATCCCTCTTTATGGGCTAGTATAATCTGTTTTACATAGAAGCAAAATGAAACACATCCAGTGTGTATGGGAGTCTGCGACGGGCATGGGCTCGGCCAAACAGATGTGGGCAGATGTTCTTTTCAATATGCTTGGAGACATTTTCATTTGACTCTTGAGAGAGAAAGAGACAAATAGAATCAAGACCGGGTATATACAGCCCAGAACCTTCCTCATTTTGGAAAAGTTTTCAATGGCTTTGGAATGATGTGGATGCTCCCAAATTTCTGTCCCCAGTGAGAATCAGAACCCATTCTCCTTTCTTGGGGTCCTCCTGTCCCTCTCACAGCTGCCTTGCTGTGGGGACTGTCTTATCCATGTCTCCTCCTCTAGACCAGAACTTTGAGGTCCTTTCCTGCATCCTCTACAGGGCTCAGCACGGGGACATCTTTCACAGGAGATGCTCAGGAAATATCAGCGGAATGGAATAGAGTTGATTTGAATCATTGACTCCAGGTAAGTGACTTTGCTAAGTCCATTAGCCTTGCCCTGGGAATCTCGGCTCCTGTCCTACTCCACTTCCATTTGGCCAGATTAACGTGACAGAGAGTGATTCAGGAGTCATCCTTGTTCACTTCAGACGGTTGGAAATCAGATGTGACTGTGACAGCAAGGAGCCATATCAAGGATACTCCTGCAGGGCCAGGGCGGGAGTCTCCTGCCACCTGCCAACCTCCACGAGGACAAAGCTGTCAAGGCCACTTGAGTGGATCCCAAAGAACCCACTTGACTCAAGAAGACCACACCACTCTGGAGGTTGGCACCTGGGGCTTCCGCTGACAGCGTGGTAGAGTCACTGCCCCGTCACACCCCTGTCAGCCCTGTTCCCCTTGGACATCTGAGCCTGCAGGTACTCCTCTTCCCATACCATGGGATAGAACTTGTTGTTGGCATATTCTTAAAATATTGAGGCCAGCTAATAAAATAATAAGCCTCCAAGGTTTATCAGCTCATAAAATATTAAGTCTTTAGGGTTTAACTGACACTAGAGAGCCCTCATGTACATACCTTCCCCCAAGGAGGCCCCTTGGTGATAGGCCTTAATTTTAATGTTGGTAAGGTACAGTGTGTGTGTGTGTGTGTGTGTGTGTGGTCTATGGGGGTTAGGTGGGGAACTAAATATATAATTGTACATCTGAAAAGCCACCAAAGGCAAGGAAAAAAAAGTAAGTATATATTTAGCTGAGTGCTATGTGGGTTTTTTTTTATTTTTTGAAAACCTCCAGTACCAGTGTCTAAGCCAAGTAAGAGCCTTTCCCATTGGCTATTCATTTATTTTGCTCTCGCCTTTGGAAAGCGATGCACATGCATTATGAAAAGCAAACATTATACTCTTTATTGTCAAACAAAGTTTATAAGGTTCATGTGTCAATGAGGGGGCCAGGGACCTCACACAGAAAGCTTCCTGTCCTGGAAGAATTGCTCATGAATATCAAACATGGGAAATAGGGAGACCCCTTTCTGCCAGAAAATAGGATCAGCCAACTCCTAATGGCACCCATGGGGTTGGATGAGCTCAGGCCTTGACTATTCTAGCCTGAGGAGGAGGGGGGCTCCTCCCGTTCTGTAGATGAGCTTGGTGGGGCGACGGCAGGGGTGGGGGTGGGCGCCTCTTCGAGGGGGAGGGACCACAGTGGAAGTTGAAGAGTTTTTATTCAGACGAGGCTCCTGATGTCCACCTCCATGCAGCTCTGACATTCAGATGCATGAGGCAACCCGGCCTTTGGGGACACGGGAAGTAGGAGCAAGGTGATGACAAATGAAAGGCCTTCTCTGGCCCCGGAGCAGGCGAGCATGGAATCCGGTAGGAGTGCAGTTGCTATTTACAGGAAACTGGCACGGAGTTGTAACTTTTCCTAGACAGGTTGGTGCCATTGTGTTCTGGCACCATGAAAAGCATTAAATAAGGCTTAGCATTTGTCTAAACCGCACTGCGCGCGCTATACTTTCTGATATGTATTTCTTTCTCCAACTGGGAGTTTCACGAAAGTCCCTCCCTGGGGAGGAGAGAGCGGGAGTTATAGTCAACCATGGTTAATTTGCGCTTTGTGCTTTGTTTATCCAAACCATATGTCTAGATGGTTGTAATTCTGTGTCATTGGCTGTGTAATGCTCTCTGTGTTAAGAGATCTGTAAATAGCAGGAGCTCGATGCATAATCACGTTGGCATCCTGAACGGGGGAGAGGGAAGTTTCAAGTGACGTTTGTGGTGGAGCCATGCACTGTGAGCATGTCTCCATCTACGCATTTCAGGCCACGACCCCTGTGACTCGGTCTCTGTGGCTGGGACACGACCCCACGGCAGCCGGACGTGGCAGGTCGGTGCTGCCTCCACTTCTGTGTCCCCAGCCTTAGAATCAGAGGACGCCCCCGACACTAAATCAGGTTATTACTACCCAGCAGCCTCAGCGGGGAGATCGTGGACAAAAAGTGTGACCCTTTTATTTGAATACGGGAAGCTTCACAAACAACAAAGCCAGGGGAATCCACCACAATCTCCTTTTAGAGTGTTTTCCTTTGAAAGTGTTTCTTCATCAGCTGTGCATCAAGAAAAGCCATGAGAGGTCTTCAAAGAGTTCATGAGAAAATGGCACGGATTTTGAATTTTTTTTTCTGCACCAAAATAAGCTCAACCTCTGATTCCACTTGCCCACGAGGTTTTCAAAGTCTGCTTGTGTTGTGGTCTGGGCCGGAGCTGACAAAGCCCCTGGGAACTCTTCAGTTGCAAGCAACCTGGGTGAAAACACAAAAGCTGCAGCTTCTAGACTCAGGCCCCAAGCTTAGTGTCCCTGGAGCGCTGGGTGCAGAAATCAATCCCGAACAAGCTCCAGAGGACCCCTGGGCTCTCCAACAAATGTTCACGGAGCAACTTCTATGTGCCAGGGGCAGTGCCAATGTCCTGGGGCTCCGGCTCTCCCAGAGCATCCAAGCAGAGAGGCTGAGCAGCCGTGGCACTCAGGAGAGAGGACCGGGGTAGACTAAAGCATGTGGGGCACTTCTGATAAGGAAAGAAGTGGAGTTGAAGCAATGGCTTGATGATTGAAAGGAGGTGAGGAATCGGGGTCGACATGCAGTATAAGTAGAACTGATAAAGGCACCAGCAAAAAGAGACATGTAGGTGCAAGACAGACCCGTGTTAAGAAGGAGAGACCAGGGAGCATTTTAAGGGAGAAGTGGTACCTGGGGGAGGAAGCCCTGTGATGGCAGGGGGGGAAGCAGCTTCAGGGAGAAAAAAGGACACCTTCACCTTCGTAAGGGGGAAGAGTGGAGGAGGATGGAGCAGGTGCAGGTGGGCTCAACACAAAAGCACCAAGACAAGGCCATTTGCCAACAAAAGGGCTTGGGGCCAGAAGAGGGGTTGAACTCATCACTGAAGCAAGAGAGGTGGTGACAGCAGTGCAGCCAGACTGCCCGGGCAGGTGTGTGTAGGGCCCTAGGGGAGGCTGGCACAGCCTGGCCACTGGCAACCAAAATGATTCTTTGACAGAAGGATTCTGAATGCTGTCTGGAATAATAAATGAACAACAACAACAAAAGAATCAAGTCAAGTCTGACCAAACAGAAAGATTGGAAATACGTGCACAAAGGATCAACCTAGCTGCAAAAGCTACCATACTTCAAATAGTGTGGTACTGGAGCGGGGGCGGGGAGGGAGAAAGTGAGATCGCAGGAGCAGAACTCACTGAGGGCGAGGGAGTGGAGTTTAGATCCCTGGGGGCTGCTGTGGGGCCAGCTGTGCCTGGGTGACAGCAAAGGGATTCACTGCTGCTTCACATCACAGCCCAAAACAAACTCAGGCAGATCAAAGGGCAAAAATGCACACTCAGAAGAATGGGAAGGAAACAGGTGCCCACTTCTGGGATCTGGTACTGGGGAGATCCTTTCAGTAGCCTATGACCCACAAGGCACAATACTGATAGACGGGTCCTCGCATGAATTCAAGTGCTCTGCCGTGGCCACACCGAAGGGCAAATGCCACCGCGAAGAAGAAATATTTACAGCATCTGTACCCACAAGGCACCTCTTCCTCCCGCTCTAAGATGTCAGTGTGGACAAAAGACACGATTAGGAAATTCGCAAAAGTAGTACTAACGGCAAAAATATGAAAAATGTTTAACTTTGCAAGCTGTCACAGATGTGTAAATGGAAACAATAGTGAAACACGATTTTCCAGCTATTACGTTGACGGCATGAAAAGAGGAGAGACTGTCGGGAGGGTGGGGAAATGGGCGCCCACGGATTGCTGGTGTGAGCTTGGGGCAGCACCACCCCTCCCCCTCCCCCCACAGGGCATCCTGGCAAAAGGCTTGAAAATGTGCATAGCCCATTTACACAGCAATTCCTCTGCTAGGAATTTATCCTTAGAAAATCACCATAAATAACTGCAGAATTTATTTAAAAGATGTTCCCTGGAAGGTTGTTTATAATAGCAAAAAATTAAAAACAAAATAAATGTCCAACAATATGGAGCTGCTTAAATAAATTATGGTGCTTTATAATCCACAGTTGTTTAAAAAAAAAAAAAAAACACCTCACACTGAGCACTATGGCAGTGACTCTGGAGAAGGCTCACAATAGTTAAATGGGGGGGGGGGGGGGGAAAGTTGCAGAACATCCTAAACAATGCGGTCTCCTTGCTTTGTTTCTAAAAAATACATGTATGTAAATATATGCAGAAGAAAAGACAGTTAAGAGGATAACCAAAAAGTTATCAGTGATTATCGCTGGGTGGCAAGACTATTGGTGATTTGCATCATTTCTCAAAGATCCCGCAATAAAAATATATTATTTTTGTAACAAGCTTCTTAAACATATTAACTTTCATTTAAATTCTGCATAGGAGTCAGGTCTCAAAAAAAAGTGATTTTCAGGAGCCTTCTTTGGCTTAATTTTTGCAGCTGGAAAGTGCAGAATCCTAGGGGGGACGGTCCAGCCTTCGACAGTGGAGAGGGAGATGCACCTGCTACCAGCCCCTGCACCCTGCGGCCAGCAGCCCCGTCGCCAGCCCTGCTTCCCACCACTGTCTCTCTTAGGAGCCCTGGGTTGGAAAAGTGATGTCCACGGAAGGTAATAATAACAATGATTCTGATAATATATCCATAGATAACTGACAGTTATTAAGCACTTGCTATTATCCAGACACTGGGCTGTTTTATAGATACTATCTCATTTAATCCCCCATAACAATCTTTTGACAAAAGGGACTATTATCTGCAATTTATAGAAGTGTAGACTGAGACCCAGATGGTGATGTAATTTACCCACCATCCCTGCTCCCAGGGGAGCACAGGAAATCAACAACCCGGGAGCCCAGGCCCATCTCTACCCAAGAAGGGGAAACAGGAGCATTCTTCCAAACCCACACGCCCTGTCCTGATCACCACCCAGGCCTGAGCTTCCTTTGTGATTCAGCCGCGTATTATGTAGCCTGACTCCCGTGTGAGAGATTTGTGGCAATTGCATGATGTATGAGGTGCCATTTGTAAAAATATTATTTAGTGTAAAACATGATGTTTTTTCTTCTGATTTACAAGTTGGATTTATAAATCTGCACTTCTCCCTATCTGAGTGATATATCTTGCCTCTGATTTATAAAACTGGCCTGTAAATCTTGCCGGCAAAGTTTTGATTCAGAAATCATTATTTTAAGAATTAGATTTCGTTAAAACATTCAGCCGCTTTATAGGGGAGGCAATGGATTTACATAGCTCCGATCGGAGCGCACAGATCCTATAGCAGCTTTGCGAGTCGTGCCCAGGAATTCCTAAAGAAAGCCTGGTGATTTAGGGGCGTTCACTTCACACTTTAGCTACAACTGACTGATTTACACAGCCGAAGCCATACAATAATGATCCATTTTATAAAACCCCACTTTGTTTTAACCCTGGGCCCTGATTTATATGCCCGGATTGGGGTTTCTGTAATGCTGTCTCCATCACTGGCCCCTGCACCCCCAGAGCTGGGCCTGGGGGAAGGCGGCCCGGGAGTCAGCCTTGGGTTGAATACAGCAAAGGCCTGCTTGGCCTTTCTCCTTTATTGCAGGGAAATCAAAACAGGTCGCTGCCTCCCCCTGAGCCCTGGGCAGCTAAGCATGGGGCAGGGTCTGTAAGCAGCCGTGGCCCCTGGCCAGGAAGGACACTGTAGGTTCTCTCTGTCTCTGTTGTTCAACTAAAGGGGTTGATCTCGGGGAGAAGAAATGGCCCAGGCAGAGAACTGAGGAGGTATTTGATGAATAATTGCTGGCTGAACAAGTCAATGAATAAATGAACATTTTTTAAGAGCAGAGCCTGACAAGCAGTGATTTGACAGGCAGTATAAATGAGTGAAGAGGGAAGGGAATGTGCGAACCTAGAGAGAGGCCGTCCCAGCCGCACAGGGCGGCACCGCTCCGCTGCACCTGCTCCTTGCTAGAATGGTTGCTGCCCAGGATTTCCACATCCGGCTTCTTAAGAGAACCCTGCCGCTCAGGTCTTTATGTTCGGTGCCCTCATCTAAAAATCAGTGCTGCACAGGTCTCATTTTCTTTCATTTAAAAATACCCACATGTTGAAAGGTACAGGTCAAGGACGTTTGACCAAGTGGACACCCATGGAGCCACACCCAATCAAGACAGAACGTAGCTCTCTCCCCAGAAAGCGCCCTCTTGCTGTCTGTCTCCTGCACCCACCCTCCCCGGGCTGCTCCAGTTAAAGGCTGGTCTGGTTTCTTTTCCTCTCTTTGGTACCTGTTTGAAACAGAACATGTACATGTATGGTTTTTATGGGGTACAGTGTAAAGTTCCAACACATGTGCACCAAGTAGATGGACCCAATCAGGTAGCTGGCATTTCTACTTCCTTCTATTTCCCTCTGGCCCCTGGGACCACCTCTGCTCCAGGTCCTCATCCGACACAGAGCACATCATTGTGGGCTGTGGTCGCCCCTGTGCTGTGGAGTGCATCACTTGTAGCCGACTGTGTTTGGATGTCCAGTACCCAGCTACCCTCTGTCCCTTCCCCACCCCCCAGCCTTCCCAGGCTCTTGTCTTCCCATTTCTAAGTTCAGATCTACTTTGTTTTTGCAACTCCCACAGACGAGTGAGAATATGTGGCATTTGTCTCTCTGGACTTCGCTTATGTCACTTAAAAGATGGACCTCCATCCATTTCACTGCAAGTGACAACGTTTCACTCTTGTTCAGAGCTGAATAATCTTCCCTTGTGCATGTCACAGTGTCTTTATCCACTCATCCATCAGCGGACACCTTAGGTGATTCCGCATCAGGGTTATGTGACTAGCACCGTGATGGACACGGCATGCATACATCTTGCTGATTTCATTTCTTTTAAATGCATTCCCAGAAATGGCAGGGCTGAGCCATATGGTAGATCTATTTCTAGCTTTTTTCAAAAAGCTGTTATTTATTCAAAAGGCAGAGTGACAGAGAGAAGGAGACATCTTCCATCAGCTGGTTCATTCCCCAAATGCTTGCAACATTCTGGGCAGGAATAGGCTGGCGCCAGGAGCCTGGAACTCTATCCAAGTGTCCCCTGTCAATGGCAGGAACCCAAGGACTTGAGCAATCACTGCTGCCTCCCAGGGTGCACATCAACCTGAAGCTGGATCAGAAGTAGAGGAGCCAGGAATCGAACCAGGCACTCAAAAAAATGATGCACGTGTCCTAAGCGGTGGCTTTAACCACTGCACCACAGCACCCACCTCTCATTTTAGCTTTTTGAGGCACCTCTATACTGTTCTCCAGACTGGCTGTGCCAATTCAATCTGGTTTCTCTGTCTACAGACACGTTTTGCTTGTGCTTGAATGCACTATAAGCTGAATCTAGCACACACACATTTTTCTGTCTAGTTTCTCCCATTCACTCAGAGATCCACGCAGTTCACCCCTATTGCTGTGTGCCTGTCAGCTGTCTGCTCCTTTTTATGGCTGAGTAGTATTCCATAGTATACATGAATCCCCATGGCCTTCTCCTTCCCAGTTGGCAAACGTTTGAGTTCATTCCAGATTTGCACTATTATGGCTAAAACTCTGCTGTGAGCATTCCCGGACAAGTCTTTTTACGGACATATGTTCTCATTCCTCGTGAGTGAAAACAGAGGCATGGATCGCTGAGTCACTTGGTAAGTGTATGCTTAACATTCTCCAAAGCTGCCAAACACTTTCCTGCAATGATTTTGCCCTTTTTGCATTCCCTTCGCCCCCTGTAATTGTGAGTGTTCCCGTCGCCCAACATTCTTCCCCGTGCTTGGTGTCGCCAGTCTGTTTCGTCTTAGTCATAGTTTTAGTCACTTGGACGTGAAGTGGTATCTCATTTTAATTTGCATTTTCCCAATAACTAACGTGGTGAAGCACAGATTCACGTACTCCTGGTCTTCTGTTTCCTGCTTTGCGACTTGTCCACTCAAATCTTTTGCCTGCTATTCATTGGTCATTTGCCTTCTATCACTGTGTTGTGAGAACTTGCTCTAGACTGGTCCCAAGACTGTGTCAGGTATATGCATTGTCCAGAAGATCTCCCAGTCTGGGCCTTGGTATTTCCCTTGCTTGTCAATGTTTTTTTAAAGGATGAACAGTTTAATTTTGATGAAGTGTAATTGTCATTTGATACTTCTTACGTCCTTAGAAATGTTGATCTGCCCTTAAAATTGCAAACTTGCCTCCTTATGTTGTCGTCCATTCACTTTATAGTTTCCAGATTTGAACTCAAATCTGACCAATTTCAAATTGTGGCTACGTGCTGGGTGAGGGTGGAGGCTCCCTTAGCTCCATACAAACGCCCGCTTCCTGTAGCACCATTGAAATCAGGAGCCCAATCCCTCCAACTGATTCTTTTTAAAAAAAAAAAAAAAGTTACACTTTCAGATATGTAGTTCTGGGTTCATTTTGTTGGTTTCCACAAAGAAAGAAGCCTGATGAGATTCTGATTGGGATTTTGTTGACTCTGCAAAACAGTTTGGGAACAGAAGATATCTTAACACAACTCAGTCTCACAGTCCAGGGCAGGATGAGTCTTTTGATTAATTCAATTTTCTTTAATTTATTTCAGCAATGTTTCATAGTTTTCCATACAGAAAACTTGCACATCTTTCCTTAGATTTCCTTCTATTTCACTTTAAATTTTCTTATCTAGGTATTTGTTATCTATATCTATATCTATCTATCTATCTATCTATCTATCTATCTATATAGATTTACTTTGATCATCATGGAGACGGTGCTGTGACTTTGCTAAGCTCATTTAGGTCTGCTGACTATTTGTAATGCCTCCAGATTTTCTATACAATCATGTCATTTGTTAATGCCGCTTGCTTGGTTTCTTTTACATATCTCTCTCATTTTATTTATGTCATTATTGTTGCACTGGCCAGGACCTGCAGTCCAGAACTGAAGAGAAGCAAGGACACTGAGTATCTCTGGCCCTGTGCTGCTGTTAGGCGATGCCTTCAGTCTTTAACCATGGAGAAGGATGCGCTCTGAACCTCTATGATTTTCATAGATTCCCACTACCAGTTTGAGAAAACTTCCTCCTGTTTGTAGTTGGCTAAGGTTTCCAGCGTGAGTGGACTGCGATTTCATCAGATTCTTTTTCTGCAGCTATTAAAATGATTATATAATTTTTCTGCTTGCTTCCGTAGTGTGTTCAGTTACATTGTCCTGTTTTCCATTACTGGTGCATCTTTGCAGTACTGGGATCAGCCTCCCTGCAGAGTGCACAACTCAGCGTAATGTTTTCTCGGGGTCTGTGTGTTCGTAAGAGTCACTTTCTTTCCTTCTGGTGGTGTTGTCAGCTATATGGCTGGGTTCGTAAAGTGTCGGGAAACAGCCCCTCTTCCTGTATTTTTGGAAAAAGTTTGTTATTGCTTTAGTAAGTGATGTCATTCGTTGCTGAACTCAACGTGACATGCGTTTCTCTTTTGGGAAGATTTCTGAGAATGCATTCAATACTTTTAATTTTTTTCCAACTTTACAGAAAAGTATATGCTCAATAAATGAAAAATTTACTGAAAAACGTGACTTGATAAATAAAAACTGTGTATACTTAAAGTGTACAAAGTGATGTTTTGCTATGCATGTTAGGAAATCATTACCACACTCCAACTAATTAACGTATCCATTCCTTCTCATAGTTGCCACTTTTCTTTGGGGCGAACACACTTAAGATGCACTCTATCTGCAAACTGCACGTACTCAACGCAGCATCATTGAGGGTCTCCATCCAGGTGCACAGTGGATCCCCAGGCGGTCTTCAGCTGCAGGAGTGCACCCGGGTGCCCTCTGCCCAGTGGCAGCCCACTTCCTCCTCCCCCACCCTTCCACCTCCGGCTCCTGTGGGTTCAGCCTGGGCAGATTCCACAGTTGAGTGAGGTCACACGTTATGCATCTGTGCCTGGTTTATTTCCCCCTGCGTCCTGCCCTCCACGCTGTCACACGTGGCAGAAGTCCCTCCTTCGTGGCACCTGTGCCGCCTTCATTTTCCTTCGGGCTCCGCTCCTGCACCTGTGGATGCTCAGGCTGCTGTAAGCAATGCGCGGTGAGCGCTGGGGTAAGGCTCCCTTCTTTGAGGCCTGGCGACGTTTTCTTTGGAAATTCAGCTCCTGGGTCCAGTAGTATTTCTACTTTTCTTGAGGAAGCTTCCTCTTGTTTCCATAATGGTTGTACAAATCTACATTCCTCAGCCACACTTTTCAGCTTTTATCCTGTTGATAATAGCCATTCTGACAATGCTGAAGTGTTTCTCATTAGCTCCTTGGGAGTTTAATTTGCATTCTCCTAATGATCAGTGATGTTAAGCACCTTGTGGTTTACCTTTACACGTGGATTTTTTGGCTGATGAGTTACCTATTTTACAAATTAACCCCCTCGTCAAATAGTCAAATATATAGCTTGCAAATATTTCTGCCAGGCAATGGGTTGTACTCTTACTTTTTTTTCCTTTGCTATGCAAAAATTGGACCATTATCTCTCAGTGTAGTCAAAACCAATGCTGAATATGGATTAAAGACTTAAACACAAGACCTGGAACTATAAAACTACTAGAAGAAAACACAGGGGAAAGTTCTTGACATTGTTCAGAACATTTTTTGTTTTTTCTCATATGATATTAGAAGCACAGACAACAAAAGCAAAAACAAACTGGTAGAAATGAATTAAACAAGAAAGCTACTGCCTAGCAAAGAAGCAAATTAAAAGGTTAAAAATTCTTGGGGCTGGTGTCCTGCTGTGCCGGCATCCCATATGGGCACAAATTTGAGTCCCAGCTGCTCCACTTCCAATTCAGCTTTCTGCTATGGCCTGGAAAAGCAGTAGAAGATGGCCCAAGTCCTTGGGAGACCTGGAAGAAGCTCCTGGGTCCTGGCTTCAGATCTGCCCAACTCCCGCTGTTGCAGCCATCTGGGGAGTGGAACAGCAGATAGAAGATCTCTCTCTCTCTCTCTCTCTCTCTCTCTCTCTGCCTCTGCCTCTCTATAACTCTGCCTTTCAAATAAACGAATAAATCTTTTTTAAAACAGTTAATCTTTTATTATTTATAAAACTATTCATGGGGGCAGCGCTGTTCCATACCAGGTTAAGCCACCCTCTACACTGCCAACATCCTCTATGGGCACCAATTGGAATCCTGGCTGCTTCACTTCCAATCCAGCTCCCTGCTAATGTGCCTGGGAAAGCAGCAGAAGATGGCTCAAGTCCTTGGGCCCCTGAACCCACGTGGGAGACCTGGAAGAAGCTCCTGGCTCCTGGCTTCAGCCTGGCCCAGCCCTAGTTGTTTCAGCCATTTGGAGAGTGAACCAGTGGATAGACAATCTCTCTCTCTCTCGCTCTCTCTGTCCTCTCTCTCTCTCCCTGTCTCTGTTACTCTGACTTTCGAATAAATAAATAAATATTTTAAAAAGAAACCTTTAAGTCTCGTATTTCTACTTGATTCTGTTTTATAATATTGTGTTTTTAAAGGAGTGTGTCCATTTCATCTAAGTTGTTAAATTTATTGGCATAAAGTTGTTCAAAATATTTCTTACTGCATTTTTATCATTGCTCTTTACTATTATTATAACATTGTTATTCCTTAGGATTTGTGCATAGGTGATTATTCTTTTTACCCTGTCCTGACATCCTATAGAATGTGTATTAATAGTTCCATTTCCATTTCTGATATTGAGTATTTGGCTCCTTTTTTCCATTAATCATTCTTGCTAGAGATTTGAGAATATTGTTAATTTTCTGGCTGTGGTAGTTTTCTCCATGTGTATGTTTCCTGTTCATTCATTTCTCTTATCTATATTAATTCTCTCCTATTTGCTTCAGACTTCTTTTATTTTTATTTTTCTCTATCTGTAAAGTGGAAACTTAAATAATGAGTGTTAAGACTTTTTCTTTGCTAATATAAATATGTAAAGCTATAGATTTTGTACAAAGTGCTGTTTTAGCTGAACCCCACAAAGTTTTAAATGCTTTATTTTCATCTTCATTGGCCAGGGCTGCAGCTCAATAGGCTAATCCTCTCCCTGTGGCACTGGCACCTTGGGTTCTAGTCCCGGTCCGGGTGCTGGATTCTGTCCTGGTTGCTCCTCTTCCAGTCCAGCTCTCTGCTGTGGCCCGGGAGTGCAGTGGAGGATGGCCCAAGTCCTTGGGCTCTGCACCCACATGGGAGATCAGGAGGAAGCACCCGGCTCCTGGCTTCGACTGCGCCAGCCAGCTGTAGCAGCCACTTGGGGGGTGAACCAACAGAAAAAGGAAGACCTTTCTCTCTGTCTCTCTCTCACTGTCCACTCTGCCTGTCCAAAAAAAAAAAAAAAAAAACTTTAATTTATTATTTATATCTACTCGTGACTTATTTAAAAATTATTTTCTTTTAGAATATTTGGAGATTTTCTAGAGATCTTGTTTGTATTGACTTTAGTCCCATGATGATCAGAGAACACTTCTATAAGACAACAATTTTTAAATTGTGTTAGCTTTCATTTATGACCTAGAATATGAGCTTGAGTTGGTGACCACTCTGTGTGCATTTGAAACAAATATCTATTCTGCTGATGCTGGGTATAGTTGTATAAAATGAAATTACTTAAGCTTTGCAGATATTCCGAAGTCTTCTACATCTTTATCAGCAGTTTATTTGAAACTGTTAAAGCAGCATTGAAGTTTCTCGTTGTCAATGTGCTCATCTCTCTCTTTATTTCTGCTCATTTTTCTTGGTGAATTTCGATGCTCTATGACTAAGGGCCTACATGTTGAAATTGTTCTAACCAAGGCTGGCGCCGCAGCTCAATAGGCTAATTCTCCCCCTGCGGCGCCGGCACACAGGGTTCTAGTCCCGGTCGGGGCACCGGATTCTGTCCCGGTTGCCCCTCTTCCAGGCCAGCTCTCTGCTGTGGCCTGGGAGTGCAGTGGAGGATGGCCCAGGTGCTTGGGCCCTGCACCCACACAGGAGGCCAGGAGAAGCACCTGGCTCCTGGCTTCGGATCAGCGCGGTGCGCCGGCTACTGCACGTCGGCCGCAGTGGCCATTGGGAGGTGAACCAACGGCAAAAGGAAGACCTTCCTCTCTGTCTCTCTCTCTCTCACTGTCCACTCTGCCTGCCAAAAAAAATAAAGCGGCTTTCTTAGGCTGCTTTTCATGCTATGTCTTCTCTATGCATTCACAGTCTGTCTTGTTCTTTTTTTTTTTTTAACTTTTATTTAATGAATACAAATTTCCAAAGTACAGCTTATGGATTACAATGGCTTCCCCCCATAACTTCCCTCCCACCCTCATCCCTCCCCTTTCCCGCTCCCTTTTCCCTTCCATTCACATCAAGATTCATTTTCAATTCTCTTTATATACAGAAGATCAGTTTAGTATATATTAAGTAAAGATTTCAACAGTTTGCCCCCACATAGCAACACAAAGTGAAAAAATACTGTTGGAGTACTAGTTATAGCATTAAATAACAGTGTACAGCACATTAAAGACAGAGATCCTACATGATATTTTTTAAAAATTAATTAATTTTCTATGCAATTTCCAATTTAACACCAGGTGTTTTTTTTTTTCATTTTCAATTATCTTTATATACAAAAGATCGATTCTGTATATACTAAGCAAAGATTTCATCAGTTTGCACCCACACAGAAACACAAAGTGTAAAAATACTGTTTTAGTACTAGTGATAGCATCACTTCACATTAGACAACACATTAAGGACAGATCCCACATGAGATGTAAGTACACAGTGACTCCTGTTGTTGACTTAACAATTTGACACTCTTGTTTATGGCATCAGTAATCTCCCTGTCTTGTTCTTCATATTTAAAAATCATCTCCTATACACAGTACAGGGTTGGCGCTTACCTTCTTCTCTGGCTCAATGCACCTACGTTTGATATAATTATTCATCAGCTGAGGTTTAAGTCTGACATCTTATCATTTGACTTCCCTTTGTCTACTCTGTTACTTTTAATGCTGTGGCTCATTTCCTGTATCCCTTTAGACTTATCAAATTCTCTCTAATTGACGTATTGTTACGATTCTTAAAATTTCTGTTGATTGAATGTAGGGTTAATATACACTCATGTATTTGAAAAGGTTTTTGGTTTTTGGTTTGCTTGCTTGATTTGAGAGCCTGTAATTTGATTCTGATGGTTTCCTTTACATTTGTCTGGCTTGGGATTGACTCAGACGTGCTTCTTGTTTTGCTTTGGCTCTTTTTTTTTTTTTCTTTAAAGATTTATTTATTTATTTATTTATTTGAAAGCCAGAGTTACAGAGAGAGGTAGAGACAGAGAGAGAGGCCTTCTACCCACTGGTTCATTCCCCAATTGGCTGAAAAGTCCAGAGCTGTAACCAATCTGAAGCCAGGAGCTTCTTCGAAGTCTCTCAGGCGGGTGCAGGGGCCCAAGGACTTGGGCCATCTTCTACTGCTTTCCCAGGCCATAAGAGAGAGCAGATGGGAAGTGGAGCAGCCCGGATATGAGCTGGTGCCCATATGGGATGCCGGCACTGCAGGCGAGAGCTTTACCCTCTGTGCCACAGTGCCAGTCCCAATTGCTTTGATTCTTAATCTTCGGTTGCTTTTTCATCCATTTTGTCTTCTGTTGCCAATTCTTGAAATTCTAGTGCTTTCATTACCATTGTCTTCTCCTTCTGGGACTCCCATGACAGGTAGGTAAAGCCAGCATCAGACCATGTGGGGATGCAGGAAATGCAGGATCCTAGGCCCAGCCTGGACACAAATCTTCAATTCAGCAAGATTCCCAGGTGGTCTTCCACTCAATAACTTTCTTAAATTAAAGATTTTTATTTGCTTATTTGAGAAGAAGAGTTACACATAAAAGGAAAGGAGACAGAGAGAGACAGATCTTCTATCTTCTGGTTCACTTCTCAAATGGCTACAATGGCTAGGATACAGGGACCCAAGCACTTGGGCCATCTTCTACTGCTTTCCCAGGCCATAGCAGAGAACTGGATTGGAAGTGGAGCACCTGGGTCTTGAACTGGTGCCCATGTGGGATGCCAGTATGGCAGGCAGCGGCTTAATCCACTACGCCACAGCACCAGCCCCACTCAATATCATTTTAATAGCTCTGTTCCAAAATGCACACAAGAGCCAGGGCTGGGCCAGGCTGAAGTCAGGAGCCCAGCAGGCAGGGACCCACGCATTTGAGCCATCCTTTTTTTGCCCCCAAGGTGAACATTCGCAAAAAGCTGCATTCAAAGCAAAGGAGCCAAGACTCAAACCAGACATTCTGATTTTGCAGCTTTATCACCACACCGAACACCTACCCTGTGCATTGTTTCTGAATGGGAAATTTATCTTTCTCAAAGCTAATATAAGCAACCCTCTACCTTCCTCTACTCAAACATGTTGAGCGGCTGGCCAGGCTCTGAGTGGAATTTAGTGTCACAATATCCACATTACCTCATCTAGAAAAGGGAAGAAATAAGAAAGTTTTATTTTGATGGAAATTTCACCTGGGTTGAAAGTTTCTAGACCTTCCATTCTACTACCTAACGGAAAAGCTGACAACCTCAAATTGTGGCAAATCCAAATCCAGAGTTGTTAGCTCTCCCTTAAGAACGCAAATAGGAAGGGTTATTTAAAAAAAAAAAAAAAAGAAAGAACATCTCTGCTCCTGAGTTTCTGCATCTTCTAGCCCGTGTTTCCCAACATCCTGGGAGTCACCTGCAGTCCTCGCTAGGAAACCCGCCCGGCCAGTCCAGCTTCCTGACTCCGCATTGCCAGGATGGAGAGTCTTGTCTTTGGGGATGTTTGGGGGACACTGAGCTCCTCCCATCGACCTGTGGGGTTCACTGGGCCCACGCACCCCCCTCTGTAGTGATCTGCACTTTGGGTGCAGCCTCGTTTTACTCTTCGTCCACCTGGAGCACGTGATTACATGGGTTGCTTCTACCTCTCCGAGGGATTTATAGACTATGTGTTTGGAGTGGTTTACTTGTCTACTTAGGCAGCCAGTAATTCTCTCAAAAATTCTAGCCTCCACTTAGAATGGGCCTTGGTCAGAGAGCCCTGTATTCGTCAGGGCTCTTCGGAGGGACAGGACCAGGGAAGCGAGTAGATGGACGGGTAGACGGATGCGCAGATGCTGTTAGAGCAGCGGGCTCCTGTGGTTGTGGAGTCTGAGAAGACCCCCGATAGGCTGGACAGCCCCAGATGCTGGCAGTGTGGCTCAGGGAAGCTGATGTTGTAACTCAGTTCCAGGTCAGGAGGGCTGCAGGTGGAAGTCCTGTGGTTCCAAGGCCGGAGGACCTGAGTGTTGGTGTCCGGGGACAGGAGAAGAAGGGAGCCCCAGCTCCAGGCGGGGAAGGGTGAATTCGCCTTTTTGCAGCTTTTTTGTTCTGAGTCCCCAGCTGGTAGGACCCCAGCCTGTCTACACTGAGAGCAGATCTTCCCCACACAGTCTACCTGCTCATGTGCCGATCTCCTCTGGATCCACCTTCACAGACACACCCAGAAATCAGGATCCACCTGCTCCCCAGGAGATCACACCTACAATGAACCAGCACAGCCTTCCTCCAGCATACACTCTCCAGCCTGCAGGAAGAGTAGGAAGCTGGGTCAGGGCCAAGGTCAGGAGTGAACCCAGGCTCTCCCACATGGAATGCGGGCATCTTAATCAAGGCATCAAACACTTGCCTCTCTTTCCATTTTGTTAGATGGATATTCCATGAAAATAATCATGATGTGGTTAAATATTTACATTCAGGGACATTATTTGGAAATTTATTTCTAGTAATGACAACATAAAATTAGCATAAATCCGACTATGAAGGATTTCCACATCCTACATGGTGAGACATTCTACAGCCATTTAAAATCTTAGGAAGAGAAGGTGATGGCATTGGAAAATGCTCACAATATAAGGCACCCAAAGAGGTGCTCTATCATCTTGTTAAAGGTGAGTAAAGCATGTAAGAATGTACTCATGGGGCTGGCACTGTGGCATAGTGGGTAAAGCCGCCACCTGCGGTGCCGGCATCCCATATGGGTCCAGTTCAAGACCTGGCTGCTCCACTTCCAATCCAGCTCTCTGCTGTAGCCTGGGAAAGCAGTAGAAGATGGCCCAAGTGCTTGGGCCCCTGCGCCCACATGGGAGACCTGGAAAAAGCTCCTGGCTCCTGGCTTCAAATTGATGCAGCTCCGGCCATTGCGGCCATCTGGGGAGTGAACCAGCAGATGGAAGACCTCTCTCTCTCTCTCTCTCTCTCTCTCTCTCTTTCTCTCTCTCTCTCTCTGCCTCTCCTCTCTCTGTGTAACTGTGACTTTCAAGTAAAATAAATCTTTAAAAAAATGTACTCATGATGATTGTCTCTGCATAGCAGTGTTCAGTATTGGGCAATTTAAACATTTTTTTATCATTTTTTATCATAGTATTTGATGTTTTCAATTACTACAAGTCAATATACAAGGAAAAAAATCTTGCTTCAAAAAATACTTTGGAATTGAGATCTGAAGGTCTGGAGCGGAGGCCGAGTCCCAGCACTGGCTGTGTGACATTAAGAACCAGGACTCTTGAATTAAGCCAGTCCCAAAGAGACAAATATCATTTGTTTTCCCTGATCGGCGACAACTGAGCACCAAAGGGGAAACCTGTTGAAGTGAAATGGACACTATAAGAAACAATGACCTGATCAGCTTTTGTCCTGACTCTAGATGTACAATGTAATACTTTATCCTTTTTAGTATTTGTTGTTGTTGTTGTTGTTCTAGTACTAGTGGTTGAACTCTGTAATTAACACACAATTATTCTTAGGTGTTGAAATTTTAACTGAAAAGTGATCCCTGTTAAATTTCAGAGTGGAAAAAGAGAGGGAGGAGATGCACAGTTTGGGACATGCACAATCAGTCTTGCCCCAAATGATGGAGTTAGAAATGTGCCAGGGGATTCCAATACAATCCCATCAAGGTGGCATGTACCAATGCCATCTCACTAGTCCAAGTGATCAATTTCAGTTCACATTCGATGGCTTGGATAGGTCTAAGAAACAAAGGGATCACACAAACAAGACAAGTGTCTGCTAATACTAACTGATAGAATAAAAAAGGAAGAGAAAGATCCAGCATGGGAAGTGGGATACACAGCAGACTCATAGAATGGCAGATGTCCTAAACAACACTCTGGCCTCAGAATCAGCCCTTAAGGCATTCGGATCTGGCTGAAGAGCCCTTGAGAGTATTGTAGGCATGGAAAGCCAAGATACCATGGAAAAGAAAAAAAGAAGAAGACCTAAATGAAAAATCTCTGTTAGTGAGATCCCAGTGGAAAGAACGGGGCCATCAAAGAAGGAGGTACCTTTCTCTGAAGGGAGGAGAGAACTTCCACTTTGACTGTGACCCTATCGGAATAAGATCAAAGTCAGTGAACTCTAAAGGCTTCCAAAGCCCTGGCAACTCATGACTAGAGCCTAGGGAGATTACTGACACCATGAACAGGAGTGTCAAATTGTTAACTCAGCAACAGGAGTCACTGTGTACTTACACCCCATGTGGGATCTGTCCTTAATGTGTTGTCTAATGTGCAGTGATGCTATAACTAGTACTGAAACAGTATTTTTACACTTTGTGTTTCTGCGTGGGTAAAAACTGATGAGATCTTTACTAATTATATACTGAATCGATCTTCTGTATATAAAGATAATTGGAAATGAAAAAAAACAAACAAACCTGGTGTTAAATTGTAAATGGCATAGAAAATTAATTAATTTTTAAAAAAATATTATGTAGGATCTCTGCCTTTAATGTGCTGTACACTGTTATTTAATGCTATAACTAGTACTCCAACAGTATTTTTTTTTCACTTTGTGTTGCTATATGGGGGCAAACTGTTGAAATCATTACCTAATTTATACTAAACTGATCTTTTGTATATAAAGAGAATTGAAAATGAATCATGATGTGATTGGAAGGGGAGAGGGAGCGGGAAAGGGGAGGGTTGTGGGTGGGAGGGAAGTTTTGGGAGGGGGAAGCCATTGTAACCCATAAGCTGTACTTTGGAAATTTATATTCATTAAATAAAAGTTTAATAAAAAAAAAAAGAACCAGGACTCTTAGCCAGCACTCGAGTGCCTGCACTCCGTGTGGAAGTGCCAGGGAGTGAGCCCTGCTTCCTCCACTTCCGATCCAGCTTCCTGCATGTGTGCACCCTGGGAGCAAGCAACAGATAGCTCAAGTACTTGGTCCCTGCTACTCATGGGGGATGAGTTTCAGTCCGCTGGCTTTGGGCTGGCCCAGCCCTGGCTGTCCTGGGCATTTTCTCTGTTTCTCTGTCTTTCTGTCTTTCAATTTAAAAAAATAATAATTATTATTTGTTTGAAAGGCAGAGATACAGAGAGAGATAAGGAGAGACAGAGAGAGAGAGACAGAGAGAGAGAGAGATTCTTCCATCTGCGGATTCACTCTTCAAATGACCACGAAGGCTAGGGCTGTGCCAGGCAGAAGACAGGAGCTTTATCCAGGTCTCCCATGTGGGTACAGGGGCCCAAGCACTTGGGCCATCTTATGCTGCTTTCCTAAGCTCATTAGTAGGGAACTGATCTGAAGCGCAGCACCTGGAATTCCAACCAGAGCCTATATGGGATGCCGGCATCACAGGTGGGCAGTTAACCTTCCCCGCCACAGTGCTGGCCTTCCACCTTTCAAATTTAAAAATAAGAAAAATAAATAAACAGAAACAGAAATCCGAAAAGTGGGAAAGCCTGCTTCACCTTTCTCATTGACCTTATGGATGAGAGGTGGAAACGAGATAATGAGATAATAGCCATGGAAGAGCCATGGGGGTGGTGGGGAGGAAGCAAGGAGGGGGGGCAGTGTTCAGCAGGAAACAAGAAGCTACTCCTTTAACAGCGTTAGTGCCCGTAGGATTCCAGGTGACCCCCGGCCAGTTCCTGCCCTACAGAGAGTTAGATGGATTTTCCATCCAAGGCCTGATTCATCAGGATACCCACACCCTCAGAAGCCTTTGCCCGAGAGGCACGGGCTGCACTTCCCATTCTGGGGTATCCAAGGCAAACTGGGCATTTGTTGCACATGGTGTGGCGCCCAGTGGGCCCCGAGGGTGGGCGTCTGGTATAGAGGTTAAGACGTTGCTCTGGGTACTCACATCCTATACTGTGAGTGCCTGTGTTCAAGTCCTGGCTCGACCCTGATTGCAACTTCCTGCTAATGTACAGCCTGGGAGGAAGCAGATAATTCCTCAAATGTCTGTGTCCCAGCCACTCACAGGGAAGCCTGCTTGGAGCTCTCATCTCCCATCTTTTGCTCGGTCCAGCCCCAGCTGTTGAGGGCATTTTAGGAGTGAACCAGCAGATAGAAGATCTTTGTTGTCAGTCTCTTTCTCCCTAGCTCACTTTCTCTTTCTGTATCCTTCTCTCCCCTTGTCTTTCCCTCAGTCTCTCTGCCTTTCAAATAAATGAATAAATGAATTTTTAAATAAATATGTGATGCTATGGTCCAGAAATTTCCTCTGCCATGACTGGAGGGGAGACCCAATGTTTGCACCTGTTGGTGAGGTGGATATGAATTACTTTAAGCGCTGTATGGCATCCCATAGACTGGGCATGCTGCATGAGACAGTACTCAAACAGCAGACACTTCCTTCATGGTTCATAACACAAGTTGAGCTGTAAAGGAGTAAACCAAGATGTACCAACATGGGAAATCTACAGGAGCGTTTTTGATGCTTTAGTTTAAACAAGTGGTTGCTAATAAGGTATAAAGCATCAAAGATAAAAAGAGAACTCAAAATACTACGATTCCAACTTCTATGGGTATATAAAGGCATAGAAACCTGGGCGATTTCCAGGAAATTCATAATAGTGGTTAGACCTGGGGCTATGGGAAAATACAGGAAGCAAAATTTATCTTCCTTGCATCTAAATATGTTCTCAAAGAGAAGGTTCTTCGTGCATTATCTGTGCAACTAAATTAATTTAAAAGTAAAAGAGTTGACAACATTAAGTATGGGTAGGTAATAACAGAACAGACGCTCTGCAGACAGTCGGGCTTCCACTATTGGATGGGGGAGTTTTAAAAGTGGAGAGTGGTACTGTGCCGGCTTGGGATTTAAGGAGCAGGTGCTCCTCCACTTATGATGGAGTTCTGTCCGGTCAGGCCACATCTCGCTATGTCCATTGTAAGCTGAAGTTGCATTGAACACATGGGATCTGGGGCGCATCGCAGCCCAGCCTCACAGCACTCTGTGGGACATTTGTTCTTTCCCCTCGTGGTGCAGCGCGGCTGCCTGGGAGCAGAGCTGTGGCTGCCTTCTGCTGCTGCCCAGCGTCACAGGAGACAGTCAGCCCGGATAGGGCCAGCCCGAGGGAAAGAATCAAAGTTCGACATTCCAAGTAGGGCTTCTGCTAATGTGTGTTGTTTTCTGCATCATCATAAGGTCAACAAATTGATCAGTGGAAACATTGCAAGTAGGTAAGTAAGAACTCATGGTTTACAAAACAAGAGGAGAGAGAGAGAGAGAGAGGGTGGGAGAGATAGTTGTTCCTATGTATATACACAGAGAGTCTAGAAGCCATCATGCCCCAGTAGCACTGGGCACAGCCAACACCCAGATCTTGGTTTCTATATGCCACTCTCCATGAAGAGAAACCAGGATCAAAGGGAGAAATTATCTATTCTAAGCTTATAACCAGGGAAGCACAAGATGAACCTGGAAATTCTTGTGCCAAAAAGTGAGGAAGAGTGCAAGGAATGACAGGAACATGTCAAAAGGACAAAGAAGCCAGTTTAAAGGCAGTTTTCACTGGCCAAATCTGGGACCATATTAATATCAAAATAAATAATGATAGAAAACAACCGTAATCCGTTGAATGAAGTAAGAACCCATGAGTTACACTGGTATGCATAAATAAATGGGGAAAATGATAAGTCCTTTCTTGCAGTGGAAAGACAGGAAACGTAGAAGAAAGGAGCTAATTAGAAAAAAGAATGATCTCTTGGAATTCATCATCATCATAGCGTCATCATTGAATAATTATGTCAAAGAGTCATCAATTGGATGCTACAACTACTGGGTGAAGCCCGGAGGAGTGACAGGCGATTTACCCAATCTCAGAATATCTCCCCATGAAATATGGGCCCCTTGTAGAGAAAAACAGTGTGATGTGAGGATGGTGAACATCATTCTGGCAGCATCACCATAACCAAGCAATGCAGAACCTATGGGCCAGATCCACACCTTGCGTCTCCAGATACAGCAAGGCACCGCTCCAGCAGTTCTGCCAAAGATGCACGAACTGGACCCGATGCTCACAAGGGGAACCCAAACTGAGGGGCTTCTGCAAAGTGACGACCTTGTAAGTCCTCAAAACCATCACCGTCAAGGCCGGCATTTGGGCACAGCTCGTTTAGCTGCCACTGTGACGCTGGCCTCCCGTTCATGAGCGCCTTTGGAGTCTGAGCTGCTCCACTTGCAAGGCGCCTCTGTGCTAATGTGCCTGCCACCCACAAGGGCGTTCCATGCTCCTGACTTCCTCCTGGCCTAGTTGTGATTGCTGCATGCATTTGAGACGTGAACCGGAGAATGGAAGATCACTCTTTGTCTTGCCTTCTCCCTCTTTGTCACTCTTTCAACTAAATAAATAAATCTTTATTTTTATTTATTTATTTTTTATTTTTTTACAGGCAGAGTTAGAGAGAGAGAGAGAGAGAGAGAGAGAGAGAGAGAGAGAGAAAGGTCTTCCTTTCGTTGGTTCACCCCCCAAGTGGCTGCTACGGCCGGCGCGCTGCACCGATCCAAAGGCAGGAGCCAGGTGCTTCTCCTGGTCTCCCATGGGGTGCAGGACCCAAGGACTTGGGCCACCCTCCACTGCCTTCCCAGGCCACAGCAGAGAGCTGGACTGGAAGAGGAGCAACCAGGACAGAATCCGGTGCTCCACCCGGGACTAGAACCCAGGGTGCTGGCACTGCAGGTGGAGGATTAGCCTATTGAGCCGCGGCACCAGCCTAAATAAATAAATCTTTAAAAATTAAAAAAAAAAAAAACTGTCACAGAACACAAAGGAAGCCCGGAGACTGGAACTCTCTCCATCAAAGGAGGTGAAAGAGACAACGAGAACCAGAGGCATCCGGGGATCTGGAAGTTTCTTTCACTCTAACAGACATTACGACAATTGCCCCAATCAAAATAATGTCGAGTAATACCACTGCATTAATATTTATCTCCTGATCATTATTTTCCTTTTTTTTAAAAAAAGTGTATTTCATCGGTTAGTTTACTTAAAGGCGGAGAGGCACAGAGTGGGACAGGGAGGGACAGAGAGGTCTCCCATCTATTGCTTTACTTCCCAAAGGCACTCAACACCTGAAGCTGCTCTGGGCACCAGGTTCTCAACCCAGGTCCCCCAGCTGGGCAGCAAGGACTGAGTTACTTGAGCCATCGTCTGCTACCCCTCAGTGTCTACATTAGCAAAAAGCAGCTGGAAGGGAAGCCAGCACTCGAACCCAAGCACTCCGATACGGGATGCCGGCCTCCCGAGTGGTATCTTACCAGCTATGCTAAATGCCGGCCCGGATTTGTGTTTATTTCTGATTCCTGTGGGTACACACATGATCATGCCTGTCTTTAGAAAATGCTCACCGACGTATTTGAGAGTAAGAGAGCCTCATGTCTGCAGTCAATTCTCAAACGGCTCAGGAAAATTAAGATGTGTGTATACACACTATTATAGTGTGTGCTTGTACACAGCCAGGGAAAGGAGGAGAGAGCCGCGACAGGCAAAGTGGTAACAACTGGAGAATCTGACGAAGGCAAGCTGGGAATTCTTGCACTCTTCTCCAAGCCCGAAATGACAAAAAGGAACCACAAATCCCCAGACCAAAAAAAAAAAAAAACAAGTCTGCAAAACAACTTGCAGTTGGCCACCAAGGCTCCAACCAAGGAGGCAAGATCCGGATCCTTCAGGGAAGCTGTGGGAGCTGCAGGCCCAGGACACTGAAGCCCCGCTGTGTCCCTCATCTCAGCACCTGCGTGTGACTCCTGGTTCTGGCTTCCTGCCAATGCAGACCCTGGGAGGCAGCAGCCATGGCTCCAGTAATTGGGCTCCCGCTACTCCCATGAGACACCTGCATTGAGTCCCTGGCTCCCAGCTTTGACCTGGTCCAGTCCCAGATGTTATTAGTATTTGGGGAGTGAAGCAGCAAATGGGAGCATTTCTCTTTCTTTCTCACTCTCTTTCTCTCTTTAAAAAAATCTGGGTCTAGGCCGGTGCCGCAGCTCAGTAGGCTAATCCTCCGCCTGCAGCACCGGCACCCTGGGTTCTAGTCCCGGTTGGGGCGCCGGTTCTGTCCCGGTTGCTCCTCTTCCAGTACAGTTCTCTGCTGTGGCCCGGGAGTGCAGTGGCAGATGGCCCAAGTGCTTGGGCCCTGCACCCATGTGGGAGACCAGGAGGAGGCACCTGGCTCCTGGCTTCAGATCAGCACAGTGCGCCGGCCATAGCGGCCATTTGGAGAGTGAACCAATGGAAGGAAGACCTTTCTCTCTGTCTCTCTCTCTCTCTGTCTAACTCTGCCTGTTAATAAATAAATAAATAAATCTGGGTCTAAAGTCTAGCCAGCGGACAGGAAGATAAGGATGCCTCTCACTGCCTCAGGGTAACACAGGGTGGCACAGGTGGCTCAGTGGGCATGATTAGTCCCTGCTCTCAGCCACCAAGCCCTTCACTGAAGAATGACAGGGACGTGAGATCCTCAGTTCCATGGGAAACCAAGAAGCAGCCCGTGGAGCTCAGCACCCCAGAGGAGGATTCAGTGTCCTGTGTTTTTGTTTTTGTTTTGTTAAGATTTGTTTATTTACCTGGAAGGCAGAGAAAGGGAGAGAGAGAGATCTTCCATCTGCTGCTTCACTCTCCCAGATGACCACAACAGCCAGGCTGGGTCCAGGCCAGGACTCCTTGTGGGTCTCCCACATGGATGACGGAGCCCAGGCACTTAGACCATCTTCCACTGCCTTCCCAGGTGCATCAGCAGAGAGCTGGATCAGAAGTGGAGCAACCGGGACTCGAACCGGCATTCACATGGGATGCAGGCAGCATCACAGGCAGCGCCTTAACCCGCTGCTCCACGATAGTGGCCCCATTGTGTGCTGTTTGATTAAAAAGAGCTTTTTCATGAATAAATGAAGATGCAGTTCTAGTTATCTGAAAAACGCTAGGCCTCCAGCCCACGGATATGGGGGAAGCTGACCATCAGTTTATTTGGAGGGACAGGATAGCCCCACCAAGGCCTGCAATCCACTGGGCTCTCCAAGTGCTTGGATCTGGTTTTGGAAAGTTTGAGAAATGAAATTTAGTCAAGCCCTGGCGGCTACAATCATGACACCAGTGGGCAGGCCACAGTTTCCCTCATCCACAGGGGTCAGCTGAGTGGGGACCTTGGCACAGACAGCAGGAGAACAGTTTTCAGACTTCAACACACACACACACACACACTCCACAACATGCATGTCTATGTACATAGACATGTAGGTGTGTGCACACACACAGACACACACTCTACAATATGTGTATCTGTTTCATAGACATGGCTTAAATACACATATACGCCCAGGTGCACACAAGGGGACTTCAGACAGCTCATGGAGATGTGGAATTAAAAGATAGGTTTAGAGGCCAGCGCTGTGGCATAGCGGGTAAAGCCGCTGCCTGCAGTGCCGGCATCCCATGTGGACGCTGCTTCATGTCCTGGCTGCTCCACTTCTGGTTCAGCTCTCTGCTGTGACCTGGGAAAGCAGTAGAAGATGGCCCAGGTCCTTGGGCTCCTGCACCCATGTGGGAGGCCCAGAGGAAGCTCCTGGCTCCTGGCTTCGGATCGGCGTAGTTCAGCCATTGGCAGCCGATTGGAGAGTGAACCAGCAGATGGAAGAACTCTCTCTCTCTCTCTCTCTCTCTCTCTCTCTCTGCCTCTCCTTCTCTCTGTGTGTAACTCTGACTTTCAAATAAAATAAATAAATCTTTTAAAAATACAGGTTTGGGGGACAGCGCTGTGGCTTAGCTGTTAAAGCCACCACCTGCAGTGCTGGAATCCCATATGGGTTCCAGTTCGAGTCCCAGTTGCTCCACTTCCAATCCAGCTCTCTGCTATGGCCTGGGAAAGCAGTAGAAAATGGCCCAAGTCCTTGGGTCCCTGCACCCATGTGAGAGACCTGAAAGAAGCTCTTGGCTCTTGGCTCTTGGCTCTTGGCTCCTGGCTCCTGGCTTCAGATCAGCACAGCACAGCTCGGGCTGTTGCAGCCAACTGGGGAGTGAACCAGAGGATAGAAGACCTCTCTCTTGCTCTCTCTCTCTCTCTGCCTCTCCTTCTCTCTGTGTTTAACTCTGACTTTCAAATGAATAAGTAATCTTTTAAAAAATATAGGTTTTATTTTGTGCAATATTTTTTTAAATCTGTGCATAGTATTTCATTATAGATAGTTTCCATGAACTTTTTGAAGACCCCTCATATGCATGAATTTCAAAACCTTTTGCACAAAAAAATAAGCTTTTAGTTATATCTTGCACAAGCTTTTTGAAGTGATCTCCTGCACGCATCTATTCTCACATGTAACCCACAGCGGGTCTTGATGTAGAAAAGCTGTAGAAGACACAGAGGCAAAGTAGGGTTCCGTTCCTCCGGCAGTTTGACCCTTCCTTCTTTGGGCAGGAATGTGTTCCAAGTTTCTGAATCCCTGAAAACGCCTCCCCTGGGACCCACTGTCTGCAGCTCCGGGTCTGAGCACCTGTAGGTCAGGACTGAGGGAGGACCCAGGAGCAGGGTCAGCGAGCTCCACCACTCCTCTCCCTGGTCTGGGGGCTCTCCTGGGAGAACTAAAGACAGGGTCAGCCAACTCCTCTTTCCCAGGGGAGTAGCAGATAATGTGCTGTGTTCCAGAACACACTCCGTGGTCAGTAACTCGTAGCAATGACCCTGAGCACCGTTATATCCACTTCTCAGAAAGAAAACTCACAAACTATCCTCCCTGGGGCACCAGCTGTCGCTGTCCTGGAGAGAAGCTCAGAGCTCCTAGAAATCCAAGCACACTGGGGCCGGTGCTGTGGTATAAGGCGTCAAGCCTCTGCCTTATTGGCATCCCATATCCTATCCAGGTCTCTGCTAATGGCCTGGGAAAGCAGCTGCAGATGGCCCGAGTGCTTGGGGCCCTGCACCCATGTGGGAGACACGGAAGAAGCGCCTAGCTCCTGGCTTCAGATCAGCACAGCTCCAGGCATTATGGCTATTTGAGGAGTGAACCAGTGGATGGAAGACTCTGTCACTCTCTCTTTCTCTCTGTCTCCTCTTCTCTCTTAATTCTGCCTTTCAAGTAAATAAAAACTAAATCTTAAAAAAAAGAAAAGAAATCTCATAGCTCCCGGAATGCACACACCGGGCATGCGACACATGCTCAGGGTACATTTGGTGAGTGAATACAAAGTTGGCAGATCCAAATCTTTCTGAAATGTTTAAGGCACTGAAGGAAATTCTCCCAAGTCTCCTTAAAAATGTACCTCCAAGCCCTTGTCTCCGTGTGGGTTTCCTCTCTCGCAACAGCCGACAATGCGGAACCTTGTGTCTAAATCATCTTTTTCCTTCTACGCCGTAAAACCCTTTCCTGACAGCCCACGGAACGCATTCCTCCCCTAATTGTTGGTTTACCTCTCCCAGGCGCCAATGGATCTCCCCACCTCTAATCCTCACCTGCTCATTTATTAGCTATCAAGTGTGGCTTTTTGGAACAATTAGATTCTGTCCTGCTGTCAGCTCTCTCCGTGCAGGTAGAGGATACGTCCCGACTCCTTCCTTATACAGGATGTAAATTATTGCTGGCATCCCAGTACCTGAAGAGTGATTACACCCAGTGCACAGTTAAATAATGGATGTTTAGCACGGTGCATTGTAATAAGCAAAAGATATGAAATATCTACTATTCTAAGTGGAATACGCTAAGTATTTTTTTGTTACTAATAACACCGTTTTAAGGAAGACAGGCTATTGAATCATGATCCCCAGAAAAGGCACCCAACCTGTGAGCTCAGTTTTAGAACCCATGCAGTTGTCTCATCTGTGAAATGGGGGTGATAGGCATACCCTCCATGGAGCATTGGCACTGCTTAGCCTTGAGCTTTGCACACAGTAAGTGCTCAGTGCATGTCAGCAGCTGCTGTCCCCTGGCCAAGTTGTGAACCACACTGGGGCCACTTCCTCCTGGGAGAAGAGCAACTGGAGCCCCTGCACCCTTGTGCACCTGTGGGCAGGTTCAGCGTCTGACCATAGAGACAGGTCAGCACTCCCCCTCCCTGTGGGCAGTTGTAAGTGGAACTTGCTTTGCCACCAAACATGGTGGAAAGTTCTAGAAGGGTGAGAAGATACTTGAAGACCTCCCATTCTCTGGACCTTGCAGGACAGGACAGGGCAGCTGAGCCCTGTGCTTAGAAGGACCTCTCTGGTCCTTGCTCATCTATAGGGTTGGGGGTGGAGACTGAGGGGCTGTGCCTGTCTAGAGCCTGCATCCTCCCCGTTTTGACCCAAGCCCCTTGTTCCTTGTTCTGAAACCCAGGGCCCCTGACCAATGGCCCCAAGCCTCCTTCCAGGGCTTATACTGTCCCCACACCCAGATCTGCCCTCCTGAACAGAAGCCACACCCCTGGTGTGTCCCGAGCCCGGAGGACATTGTTTCAATGGACAGTGTAGACACTCCAGGGGTGGGTGGAGTGGGATGGCCACCAACACGTGCATGGGACCGACAGTGTGAAGGCCCTGTGTGGCTCCACGGAGAGGACCCCAGTTGAGCTGAGGGCGAGGGTGGCACCCATGAGGGGGCAGGTGCAGGGGGCCCTTGGGTCTGCATTGCTGCTCTGTGCCGTACCAGGTAGGGGGCTCCCTGGACATGTTCTCGGGCATCTTCCTCACCAAAGACCTTGGAGAGGGGTTGAGAGTTCCACCTCAATGATCTGTGTTCAGGCCCTGCCTGGTCCCTTTCTTGGCCCTGTGGCCTTGACAAGCTAAGTTCTGTATCACAGTTCGTTCATCTACAAAACAGGAATGGGTCCCCTGGGGGAAGTAAAGAGGGAGGCTAGACTGGGCTCTGAGCTCCTGGTTTCACCCACAGCCCTGCTCAGGAGGGCAGACCTGGGCATGGGGACCACAGAAGCTCTGGAAAGGGGCTTGGGACCACTAGGTTAGGACTCTGGGATCTCAGAACAAGGCCCAGCCGCAGGTGTAATGGGCATCTGGGGAGAAAACCAATGGATGCAATGGAGGAATGGATACTGGGCTTGTCTGTCTCAGTCATTCTCCTCTTTCTCTCTCTCTCTCTGCTTCTCAAATAAATGAATAGAGAAGCAATGGGCTTGGCCCAGAGCATGGCGTGCGGTGCTCCAAGGCGTTTCAGTCCCACCGTTCTGTATGATTCTCCCCAGCTTTCTCAGTCCTGTTGTTCTTGGTGCACATCCGCCTCCCCGCCAGGACACGGGTTCCCAGGGACTCCGCCCACTGCAGCTGACCCCCGAGCAGGCTCCCTCCTCTACTGACACGGCTGCCTCCAGACAGCGCCCCCTCCACGGTCCTCCATGGAGGCCTGGGGAGTGGGTGCTTCCTCTGTCACTGGAGGCTTCAAAGCTGCTTCCTCCCTGAGCACCCCAGGGTGCCAAGGTGTGCGAGTGAGGCCAGGGCACCTGCGGGACTGTCTGAGCCCTCTGAGCGCCAGGGTCTGGATTAGTCTCCCGGGGCCGCTGTGACAAACTTGGTGGCTTCTGACAAGAGGATCTTACTTGGTCACAGTGTTCTGGATGCTGCAAGTCAGAAATCAAGGTCCTCCAGCTCTGGGGAAGAGCCCTGCTTTGCCTCTTGCAGCTCCTGGGGGCTGCCAGCACGGCTGGGCTTGGGGCTGCGTCGCTGTGATCTCCGTGTCTACCTCTGCCTTCACACGGCCTTCTCCTCTGAGTCTCGGGAGGACACTTGTCGCTGGACTTAGGGCTCGCCCGGATAGTTCAGGACCATCTTGTCATCCCAAGGCTCTTGAGGCAGGGCAGGCATGTAGCTAGAAGTTAAGACTGTGTCCTTGCAGAGCGCCTGGCTGTGTCACCGGCCTCTAGTTCCCGACTCCAGCTTCCTGCTACTGCACACCTTGGGAGGCAGTGGTGATGGTGCGAATAATTGAGTTCCAGCCACCTTCCTGGGGAATCTGGGATACATCCCTGGTTCCCGGCTCCAGCCCAAGCCCTTGTAAACGTTTGGCAAGTGAACCAATGATGGGAGTTCTCCGTCTCTCTGTGTACGTGTGTGCCTGCCCCTTAAATAGATATAATAAACTTCTAAAAGGACTCACTAATGCCTGCAAAAATGTCTTTTTTTCCCCCTAAATATAGCAACATGTGCTAATTCCAGACATCGGGCCATGAGCAGACTTTGTCGGAGGCCACCATTCAGCCCACTGCCCACTCCACTCTCCCCACCCCCAGAGCACAGGTCATGAGCCCTCACAGAGCTGTGCCGAGCATCCAACAGGATGATGTACATTAGACAGGTGCCCCAAATCCTGTAGTTGTCCGAATCTTTCCTAGGCAGTCACAACGTTTAGGTTAAAAGCAGAAGACATGGATCTTGACAGTCCAAACCTTCGCTTGTTCGGCTTCCTGAGAATGAATCCAGAATGCAACTTGCATATTCGAGGTGAAGTGTCCCCCCCGCAGATCCCCGGGCCAGGACGGGAGAGTCGGGGTCACTGGTGGTCACACCAGCACACAAGCAGGCAGATCAGACAATCTGCAGCCTGTAGCACACAGGTGGTCTTCTGGGGGACACCGTGGGCACGTTCCAAAGCTAGAATGCGTGTCCCCTGGCCAAGCACAGCGCCTGTTAGGGGAGTGTCCTACACAGAGGCTGGCAAGTGTGCATGGAGAGCGGGGTTTGCTATTTATGGGGCGGGGCAGGACAGGGAACTTCAAAAAGACAAAGGAAAGGAGAATGCAACAGACGTCCCTGGTCGGGGAACCACAGAAGGCTCAAAGCTGCACCCAAACTGTGCATGGATGAAGAGAGAAGTCGAGGGGCCTGAGACAGGCAAGGGACCAGGTGGTGTGGTAGTGCAACCAAGCTTGCAATGCCGGCACCAGTGCAAGTCTGTGCTCTCTGCTGCCTATCCAGCTCCCTAATGCTCCTGGAAAACCAATGGAGGACAATCCAAGTACTTGTGGGCAGACCCAGATGCAGCTCTGGACTCTCAGTTGCAGCCTGGCCCAGGCCTGGCTCCTGCAGCCATCTGAGGAGTGAACCAGGAGATGGATGATCTCTCTCTCTCTCTGCATCTCTTCCTGTCACTCTGATAACAGGTCAATATGTGCACAATGACCACATGTACAGAGAAAACCAAGTGCTCACAGTCACTCCTTCCTGGGCACACCAGTCCGCAGGGGTGGAACACGTGGAGCCTGCCACGTAGCTGCTGCCCGTCAGCGGAGGGGTGGGAGTGACAAGGGAATTCGCTTTCCACTTTTGTAGTGTGTGGGTGTTTCCCAGCAGAGAGGCAGCCAAGCTCAGCGCAGTAATCTCTGAATGACAGCCCCAGATGCACAGCCTGTTCATCGGTCCTGCTGCGGGTCCTTGAGACTCAGGGGCCAGCGGATGTGGCCAAGGCAGCCCCTGCTTTTGTCTGGACACTGTGCCCTCATCCACAGAGCAGAGGGGCTCCCGGGACGGCCTCTAACTCTGCCATCAGCATCTGGGGACTTGGCCAGCAAGGTCCTGGGCACTTGAAAGATTTTGAAAGGGAGAGTGAGTGAGTGACCCACTGACCAGCCAGGCTCCGGAGACTGGCGGGCCAACTCCATCCAGCCTCGACATCCCTGTGACATCCACTAGGTCTAGAATGAAACAAAAGGCTTCCGTGGCCATGGCTGCTCTGAGATGCTGGACTCCAGAGCCTTGTACCCAAGGGCACACACTGTTGGGCTGGGGCACAGCAACCCCACAGAGGAGGCAGGTGTGAATCCGCACAGGTGCAGTGAAACTGTGATACGCTGGGAACTGAGCCCCGCTGGGCCATGGCAGGGAGGGGCCCCTCAACCCAGCCCCCAGGCTGAAACACAAAACACACCAGGGCTCACCCGCCTTTTGCAGGCTTTGTCCTCCACAATGGACGCATTCCGGAGCTCCTGCCCTGGTAAACAGACACCGCTGGGCCAGGCTTTTCTGCCAGTCTCTACCTTCCTGGGTTTTTGGAAGGAGCTGAGACTTCGAGATCTAGTTCTTATTCTGTGTCCCTGTGTGATCCACCTGGGCCAAGTCTTCTGTCTGCACTCCAACCTGCTCAGTCCAATGGGCAGCTGGAAGGACCCCCAGATCTCCTCCTTCCCGGGGGGGGGAGGGGATGGGAGGGCTGAGGGAGGCACAGCCAGGGAACTGACAGGACAGGAGGCAAGGAGGGACAACACTGCAGAGTCCCAGAGTCAGGGTGGCTGAGTCCTGGTGGCCCGGCAGGTGTGGTGTGGGGACAGGAAGTCACTTTCCAGGGGACCGAGTGACCAGCAGCCCCCACTTCCTCCCAACCTCCAGGAGAAGGTCTGGGCGGGGAGGTGGGGGTCCCATCCAAGGAGATAAGGGAAGAATCTGCTTTTCAGTCACTTTTCCTGGGACGCTGGTGACAGCAGGAGGGAAACTGACAAATTGAACTTTCAACTGTTGGTCCTCAATGGGGGACTCCTACAGAATGTTCCAGAACTTTCTGAGTTTCCCTTGCTGCTCCACAGTGGGAGACAGAGAACCCAGGGGATGTCGGAGGCTGATCTGGAGCCCCAGCTCTGTTAGGAAGAGGCGGCAGCCTCAGATCCCCAGGCTGCCCGGGCCTCCTCGTCACTCATTATGCAGCACACCAGGGTCATTCTCAGGACCACAGCTCTGAGATTGCACCTGGTCCAACTCGCAAGTCACTGTCTGCACCACCCAGAGCTGTGCCCCTTCCCTCGTCAGGGCAGGGCTCTCGGGCTAACGTGAGCAGTGTTCCCACCAAAACCCATAACGCTGTCACCCATTTCTAAGGCTGCTCCTTCATGACCTGTGTGGCCCGGGCTGACGTCACAGTCATTGTGGGCTCCTGGGGCATGTGGGGTTGGTCAACCCCCAAACAGGGCAGCGGCAGCATAGAGGACACACAGGGGAGTGCTGTGCGCACCTCGGAACCTGGCAGGGGGACATCTGCTGGCCCAGCCTCTCTACACCTTGGGGACCAGGTTCCTGCCACACAGAGAACCTACCCTGTGTCAAGCACTGGCCAGGGGCTGGTGTCATGCACCCGAGAAGGGGGTGTCTCCTTGGTTCACAGCCTCAGGAAGAAGAGTAGGGTGGCACCCCAGTTAACAGGAGATGAGACTGCCCAGGGCAGGAGGTGCTGGGCCAGTTCCGGGGGTGCAGGGGTTGGGCGGCTCCAGAGCGGGGGGCACCCAGACCTGGGTGTGCAGCCACCTACCACTACCACTACCATGTGGCCTCAGCTCTGCTGTCCACTCCCCCTGGGCGCATTTTGCCCTTCTGTTAAACAAGATTCTAAAGATTGGCACTGTGGCCGAGAGGGTAAAACCACCGCGTGCGATGCTGGCATCCCATACGGGCACCGGTTTGTGTCCTGGCTGCTGCGCTTCCCATCCACTCCTTGCTGATGGCCTGGGAGAAACAGCAGAAGCTGGCCCAGGTGTTTGGGTCCCTGCATCCACTTGGGAGACCTGGGTGACTCCTAGCTTTGACCTTGCCTAGTGCTGGCCATTGTGGTCGTCTTGGGAGTAAACTAGCAAAGGGAAGCTGTCTCTCATGTCTCCCTCTCTCTCACTGTAAGTCTGGCCTTTCAAAAATAAACAATTTTTTTTATTTTAAAAAAATGGGGGGGAGAAAGAAGGTTAGAGTGTGGCTCCCCTCCTCGGGTCGCTGTGGAGTGGACACGCAGAGGGACGGCTCAGGGCCTGGCTCCCACAAACTCGCCAGGGGACAGCCTTGCTCTCAGGTCCTCCCTACTTTCTGAAGACTCTCCCTTACATCTCAGTACAATCCATGCACGTCTTTGATGCACCTGCCTTCCACCGGGCCACGCTGACTCTCTGCCAGGCCCTTCCCAGGTGCCAGGGAGACGGGAAGATCCAGCCCCCAGGTGCTCCCCGGCTCCAGTACAGACTCACCTGCGAGCAGCTTGTAACACAAAGTAGTGACAGATGTTTGCCCAGGGGGCCTCGGAGTGAGTGAGTGTGCCTGGGGCTATCCCCGAGGGCACGTGAGGCAGAGGCACTCGGTGCTGTAACAGACAGCAAACAGGTACCAAGCTTGTTCATTCACCTTTTTATTTTTTTTTTTTTTACTGTGCATTCCTTCTTTTTCCATTCATTCATCATTTCTCCATCATCCACCCTGTGGTAGGCACAGGGAAGGTCCCCCACTTAGAAAGAGGAAGTGACAGTACTCGACAGACAGAGCCTGTGCACCTGCTCCCACAACAGTGCCGTGGCTCTCAGGATGCTGGTCCCACCAAGGAGCCCCAGGGAGCCCCAGGCTGGTGGGCACGACTTCCCTAGTGAGCAGCAGGAATGCCATAAGCCAAGGCAGAGGCGGGCCAAACAACACAGCCTAGCCTATCTGGAAGGGCGAGAGAGGAGGAAGGCTGAAACTAAGCACAGACATGGGCCCTGACGGGCTGGCCTGGCAAACCCCTCCAGTGCACGAATGAGCCTCGCCGCCTTTGCTGGATCAGCCTGGGTCCTCTGAAGGCAGAGCTGAGCACGAGCTGTGAGTGTGAGTGCTGTGTTTATTCGGGAACAGGGAGCAGAAGGCCAGCAGGACAGACCCGCGGGACTTTGGAGGACCCCGTGAGCAGAATCCCAGGAGGGGAGGGGAAGGCAGGAAGGTGCCCCATCTCCTATCACACTGGCCCCAGGAGCTGCCGCCTTGCTGCGCTCAAGACTGCCAGGGAGGGGCCTGCGCTGTGGCATAGCAGGTAAAGCCACCGCCTGCAGTGCCAGCATCCCATATGGGAATCGGTTCGAGTCCTGGCTGCTCCACTTCTGATCCAGCTCTCTGCTATGGCCTGGGAAAGCAGTGGAAGATGGCCCAAGTCCTTGGGCTCCTGCACCCAATGGGAGACCCAGAGGAAGCTCCTGGCTCGTGGCTTTGGATCAACGCAGCTGGAGAGTGACCAGTGGATGGAAGACCTCTCTCTCTCTGCTTCTCCTTCTCTCTGTGTGTAAGTCTGACTTTCAAACAAATAAATAAATCTTTAAAAAAAAAGAAAAGGACTGCCAGAGAGCATGGGTTGAGCAAACTGGGCAGGTGTTCCCCAGGCAACATCAGATACCTCCAGGGCAAACTTGAGGGACTTGGCAGTGGGCAGAGCTGGGCCTGGGCAGGTGGCTGCTACACAGAGCCATCCTGGCAAAGGGGCTGGGGTAAGAAGAGTCGGGGCTGCGAGTGGATGCATGAAAGAGGGGTTTGGAGAAAAACAGAAACCACAGGTCCCGGCTGCTGACATGGGTCCTTGCCTAGGGCTCAATCTACCTAAACTGTGAGCCAAGCATTCAATGGCAAGGAGCTGTTTGGAGAAGTATAGGAGAGACTGGTAGAGGACTAGGGTATGTGACTAGGTACTGTTAGGAAGACTTCCCACCCCTGGCGCGTGGGGAAGGCTCTGGGAAACACGCCATCTGGGATTCGTCCCACCCGAAATCGAGGAAGCGGAGCAGAGCCGCCAGCTCCCCCCCACCGCCGTCACTGGGGTGACAGCTGCCGGTGGTGTTCTGAGGTTTGGGTCACAGTGCACAGGCACAGCAATGAAGACTCCAGTTCCTCTGTGCAGTACAGACACTGACCCAGGTCTTACAGGGCGTGGAAGGGAACGACAGTCACTCACGAAGACTGGGAGATGTCCCCACGCAAACCCCTGCCCTGAAACCCCCAGCCAGAACAATGGCACTTGTCCTCCCCATGTACTTCCCAGTGTCCCTTGCGGGCCTGCTCCGCAGCCTGCTGCCCCCTACCCGACAGAGACTGCACTTCTCACTGCTTCTTGGATGACCGTCCCTCACCCAGAGACAGGTCAAGGTCAGGGACGTGGTCTGACTCCCTGTTTCATCTCACTGGATAGACATTCGACGAATATTTGCTGAATAAAGGAAGGAGCAGGCCACCAGGTTCTTGATTGAGCCCGTCAATCAGTGGAGTCTCATGGGGAGGGATGCTCAGTCCCTTGCCCCAGCTTGAAGCAGGAGCCTTCTTCCTCTGGCTTCCCCTGGGCCCTAGGGGTGGTTCTCTGTGGCTGCAGCTCCCTGGACCACTGAGGCGGTTCCTCGGGGCGCCATCACAGTCATTTCCAGTTGGGTGGGCGTCCTCCGAGAGTCCCAGCAGGACGGGGCTCCGGGCCCTGTCCCACCTCCTCCATCGACCCCCAGCCCCTGAGTCTTCCATGCACATGGTCTATGGCATAGAGTCACAGCAGTATTCAAAAGGTTAAAGCAGAGTGAACTGTTAATTTTAATGCTTTCTCTAAGCTTCAGTTTTAATAAGCGAAAATGATGTTCTTATTTGCAGTAAAGTGGTGTTATAAAATTCTGTCTGTCAAGCTCATTTTAAAACCATGGAAATAAATGATCTGACAAAATCAGGCTATTAGACAAGTGAGGAAGAGTGATTTCCATAAAAGTAGAGGAGCTGTTCCTTAATTTCACACTTGGTAGTCTTTTGGGTCGACTAAATTTTTAAATAAGTGATAAAATTATATTAGCGCAATTGCATTTTTATAGATTTTTTTGGTCATTGTACTCTTTTTCAATCCCTTTATTTTAACTCAAACTGTTCTGCTGAAAGGTTACCCTCAACTTATGTTACCTCGTAACAAGTCTTTGCCCACGACGTGGCCCGAGGCTCACAAATCCTCCGGCTGCCCTGGCACGGCCTGGTCAAGGTGTCTGCCAGGAAATGGTCACCTCCCGCCACACATGTGGACAGGGGGCTGCGGTCCCCGGCGCCAGAAGAAGGCGAGGTGGACCCCTAGGGCATCCCCCCAGGGACAGGGGCTCACCTAAGCCCATTTGATTTGCACTCAACGTCAGGAAGAGAAACAAAGGTCATTTTTTATGGAAGCCCCGCGTCCTCCCACTCAGGGGGGCACGGCGGCCGCGGCAGCTGTGAGCTGGGACACAGTAGCTGCTCTTGGGCAGAGGGAGAGAAGGGCAGCTCCTCTGGACCCGCAAGGGTCCAGGGCTGGGCCACGTGTTCTGTCTCAGGCCACGGGAGAGGGATACCACAGGGAAGCCCAGAAAACAAGGTCTCCCATGGGAAGGAACGACCCCTGGTGGGACGGAGGCACGGGAGGGAGACGGAAGCTCTTCTGATTTGATGTCTAACCATCAGATTCGTGCTAGGTACCAATCTTTGACACATTCCTGCCCCCACCCCCGACCCGAACTGACCTCCCAGCTGAATTGTTAAGAGGGCAGACATGGCTCCTGCAGCCTCGGGTATGAGCCCTGAGCGTAGAGCTTGCTGAGCTCAGGCTGGCCATAAGGGCTTTCCTCCCAGCTTGGTCTCCTTGCCTGCTGACCCCGGGTCACTGTCACACTCGTTAGCCCCATCTCTGCTCCTGGGTGATCTGCCTAAGCACAGTTGGCAGAGGACACACCCGAAAGCTACGGTCCACCACTGTCCTCTCCCGCTCTTGGGCCGTGATGCTCTGGCGCCTGGGGTCCGGCCACATAGCTCGGAGCACAGCTTCAGCATCCTCCCAGCTTCCAGGCCACAGCTTCCTACCGTGTGTTCAGGAGAACTCTGGCCCCCACTTTGCTCTCCGAGAACAGCGTTCAAATCTCTGTACTCATTCCCTGGCAGCTTTCAGGAGTAGTAACTGGTTCATCAGAAGGGAGGGAAGGCCCATTGGTGCAGCTGGGGCTGGGCTGGGAGAATGAGGACGACTCTGAGGGCTGGGAAACAGGAGTCCGCCTCTTGTCACACAAGTCCAGGGGTCTGCAGGTGTCACGGAGGCCGTGAACCCGAGTGGGAAGGTTTTGGGGGAAATCAGCTCATTTTGTGGCTATTTTTCAATAATGTAGCCTTGTTTCATGAACTGAATGGGTTCATGACTTCAGCAGCTTGTGTGTGCCAAGTACTGTGCCAGCCCCTATAATAACACAGAGCTTCCGTCAGGTGCAGGGCGGCAGCAGCCCCCCCCCCCCCACCTCGGAAACTGATGTCTGCTCTGTGCCTGTCTCCCCAACCCGTGCAAGGAGCGACTGCTCAGTGTGTGTGAGCACCCCCACGACCTTTCGTAGGCAGAAGGATATTAGGATGTCAATGCCTGCAGCTGTTCCTACAGCCGATGGAACCTGTGACATTCCAGGGAAGCCACGGAGCTCTCGGACTGTGTCCTACACCGTCTGCAGGAGCAGTCGCAGGCTCACCCCGACCGAGAGCAGCAAGGCCCACAGGCAAGGCCGGGGAGCTTGGCCTTGGAGGGCGGGGCTGCCTCTCCCAGGGGAGAGCCGCAGGCGGCCAAGCTCCTCGAGCCGCCTTCCTTCTCCTCGTGGCAAGGCTCTGAAAGTCTGCAAATGTCAGCATGTTAATTTCCTGTCACTCAGTGATATCATTTCATCCTCAGAAATGTGTTTCTTGCATTTTCAGCAGCGTACTCCAAGTGTTCTCCATCTCGAAGTTTCTATAGATAGTGCGACTACTTTCACTCTGACCGTTGCCAAAATGTAGAAATTTCAACGCTGACTGCAGCCACATATATGTTCAGAGAGGAGCCGGGGACTCGTATTTCCTGCTCACAAAAGCGAGGGGGGGCGGGCGCGGAGGGCTCTCTCCCTTCTCCTTTTATCACCTCTCGTCCCCCCTCAAGTGCTCTGTGGTTTCTCTCTCAAGGAACGTGCCCAGATAAATTTAATAGAGAGATTGTAACAAATCCGTGGCGGCTGAGTTTGTATACAAAGGCTGAACCCTCCCTGTCTCCTACCCCGGCCCACCCCCGGCTCCAGGCTGCTTCTATGGTGGCAAACTTATTTCAAAATTTCTGATGAAACACTTTGTAAATTTTGTTATTCTGTGATGATAATAAATCATTATAGCCTTAAACACTTCTCTAGCTTGGAGCCTCAGCCACAAATTATCTTGTCATTCTGACCAAAACATTCTCCAAAAAAGCTTGACAAGTGCTAAAACCCAGAACATGAAACCATGTGTTGTTGTGAAAGCAAGATTCAGAAATGTCAATTAATTAGATTAAGAGGCTACTTTTAGCTTTCCTCGTGTTGCCAAATAACCCTTAAAATATGCATAGCAGTGGAAATCTACCTCCGTGGTACAGTACTTCTGTGCCTCGGGAAGACAATGGATCGGACTAATGGACGGAATTATTGTATCTGTCAGTCAGCACGAGAGAATGATCTAGAAGCAAACGTCTGGCTTCTTTTTTTCCACCATGTAGCTTTTACGAGCTGGGTAAATTCTGCCATTTATGAATTCAAGTAGTTCCCCCTACCCCACCCCTTGGAAGCCATCTACAAATTGAGAAGGAAAAGTCAAGCCTTTTTCGGATGTCTTTACTAGGCAGATAGGTTTTCGGCGTAGGTCTGTGCTTTTTGTTTGTCGATTGCATTTGCATTTTGAAGTTCACTTTGTAAAAAATGTGTGTGTGTGTGTGAACGCACGTGTGTGTGTGGTGGAGAAATTATTTAAATGGTTCTTTTTTATCCCTGTTTCTTGAAAATCTTATCTTTAAATAATCTATATCCTCAATTTTATTTATGCCATAAACTGTTCCTATATTTTAATGGTCTGTTTGCTTTAAAAGGGGTTGTTGGTTTTAATAGCTCAGTTACTATCTTTGTAAACTAAACTCCTTCTGACGAAATTTGAGCAGATCATGTCAGCCTGTGTGTGGAAGGCACATTCCAACCCCCGAAAAGGAAATTTAAGCCAAATAAATGCGCTGCCCAAATTAAAATACATAAAATGAATAGTTAACTCGGACAAGGGCTGATGGACTGAGCAGCTGGGCTGTGGACGTGTGGGTGTTGGGAGAGGCTTCGAGGTAGGGCCCTGGGAGGGAAAACCCAAATGGAGTCAACTTCTCAGAGTCCCTTTTGCCACTCTCAACACTGATTACAGTTCTGGCACAAAAGTCCCAGGCCAGCAGAGCTGGGCAGGACAGATGCCCTGGGGAAGGGTGGCGCGAGGACGGCTTCTCCCAGAATCCGTAGATGACTCACAATTGCAGCTCCTGAGCCCTGGCCATGGCTTGTGGGGTGTGGGAGTGGGGGTCCCTCACCCACTGTCTTGGGGAGACAGGGACTGGCAACTCACCCCCACATTCTCAAGGTCATTGTGCCCACTTGGGTCTATTACAATCCATGCGGATGCTGGCACCCACTTTAAGACAGGTTGTTTCTGTGGAGGAAGACGTTTGTGTGCCCACACAAAGCGGCGGCAGGGAGCAGGGACCGTGGGCACACGAGCAAAGATATCTAAGGCAGGAGTAAGGCTGCCTGAGGTTGGCGTCCACCGCCTTCTACCCACTGCTCATGACTGCCCCCAGCAGCCAGTGTGAGGAGCAGGGAAAGGCACAAAGAACTCCTGAGCACTCCCTGGGTACTCGCTCCCTGGCTGGTGGGGCCAGGAGAGTGGGGGGGTATCCATGCTGCTGGTTACAAGATATGCCCTGTGCCAAGTGTGGGACTTCCTGTGGGAGGGACTTCCTGTGTGTGCAGCCACTTCCTACCTGATGTCATTTTATGCAGGGGTCAAGAGAGGGGTGGAAGTGGGACCCTGCACGCAGCTGCCAAGTCTACACATCTGGGAGCTCCTGTACGTCCTCCCACACGTAGTCTCCCCCGCCCCCTTAGCCAATCTCCTGTTTTTTAGCCAGCAATGAGGCAATTAATGAGCTGTACAGAAGCCCTACGTTATCTCTCCAACTAGATGGGTAATAAACACATCAATAAGTAAATAATTAAATAACTAAATAAAATAAAACGGATGAGTGAGGCACGCGGTCCCCCTAGGAGAAGAAGCCCAGGGTAGGAGGAACGGGGCGGGAGGCTTCAAGCCCGGACCTCAGCATCACCTTGGGCTTGTCACTCCTCCGGGCTGAGCTCTCTCCTGCTGGGTCAGACACCACCTCAAGAAATGCACAGGGCAGTGCCCAGAGCAGGATGGGGATGTGCCTGGTTGCCGGCAGCAGCGCGGCAGGTGCCACCTGTGCCTCCTCTTCTCCCCTGGCCGTCACCATGGCACCTGCGCAAACACTAGCTGCAGCCAGCTCTGTGGTTGTAGCACACATTCTGCCCATGCACGGTGCAGGGGAGGGGGTGGTGGAGGGGGAGCGGCAGCATTCTGCCTATGTCAGATAGGACTTACCTGCCAGGTGGATCCTTACCTGCCTTACCCTCCGATTGGTCGCCGTCCTCCCAGGCTTCCAGGGGACCGAGTCCCAGCTGCCCGCTGTGGCAACCTTCATGTGGGGAGAATGGTTCCTTTCCTTTCCTGTCCTACTCTCCCCTGCTGCCTGAGCTTTCTACAGTCACCTATCCCAGCAGCTACCTACGCTTAAATCCTCCTCTCTTGGGGCCGGCGCCGTGGCTCACTTGGTTAATTCTCTGCCTGCAGCACCAGCATCCCATATGGATGCCGGGTTCTAGTCCAGGTTGCTCCTCTTCCAGTCGAGCTCTCTGCTGTGGCCAGGGTAGGCAGTGGAAGATGGCCCAAGTGCTTGGGCGCCTGCACCCGCGCGGGAGACCAGGAGGAAGCACCTGGCTCCTGGCTTCGGATCGGCGTAGCTCCAGCCATGGTGGCCATCTGGGGGGCGAACCAACGGAAAGAAGACCTTTCTCTCTGTCTCTCCCTCTCACTGTCTATACTATTCCCGAAGGAGTCCAGCCTCCAGGAAAGTTAAGGAGCGGAGGGGATGGAGTACCCCCTCTCCCAGAGAGAGAATGTTCTACACACAACGGGCAGCTCCTACTCAGCTCTGGCCACATAGGAAGGTGGCAGCTGGAGATGCCAGAAATCTGACCGCTGTCCTGAATCTCCCTCCCAATTCCCCAAATTTGGAGCTGAACGAAAGTTCTGATGATGCTGTTTTATCAAGTGGGGTGAGTCAAAGCAAACAAATCCACAGGTCACGTTCAGCCCCACACGCTGCATTTTGCAGCCTGTGCCAGGTGAAGATTCTCTGTGCGAATCGGGTGCCAGAGGGGCTAAGAGATGGAGGTCCCTCTTTCTAGTGAATTCTGGTCTGCAGCCATGCCGGGGCCTAGGAAGAGAGGACACGAAGGACCTGCAGCCACTGGGCAGAGAGGCCCGTTCTGTCCTGAGGATTTCCCAGCGATGCTATAAGGAGGGAGCAGCCAGAGTTCCCAGGGGAAGCACTGCCCACTCCATGCACCATGGGCCATGCTGGTGGAGGCAGTCCCACCCCACCAGAGAGCCTAGTCGTGGAGGCCAGTGGGAACCTCACGGCCTTGTTCCCCAAAGGAGTCTCCCAGTGATCCCTGGAAAACTGACCACCTTCAGAAATTCACACTGTGGCTCATCCTCCAGTTGGTAAACCAAGCCCAGATGTCACCCAAGATGCCCAGAGGAATACAAGCCCCTGGGTCTCCCCCACTGGGACCCTGGGCGTCCAGCTTGAACCGGACCGGGGGGCAGAGAGGCCTGCTGCTTTGGACCTGGAAGCAGGTAGGCGTGGCTGAACTTGTGACTAGAAGCATAGTGATTGGCCCGGGAATGGGGACAGGACCCAGTGAGACCCCTGCCCAGGGCTCTGGCACTGAGCGCCCAGATGCAGCTGAGCCTGAAGCCACTATTCCCAGACTTCAGCAACATGAACCCAGACTCCTTTTGGGGTTGAAGCCCTGAGCCAATCCCTGCTGATTGCATGTGGAAGAGCATCTCTGCCAGTGCCCAGAGCCTGCACAGGGCAGGGCGTCCTCCGAGTTCCAAGTTCCGGAAGGCAGTAGCTGGTTAACCGGGACCCAGCACAGAGGCCTGCAGGTGCACTTCAGAGTCCCACCCACCCCCCCTCATCCCCCAGGCCACCTGCCGTCTGGCCCTAAGCAAATGGACGAAGGTGGCTGCACGCACTCTGTCCCGAGGAGAGGGTCTGCACTTCTCGAAAAGAGCTGCAGCCAAGAAGCTATGGCGTCAAGTCCTGGGGAAGCCCTGGGTGTGGGGCCCTGCACCCGACCAGCACTGGTCACAGCTCAGGGTGTTTTGCTCAGGGTGTGATGGGCACACCACTGGTCTCCAGTCAGGCAGCCGAGCACAGCAGGAGTTCCCTGGGGCCTGCCCTGCTTGTGACCTCAGGCCTTACTCGTCCTTCAAGGTCAAGGTCTGGCTTCACCCTGACCAATCAGTCAACCACTCCCAGCCAGGCCACATCCAGGTTCAGGGTCTGAGCCTCGTTGTCTCACTCTTTGCTTTCTGCTTAATCTCCTTTTTTTTTTTTAAAGATTTATTTGAAAGTCAGAGTTACAGAGAGGCAGAGACAGAGAGAGAGGAGAGGTTCTCCATCCACTGGTCCACTCCCCAAATGGCTGCAATGGCCAGAGCTGGGCTGATCCAAAGCCAGGAGCCAGGAGCTCCCTCTGGGTCTCCCACATGGGTGCAGGGGCCCAAGCACCCAGGCCATCTTCTACTACTTTCCCAGGCCACAGCAGAGAGCTGGATCGAAAGTGGAACAGTGGGGACTCGAACCAGCCTCCAATGGGATGCCAGCACTGCAGGTGGTGGCTCTACACGCTACACCACAGCGTCAGCCCTCCAATCTCCTTAATCATCTATTCATCATGATCGGTTTTATATCTACGTGTTCCCCTCTCCAGCTTGAATCCAGTCCCAGCAGAGGCCACAACCAGGGCTTAGGCATTTTCTTTCTTGTCCCAGCAGTGAGCACAGGTGAGGGGGCGCTGCTCTCAGCCTCCACAGGTGACAGCTAGCCCTCACCTGGGAGGTGTACAGTGTCCGAGGAGACCTGCCCATGCCCACCCCACACACAGGCACACACGCACACACGCACACACACGGACATCTCGGGCACACTGAGCCGCTGGGATCCGACCTCAACACAGTTAGGTGCCCGCGTCAGCAACAGCCCCTGCTGCCTCGTGGTCTGCAGAGACAAAGCACCCTGAAGCCTCTGCCGGGTCCCCTTCTCTGGGAGTCCAGAGGCCCTGCCCCGCTTCCCCTCACTTGTCCCAGCGTGTGTCATCAGGCCCCGCCCCCTTCCAGCATTTTCTTCTGCTGCCCCCACTGCATGCTACTCCTGGTGGGAAGAGAGGGGCCTGCAGCTCCCCCAAGCCTGGGCCCGACTCATGCCCAGCCTTCCACCCACATGGTCTGTTCTTCTCTTGGAATGCAGGCATTTAAGGGTAAGGGGCAAGGGATTTCCGGAACCAAAGAAGCAGCAGAATCCCGGAGCCTGCTATCCTTGGGGTTCATTTCTCCAGGTGCCCATGACCTTGCTGATCACGTGACTATTGACCAGACATGAGCAGGCCATGATGGGAGGTCAGGGGAGGCCGGTGGCAGGTGACCCAGTCAGAGGGCAGGCAGAGGGGGTTCCTCAGGCCTGGCTCAACCCACCCCACACAGCACTGGCACACTACACCCAGGAGACTCCGGGGTGCCAGGGAGCCCATGGTGTGACGGGAGACCCAAGTTCTGGTCTCTTTTGGCAACACAAGGGCCACAGGTCAAACTCCTCCCAGCACCATGTCCTCCTGGAGGGAGGGGACTGAATGTCTGGAAGGCAGATCCCCAGGGTTATGTTCAGCCTCTGTGTGGTTAACACTCCTGTAGACAGAGGCCAGTGGACACGGGGAGGACTGGGGCAGGCCACTGCTCCCCACTGGGTCTCACCTTACCAATGAGCCCCACCGAATCCCAGCCCGGGCCCCTCCCAGGAAGACTGGGGAGACACAAGAAGACACTGGGTGAACACGGATCTGGGGGCCCCGCAGAAAGCACATCACAGCCTCACTGCATGGGTGGAGGACGATACAGGGGGACACCCTTGCTTGCTGGGGTGGATGTCAGCTGGCACCGCAGGACCACCCTTCCTGCTGGAGGGAGGGGCTCTGAGTCACCTTGATGGCACCCAGCCCAACAACTCTGTCCACTGTGGGGAGAGCTCCCAGACCCCAGCTCCACAGGCACAGTCCCCTAGCAGAGCTGAAGGCGAGAGCCCGCCCGTGCAGCCTCAAGCCTCGGCGGCCATGGCCAGCGGGCTCTGGGCACCGCAGGCCCGCCTCCTCTCTCTTTGCCCAAGCCCTGTCTCCTTCTTTTGGAAGGCTGTCACGGCAGCTCTTCAAAGCCATTTGACTGGGTTGGAGCGCATCACACTGTCACCGACTCAGTTTTCATTAGGCGGCTGCTTCTCTGTTAGCCTAGCCAAGCAGAAGAACTCAAACACATGCACAAATTAAATCGACATCCAAACTCCACCAATATACAAAGCAATTTAAATGATATTCATTAGAGCGATGACAAGCCCTGATGAGGCTTTCAGGAGCCGGCCCTTCAGCTTCTGCCGACTCGGTGCACGGTCACTGAGGCGGAACCCCGGCCGCGGCACCTCCGTTTTTTTTTTTTTTTTTTTTTTTTTTTTAAGCTAAGAAACTGACTCCTTCCTGGTGCACCTAGTCCTTCCTCCCGACTCTCTCAGCCCAAGCTGACCCAGCCCTGCTGCTGTGCAGACACAGGTGTAGCCGTGAACTTGAGAGCCGCATAAAGGAAAATACAGCCACTCTCTCTCTCTCTTTTTTTTCCATAAATGCTCCAATTAAAGCAGATTTCAGTTTCTCGTAATTTCATTTCACTTGGCCAGGGAGATCTCTAACTCACAATTATGACGATCATAAATGTGTCCTGGAATCCTGCTGGGGGGGGGGGGCAGCGGACTGGAAGTGAAAAGTTGAAACGTAGTAATTTTTAAAATGCAACCTCCCCTCCCCCCAAGTTTAAGAAGTCATTTCCAAGGTCCCATTTATATATTTTAAATTTTATAAAGAGGGTAGGGGACAGCCACCCTGGGGCTGCCTGGGACTGTGGAGGAGGGGGCGAGGGGGCTGGGTCCTCAGGGGTGTCAAGCAGAGGACTCCCAGGGCCCATGCGTCCGGGGTTGGGGAGACAAGGATTAAGAAGAGCCTCCAGGTCCTTGGGCAAGGAGACCAGTCCAGGGATGGCCAGATTCAGCCCCGGTCATGGCCACAGCCGTCAGCTCTTTGGGATTTGGGCTTTGCAGTCCAGATAACACCCACATCGGGGAGAAGGCTCAGCAAGTCCTCCATTGATGCCTGCACTTTTGTTTAATATTCTAGGCTCAAGGTTAATTATGGGTGTCCTTGGCCTTGATCAGGGGTATTGGCAGTGTGAGAATGTTGCCTGGCCCTCCCTACAAGCAAGAGAAGGGTCCTTAGAAACACCCCTGGATTGCAAACACCCTTCCGTCATGAAGGCATGGGCTCTTAGGAAACTGCTTTGTCACTTGCTGTGACAATGGGTGGGGCCAGCAGGGTGGCTGCTGGCCACCTATGTGTGGCTGCTGACATGGCCGGTAGGACCAAAGAGCTTACTTCACATTTGAATAGGCACCCACGGCTAGTGTCTACTGTTTTGGAGAGCCCGGGTTAGACAGGAAGTAACGGTGCATCCCGATTCTCAGCGCCCGAGTTAGCTAATTGCGGATGATGTTCATCTCTGCAACAGGGTCACCTTGCTTCTCGTCAGTACCAGCAACGGTGATTTATTGAGACCCTATCAGTACACAGCGTTATCCAAAGGTGGAGGGAGGGCCGTTGCTCCAATCCTGTCATTAGAGTGTCATTTTGAAAACACCTGGCTTCTTTGAACACGGTGGGGACACTGACACCCAAATGCTGCCGAGTCTCCCCAGGCTGCTAACTTTGATGGGAGCCCCTGCTCAGGTCCAGAGCGGGAATCTGGCCGAGTCACCCCTAGACTGTCTGAAGCCTCCCTGGGCCATCATGGCAAATCTAGCATCTTGGCAGGGCAGGGAAACCGATCCCTGATCCCAAGGCACGTGGGGACGGATGCCTTTGCAACCGCCAACTGCCAAAGCCAGCCAGTTGCAGGGCTCACTGGCCTTTTATGGTCCTCGGCAGAGGTGCTGCCTGCCGCATCCTTGGGGACAGAAAAATGCCGCGGTGAGCCAAACAGCATCTCCCTCTGGCTTGTGGGAAATTCAATGGATAGTGAGGAAAATAAGCCACCGCCCGGAAACAAAACCCTGTGTCTGAGGGCGGCTCTGCACCAACCCTGGGAACCCAGCCATGGGCAGCATTGCGGCCACTGCCACGCACACAGGAAGGTGGGGTTCTGTCACACGGCAGCTCTCCTCCCTGGGAGCTTAACGCCGAGACACAGAGCCGGAGCTCCATCCCCACCAGTGAGCCTGCTTCTGCAGCTAACTATAGCGGATTTCGCAAAGGTGGCACTGCGTGGGAGCAGCCGCCGCCTGCTTATCTTTTCCATGTTTGCCGAGGTCAGCTGGAGGCTGCAGAGCTTCAACCGGCACAGGGTCCCACGGGGAGCGCATTCCCAGGTTTCCTTTGCCAAAGATGACACGCGCTCCCTAATAAATCCCCAGGGAGAGAGAAGGTTAGCGTTTCTATTACCAAAAGAATATCTGGCAGAGTAAAAATGGTAATTTCTCCATTAGCTGAAAGGATAATAGCTATTATTTTAAAGTTAAAGTATTTATTATTAAAGAGCAGTGTTGGGGGGGGTGGTGTGTTTTCACTTTTACGATTGCCTCCGATAATACAACACGATAAAATGTGATTGCAATTTTCCAATCTCAAAAGAACTGCACAGATGAACTTGAGAAAGAAAAAGAAAATCCTTTTTATTTATTTATTTATTGGATGACTTGGAAGTCTCGGGAGATGATCGCTTTAGCACCGGGTTGCTCAGCGCTGCTCCTGTGCCGTGAGCACTCTCGGCTTCTGCGTGAAGGACTCTGCTCTTTCCACAGGGGCAGCCGGAGGCTCATTTGCCTCTATTCCGTGGGCAAGTCTGTGAAACTGCAGGCAACCAGGGGTTGGGGCGGTGAAGCCCACCCAGCTCGGGTGGTGTGAACCAGACACAGGGGATCCTTCGGGGATGCGGTGACCGCTGGGCAGGCCCCCCAGGACACCTGCGCCCCGGGGGCCGGAGGAGAAACCCCTGTTTAGGAGTTATCGAGATATTTTCTTTTTTTTTTTTTTCCTTCTGCAGAATGGAAGCGAAACGGAGACCGGGCCCTCTTCATAACCAATCCTCTCTAACATACATGTAAGATTTTGGTTAATTATAGAATTCTTGCTGCCTAAAACTTAAAGATACATCACTGATATTTCTGCTAGATGTTGACTGCAGCGAATTGCTAAGATGTGGCATATTGATTTCTTGTTGTGAAGTGAGCTGTTCAAGCTCCATTTAAGATTTTCATCTTGCATGTAGCCCTGAGCGAATCATAGCACCATAAATTAGTTAAATTGCACATTTATCACCAATGTTATTTTAAGATACTGCCTAAATGTGATGCCTGCGAGATATACAGTAGAGCTGCAACCAGCGCAGGCTTGGGTGGGGTGAGGTCGGGGTCACCTACACACCTGTGATGAAAACCTCCCTCCCTCACCTGGCAACACCCCCAGCCCCCTCCCCGGACTCACATGCACCCAACCCGGATGACCCACTCCTTCCTCCACTGTCTCTGTCCATGTCAAACCGTGGAACTTGCGCCTGACTACAACAGACATGGAAGGCGGCTCTGGAGCTTCCTCTTTGGCTTCTGAGAAGTCAGGGCCACTCTGGGCTATGGCAGGGCAGGCTCTTCCAGGTGGTGGCCCACTCGCTAGCTAGGTGAGGATATGGTGACCTCAGGAGAAAATGGCCCTGGGTATTCCAGGGAGGGTAAGGGCTGCACCAGCCCCATCCTCCTGCTGCGTGATTTAGAGAATTATCACTGTGCCAAGATGAGGTTTGCATTCATGGCTGGAGTCTTCCACTGCCCAGCTGCTGTGTCCTTGGAGGCAAAAATTAATTCCTGGGCCCTGCTTTCAAAGGGACAGTCCTTTCCTGGCCCTAAGCCCAAGGTTGGTGGCAGGAGCCATCACTGGCTACCAACCTCGGACCATAAATCCACACTTCCAATTCGGCAGCTGGAAAGCCCCGAAGATGATCCCGGGAGACGGAGATGGGCAGAGTGCGGAGTCCTTCTCCCAAACCCTGGAGAGGGGGGCTTGCGCTATCGCCCGTACAAATCCCATCTCCCTTCAAGCCGCATGGGCCCTGGTGGTGACGGAAGTGTTGTCAGTTTAATCTGTTAGATGCAGGACTTTGGATTCTAATAAACCGATGCTATATTTAACCTGTGAAAAATCCCAGAGTGGAAATCTGGGCTCCAGGATGTGAAGACGCGGAAGGCATAGAAGGGAGGGTGTCTCTGTCCCCCAGGTTCCTGGGGGGCGGGGAGGGGGGGAGCCGGTCTCCCAGGGAAATCTAGGTATCCCTCGGCTCCTCCCAGGTGAAGGCCAGCAGGGAAAAGACTGCTGGGCTAGGGGACAGCGCTGGCCACAGAGGAGCCGGCTGCTTCCCCACCGCCCGCCCCGTCCCCAGGGCCCACGTGGATGCCGGCACCGCCAGGCAGGCACGGAGCTGGTGCGGCACTCGCTGTGAGCCAAGAGTCCATTTTAAGCCACAAGCGAGGCTCTCTAAAAACTCAGCGGAGAGGGCCGGGATGCCTGGAGAGGAGAGAGGAGACGGGAAAATCCGGACTCATCTTGACAAAAAGGGGCGGGGCCGGCGGCAAACCGTGGGCGTGTTGCCGAAGATCCCTGAAAGGGCTTAATTTACATGTTTAATAAAAGAGTGCGTTATTTTTTTTCTTTTTTAAAGTTGAGGTGTTTTATGTCTTACACGGATGTAATATATCTCTCATTTGTATAATTCTAGGTTGGGAAGAGAGGATTCCGCATAACTGCAGGAGTAGTTTGAATACAGTAATAAAGGTATTTTACAATTTTACATGATGTTCCCGGCGTAGCCTTGGCATGATTTGCCAGGGCCAATAAACGCCTGTGATTATCATATAAATGCTCTCCCCCGCCTCTCGTGGCTGGGTTCGCTTTTCCTCCTGTAGGGCACCCCCCACCACCACCCCAACCTCCTTATCTTGCTGCTCTGGCACCGGAGAGCAAGCCAGAGGACCCCCAGTCTGAGCCAGGCTTGGCTGTGGTTTCTGCTGTTTGAACATCCTGAATCCACAGGGGGTCCCACCCTGAGCTTTCTTCCTCCCGAAAAAGCACATGGAGCGGAAGCCCAGACCCCAGGGTGGGGCGGGAGGGGGGTGCCTACCTGGGTCATGCCACATGTGACCAGAAGCTCTGGTTTCCAGCATCGTCTGTATCGGAGGATCAGGCTCCCGTCTTCTTTTGCTTACTTTTTTTTTTTAAATTCTCGGGGGCCGGTTGTGCTCCAGCCTCCTCCGAGTGATGGCTCCCTGCTCTCCCTGCACCAAAGTTCACTGCAACTCCCCTGATTTACGTGCAACTTCCGACTGCCAGCACCTGGCAGACACAGCAACCAACTCAGTCATAAACAGATCGCATACAATTTAATTTTAATGTGCTCGTTAGTCGTAGCACATTTCAGACATAATTGTGAACGCAACACAAAATTATAGCAAAAAGACAATTTTAATGCTGCCGTAGAAAAAAGGGTTATATGAAGAGTCATTGTCAACAACAAAACAGGGCACAGAGTGTGTTACGATGCCTGTGCTGTTCACATGCCAATATTTTATACATAGGTTCTGGGATGGTGTCAGCTGTCAGTTACTTCTGCAAATTAACTGCCAGAAATGGAGAGGAACAGAATCACTTGGAGAGCCGGTAACCACGGGTTACCTTTCATAAGCCTAAAGATAAAGCTGCAGCGTGGGATCTTGGGAGAATAATTAGGAAGAACAAAACAGAAAGTTACCGATTGAAATAAAAAGGCATCCTTCAGGACGGAACGGCAACCGAGAAGGCTTATAAATAAGTGAGAGAGGCTGTAGCAGAGGACGCCTTGTGAGTTTTAAGCCAAGTAGTACAGTACAAACATTTTAAAGGCTTCATCAATGTTTAGGAAATACAGTACAAGTTCTTTTTGTGTTTGTGTTTTTTTTTTTTTTGTTCCTTTTTTTTCTTTTCAAATAGACTTAACCCTTTGAGCGCTGAGTTTGTTTTGAGTGTTCTTTGATTTCTAATAAATACCTTTAAAAATCGTGTGCAAAACAGTTAGGATGCCTGCCAGCGATGTACTTGCCGGCGTCGCCTGTTCAGACTGCTCGGGACAGATGATCATCTGATGCTAATAAATATGTATAATTTAAACATGAACTTCTATCAATATAAATGTACTGTATAGCAAAACAAACAATCATACTTTGCTTTCAGATAATGTTTCTGTATACTTTATAAATGCTATCTGTGGTATCTTCTGTATAATTTACAATGTTTGCATGTAAAAAAAAAAAACGGAACAAAACAAAACCCATAGACCTTAAAAAAAAAAAAAAAAGGAAAAAGGCATATACACTATACAGAGGCACAGCTTATGCCCAGAGCATAGCAGGGTACATAAAACACTGTTGCTATAAATGCAAGAAAAAAAGGTCATTTAACCACAATCACATTTTCCATAAGAGAGTCGGAAATCTATACAATATATACATCTATGTTTCAATGTGAAAATAATATTCTTTTAAATTTCAAGGCGTGTTATACCCCTGCAGACCTGCATAAACGGAGGTTCATATTATTACAACTAAGCTGGTAAGGAGTTTTAAAAAACAGAGCTTCATACATTAGTATTCTTTCATTTTATTTTTTAACCAAATTAATGCAAAAGTGCTTCAAAGTACTCGGAAGGGCTGAAGATGAAAGGGTGCGAAACGCCAGCACACTCGGGTCTCGTGGCGAAAAGTGTGCCCGATTTCCTTATAAATGCTTAATTCCACTGTCTGTTAATGCATGCAGCTTGAAGCATCGGGGAGGGATACTCACAACTAAATCCCATTTACACAAAGTTCCAAACACTTACCACTGCGTCTTAACCTTCATATGGGAACCAGGAACAGCAGCTGCCGCTACTGCACCTCTACGGAAACACCGTACGTAACAGTTCTACAAAAACCAGCCCAGCCCAGAGCGCTGGTTCCCCCGCAGCGGAGACCAGCCCCCGAGCCGAGAGCAAGACAGAGGGGGGCCTTAAGGTGCCTTCGACAGGTTTCCCTCAGAGCAAACGCTACTGCTTCTCCAGCTCAGACACGTACAGGAGGTGGTCCTCGGGCGACTTCCCGTGCGTTTTGCTAAGGTGGAGTTTCACGGCGTGCTTGCTGGCAAAGGTCCGATTACAGAGCTTGCACTGATACGAGGTCCCCAGGTCCTCCTCCGGGGAGGACGTCACCAGTTTTTCTGACGGCGACTTGGTTTGTGCTAACTGATTGCTAATCTGTTCCGTGGAGAGTTTGGACAAGTCCCGGAGCCGGAAGCCCAGGTGCGACTCCAGGTGGCTGATGTACGTGGAGGGAGTCCTGATTTGGGAGGCGCAGTCGTTACAAAAGAACACGGGGTGGCCGGTGTCCAAGTTTTTGAGGAACTTTGTTCCACCTGTCCTTCGGAGCTGGTACTTCACGTTGGCCAGCCAGTGGCTGATGGTGGTCATGGAGAGCCCGGTGAACCGGGAGATGTGCATCCGCTCCTGCGGGCTCAGGTCGGACATGATGTACTTGCCCTCCGACGTCTGCCGCAGGCTGGCGGCGAACTGGGCCTGGAGGATGAGCAGGTGCTGCGGGTTCCAGTTGGACTGGCGGCCCTTCCTCTTCTGTGCCGGCGTGGCCTCCTCGGCCTCCTCCAGGGCCGTCCCGTCGGTGTCGGACTTCTCGGAGAGGCTGGACGGGGTGGAGGACTTGGACGTGTGGCTCTCGGTCAGGTTCTTGAGCATGTCGGAGATGTCGGACAGGGCGTTCTCGCGCAGTGGCGAGCTGGACATGAAAGACACGACCGCGGACGTCTTGGCCGCCGCGGTCGCCGTGGAGGAGGCAGTGGCCGGGGCTGTGGACGTGGGGGACAGGAGCACGGACCCCAGCGGGCAGCCCTTGTCGCCCTTGCCCTTGGTCAAGTCTATGGGCTGGTCGTTGCTCACGTGGTAGAAGTAGCGGTCCAGGGGGTCAGCCTTCTTGGCCTGCAGGGGCGGCGGCGTGGCCACAGCCGCCTTCTCGGCCAGGCTGTTGCTCATCTTAAAGAGCATGCTCATGGGGTCCAGGGCGGGCAGGGAGGGCTTGGCGGCCTTGCCCAGGTGAATGTTCATCACGGACTGCAGGGCGCTCAGCGGGTTCACGAAGGGCTGCTCAGGCGGGTGGTCCGTGATGATGGCGGTGCTGGCGCTCAGGCCGCCGGCCAGGGGCTGCCCCAGCGCCTTGCCGTTCTCCACGGGCTCCGCCGCTGCCGCCGCGGGGCTGCCCTCCTTGGCCCCGTCCCGTGGGGGGCTGGGGCTGCCCTCCTGGCTCTTGAAGCCGCCCTCGCCGGTCGCCTCCACCTTGATGGGCTCGCTGAGCTCACTGCTGCACGGTGAAGGCGTGGCCCGCTTGGGCGGCGACAGCTTCCCCTCGGGCTCCTTCATCTTCTCCTCCACCTTGGCGACCTTCTCGCTGACCTTCTTCACCAGCTCCTCCATGGCGTGAAAGTTGGTCTTGGGCATGGGGGAGGTCTGGCTGCTGGGCGGGGAGACCAGGGTCTGGCTCTTGGTGGGGGACACGAGCTCGCTGTTGCCGAACATGGGCTTCAGGGGCGCGCTCTTGCCCGCCGAGCCCAGGGACAGCTTCATCATGTTGGGGAGCTGGTAGGCGGCGTGGATGCTGGGGTAGCCGCCCCAGCTCGGGGTGCCATTCTGGGCCTTGTTGATGGCGGACGTCACGGTATTCTCCAGGGACTTCAGGATGTCCAGCCCCCCCTTGGGACTCTCTTCCAAGTCGTTCTCGGTCAAGTAGTGGTACTTGGAAGAGATGTCGTACTTCTCCTCGTCCTCACTCGGCTTCTCCTTCTCCTTGGGCTTCTCCTCGGTGACCGCCTTCTCCTTGTCCACCTCCTTCTTCACCTCCACCACAGTCAGCTTCGGGGAGACGCTGGCAGGGGTACCAGAGGGGGACGTGAACGTGGTGGCCGCCAGGGGCACCGACTGCACCTTCTCGTCCAGCAGCGTGGCGACGGCAGGCGTGGCAGGCGACTCCATGATGGGCTTGCCCTTCTTCATGGCCGAGTTGGTGACCTTGATGAAGTGGCCCGTGACCATCATGTGGGCTGTGAGCTCCTGCAGCGTGTCGTGCGAGCTCCCGCACTCCATGCACTTGAGGATCTGCGACTTGCGCGCCTCGAAGTGCCACGCGTAGCTGGCTCCGTTCTGGTGGCCGTAGCGGTTATTTGGCGTGATGTAGGGGTTGGAGTTTTTCTGCAGTGCGTCGTTGGCGTCCGCCAGGGTGGCTTTGGGGGTCCCGCCCGTGGAGTCCGGCGAGCTGGGGACCTCGAGTTCCAGCGGAGCCTTCTTGCGGGTGGCGGCGGCGGCGGCAGCGGGGATGATTTTGGTGGCGACGGGCGTGACGGGTTCCTTCAGAGGCACTTTTTGGTAGTGTTTCGTTTTGATCATGTGAACGCTCAGGTCCTGCAGGGACTCGAAGGAGTGGCCACAGTACATGCACTTCAACACCTTCTGGGCGTCTTCCTTGCCTTCCATCTCCAGCAAGGAGCGCTTGCGAGGCTTGGACCAGCGCTTGGGGTTGTTGTTGTCGGTCTCGTGGTTGTCGTCGCGGTAGTGGCCCGTCTCGTTCATGTGCACCGTGAGCTCCACCAGCGTGTCGTAGGCGGCGCTACAGTCCTTGCAGCGGAACTTGCTGGCCCCGGTGAAGATGGAGCCGTAGAGCTTGCTGCTCTGCCGGTACAGCTGCACGGTGCTAAAGAGGCTGGGCTCGGGCAGCATGCGGCTCTGCGACACCTGCTGCAGGGTCTTGGCCATGGCGCTCTGGTGCCAGTCGAAGCTGCCGCTGCCGCAGCTGCTGCTACTGCTGCTGCTGCTGCTGCTGCTCCCGTTGTTCTTCTCCGAGGAGGGCTGGTGCAGGCTGAGGTTGAGGTTGGACCAGTAGGAGTTGGAGAGGAAGTTGTTGTACACGGCCTTCATCTGCTCCAGGCTGTCGGACACAGTCGTGTCCTCCAGGGGCGCCGGGACCTCCTTGGTCTCCTCTTCGTTCTTGACCGAGCCGCTCTCGAAGTCGGCCATTCGGTCGCTGGTCTCGCTGATGTGCGACTCGCTGTCCAGGTCGTGGCTGGAGAACTCGGCGGCCGGGGAGTCCTGGTAGCTGGGGCAGGTCTTGCTGAGCTCCTTTTCCGGGCACGGGTATTTGGCCGCCGGCTCGCCATCTGCTGGGTGCTCGTCCGCTTCTAGGTCTTCGTCCACCAGGGCAGCTGCCTTGAGTTCATCTGAAACATAGGCTGCCGTGATTAACAGGTGGGAGAGCCGGGCCGGCCGGGCAGCACGGAGAGAAGAGAAGGGGGCAGGAGGAGAGAAAGGAGAGAAAGCATTAGCAAGGCGGGGGCTCTCGCCTCGCACATGCGTGCTCGGCTCTCGGGAGCACACCGCGACCTGGGCGGGCACAGTTATTCGTAAAACTAAATAGTTAAAATGTGGTGTTTCTTCGGAGCAAAAAGAAAAAAAAAAATCTGCTCTTCAAACATAATTTGCCACCTTATTCTTCTCAAGGGGCAACAGCTTGAAATTAAAACTAAATTTGAAATTAATGAAGCACATTCTGGAGGTGGCATTCATTTCTAAAGTAATAAATTACTTGTATCAACCTCCGAGACAGCAGTTCCTGTCTGTCAATTAATATGTCTTATGCTTCTCCTACCCCTAATGCATTTCTTAACAGACAGATTCACAATTTAAATTAAGCAAGCATTTTTTACTCATTCCATTTTTGAGGCTCAATCTTTAATAAATACAAAGCACAAAAACATCAATAAAATGTGTACCCAGGAAAAACAAAGTACATCAGTCGCAGTCAATGGAAACAGCAGGTTCTGTGGCTTTTGCTTTCTTACTCTTCCTTTCTTCTGGAAAAGCAAGTCTTATCAAAAAGCTTAGCTAAGTTTCCCGCCAGGAGTTGAGCGCTGGTTGGTTCCGGCTGGGAGGGAAGACCCTGCCCCCTGGCCCGTGCCCCACACGTGCGCTCCACGTACAGACTTATGTCAGAACAAGTTCAGCAAAATTGGTATGCGATGCTCATGCCTGCTGTATAAACATATACAAGACCTTCCGGTGGACCTTACAAATGTCAAAGTGTTTGCTCTTTAGGCTACTTTGTCAATATTTACTCAGTAGCAGCTTCACGGGCATCCAACAGGGATCTCGTCTTTCTGGAGGCGAGGGAACTGGGGACACAAAGCCAGCTTGCATTCCCCGGGCAGGTGGCGGGTGGGGCAGGCCAGGCAGCCGCGGGCTCTAGAACAGGTTCGGTGAGAGACTCGGAGCACCGTGGACATGCGTGTGGACAGAACAGAGTGATTCCCCCCCAAACACACTCCTTTATGTTTAGGAACTGGGGTTCCTCCTCACTGGAGCTCAGCACACACCCACCGCCACCCCGGGAGTGGCCAGCCCGTGGGGAGCGGACAACCTCAAGTCCCCAGGGAAGAGGAAGGCAGGGACTTTCTCTGGCAGCTGCTAATCCCTGCTTGCTTCAGGGCCCGGGGCAGGTGCAGCAGATGCCGCAGTGCTCGCTCAAGGCTGATTTTTTTTTCCCCCTGATAAAGTTCTCAGAAAAGGAAAGGGAGCTTTGTTTGAGAAATTCACGCCACTAACTTTAAAGAGTGGCACCATGTTGAGTTACATCAGGATAAAACAAACAAATAAAAGCAGGGAAACGATTCCCTTGAAGCCAAACATATTGCCCCCCACCCCGCCACTTCTTCTAGGTCAAGGGTGATCCCTTCTTTTTTTTTTTTTTTTTAACCCTGTTATTTGTAGAGCGAGATGGTGAAATCTTTTATACACTGGTTCACTCTCCAAATGGCTGCAATAGCTAGGGCTGGGTCAGGCTGAAGCCAAGAGCCAGGAACTCAGTCTGGGTCTCCCGTGCGGATGGCAGGGGCCCAGGTACTTGAGCCATCATCCGCCGCTTTCCCAGGCACGTTAGCAGGGAGCTGTGTTGCAAGTGGAGCAGCGGGGGGCTGTAACAGGTGCTCATGTGGGATGCTGGAGTTGCAGGAGGAGGTTTAACCACAACACTGGCCCCTGTCACTTCCTTCCCAAGCAGCGCAACTTCTGAGATGCAAGCTGTGGTGGGAGCAGGGTCCCAAGCACACACATGAGCTTAGGGAGAGGGGCACTTTTGAGCCTATGAAAACCACAACACATCTGAACCACGGAACATTCTTCCTGGATGATCAAAGCCAAGGGCTTAGCTCTGGTCAGCCGAGGTGTGAAGTGTCATGGTGAACCTGCAGTTTGGGGCCACGCAGTGAGAGATGACAAAATCAAGTGGCAAACGCTCTGTGCTCAAGGCCAGGGACCTAACAGTGGCAGCCAAGGCGGGCTACGCTGCTGGCCACAGGAAGAAGGCAAAAGTGCGTGCTGGACGAGGGACAGGAGACGCAAACAGCAGTAAAGGAAGACTTGGAGCCATCTCTCACTGCCTTCCTCGGCCAGTGGCACCTTCCAGTTACCTGCAGGGGAGGCAGTGTGCCTGCTCGGACCTGTCCTGGGTTCAGCACTGGGAGTCCTGCACCCGCCCTGTGCAACCTGGAGGCCAGGCGGCCATCCTGGCTGGGGGACACGCAGCACGACCGGGCGTGCCTGCCACACTCTTGTAGCCCTGGGCTGGCTCCAGTGACACAGCCCACAGTCTGCGGAAACACACCGGGGCCCAGTGTTCCCATGGAAGGGGCGCCACTGCCAATAACGAGTCTGGGACAGGAGGAGGAGGGATCACGGGCTGTGTCCCTGCCCTTGTGTAGACAGGGGTAGAAGTGTAAGCCCCATGGCCCCTACAGATGTCCAGCACACAGCCACTAGCACAGTGCTCTTGGGGGATTCAGACCAGGAGGGAGACAGCCCCATGACACAGCACATACCAGGGGCCAACTGTGGCACGCAGGCTCCCAGCTGAGAGGGAAAAGCTGGCAGCTTTGCCAACCTGTCACTCAGGAGCGGTGTGGCTCCACAAGGCCAAGGCCCCTCCCACGCATCACAGCCCCACCCCTCACAACGGAAGAAGTGCGGCAGGCTGTCCAGGGCACCCCACAGACTGGACTGGCTCCCGTGGTGGGCCGGCCCCCAACACACTCCAGTATGCTTTCTAACCTGCATGGCAACATCAGAAGGCCAGCGGTCTGATGACCGAGGGGACAAGGAAATCGAAAGCAAAACAAGGCGGGAAAGTGAACTTGGAGGGCCAAGGCCAGGCCCAGGTACTGAGAAGACCGGGTCTCACCCATGTCCCACCCTTGGCCTGGTCCTAGTTCCCGGGAGCCGCAGAAGACACTGACGCCTGCAGTGATGGCCCCTCACTAGACCCAGTGGTGAGAAATACATCCTCAGGCTAGGCCCCGCCCTACCTCCCAGCCATGCCCCCCCACACATAAAAGTGCAGGGCAAGGCACTACCTCCTCCGAGGTCTGCTCTGACAGCTGCACGCAAAGGGAAAAGGCTCAGAGCGGCAGCGGGGATGCAGCAGGTGCACCCTCCTCCCTCCGGGCCTCTGTTTCCCTCCAAGCCCTGGGGTGATGACTGCTCTGGATTCCCCATCATCTCGTGGCTGTCCAGAGGCAAGGTGAAGCACTGACGCTTACACTTGCTCGCTCTGCTTCCGTCCGTGCAAGCTCTGGCTCCTCCTCGGCACCCAGCGATCAAGACTTTCCCTGGGGCCCGGTGCATCCCATTCTGCCTGCAATGCCAGCATCCCATATGGCCGACGGTTCGGGTCCCGGCTGCTCCACTACCCATCCAGCTCTCTGCTAGCGGCCTGGAAGAAGTGGAGGATGGCCCAAGGGTTTGGGCCCCTTCCACCCACGTGTGAGACCTGGAAGAAGCTTCTGGGTCCTGGCTCCTGATTGGCCCAGCCTTGGCTGTTGCAGCCATCTGGGGAGATCTTCAAGTACATGAAAGATTTTCTCTCTGGCTCTCCCTTTCTGACTCTCTGTAACTCTGACTTTCAAATAAATAAATGAATCTTAAAAAAATTTAAAAAAAAATACTTTCCCTGGTCCTGCCTCTCCAGGATTCAGCCTAACCTGCAAACTCCCCTTCGGGCTTGGGGGAAAACTTCCAGACATGGAGATGGTTAATGCTGTGGGTCAGGCACAGAGGGAGGGGAGACTGGGGGCTTCTGGTTGCTGTGTAGACAGCAAGAGGTCAGCTCAGAGGTGGAGGGTATTGGGGAGAACCCTTCCCCCACCCACGCTGGTCATCTGAGGGACAGTGGCAGGCAGGGTCCACTGTGTGGACTGGACAACGAACCCTGCTTGGCTTTGGGAAGTTGTGCAACTGCTTGGACAGTTTCTGGCATCTGTTGTTGCTATTAAACTTCCCCCACATCCATGCCCAGATCCTCCAAAGGCAAGGGCCTTGCACACAGTAGGTCAGCCACAGGCATTCAGAAAGAGGTCAGTGGATGTCACTTCCTGTAGTACGGTGTGGGCAATGGTCCCCTCCCAGGCTGGCCTGGCCCAGGAAGCCACCAGTATCTCCCACTCCCTCCACAACCCATGCCAAACCTCTAGCCCCAGGTCCCTCCGCACAGGCTCTAGGCAGTGGCTTCTGGGGTGGTTTGAAAACACCTACATGGTCAGGCCGCATCCCTGCCCCCAGAGAACCAACTCAGTGACTCCCAAGTAGGCCCAGAACACCATGCAAATGCCTCACACAGCTCTTGCTCCCCTCCAGGGCTCTCAGCTCCCCGACGGTGCCCAGCTCTGCCCAGCGGCCTCCACTGCTGGAAACCCAGAGACACAGTCACGGAAGGGGCAGGACGGACCTGCCGTCCCCAGGCCACAGGAGGATGTCACTCCTGGCAGTGGGCTTCCCGGATGCTAGCGCTTGTCTCCTTAGCAGATGGAGCACGTCACCTGCATAGAGCCCAAGGTTCCAGCAATATCTGCGTGAGCGGAACAGCTCCCGGGCAGCATCCGGTGCCTTCACTGTCTGGCCCACGGAGGTCACTCGGCAGGTACCCACGGCAAGGGATGAACAAACCAAGAAGCTTCATGGATGCCATCTTCAAATCTCTTAAAAGAGTTGTCATGCCGGCGCTGCGGCTCACTAGGCTAATCCTCCGCCTTGCGGCGCCGGCACACCGGGTTCTAGTTCCGGTCGGGGCACCGATCCTGTCCCGGTTGCCCCTCTTCCAGGCCAGCTCTCTGCTGTGGCCAGGGAGTGCAGTGGAGGATGGCCCAAGTCCTTGGGCCCTGCACCCCATGGGAGACCAGGAGAAGCACCTGGCTCCTGCCATCGGATCAGCGCGGTGCGCCGGCCGCAGCGCGCTACCGCAGCAGCCATTGGAGGGTGAACCAACGGCAAAAAGGAAGACCTTTCTCTCTGTCTCTCTCTCACTGTCCACTCTGCCTGTCAAAAAAAAAAAAAAAGAGTTGTCAAGGGCACTGGCACTGTGGCCTAGTAAGTTAAGGCTCCACCTGCAGCGTCAGCGCCGATTTGAGTCCAGGCTGCTCCACTTCCGATCCGGTTCTCTGCTATGGCCTGGGAAAGCAGTGAAGGATGGCCCAAGTCCTTGGGCCCCTGAACCCAGTTGGGAGACCTGGAAGAAGCTGTTGGATCCTGGCTTTGGATCAGCACAGCTCTGGCTGTTTTGGCCATTCGAGGAATGAACTAGCAGATAGAAGATCTCTCTCTCTCTCTCTCTCTCTCTCTCTCTCTCTCTCTCTCTCTCTTTGTCTGTAAATAACTCTACCTCTCAAGTAAATAAAATCTTTAAAAATAAAACAAAATAAATAAATAAATAAGCCGTTAAAACATTACAAATGGATCCAGATCCCAGCCAGCCCCAGAGCCAAGAGAGGTGCTGGGATGAGTCCTTCCTGGGTCCATTCACTCGGAGTGCACTGGTATTTTCCATGGGGTCACTTCACCAGGAAGGGTCTCTAGGATGCATGGGGTGGGATGCAGAACCTAGACCACACCAGAGGGTAACAGCAGCCTGACTGGTGCACTCCTCCCAGGGAAACCGCCCCAGCTGTGGCCCCTCCCCATAGTCAAGAATGCAGGAGCATCACTGTTCTCTATGGCAAGTATGATGGCAACCTGGGCGGCCACTACCTGTGAAGGAGGTCACAGAACACACAGGAGCAAGCAGAGACCAGCAGGTGCGGGCCAGGCGGTGGGGCCCTGCAGGCCATCTTCCCCAAGTGGCTGGGTTAAAAAAGCCCTTCTCCAAGGTGGGAGGAGCTGTGGCACCTGCTTCCCTACCTTCCCTGCCCCGCAAACCAGAAACAGCAAGTGCCTAGAGCAGCAAGGCAGCAGATCTCTTGAGAGCTGAGGGTCAAGGACACCTTGCCAGACAAGTGCATCACCTGAGAAACTTGGCTGAGCACAGCCAAATGGGGGTCGTAGGGGGAGACGCAAGCTCACGAGAAAGCAAAGTCCCTCAAGCTTACACAAGCCTCCTGAAGATGCCACAGCCCAACACCTGGGAGGAACAAAAGACCCTGCCCAACTGGTACAGGAGTATCAACCACTCCCACAGTCGTTGCCTCTTAATGGTTGGGGGAGGTGGCTAGGTGAGCTGCTTTGCAGGCAAGGAAACTGGAGTCGGACAAGGTACACACACCACCTGTGCTTGGCAGCCAGCTCTGTCCCAGGCCCTCTTCTGGGCACGCTGGGAGGAATCTGTGCAGGTGGAAGGGGGATCTGACTCCAAAGGCCCTTGTATTTTATTATTTTTAAAAATAGATCTTCCATCTGCTGCTTCATTCCCTCAAACAGCCACAATTCAGACAGAGCTGGATCAGACCAATGCCAAGAGCCAGGAGCTGGTCTTCCAGTCTCCCACCTGGATGCAGGGGCCCAAGCACTTGGGTTATCTTCCACTGCTTTCTCTGGCACACCAGCAGGGAGCTGGACTGGAAGAGGAGCAGCCAGGACTTGAACCAGCCCATGTGGGATGCCAGTGCCACAGGCACTGTGGCGCCACAGACAGCGTCCTGTCTGCGGACTCCCCGGTGGGACCTCACACCTGTCCCTGGGAGGCTCCTGCACTGTAGACGATGGATGTGTCCAGGAGTGAAGTGCTGGCCCACTGAGGCCATCAGAAGATTGGGAAGCAGGGGCTCTTTCATTAATATTTATTATCATCATTAACTAAACTCAACCACTAGGTACAAAGAAATTAATACGCTTCATATAAACATAAAACAGCAAGCTAGGGCATAATGGAATTCATTCCTGGGCAAGAGGGAATTTCTTGATCGCACTGCTACCAAAGGCGGACACAAAGCACCCGTGTGAAACTGTGAGGGACACCGGGGATATGGGGGGAGGTGGGAAGGTGAGGCTGAGCCATGCTCCCCGGAGCAGTTTCAAAGCGGACTGTCTTGGGCCCTTGGGCGTTGTCTGGGCTGAAACACAGCTGCTGAAATTATAAGCTCGGGGGATGCTTGGCTACTGGCGCTCACTCCCTTTCTCCACGTCTGCCCAGGACGGACATCCCAGGAGGGGCCCCCACCTGTGACTGTCACCATCCTCATGGTGGCCCCTGTGCTGCGAGGGAGGGAGAGGCCGGAAGGAGGGGAGGAGAGGAAGCAAAGGTGCCACGGAAGAAGGTGGGGGGCTTGAAAAGGGTGAGGAACACCTGGGAGAAGGGAGCAGGGAGGAAGAAAGATGGGGAGCAGTGGGAAAGGCCTTAGGCCCGTGGTTGGGGAGTGGGGGGAGGGGAGACCGGAAACCAGGAGTGGCAATGATGGAGGAGAGGAGACGAGGAAGAAAGAATCTTTGGATGGAGATTGGAGCGCTGGCACAGAGGCAGCCATGAGGGGGCCGCCAGGGTGGCCGGGGGAACAGAGGCATGCTGGGAGATGCTCTTGGTAGCTCCAAGGTGGGGGACTCCAGGTCTTTCCCCCGCCTCCCCTGAGGACTCCAATTTTCAAATGACGCACAGTGAATGTTTTTAAAAGAACAAGTTAACCAGCTGAAGGGTGATCAAAAAGAAAGTGGACTGCTCAGCCATGGCGGAGTAGAGAGAGGCTGCGCCTGCTCCGAGGTGACTATACCCATCCTGGGCCCAGGAGAAGTGGCCTCAGAGCCCAGGCTGGCCCCGGCCAGCCTCCCAGGACCCACACTCACGCTGGACTTGTCCAGGAGACATGCCTGCAAGCGGAGACGGCTGCTGGCTCTGCGGCCAGGCTCACGTGCCCAGGCTGTGTGCAGACCTTCCTCCTGCCTTCTTCATGGCGGGGGGCTGTCCTGTGCCCCCACCCCCATTGCTGCAGAAGGTGCTTGGACAAAGACACTGCCAAAGTGCTCAGGAGGTGCCCAGACCCTTCCGAACACCTCCCTGAACCCTCACACCTGGTCCCACAGCAACACTGAACTCCAGGGCACAGGGGGAGGAGCAGCCCGTAGCGCAGCCCATGAGGGAGGCTGCCGCCCCCTCCTCCCCGCCCCACCCTCAGGACCTGCTTCTGTGCTGCAGGTTTTCTGGGGAGGGGGTGAGGTGCCACAGACAGCAGCACCTCCTGGCTCTGAGCTCCCACAGTGCACAGTGTGGCAGATGTGGCCATGGCCCTGACTGCTGCTCCAAGTTCTTTCCCCAGCGATGGGAGGGAGGGGGCGGGGCCACCATCAGCCCCACCCACCTCGCAGGCGCCCATCCTCACCCAGGACTGATCCAGAGCAAATGCGAAAGGTCTTTTCCAGGTCACAGGGATGCTCTGCATCGGGAGGTGGGGTCACGTGACTGCCTCTGGGCTCAGCCTACCTCTGGTAAAGGTCTCTGAGTCTCCCAGACTCTCCACAAGGAAGGAGGCCTGCAGGGGTGACAGCTGCCCCCAGGGGCTCCTCCCTGTGGATGTGGGCTCTGGAAAAGGCAGAAAGTGAGAGAGGAGGAGGAGGAGGGGGGAGAGGAGGAGGAGGGAATCCAAGGGCAGGGAAAGGAAGCAGAAGGGACCTTCAGGTCACCCAAGCAAGTTAACAGTCTCGAGCCAGCACGGGCTGCCCAGAAGCAGTCGGGGACTGCGCCCGGCCCCACGCCGCTGCTCCACCACTCCACTGCTTGCACCTGACCCAGGGTTCTCCAGTGCCCACCATCGGGGGGCGGGGGAGGGCCGAGGGCCAGCAGCATGGTGTCGGCTGGAGACGACACCTCGGACACTCGCCCCCCACTGGCTGCCAGGGTCCCCCCCCTCCCCGGCAGTGAGTTGCGGCAGGCTCCTCCCCAAGTCATTGTCCTCTGTCTCAGGAAAGGGACTCAGAGTTCCACCTAAGCCTCCAGAAAGTTCCACCTGTGTCTTTCCTGGTTCTGGGAAATCAGGACGGACTGATGCATTCCCTTTGCGGAGGCACAGGGAGGCCTGCACCCTGAGGGCTGCGCCAGCACAGGGCACTCTGCCGTGTGACCGCTGCATGTCTCGCGTGACAGGCAGGGCTCCCGTGTAAGGGCGCCAGAGCTGCAGCGTCTGCCTCGCCTGGCAGGGGCCTAGAGCTCTCTGCAGATGCTGTCCTTTGGCATCTCAGAGGAAGCCACTGCTCACCTCCCCCCAACACCCTGACCCCAGACTCTGCCCTGGAAGGTGTAGGAGGCAGCACCAGGCAGGGCGCTCAGACCTGGGTCCCACAGCCACACATTCGCCCTCCAGGCAGCCCCAGTACCCCGCTGCTGAGCAGCCCCTGGCGAAGGGGAAATCGAGACAGAGGTTCGAGCTCCTGGCTCCTGATGTGGAGAGGGCTAGGAGCAGCAGCGCTGGGGTGGGTGGGGGGCTTCCTCCTAGTGCCAGGAGAATGAAGAGAGGCCCTGGAAGGGATGGAGGGGGCGGCGTCTCAGTTAAACACACCCTGGGTGAGACCAAGGCATTGGATTACAAGTTGGGCCTCAGACAGAGAAAATGGGTACAGGAGAAGAATGGTTCATGCCCAGCGCCCAGGAGATGAAGTTCAGCAGAGAACACAGATCTTCCCCCTACCATCCACCTGGAAGCCTGGAGCTAGCAAGAAGCTGTCTAGGACGACTCAGGTCAACAGCCCCTGGGGACACAGGGGAACGGCATCCTTGGATGGCACCGGGGTCACCCTGGCATCCTTGCTGGGCACGGGACTCTGCAGGCATCAAGAGGGTATCCAAGGCCCACAGGGGCTAGAAGGGCATGGTGTGGCCCTGGGGGAGGGGATGTGACCGAAGTTCTCACAGCCAGACGCTCTCCCAGGGGTGACAAGCTGCCCCGCACTCATGGTGTCTCCCACTAGCAAGGTCAAGAATAGGAATTCTGTATATGCTAATTTGATGTCATGTGCAAGGTGAATGCTTGCTCAGTTGGGTTATCACTTAAGAAAGCCAAGATCCTTTGGTGCCAGGGAAAGCACGGCACAAGCAGTGTGGTGTGGGAGGCGGCATCACAGCCACAGCGGCCAGGGCTTGGCCAGGCCCCAAGAGGCGGTGGCTGCTCCTCTGGGGAACCCAGGACATAGCCTGGCCTGATCTGAAGGCTGCACCCTGCACAAGTCCTGCTCCCGGGAGGCTAGGAGCCTCTCTCCTGAAGCCAGGCTGGTGGCTTCCACCATCAGGCCGAGAAAGACACTGCCCGAGGCTTCTCCCTTGGCATTTTCGCTGCAATGGAAGGACCCCATTCTGCCATCTCAGCAGCCTCCAACCAGGACAATCTTCCCTCCCGCCCTTTCCGTCACTCCCAGCCTGGCAGGGATGCCTCAGACAGGGAGGAGGCCAAAGAGACAGGAGCCCGTCCAGGACCACAGGGGGAGGCAGCTTCCACGTCTCCCAGACGCCGCGTGCCCAGCTGCTTCTGGAGAGTCTGCACTGCTATCTTTGGGCACCGGTCCCAGTGCAACGACAAACAAATGTTATCAGGGACACATTGCACACGACAAAAGCAACCGTGTCCGACAATCTTCCCACAGAGTCCATAAACGCTCAGTTCCGGGTCCATCCGAGTCACCTGGGTCCTTAGCTTCGAGCACACGTGCATCATTGGCCCCAAATTGGACGTCCACAGCGGCTGTGTCCACACGGTGTGTCCGCAGGAGTGCTTCCTTGTGGAAGTGACCTTAACCCAGGATGGAGCTGAAGGGACAGCCTGGCGGGGGTGAGGGTGGCGGGGGAGCATCCCACATGGGCAGCCAGGGCTGGCACAGGAAGCTTCTGGAGATTGGAGCAGGAAGCGCCCTGGCTGGGGTGCCACATTCCCACGCCTGTCTGAGCTCAGTGTATTTCTAAGATCCCTGGCCATGTGGAGTGACGAATCCAGGGTCTGAGCCTCTACTCTGAATCTGTTTTTTCCCCCTTTCTACAAGGTAAGTCTTCATCTGCCAGCAGGTCTAAATCATTAAAAGGATAACTCGCCCAAAGAAGGAATTCCCTCACCTGGGTGGAAGAGAAGTTGGGTGAACTACTGGGGGCAGGAGATGGACTTGGACTTCTCCAATTGCACCCAAGAGCGGTGGTCGATTTTGCGCATGGCCGACAACAGCTGTGCCTTCCGCATACTCTCTGCAGCGGGGGGCTGCTGGAGGCAGACGAGTGGTTCTCATGGCGTAGCTCAGGGAACCAAGAGCAACCGTTGCTGCTTGGGTACCTTCTGCCCTCCAAACCCAGAGAAAACACAGCCGAGACCTGGGCGATGGGGTAGGGATGCTGTGGGGCAGTCTCTGTGAGAACATTTCAAATACTTCACAGGAAATGGAATTTAAAGATAAGATTTTGCTACTGCAATTACAAATTTGAAACCATTGGTGTCTTCAAAAAGTTCATGGAAAATGCATACTATGAAAAAATATACTGGATTTCAAAATTTTTTTGAAATAAAGTTATCTTTTAATGACATTTTCTACAGACTTTTAAAATATTTATTTATTTGGAAGTCAGAGTTACACAGAGAGAGGAGAGGCAGAGAGAGAGAGAAAGAGAGGTCTTCCATCCATTGGTTCACTCCCCAGTTGGCCACAATGGCCAGAGCTGTGATGATCCAAAGCCAGGAGCCAGGAGCTTCTTCTGGGTCTTCCACGTGGGTGGAGGGGCCCAAGCACTTGGGCCGTCTTCTACTGCTTTCCCAGGCCATAGTAGAGAGCTGGATTGGAAATGGAGTAGCCGGGGCCTGAACTGGTGCCCATATGGGATGCTGCCACTGCAGGTGTCAGCTTTACCCAGTACACCACAATGCCGGCCCCGCCACAGACTTTTTTTTTTTACCCTTGTACATATCTAGCTCAAATTCTCATTGAGACCTACTGGCTTTCTCTATGGTACCAGAGGAACTGTATCCAAGGAAAAGGTTAAGAGTGGCTTATATGAAACAGGAATGGAGATTCACATGGAAAAGGCGACAAGTGACTCACCCCATCCACCCATCCATCATCCATCCACATATCCATCTATCCACCATCATCCATCCATCTATGCCCCATCCATCCATCATCCATCCACACATCATCCATCGATCATCTATATATCCATAACCCATCATCCATCCATCATCCAACCACCCATCCATCCAACTACCCATCCATCATCCATCCATCACCCATCCACCTATCATCCATCATCCATCACCCATCCACCCATCCATCCACAAAGCTATCCATCCATACAGCATGTATGAGGCACTAGTTACATACTGCAGAACACTTCAGGGTTAGGAATAAGATGTTACAGGATGAACAGCTCAGAATCAGAGGCTTTACTTTCACCTGACCAAGATGGCCATGGTTTCATAGAGCAAAGGGTGTTGGAGGACCACACACCTGCAGCCATGTCCTACTTCGACATCCAAAGCTCAGCATTGCAAAGCCCCATTCTGCCTTCCACATTTTATCTTCCACCGCCACCCCGCTCCACACGTTACTCTCCGATAACCTCATACAACACTCGATCTCACGCCCTCCTACCCGTCCTCCACTTGCTCTCTCCACCTCCCCCAGGAAGTCCTGTCTCACCTGTCTCACTGAAATTGACCTCTTCAACCTCGGAATGAGAAAATGTACAGAAAAGCCCACTCGTTCCACACTCTAAAGTCTAGGGAAGGGTAAGGAATGAGGCCTGGACTTACCCCTTCTATTTCTCTTCTGGAAGTTTCCTCCTGTAAGTTCTAAAGGGACAACTATATGCATAAATCACTTCTTCATACATCATACTGGCCACTGTATGCATGCCTCGCACGGCCTGGGGTACCAACCACCCCCAGCACCTCCTGGTCAAAGGCATACAGTTTGGTTGGCGGTGCTTAACCCGGGGGCCACCACAGAGCAAGGGTCACTTCAAGTGGAAGTTCCCATCAGCTTCTTCAACAGCTCTCAAATGCTGTGCACGGGAGCCCCGTGTGCCCCGAGCCCCGTGCACTCTCCACAGGGCTTGCCACCCACTCACACGGCAGAGACTCCAGCACACAGCCACTGGCTCAGGGCATTCCGGGAATCATGACAAGGCTCCTCCTCTCACCACCGGAAGGAAAGCCCGGAGGGACAAGGCCCCAGGGACCACAGGGCTTCAGCTGTCTTCTCTGCACCGGGCACAGGCATGGCAGCCACCACGCCCAGCAGCCTTCCTAAGGCCGGCAGCACTGCAGAGCCGGTACTCGGTCAGCACCCAGCCAGCCTGACTCAGCACTCGGGCATCCATGACTCAGCACTCTGCCAGATCTCCCCCAGGACTCACGAGCATGCACGACAACTACTTGGAGGGATGGTGATGAAATCTTTCTAGGGACTGGAGTTTTGGTGTAATGGGTTAAGCTGCCTCCTGTGACACCAGCATACTTTATGCACACCAGTTTGTGCCCTGGCTGCTCCACTTCCACTCCAGTTCTTTGCTAATATGCCTGGGAAAGCAGTGGAAGATGGTCCAAGTGTTTGGGCCCCTGCACCCACATGGGAGACCTCGATGAAGCTCTTGACTTTGGCCTGGCCCAGCCCTAGACATTGCAGCCATCTGGGGAGTGAACCAGCAGATGCAAGATCTCTCTCTATCTCTTCCTCTGTGTAACTCTGTCTTCCAAATAAATAAGTAAATCTTTTTTTTAAAGGACTCTTTCTAGCCTGTTTAAGGGGACAAAAAGCACTGTTTCAAATTTTGTATGATTTTGACTACATTTAAGTACCTATGGGCTTCAACCTCATTATTATACATTTTTATGCACCCCCAAACTAATATATAAGGAACACCTATTGTCTGGCTTACATCTCAGTCTAGGTTTCCTCTTAAATACTCCGTCTTTCAAATTTTATCAGAATTTATACAGTCTAAGGTGTTTCTTATACTAGACTTAGTAACCCTCCAAAACTCACTACCTTTCCAGAGAAAAAAGAAAGAAAATTAACAACAAAATAGTGAGAACAGCACTCTCACTAACTACCTCTTGTATTACTTGTCGTAGCCTTTTGATGGAAGGCAATTTAGCAGTATACATTAAAAATCTGACCCAGCCGGGAATCAGTACTCTAAAAAACACCCATGCTTGGGGCAAAAGAATGGTCTATGCTTAAGTGTAGTCTCAGCAACATTTCTTAGAATTCTAAAAAAAAAAAAAAAAAAAAAAAAGGATAAGCAAACAAATTAAAGTATCCCCACCCCACCATCCCATGAAATGTAATGCTGTGATGGACAAGAATTTAGCACCAGCAGGACAGAAACACGGCAGCATTGGTGCAGGTGTGGAGCAGCTGGAGCCCTCACGGGAGACTGCAGCTGCACAGTTAAACCGTGAGAACCGTGTGGCACTTCAGTTGCACAGTTAAACCGTGAGAGCCGTGTGGCATCGGCTACCAAAGCTTCCCACGCACGTCCTCTCTGGGCCAGCAATTGTGCTCCTGGATCCACATCCAGCAGAAATGCACACGTATGTCACCAAGGGACCTGCACAATGACATCCTCTGGCACACGATTCCTAAGAGGAACCTGGAAGCAACCCCATGCCCATCAAAAGTAGTGTGCCTGAATACATTGTAGCAAGTTCACAGTGGAATACCAGACAGCAGAGAGGAACTACTAAAAAAAAAAAAAAAAAAAAAAAAAAAACACAGGCAAGAGCCACAGAGACTAACTGGAAGACATCAGACACCAATGATGAGCCACTGCTTGAAGCCATCATGGACAAACTTCGTAAGGAGGCAAAACTAAGCTGTGCTGGCAGAAGCCAGAAGCACAGTGACCCTCCGGGGGGTATGACTGGAAAGGTGCCCAGGGACTCAGGCCCTCATCTTCTACCTCTGGGTCTGGTTATGGAGTTTATGTGCTTGGGAAAAGTTCACTGATCTAGATTTATTAGGAGGGTACTTCAAAAGCCCATGGAAATGGAATTAAAGAAAAAGTTTATGGGGCCAGTGCCGTGGCTCACTTGGTTAATCCTCCGCCTGTGGCGCTGGCATCCTATATGGGCACCAGGTTCTAGTCCCTGTTGCTCCTCTTCCAGTCCAGGTCTCTGCTGTGGCCTGGGAGGGCAGTGGAGGATGGCCCAGGTGCTTGGGCCCCTGCACCCGCATGGGAGACCAGGAAGAAGCACCTGGCTCCTGGCTTCAGATCGGCGCAGCTCAGGTCATGGTGGCCATTTGGGGAGTGAACCAACGGAAGGAAGACCTTTCTCTCTGTCTGTCTCTCTCATTGCCTATAACTCTACCTGTCAAATGGAAAAAAAAAAAAAAAGAAAGAAAGAAAATGTATTTTTGGCACAAAAACGCTTGCAGTCTGTTCAGAATACGTATTTCCCGGGGACTTTGTGAAGACTGCTCATATTTGGATGCTTTTTTGCATGTTACATTGCATGCAAAGTTTAGGGGTCTGCGTTGTGGAGCAGCCAGTAAGGCCATTGCCTGTGACACTGGCATCCCATAGGGGTGGCAGTTCGAGTCTCGACTGTTCCACTTCCAATCCAGCTCCCTGCTGATACACCTGGGAAAGCCGCAGAAGATGACTCACGTGCTTGTGCCCCTGCACCCACATGGGAGAGCTGGAGGAAGCTCCTGGCTCCTAGCTTCAGCTTGGTCCAGCCCTGGCCACCGCAACTATTTGGGGAGTGACCCAGCAGATGGAAGATGATGTCTCTCTCTCTCTCTCCCTCTCCCTCTCCCTATCTCTCCATAACTCTGCCTTTCAAATAAATAATAATAAAATAAATCTTTAAAAGAAAAAAATAGAATTAAAAATGAGAGAAATGATTCTCTACATCTCATAGGAGAAGATCTCTAAGCCATATTAGCAAGAGGAGCAAAAATTAAGTCTCAGAAACACACACACCATTCTGCTTCCTGCACAAGCGTGGGTGGGTGGAGCTGTGTGATGAGCATGTAGAGGGCAGGCCCCCGGCCTGGCCTCCAACAGATGACCCTGATCTGCAAGTGCACATGGGGGCACAAAACCAGCAGGGAGCGGGACTGCACGCGGAGGGAGAGAAAAGGGGTTTCCTTCTGACATTTTCACAAACACTCTGGAGAAATACCGTGAAATTTTAAAATGCTACCAGGAAGTGAGTTAGTGTTATGTACCCACTCCGTGTGCAGGCTCTGTACCAGGCATTGTTGGAGATACCAACGCTGGACAGTGACACCTGTCTCCGCCAAGCACGCGTCTGGGGAGCCCGTGTGTGAGAGCCATGTAGGTTTTGCACAGGCTCACCTCGCTGGCTCCTGCAGGTCCCTAAGGCAGACAAGGCAGGGCAGGTGTCTAGGGGACAGCTGAGCTGGTCCTGTGAGAGATGTGGTCCCCGCCCTACCCACTGAGCAGACTAAGTTAATCTCAGGGGACAAGGAGGGTTCAGCCCCTTTCCCCTGCCTCTTTCCTGCCCCTCCTTGAGACAGATGGAAGGTTCTAGGGCCTGGGTATTCTGATCCAAATGCAGATGCTCCAGAAACACACAGGCTTGCGTGGGGGTGGGCTGCGGCTCATCGTAAACAAAGCGGGATCTGTGCCCTACCCCTGCCTTGCACCTGGCTGCCACCAGCTTCCCCAGCTTTTCCCTGCCCTGATGCACCGGTCGGTCCGGCCCCAGCAATCACAGGCCCCCCAAACACAGCCACCAGCAGCCGCCTCTTGGCAAAGAGCTCTGCCACCTCTCCCAGCACAGACTGGGCGCCTCGGTCAGGGTGGGCCACCTTGCTTGGCGCTGGAGGCAGGGCTGCAGGGCGTCCCCTGTGGCTCCCTGGATAACCGGACACTGTTTGGTACCACTCAGGTGCCCTGGGAATCGCAGTGTCTGCAGCTTCTCTTGGTGCTGCCCATGCACCCGGGGAAGATCACACCAGGCCAGGGAGTACCTCACCTCCGAAAAGCCCGCTGAGCTGTCCCCTGCATGCCACGCCGGTCCTTCTCCTGTGTGTGTGCCCACAGCCCTGCAGGGACTTGCAGCCACTGTCTCCCCTTCTTCCCAGGGTGGGCTGCACAGGGAAGGGGGTCCCAACAACCACAGCACAGCCAGGGCCTTGCACCTGCTGGGTGCTCAGTAGAGTTCTCTGAATCGAATCCAGCTTTCAGATTGAAAGGAGTCACGAGCAGGGAAGGCAGATGTCCGCTGCTCTGGCTGCTGGTACGAGGCTCTTCTGTTTCCTCCAGACCTCTCAGCACTGAGCAGCCTTGCCCAAGGAGAGTTAAGAACCCAGGACCAAGCCCAGGAGCATCTACCCCACCCCCCAGCAGCTGCGTCGCTGCAGAACAAGACCAGCACATCCTCCGGGGGTCTTGTGCAAGAGCTCAGCCCAGCAGCGGAACAGCCAATGTCCTGTGTGCCACCTTCCTGGACGAGCAGCCTGCAGCCCAGGAACAGAGGAGGGGATAAGTCTGAGAACTGGGCCTGGCAGTCAGAAGCCACAGTGTTTTCTACCGTATCTCATGGCTTCTCTCCTGAATGCACGTTGAAAAAGCACGCGACACACACTCACACTGTCACTCTCTCAGATGCCACAGGGCAACTGGCTGTGGCTGCATATCCCTGAGCCTCGGCCCCCCCCACCCTAGGGTCACAGGGCTTTGTCACCCACCTTGGAGGGCTGGCAAAGCAGTCAATGGTGGGGGGGGAGACCCCAGAGCTCTCTGCCAGTCCTGATTCTGGGAGCTGGTTTTTTCTCACCTCCATGACCAAGACAGTAGTTTTTAAGTCTGGAGGTAGAAACGCTTTCTGAGTTATGCAAAAGCCCAGGAGCCTGTGAGCACCACGGGTGACAAGGCTACAGCAGGGTGAGCCCCTGGGCAGCACGCTCTGAGCACCGGAAATGGGCACACACCTGTGCCCTGCATCACAGGGGTGCCTGCAGGTTGCCCAGCATCCCCCAGGCTCCACTCGCACAGACGTACAAGACCAACAGGAAGAAGGCTTTGTGGGTTCGAGGCCTCCAGAGCCCAGGGCCCAAGTCTCAGAGCGGCCCTGGCTGCTGCTGGCTGCCTCTCGGAAGGGACAGTAGGAACAGTTTACAGCCGCCACGGCGAACACGGAATGTCACACGAGCAAAGACACTTGTCAAATGTCTTTCCCTTACAAGCACCCTCATCATGACCTGTGTTAATGAAGTTAATTGAATTTAAGATCAATAATGGTTAATTATTGCAATTTGACATTCAGAGATAAATGGCTTTAAGACGGAGAAGTGTGTGTGTGGGAGAGAGAGGAAGAGAGAGAGTGTGTGTGTGTGCACGCACGAGGGTGTATTCTCTCCAAAGAAGGCGAACGCATTACAAGCCTAAGAAGGAACCCACAAGCCTCCCATTGATTCTGGTACAATCTGATCGACTTCACCCTCTGATGAATGTGAGCTTTTCAGAGCTACAAGTAAATGTTCTACCAGACTACTCTAACCCTTGTCACTGGCCAAATCTATACGTGCCGTGCAGCAGAAATCTATTGAGATAGATTAAAGAACTACAGTAGAAACTGGGCAGCCTCCATGGAGGCGAAGGCTGATTCTATTGACTATTAATGTAACGTAACCATATGCAGCTACGGGCGTTCATGGATCAGGGCGGTTGGATATGATTCTAATTGAACATCAGGTTCTTTTCCTTTTTTTTTTTTAAACATCATCAAAGATTACTCAATTCAACATAGAAAAAAAATAAAAGATTTGGACCCAGTTCTGAAAGGAGCTGATGGCCAGCTTCACTGAGGCCGGGACATCTCCCGTGCTCACACGTCTGGCCCAGGTCCCAGGTCCCAGGTCCCACGGTGTGATGCCCCGGGCCTAGGAGCCACAACAGCTTCATCCAAGCTGGTGTCAAGTCGACTTCCCAGGAGGACTTCCTGGGAGGAAGAAGGGTCTTACGCCGCGCCCGCTGAAGTGACCACTTACAAGCCTGATGACGACAAAGCAAATGTCGGCGGGGAGCAAAGTCCTCCCGACTGTGGAGCACTGACAATAAAACGCGCGGAGGAGTTCCGTCAAAGTGTAAGATTATGCAGAAACACCGTGGAGAACACTGCTAATCATCTGCTTGTGTCAATTATTTGAAGGGTCTCTGACAGCATATTTACATTAAACACATTTCAGGAGCAAAATCCTTAATGCTATATCAGAATATTTTTTTTCATTACCATTAGTGAATCTTTAAAAATCGTTCTCCCTCCCTGCGTCAGCTATAATAGGAGCCACGGTGAGACAAGCAGGGCTGAGGTGGGGAGGGGGGAAAGGTGGGAGGGGCTGGGGGTGCTTCAGCTTAGCCAGGGCTTGGAGATGAGGGGGGTCCTCATTGCATTTCACTCCAAGGACAGGGGACACCCCCAGAAGCCTCTACACCCAAGGAAAAGCAGCACTCACTCTACCTTGGCTGCCATGGCCAGTGCACACCCTTCTAACATTCCGTTTCTTAGCAAGGCAAATGACAGGTGCATGGGGCAATGACTGGGATTAAAACATCTGCAGGGGCCATGCACAGCTCCAGCACCTCACCCTGGCCATGCTGTCCCAGGGCGACATGGAAATAACCCAAAGGAATGGCGTGGGGCTGGGGGGTGGGAATCAGGGGGCAGAGGTGGAGCTGAGTGAGACATGTCCAGCAGGAAGGTCCTGGGCTAGAGCAGGGGACACCCCAGCAGAGGGGCACCGTGAGGTTCCTCCCAGGGCTTCCTTGGAACTCAGGAAGTCATGCCCAGGACAGCCCTGGCCTCAGCGTGACGTGACAATGAGAATGCTCATGGTCATGGCCACAGCCAGGATGCTTTGGCTCGCTTATCCCTGAACATGTTGCTGGAAGTGTTTTCCCATCACTGCCGCCTTCCCTGTCTCAGAGGTGAATCTGTCTGCTTTCCCACTCCGCGGAGGTGGCCACTGCAGCCCAGGTGGACGCAAGAGCTGTCGAGCGGAAGACCAGGGGTGGGGCTCCCGCCTCCTTCCCGCCCTCCACACCCGGGACCTGGGCTACGGTGACCTTCAGCAGGCCCTGAAAACACCAGGAGCCTGCTAGGTCACGGTGCTAAAGCCGTAACACCACCTTAGCCTGGAACAGCGCACCCGTGCTGTGCTGAAGATGCAGCCAGGATGCTGGGCCGCTCTCAGGGAATCTCAAAGTTCCGGGAGGCACAGAAGCGACCCCTCCCTGTCCCCCAGCAGCTGCTCACTGTCCCCACATGCCAGGAGGCTTGGGGCTGAACCTCTCGGCTACTCACTGGTGATCAGGATCCTGGAAAGTGCCGGCTACTTCCCAGGGGCAGACAGCACACCGTGCGATGGCACATCCGGCCCACCCAGGAAGAAACGCACAGGACTTGGGGAAAGGCACAAAGGGATCCACACGTGGTTCACAGGAAGTCAAGCGAGGCCCTCCCACATTTGTGGTCATTTCAAAAATCAGTTATGTTATGGAGAAATTTAAAGTAAGACACATTTTACTTTTAGTGTTTCAGTACGTAAAAACCTGTCTTCTCCCTGTTTCCAAACGCACAGAAGGAATTTCTGTAATTGACTTTTATAAGTACATATTTACTCTGACCTTAGAAATCTAAAATACTGCATATACACACAGAGAGAGAAACACAGGCACACACACACAGCTTTGTCTCGAGTTTGCACATGGAAAAACACTACAAACCCAATGCCACCACACCCATCCTCAAACTGACCATCCAGCTGAAGTAAGCTCTGCCTTGAGGCATATAGAGGTCAGAACAGGTGCACCCAGAGGAGGCAGGTTCTAGTTCAACAAGGCCACAATATGAGGCGGATCCTAGGGTGCCCCATTTCTTGCTTGATGGGAATAAGCTGTCATGGTTTGGGCCCATGTTCAATTTGTCATAAGGATGAGACAGACACATACACTTATCCACACACACATGTGCATTCACGTTGACACTCACGCAATCATCCCTCCACACACACAGCTGACGTTTGCCGGAACCTGACCACCCTACACGAGTATACCTCATACGGATTTGAACAACTCGTAACAAACGGGAGCGCACCAAAGTTGGCGTGACCACTGGACAAACACGCCAGGCAGGCCAAAGTCGTGCTCGTGGGCGGGGTCTCCTGTGAGGCACGCACTCAGCGGGCCATCCATCTGTCTCTGGGAAGAGTCTGAGTGCTGCGGGGCTGCTGAGCTGCGTGCCCTGCACCCTGCAAACCCCTCCTCCTTTGCAGTGCTGAGGGACGCACCTGGGTTTGTGTCCCACGGGCCTGGCTCCCCAACAGCCTTAGGTCCACACAGGAGCCAGCAACTCACCCCAAGCTGAGAGGCACCGGGTGGGGAGCTGCTTCACTCTGACCCATCCGTATGGGGCCACTGTGAAGAATGGAACCAGCTCAGGGCTGAGGGTCTGTTGTATGCTGGTGGGGGTACTCCTGCCTCCTCCTTATTTTTCAAATTTATTTTCATTTCATTTGAAAGGCAAGAGAGAGAGGGAGAGAGACTCTTCCATCTGCGGGTTCACACCCCAAATGCTTCCACCAGCCAGGGCTGGACTAATCTGAAGCCAGGAGCCAGGCGCTCAAGCCAGATCTCCCACATGTGCAGGAAGGGGCTGCCTGCTTGGGCCATCACCTGGTGCCTCCCAGGGCACACAGCAGCAGGAAGCTAGAATCGGAAGCAGAGCCGGGACTCAAACCCAGGCGCTCTGATACGGGCAAGGGCAACCCAAGCGACATTCCACCTGCTGTGCCAAGCACCTGCTGCTCCTTCCTCCTTCCTGTCCAGAAAGGCCACGTGGGATTGTTTTCTAAAACCAGAACTGCACAGGGGCACCAGCAAAGGGCAGGGGTGGGGTGGGGTGGGGGAGAAGGCACCAACAGCCCTGCAGCTCCACTGTGACAGGAGGAGCTGCCGGCCACACAGCAGGAGCAAACGGGTTTCCGAAAGACAGGGCTTTCTGCGAGGATCCAGGCGGACATGTTGAAGCCAGTACTGACAGCTAACGCTGGCGAGCCCTCACCAGGGCCAGCTGCTATTCCCGGCCCTTCCACGCACTAAGCCCCGTCTCCCCCCACTGCAAGGCTCTCACGGAGCTCACGCTCTCAGCATTTGCATCTCACAGATGGGGACTCGGAGAAACTTGCTCAAGGGGACAGAGCTAACCATGCAGGGCCAGGCTTCGTCTGCACCGTCCTGGTGGGCTTGCAGCCCCACGTGCATCTTCAGCTGTTTACAGAAAACAGCCCCCGCCCCCAACTTCCCCACACTGTCAAACCGGGATGACAACCAAAAAAAATTAATCTCAAGTTTTTAAAATATCAAAACCTTAAAAACGTATAATTAAATTAATCATCATAAATTACTTTTTAGCACAGAGCGTTGGATTTATAATATCATTTTCAAACCTCTCTGTGAGATTTAAATATTTTATAGCATATGTGAGTTAGAAGGAAATGTGTCTAAAGGCTTAAATATCGCTGCAGAGCAGCCGACTTTGACAAAAACTGTAGCACAACTGCTTCTAAGGTAGTTTGTAAAAATTATTTATTTCCATACCAGTTAATTATGATGGGAGTCTTTGTTGAATGCACAAGCATTAAAAAAGTGCTGATATTTTATGCATCTTTAACTGGAGCGCGATTCCCTGCAGTGCACTGGTAACTCCTTGACATTTACCATTCACTCACAGCAACTGTAATAAGGGGTTTGATTGCTTCCTTTGCAGATGCAGTAATTTAATAACTGTGATCAGTTGCATAAATTTACTATACAACCATCTTAAGTTAGCCACATTAAAATTAAGCAAAATTGTAATCTGTTGACAGATTATTGCTACTGAACAATTCTACTAAAAGCATTTCAGATTAGCAAGTGCCACGAGCATTTGTGTTTTATAAGCTTGTAAAAAAAAAAAAAGAGAGAGAGAGACAGCAGCTTCCTCCTCCTTCACCCCAATCTTGAGTCACCGCCCACCCCCCTCACCCACACACACACACACACACACAGCACAGACCTAACTAGGAGACAGTTTCAAGAAATTCCATGCTTTCTGCTACCTCACCTGAACTGTTGATTTCAAATGTTTGCGGTGGTGAATTTTGCTCTTTGAAAGAGGGGAGGGGAAAAAAAAGACACAGTATGTCAGCTGCTTCTTCCCTTCTCACCAGTAATTTCCTTTATGCAACTTTGTATCCTTGGCCTTTGAAGGGATGGGGGAAACCTCCCTGCACCGAGTGCTTATGAATAAAACGATCGCCTTCCCCAGGGTGAAGGGACAGCCTCATTCTGTACCTTAGCTGGAGAAAGGTAAAAAGGTGCCGGGCGCCCTCTGAGCGAGATCCCTGCAGCAGGCATCCTTAATTAAGAAGGCGGCATCGCTCAGTGGCTACAGCAGCCCTCCCTGGGTGTGTGGGTGACAGGCACAGAGAACCCGGAGTTCCAAGGGCAGGATTTACCTACGGCACGGCGCAAACCAAAGGACGCCTTTGCCCTCTCTGTCTGGAGCACACGGGGACCCACGCTCCTGCTTCTTGCCCTGGTAGCTGACTTTTCAGAGCGATGTTTAGCCAAGCAGGCAAGTCAGGAATAACTGATTCTGATACTTCCCAGCAAATATCTTTAACCATCTGTTTACACTTGCCAAATATGCTTCCAAGTTTCCAATTTTATCAGTATATAAAAAGAATATCTGTTTTTAAAAAAAAATTGTAAATATCTTGTGATGCATCTTTACATAATTCAAGAGAAAAAAAATTTTAAAAAAATTCTCACTTGAATGCATCAAGATGTATGATCACAGATTTGCTTAAACTTTCATTTACATAGAGGGCTGGGCGGGAGGGGCAGAAGGGGGGTCAGGTGCTTTTTGGGGAGGGTCCCATGTCCAAGGCCTGGGCCAGTCGGGGCGCAGCAGGTCCGTGTGGCCTGGGAGCCCCGGGGCTCCCTCCCCGAGGTGGCCCTGCATATGCAGCCTGTCACTGTCGCTGCAGTCACAGGGTCTCTCCTGGACAGGTACGCGCCGGGGCTGGGCGGCAGCTCCCTTCCCAGCGAAGACCACTGCAGAGCGTGACAAATTGGATGGGACTTCACTACCAAATTTCCTGCCAAGAGGCCTCACAGTCAAACGTCTGTCTTCTTCTCATCACTAAGCCCTGAAGCTTGGACTTCGACATGGTGTCTCCGTTACTTAAAGCCAGAGTTAATGCAAAGTGATGGAGGAACGTGAAGTCTATGAAACTTTGAAGAGCCAAGCCAAAGCCACTTCCGTCATTGGTCCTTTCATCCTCAAAGAGCACATGTGTGTACACGTGTTGTGTGCATGTGTGTGGGCATGCACAGGGTGTGTGTGTGTACATGTGTTGTGTGCATGTGTGGGGGTATATGAGTGTATACACATGTTGTGTGCATGTGTGGGGGTGCATGTGTGTATACACGTGTTGTGTGCATATGTGGGGGTACGTGTGTGAACACATGTTGTGTGCATGCATGGGGGTGCATGTGTGTGTTCACGTGTTGTGTGCATATGTGGGGGTACATGTGTGTGAACACATGTTGTGTGCATGCATGGGGGTGCATGTGTGTGTTCACGTGTTGTGTGTGTGTGTGAAGTCCAGAGTTCTCATTAAGCAGCCAAGAACCTGGGTACCTGCCGCTGCCGTCATCTGTAATTCTATGTAACAAACTGGATGCACCCTGGGCTAGGTTTGTTTGCTTCTAATTATAACTAATTATGCTTCTAAATATGTTCTTTAGGGTTACCACGTGTATAAAAATGGAGGCAGCGAAGAAAAGAAAATGCATCGGGATTATTAAAAGAAAGAGAAACATACTAATTAGCTAACTAGTATACTCATTTCAATGTTTAATAATATTTTTTAACATCCCAGCATACGCTGCGGAATAAAAAATTACCCACAGCACCACCTGTGCGTCCCACGGGACAGGAGGATTTAGAGTTCTCTCCCGCCGTCTTGGAGGCCTCCTTTCTGCATATTTCTTTGTATTCCACCTCATCCCACCCTCACAAATTAAAAGCCCAAAAAAAAAAAATGAGAGAAAAAGATAGTAAATTTCGTTCCCCACCAAAGCCTTTTAAATAACATCTCTACAAAGCCCAACTTAATTACATAACTCAAGTGCTTGAGGGGAAAAAACATTGCATCTATTGCCACGATTTTGGAAGCTGCGTCTACCCTTTCCCGTCCGTGCAGCCTGCACAGGCTGTGTGCAGGGCCGAGGTGCAGGTGCCGCTCCCGTTCCCTCGGCCTGGCTAGGACAGTGCCATCGTCCTACTTCCCACCTTCTCAGCCCTCCCCTTGCTCCGTGTCGCCTGGGCCTTTTCATGGCCTGTTCTGGGGCCACTTGTGTGTGGCTGGGGAGACAGGGAAGGGAGAGATGCTGGGGGTGTGGACCAACTCGGGGCAGAGGACTCCAGGTCCCGCCCAGGCGCTCACCTGTGCACAGCCCATCTCCACCTGAGCAGATGGCCGGGGTGGCCCGGTGCTCCATGGAGCCCCGACAATTAAAACCCAGTAACGTGCGGCCCGAGTGGAGGGTGTGCCCAGACCCCTGGGGCTTGCCTCCCTGCAGCTCCACTCCTGCCTGTGGGTCAGTGGTACACAAACAAAGCCTTAACAGAAATGTTACCGAGGAAATAATAGCCATTTCCAATGATAATACACAATTTTAGCTCTGACGCTTGGCTGATTTAGGTGTTCGGCCAACGTGTCAAGCAGCCTGTCTTCCTTAGGCGGCCCTTTAATGGGTAACTGGCAGGCTCTGGCAGCCTTATTTCTGTTTTAGATTTGGTTTGTCATTGGGTATCCATTACCTGCCATTCATCTTTGATCTCTTTGGACAGGCCTGATCAAAAGATGTCATATGACCTACTCTACTTGGCAGAGACTTCTGTGACTCTCATAAAGGGGCCACCCCAGCTATAAATAAAATGACATTATTATTTTTCTGTCCTATCATGTAGAAGAGACAATTATGATAATGCAGTGTTTGTCATCGGGAGCCCGGCAAATTGCTAGCTCTCACGCAACTGTTTAGCTTTCTTATTTGTTTTTTGTCTGTTTGCCTCCATTTCAAGTTGGAAATAAAGCAGAATTGAAATCCCTAATACTCTGCCTCCCACTCCAACAGCCTCGGGGCCTCTCCCTCATGGCAGTGACGAGCAGGTGTGGCCAGCAGCTCCTGTTTGGCAGTGGGGGGTGAGTGGGGGGCTGTGGCCGGTGGTGGGCAACGCCAGCCCACAGTGGGATCAAGTCTGTCCTTCATTCAGGGTTTCCGAAGCCTCTGAGCTGAGAGATGGCTGCAAACGGGTCAAAATCATGGCTAAGGGTTTCCTGTGTCCTAACTCAAGTCATAACAAGGAAAAAAAAAATGCACTGAACATTCAGGAGATTTGCAAAATAAAGACAGCTCCGGAGACATTCCAGGAGTCTGCAGCCTAGGGGAATACACCGGTCCAATCGCATGTTACTTTCTCCAGGGTGGACCAACCACACAGGCTCCCTGCTTCCAAGGTTGGTTCTTGGTCCATGAAGGTTTGGGTGCTCCAAGATCCCCCGCTGCCTTCCCTGGGTGGTTTAGAGCTGCAGAGGCACACGGCAGGATGTAGAGTGGTAACTAACCCAGTTATTCTCTGTCAATCAGATGCCCATGTGGACCTGACATGGGCCTGGACCCTGCTTTGCTTAGCGGTGTCCACCTACTCAATGCCCTTGCTTGGGAAGAAACCGACAGGGACATGTCATCCAAGACTCCTGCCGGGAACGCCGGTTGTGTCTGCTCAGCATCCGATCGCGCTGCAGCGAGGAAGGTGGCAGGAGTTAGCAGACAGACAGGGAGTCCAGCGCTGCCTTGTGCAGAGGAGAAAACAGGGCCCACAGAAGGGCAAGGACTGTGCTGGAGTCAGGGGCAGGGCTGAGACCAGACTGCAAACCCGCCAACTCCCCTGGGAGGGCCTGTCCCCAGGATGGGCCACCTGCCTGCCACCTCCTGCAAGGCTGGCCCAAGAGCTCACTCTTCTGGAAGCTAAGGACCACAGTGCTGTTCGTGCACAGGCCTGCCGCTGTTCCCACGTATCTGGGGAACGTGGGCTGATTTCAGCTTTGCAGACCTCAAAGACGCACACAGCAGTGTGGCTGGGCCACGCCTGCAGACGCCACATCAGTGGGCATCCCTGTGCTCAGAGCCCTAACCTCAGGACTCGGGGGTCCCTAAGGTGTCTTGGTCCCACCCCTTACAGAGGCTGGTGGCAGGGTGTGCACAAGCTCTATCTTCTGCAAAAGGTGGGAGGGGACAACTCGACTCTTTGACACACGGGGACATCAGGACGGAAAGTCTTCTTTCTTTTTTCTTTTTTTCACAGGCAGAGTAGACAGTGAGAGAGACAGAGACAAAGGTCTTCCTTTGCTGTTGGTTCACTCTCCAATGGCCGCCACGGCTGGCGCACTGCGGCTGGCGCACCACGCCGATCCAATGGCAGGAGCCAGGTGCTTCTCCTGGTCTCCCCTGGGGTACAGGGTCCAAGCACTTGGGCCATCCTCCACTGCACTCCCTGGCCACGGCAGAGAGCTGGCCTGGAAGAGGGGCAACCAGGACAGAATCCGGCACCCCGGCCGGGACTAGAACCCGGTGTGCCAGTGCCGCAAGGCAGAGGATTAGCCTATTGAGCCACGGTGCCAGCTGGAAACTCTTCTTACTTCCACAAAGACGTGGTACCTGGGGCCAGTGTTGTGGCGCAGTGCGTTAAGCTATTGCCTGTGATGCTGACATCCCATATCAACACTGCTTCAAGCCTGGGCTGCTCCACTTCTGGTCCAGCTCCCTGCTAAGGCATCTGGGAAAGCAGTGGAAGGTGGCCCGAGTGCTTGGGCCTCCTGCCACCCATGTGGGAGACATGGAAGAAACTCCTGGTGTTGGCCTGGCCCAACCCTGGCTGTTGTGGCCATTTGAGGAATGAACCAGCGGATTGAAACTCTCGTTCTCTCTCCCCGCCCCACCCCCAACCCCAGCCATCTCTGTTAACTCTTTTAAATGTAACTTTAAAAAAAAAAGACTTGAAAGGGAGATTAATAGAAAGTGAGCCCATCAGAGAGACGGAGAGATAACCCTTCTGCTGGTTCACTCTCCAAATGGCTTAAATGAGTGGCAAGGGCTGGGCCAGGCTGAAGCCAGAAGCCAGGAGCCTCTTTCATGTCACCCATGTTGGTGCACACTCTGTGACTCTCCCAGGCACAGCAGCAGGGAGCTGGATCAGAAGTGGAGCAGCCGGGACTCGAACCGGTGCCCCTATGGGATGCCGGCACTGCAGGCGGCGGCTTCACCACAGCACCGGCCCCAAAATCTACATATTTAAAAAAAGATGTGGTGCTGTGTTTGCAGAGAGCATATGAGCTTCATGAACCATCGATTCCACAAGGATGAAGATTCTGGATTAGCAGAGGGCCCGGGGAATAGGCCCCACTTCCGGAGGTGGAGGCAGAAGAGAGAGCATGGTGCGCCTTTTCTCACAAAGCATCAGCATGGCCCAAGAGGAAAGATGGTTCTGGAAACTGTTGCTGGCATATTTGCCTGCTAACACGGAGCTGGAGCACCCCCACCCACTCTCAGGAAGCTCCTCCTACTCTTCTTTCACGTTGGGGCGTGAGCAAGGCCTCCCTCCCATCAGGGTGCATCTCAGCCATGGCACCCCATCAGAACCGTCCCTGTCTGCTGTATCCCCCACATTCCCACCTCCTTGAGGACACCTGACACCTCCACTCAGATTGCTTCAACACATGCCCCAAGGACTCTAGAGAGAAACACATACAAACACAATTTCCTTCCTTGAGTCAGCAAGGCCTCCTGCCCCATGCCTGGGAGCCCAGGTCCCATTCAGCATGCCATCCCATCACAGTCTGCTAACCCTCCCCCCCACCAAGTGCCAGAGCCTAGTCCGGTCTTTCCCTGAGCCTGGCCCCAGATCGTCAGCCTCTCCTTCCTGCCCGTGGCCTCTCAGACACCAATGGAGCAAAAGCAAAGACGAGATATAGACTGAACCAAAGCAGAGTGTGCAGGGCAGACCAGGGAGGGGTCGGGAGGCAACCAGACCCCCTTTATCTCCCTAGGCAGATGTGAGCTCCGATGGATTCCAGCCATTCTGTGTGCATCTGGCAAAGCGCTACTCCAGGCACTGGCAGGCAGTGTGCTCTCCTGCACCTGCTGTGGGGGTCCGCAGGTGGACCTGGGGCTCAGGTCCACAGGGAGAATGGGCATGGAGAGGGCTCCCAGGGGTGCGCTTGAGGAGGATGCTAAAGGATGCTGCTCTCACAGGCCTGGCTTCATCTTCTGCTCTGTTCTGAGCAGCAGGGGGACTTGGGCAAGATGTAAAACCGCCAGCGCTGCGGCTCAATAGGCTAATCCTCCGCCTGCGGTGCCGGCACACCAGGTTCTAGTCCCAGTTGGGGCGCTGGATTCTGTCCCGCTTGCCCCTCTTCCAGGCCACTCCCTGCTCTGGCCCAGGAGTGCAGTGGAGGATGGCCCAGGTGCTTGGGCCCTGCACCCACATGGGAGACCAGGAAGAAGCACATGGCTCCTGCCTTCGGATCAGCATGGTGTGCCGGCCACAGTGGCCATTGGAGGGTAAACCAACGGTAAAGGAAGACATTTCTCCTTTTTCTCTGTCTCTCTCTCTCTCTCTCTCACTGTCCACTCTGTCAAAAAAATTAAAAAAAAAAAAAAGATGTAAAACCTCTCTGAACTTCTGCTCCTCCATCTTTAAAATAAAAACAAAACATCCTCTGCCCCTGAGGATTGTGGTCAATGCATAGCACTGTGCCTGGGACCTGGCAGGCACTCAATACTGAACAGCTACTTCTGGCTGTAGAAATTAGCAACTCCTCCAGCAGTACGGAAGCTCCCTGAAGTGACAGCCCGAATCGCCACTGAGACAGGATCAGTTCCCCAGACCCTCACCCCAGCTCAGCCTCTGGGGTCCAGGGGAGGAGACTGGGTGGCTACAACCCTCCCCCACTCTGAAATTTTCCCAGCCTAGGATTCCACCAGCAGCAAGTGCTGCTTTGTTTTGGCTTGTCTTGTAAGACAAACCCCACGTGAACCGGGATGGAGGGGGAATGCAGGGCACGGTGAGGGTCATCCGTAACCCACCACTCACTTCCCACCTGCCTCAACTCCTAGACAGGTCAAGAGCATCGCTGGGGAGGTAGAGGCAGGTAGGGGGAGAGGGAGAGTGACCAATCAGGCGTCCTAGAGCCCTGCCACACTCAGCGCACCTTCCCCCTGCAGGGCTCATCTTTGGGGGTGAGATGCAAAAGCTAAGGGATGAATCTGGGCTGTGGCCTCTGACTGTTAAGTTTATTCCCTGCAAGAAGAGAGGCCCCGGTCCTACAGAATACAGAACTTCTCCCCAGCACGGGAGAAGGTGGAGGATGACAAAGGAGTTTGCTTTTTGTTTCTAAAGATTTATTTATTTATTTTAAAAGTCAGAGTTACAGAAACAGAGAGGGAAAGACAAAGAGAGAGACAGATCTTCCATCCACTGGCTGATTCACTCCCCAGATGGCTGCAATGGCCAGCACCATAGGTCGGGCAAACGCCAGGAGCCAGGAGCTTCATCTGGGTCTCCCACATGGGTACAGGGGACTAAGGACTTGGGCCTTATTCTGTTGTTTTCATTAGCAGGGGGCTGGATAGAAAGTGGAGCAGCCGGGATTTGAACTGACATCCCTATGTGATGCCGGCACCGCAGGCAGTGGCTTTACCCGTTGCACCATGAAGCCGACCCCAGGAACTTATTTTTCTGCAATGCAGGGCTCAGGGGCTCAGCACCCATGCCCGGGGTTTGCAGGGCTAAGCAGGGAAATCAGAAAACGAGACTCCTGTTTAAGCTCCTCTGAGCACAGCCACGGGCTCTCGGCTTCCTGGTTTCTCTGTCTCATCGCCTTTAAGCCTCCTTTTCCCTCCTGTGAAATGGGAGCAGTGGCGCCCACTCTCCCAGGCTTGCTACGACAGGGGCCTCAGACAGGGAGAGCATTCTGTGTGCTGATCTGTGCTGTGCACACTGCTGCTTGCGAGAAGCTGAGCTCTCTTCCACAGTCAGAAACTGTGACACAGGCCGGCGCCGCAGCTCAACAGGCTAATCCTCCACCTGCGGCGCCGGCACACCGGGTTCTAGTCCCGGTCAGGGCGCCGGATTCTGTCCCGGTTGCCCCTCTTCCAGGCCAGCTCTCTGCTGTGGCCCAGGAGTGCAGTGGAGGATGGCCCAAGTGCTTGGGCCCTGCACCCGCATGGGAGACCAGGAGGAAGCACCTGGCTCCTGGCTTCGGATCAGCGAGATGCGCCGGCCGCAGCGCCCATTGGAGGGTGAACCAACGGCAAAAAGGAAGACCTTTCTCTCTCTCTCTCTCTCACTATCCACTCTGCCTGTCAAAAAAAAAAAAAAAAGAAAAGAAAAGAAAAGAAACTGTGACACAGCAGACTCAGCTGAGAGCCACCAGAGACAGACCTGCAGCTGTGCCATCTGGGGGCCGAGTCGAGTTCAAACGGATTAAAATGACACTGAAAATCCAGTTCCTCAGCTGCAGTGCCCACAGGCCAGGTGCCGTGGCTGGGGGAGCAGAGTAGAAGGCTGCCGCTGGCATGCACGGTCCCGCTGATCCGGGGGCCAGGTCCTCTCCATGACTGTCCAGAGCCCTTCGCCCATTCTGGGGCTCACCCTCGGGGAGGCTTGAGATTCACTGATACCTCAGTGCGGGAGAAGCCCCGCCCAGGGTGGCAGCAAAGGCTAGGTGGTTCACCTTGAATCACACGGCCATAAATTACTCCCCTGTCAGTCCTGTCTTCCTCCTTCTGACTGCTTCAAGGAGAAAGTATCCAGTGGGCGCTATCGGTCCTGAAGCCTCGCTAACACTTGCTAATCTCCCCTTCCTAAGAAGAGAGATAAGGCATCAAACCCGGAGAGCAGGCGGGCGCGGGGATCCAGCCAGACACTAATGACGCTGCTTGATTTCACAGCGTTTTATTTTTTTATGGTTATTTTCTCTTTAGGGCAAGTGACTCTGGGTCTACACTGAGGGGAGCAGCCCACTTTCCTTTGAAAAACAAATTCGCTGGTGTGGAAACGTTTGTCATGACTAATGATGTTGGGGCAGGACACGCGCTACGTCTGGGAGCGTGACGGGTTCGGGACGCAGGATGCCAAGACTCTCGGAAGCCAGGCACCCTCCCAGAGGGCTTGGGGTGGGGGCTCTCTGCCTGGGATGCACCCAGCCCACTGCCAGGGACATGGAGTCCTGGTTCACCATAGCATTGGCTGCTGGTGTCTCCAGCGCCCTGGGGTGCGCACGGGAATTTGGAAACCTCTTGTTGAGACCCCTGCACCTCTAATGGGGGTGGCGGAGGAGGCGGTCATTAAACCTCAATCTTAATAAACATGCTAATAAAAATGTAAAACTTGCCAGGAGCCACTCTCAGTTAAGCACAGGAGGTTTCATGTCCAAATGAAGCCGACCGCACCTGGCTGCCGACCTAGGCCTGACCATCCGGCCCGCCTTGCGGAGGGCGGCGCCACACTCGGAGACCCGGGATACCTGGCGTGGGTGCGTGCACCGCCCGGCCAGGCATCTCACCCCACCTGCCCACCAGGCTGCAGGAACACTTCCTGTCCCTCCACATCTGGCAGCGCTGCGGCGGGGGTGACGCCCCCATGTTTCCTGGGCACCCAGCAAACTGGCGGCCATGTGCGAACCTGCCCTGACGCTGGGCTGATGACCACTGATGGGGACGGGCAGCCGCAGCCATCTCGAAACTCGCAGGACCCCGGGGATGGGGTGGGGGATCCCAGCTCCTTGCCTGCAAAGGCCCTACCTGAGCTGGGCACTACTAGACGTGGGTGTAATCGGCGAGGACACCGAGCAGAGTCCAGACACCGGCGCCCTGCCCCGACACACTGCAGCACAACAGCTGGAGCCCACGCGTGGGCT